>NC_090268.1:349532661-350166411 GCF_040414725.1 Anabrus simplex | reverse complement strand
CTTTTATACATCCATCCATTTATGCCCGCACCTTCTTTCACCCTTGTCCACCACGGTATTACCGTAACAATTAGTATTTTGGAAATAGTGATAAGGGCTGGCATGTTACTGCTACCAATCGGTGTTAATTTGGCACTAGGAAAGTTTTGCAATGTGAGTGAACGCTTTAGACTTTTTCAAAATAATTTCCACCACACTCAATACACTTCTCCATACGTCGAAACCAGTCACTGAATCAACTCCGCCACTTTTCTTCGTTTACATTTTCACACTATTGATCCCATGCTGTCAGAAGCTCCTCTTCGGATGCAAAACACTGCCCTTTCAGCTTCATCATCACTTCCGGGAAGAGTGCGAAGTCACATGGGACAAGATCAGGACTCTATGGAGGGTCATCAAGCACAGTCAACCTTGATCTGGCAGGAAAATCCATTGTTACATTAGCACGATGTGCTGGAGCATTGTCGTGATGCAAGAGCTAAGTGTTGAGCCGTGACCTTGGACGGAGCAGCTTGAGAGCCTGGATGACTTGAGACAGACAAGTCTCACTGTACTTTTGTGTTTCTAGCACAACTCGAGTCAGGATGCCCCGTTTAGTGAAGAATACTGCAATCATCCTTTTCTTCACTGACCTTGACTTTCGCACAGTCACAGGAGTACCCTCATCTTCAAACAGCCTCACCTTGTTGTGGGATTTTGTTGGGACATCGTAATAATAAAGCCAAGTTTCGTCACCTGTAACAATGTTATTGACGTTACGCGAAGTCCCATTTTCAAACTGTTTTAGCATTTTTCGGCACCATTTCACTCGATGTGCACTTTGTTCCTCTGAAAGTGAATGGGGCACACAAAGGGAGTAAACCTTTCTAACATGGAGATGGTCGTGTAGAATAGAATGAATAGTTGGTGCAGGGATATGGAGGGTCTCCTCTACCTGCCGATATTGCACCCGTTATACTAGGCAACAGCCGAAGAACACTCAAATACCTCAGTGGGTGCTCAGTTCGAAAATAGGACGCCTAAGTAAAATAACCAAGGATGTGGTATGCATAGGAAAATAAATTGATATTGTGGCATGTGATAAAGAAAATACAGAGTAAAATTCATATATGGCATGGTTTATTAACATAAAAAGTATCAGATTGTCATCCTTTAATAATTATGATTGTGGAAATGATCGCTAATAAAAATTAAACTGCAGCTCTTGTCAAATGGTGTGGTACATGATTCATCGCCTTATCTTGCCCTAACAAATCACAGTTACAGATTGTTTTCGATAATTGTGTCAAAGTAAATAGTTTTCATTTAACTAACTGAAAGATCTGGGTCCTGACGACCCAATATGAAATATTAACAAAGAGAGAAATAAAATTAAAGTCTGTGCGATAATTATATCACATTCTCAATTATTTACCCAAAATTCCAATCTATTGTTACATAATTTGATGCCATAATTTCCCTTTAAACTTAATCTACTCAACGAAATAACTATCTGTTCAGTTACCAGTTCCTTACTGGATTAGCGAAATTAAATTAATAAACTACAGTCTGAAAGTATCATTTCAGTCGTTTTAAATGGTCTGCCTAACACAAAATCTAACTCCTGAAACGCCACATCAAAATCTTGGATGCGAATATCAAAGAAAGTAACACTGCCCACGTAGCACAATAACACCTGAGACAATAAAATACAAGATGATCTCAAACTACTATAACCATGACCATAATTCTATGGTACACTAGGATCTACAAAATATATTACAATATCTACACACTTGGCAACACGGAAGATGATCCTAACGCCCGAATACCGTCGAATATTCCTATCATAGTTAAGTGTACCTCAAGGTTTCTAATATTCATGTAGATGACCCGAATGAAAGTCCTCGACGTTCAGGAAAGGTCTCGAATTCGGGAAAGATCTCGAAGATTGATCCAGAACCACTGTGAGTTAACGCAAATATTAAAGTTACAAATTACGGAGAACTCGGGATAGAACCAAATTAGACATAATTAATTGAATACGTAGTCAAAATCAAATATACGCAGACTCTAATTGTCCAAAATCACACAAATATTTAACATATTACAATACGTAACTGTCATATGCATCAATAATCGTCTTCTATAATCATGGCGTGACTTTACTCTCGAAGACATAATACATCTATTATGCACTACAATTTAATCTCTCTCGAAAACACAAAATTATCACTTTAATAATAGTGAAATTTACTGTAATGATTCTTATCAGACGACGGTACATTTGTGATGCGCCCCGGGATGTCACAAATTCATCACAATAGCCTCACGCAACAAGTCCTACGCGTATACAATTATATTCGATTTCTCGAATATCCAATCCACCTACCGGTTCTCGTGTCTCGATTTAACTATTGTTATACTGCATTTACATTAACGAGTTCTGATTCAAAGTAACGGAATCATTTTTCAAGACTTAAGTTCAAAGATCACATACCATTAAATTCCACCAGATACCATTTGAAATTATGATCCGCTTCAGTGCGACGACTGTACATCCGAGAAAATCTAATTTACGTACTCGAAGATTCTGACATCATTCTACAGCAGTCATGTCTGTAGCGAATTTACAAAGTGGAATCATGAGAATTATTACCAACTGATTCGTCGAGCATAATTCTAAAATCACATATACCATTCAATATTATATTAAGCCTATTAACGGAAACAAGTATGTAAAGATCATCTACTGATGCT
Organism: Anabrus simplex; assembly: GCF_040414725.1. Taxonomy (NCBI): domain Eukaryota; kingdom Metazoa; phylum Arthropoda; class Insecta; order Orthoptera; family Tettigoniidae; genus Anabrus; species Anabrus simplex. The sequence goes on along the minus strand of NC_090268.1, from coordinate 350,163,672 downwards.
ACTATATGGCAAAGTACTACAACTACACAACTATACCAAAATGCAAGACCATTTACCAGTTATAACTACATAACTATCCCACAACAGAACATATATTTATTATACGACTGCGTCGACTTAGCTTTACGATGTATTCATGATGCCTGACGGCTGGTCGTCCTCAATAGTACAATAATATTGTATGTGCCTTCCTCTCAACCCATCGCTGTCAGCTACGGTCTCATGGTTTACACCTCCGTCTCAGCACTCACACACACGGCGTTAGGTAACATCACCATGGTGAAATTTGTAGCTGTCCTCTTCTTGGATTTCAAGCTGAAACTTGTACAATAATAATTAGTAAATTTGTCACACCACCAATTCCTAGAAATATTGTCCAAAGAATATGTACTGTAGGAAACTCGACTTATTTTGACGTCTGTTATATTATGTGCGTTGAAAGACAGAATAGCCCAAGTGATATAGATGTGTTAGGCATACAGTTACTTCAAAACAAAGTTCTACTTCTTCATATCCGCAGAAAGTATAACTGTCCGCTATCAAACCAAGTCCTTCGCCTGATCGGCGCGTCGAAGAAGACTAGGCTTCGGCCACAGTGCAGGCGGCGAGCGGAGCGTTGCCGCTATCGAAAAGTTGAAGAGTGGGGAGGAGAGAGCGCCTGTGTGGACATCTAGCGAGAGTCAGTAAGCGGCGCGGCATCTCCCCTGAACGAGGTGATTAGATAATGGCAGTTTCAAAGGTTTCTCGTTTGTCTCTGCTTGTAGAATATTTTTTACCTAAACTGAAGAATTCGACGCAGGGCTACGAGAGAATTTCGTAATCATCCAGTAAATAAATAACGTGAAATGCATGGGGAGTTTCACAATTTATATGGAGAACTGAATCGATTTCCTGGTAAGATTTTTCAAATATACTTTTATGTCCATTCAAACTTTTGACTTTTTTCTGAAACTTAAGGCGCGACTGGAGAAGCAAGTCACCAACTTCCAGAGACCCATTAAAGTCAGATGTAATGACGAACACAACTTTTCATATCGCCAATATATTATAAAGGACAATAATATTAATTAAACAATAATAATAGGGCGTAGAATAATAATAATAATAATAATAATAATAATAATAATAATAATAATAATAATAATAATAATAATAATAATAATAATAATAATAATAATATGATGCATTAAAGACAATAATGTTTATGTCCATAACCGTGATTGATTTTTAACTCTATTTATCTGGTATATTTAAGATCGTTCCAATTTCTTTCCAGGCTTCCCTTGTCACTATTAGGTTTTCGACGTTCTTCTCTCTGTCGTTCCATAGGAAAGTTCAGGTTTGAACTTCAGAAATCAGCACTTAACATCTCCTCTCTTGTTAACTCACGAACAGTCATTGCGAGCGGCGCAGCTGAAATCTCAAACAGGAGTGAGCGGCTGGCGGCAGGCAGCGTTGTCCTTGAGCCAACTTCCCCTCCAAAATGACGCGCCGCTGGCACTATGGCCACATGCATTTGCTAACGCAGGTTTGAGTCTCATCTTTGCCGCCACACAACGCTACGCTCCGCTCGCCGCCTGCACTGTGGCCGAAGCCTAAACGTTCAGCGACTCACTGACCCAGTAACCTACTTCCACATCAGCTGCCGAGCTAGAGTCCTTAAAGTCTTGCGCACGCGTGCTCAGACCGGAAACCTCATCGAATTCACAACTGTGTTAATAATATCCCACACTTGTTTTGCTTGCCAGATAATATTCATAAATGTTATAATAATAATAATAATAATAATAATAATAATAATAATAATAATAATAATAATAATAATGATAATAATATATTAATACACATTGCCTTTCCAACACGCTGTTTAATAGTATCATTAGTCATTTGCTAAGTTGGACACAGCCGGTGACAGCCTTCAGGTTTATCTACGCTTGCGAGGCGTGTTTCTCTTCCTTTCACAAACGGGCTCATTCCTAACCACCGACACAAGTATGAAGTCTTATGGCTTAAATCAACTAATTAGAAGAATACAAAATCCACAGGTGAAATCAATATGAATGCAAAGAGCACTAACTCCAAGATATGCCACTCGGTCTCACATATTCGAGCCATCCGGCCTATCGAAACTGTCACAATATATCAACCGCCTCTCTTGCTGCAACATTTTTCTCACAGCTTCAATGTTGCCCAGAACGAGAATCGTCTTCAACCCCAAAATTTCCCCTCTGGAACTCTTTGTACCAGCGGAAAATTGTTGTCCGATGTGAACAGTCTTTCCCCAGCACAGGAGTCATTTCCTCCAGGCACTGGTCAACAGTTAATCCACGAGCAAAATTGTAGCGGATAATTGCGCGATATTCACCTTTAGACCACACTGACATCTTAACTTGCTTTCAATCCCACTGCTTGGTAACAACTGGTGTGAAGGTCACGCCTTGCTCTTCTTCTAGACCAGTTTTCACCCCTCTTTTCATCCCTCACCATAACAGGGGTGTCCAGTCAATCGTTGTTGCGTATTGCAAAACATTCCTAGTGGCCTTTGTATCTATTGTTGAGGAGCTCGCGAAAGACGGTGAAATGATTAAAATATCTGGTGTACATTGTTTAGTAGTAGAGTGGGGAAGGGAACGGGAATGTCCATCCTCCGGAGGTCGTTACACAAATATTATCAAATTTAGTTTTACCCAATGGGGCACATGACGTGATATTAGTGTCCGCAACTATTATATGTTCTCGGAATTGATTATCAATGTATTTAGTAAAATCATAAAATGAATGATAGCCTGATGGTAAATATAAGGTATTAGTAGTAAATGATTGGGTATGTGTAAATATTAATGTTAATAAATATTCTTGATAAGAACGGGGAAATGGCAATAATGACGTTTGGCAGTGATGTCCTTACTGATTCCGTTCGCAACGCCGCCTCGAGCTTCGTTTGGCTGGTCTGCTCGGAGAAATTGATACAAGGGAAACCGGGGTAGCTGGTGTTGCGTGAAGAAGATCACGTTTAGAACATAGCAAATTAATTATAGAAGACAGTGTATATCAAACGATTATGCAAACTGACCAAATCAAACATATAACTTACGCCATGAGATGCGAATTAAGAATGAGTTACTTAGAAGATTTAAAAAAAATCTCCATTCACATCAAAAGCGTACTTCTTCAGCGCCCTGAACCATGCACTATAATTATATTTGCTGAGTGTGTTGATTCAACATGCATTATTCAAGAGTGGCTACACATGAAAACAAGTGTTGTTTTGGGTTTTCAATGATACTGGCAACACTTTGCCTTTCCGAATTCGAAGTGGGATGGATTTCTCGTACGTCACTTCATTACTGGCTTATCAGCAAGGCGTTTGGTTTGCGAATCTCAGCCAGTTCGCTAGAAATAAGAAGTTACTTTCCCTGAGGTTTGGATTCCACGTAATATCAACTGTTCCGTTGTTAAGAATGAACAAAATGCTTTGGCTGGTCGTGAAGTGTTATGGTTCTCCGTGTTCCTTAATCTTAATGTCTCGTGAGTAGCCCACGTCACCAGCGAGGAGTTAATACAGCCTCCAGACACATCTGATAATTGAAAGCGTGGGTAAAGATTGTTATTCTGGATTCGGAAATTCTGATAGTAGTTCGATATCCACAATACGATAATCTTAATACGCGAAGCAAAAGAAGACATAGTAACCGCGAGGTTTGGTTCACATCGCTGTCGGCTCACACTTGGGAGAGAGCAGGTTCGAACCCGACTGTCGGCAGATACGAAGATGGTTTTTAGCATAAAACCGGAATAACCCCTCCACAGTGGTCGCTAAATTCATGTGAGGAAACGTCAGGAGAAGAGGAAGAATTAGCAGTTAATATTACGACGCCCATGATCATGTAAAATTATCAGCTTGCTAGCTTTCCATATATTGGATTGTTAATTCACGTTTTCATTGAAAATTCAGGATAGAGCGAGTGATTCATAACGTCAAAAACAACCATTCATGGAAGATTTCATAGGTTCGTGTACTTAATTCGATAATAATTTACTGAATAGCTAGGACTTTTCTAGGTAAATTAAAAATATCCCTATAACTACCACTTGATGTTCGCTGCCGTTATATCAATGGCTTGAAGTATAATTATTTCCACTAATGCGTTCTAATAGTGTGCTAAGTTCCACTGTGAATTACACTCATTTATCAATTTACATTTATAGCGAACAGCACCTGTATTTGGCAGTTATTACACATTCAGAGTGTGCAATGTTATACAGGGGTTAATAGCAATTCTAACGACTGCTAATCGTGATGAGGAGGAAGGGGGCACTGGTAAGAGACACAACTTGGAACAGACAATTACTTGGAAATTGTATGGACGAACCGGAATGAATAGGAATGCATTGAAAAAACAATGTATGATAAAACCGAGCATATTACTAAATATTTTATAATATTAGGGGAAATATCTAATAAATATTATACACATGATCACATAAAACCATAAAAACACTTGTAATTCCGCGCTGAACAACTATATATCAAAATTAGAACTTAAAAAATCCAAAATCTCTATCGATAAATGGAAGCCAAAGTGCCAAGATCTAGAAAAGTGGGTAAAAAAATGAAAATAGGCATAAATTAATAATGCATTCCCCGTTAACCTAATGAATTAAAAGTCCCTACCAGAAAATTCAATAAGATCCGTATAAAGCAATAAAATTCCATGCATTTCTGGAGGGGGTTGAGTTGGGGATTCTAAATTTGGGCTTGAAAGCAAAGAAGCACAGTTATATAACTGTGAGAATGCTTTCTTCAATTAATAGACATAATTTTTTCCGGAATTCTTAATAATAATAATAATAATAATAATAATAATAATAATAATAATAATAATAATAATAATAATAATAATAATACGTCCCACTAACTGCGTTTTCGGCTTTCGGAGACGCCGAGGTGCCGGAATTTCGTCCCGCAGGAATTCTTTTACGTGCCAGTAAATCTACCAACACGAGGCTATGATTATGAGGGTATTTGGAGGTTGTAGTAAAAATGTAAAAGAGAGGGCGTATAAGTCTCTGGTAAGACCCTAATTAGAGTATGGTTCCAGTGCATGGGACTCTCACCAGGATTACTTGATTCAAAACTGGAAAATACCCAAAGAAAAGCGGCTCTATTTGATCTGAGCGATTTCGGACAAAATAATAGCCGGTTTGGGCCGGGAGGACTTGGGAGAAAGAAGACGAGCTGCTCGACTAAGTGGTGTATTTCGAGCTGTCAGTGGAGAGATGGTGTGGAATGACATTAGTAGACGAATAAGTTTGAATGGTGTCTTTAAAAGTAGGGAAGATCACACTATGAAGGTGAAGTTTGAGTTCAAGAGGAGAAATTGGGGAAAATCTATCTATCTATCTATCTATCTATCTATCTATCTATCTATCTATCTATCTATCTATCTCTATCTATCTATATATATTTACAATTTGCTTTACGCCGAACCTACACAGATAGGTCTTATTGGGACGATGGGATAGGAAATGCCTAGGATTAGGAAGGAAGCGGCCATGGCCTTAATTAAGATACAGCCCCGCATTTGTCTCTTGTGAAAATAGGAAAGCACGGAAAACAATCTTCAGGGCTGGTGACAGTGGGGCTCGAACCCACTATCACCCGGATGCAAGCTCACAGCTGCGCGCCCCTAAACACATGACAAACTCGCCCGCTGGGGAAAATATTCGTTTATAGAAAGAGGAGTTAGGGATTAAAATATTTTACCAAGGGAGATGTTCAATAAATTTCCAAATTCTTTGCAATTATTTAAGAAAAGACTAGGTAAAAAACAGACAGGGAATCTGCCGCCGGGGTGACTGCTTTAAATGCAGATCAATGGTGATTGATTGATTGATTGATTGATTGATTGATTGATTGATTGATTGATTGATTGATTGATTGATTGATTGATTGATTGATTGATTGATTGATTGATTGATCGATCGGAACAGTCAGCGTTAATAGCTGCCATCCTCTGAGGCCCGGGTTCGATTCCCGGTACTGCCAGAACTTCGAGATTCAGAGGTAGGCTGGTATGTGATTAGGAATAGTACATGCAGCTCACCTCCATTCAGGGTGTGCCTGAAACAAGTTGCATAACCTTTAGAAATACGAGGACACGAACTTACTTAGTTTCCTAGAAGAACCGAATTAAATATCAAAATAATATATTTAAGTTAAATTTTCAGGATAGTAAGGAGGCAATCTATACTAATGAACATAAGTTTAAGTGTGTCGATGTACAAATGTAGACATATGTGAGGGTTGAGACATAAGCGAGGCTTACGAGAAAGACAAGCCCTTGCCCGGGAAATTCTTGTGACTGGGCCAGTCTGGGGCTTGGCGGAGTAAAGCCGGTTAACACATGCACTCTTGCGGTGTAATCGCTATTTTATTGTGAATTATGGGAGTAAGTTACGGAGATGTTGTGTTTATATGGATATGTTGGTGTTGTGCGACAGTTCCTTACATTGACAGTATTGTTTATGGAGTTGTAAGTAAATATTTATCAACAAAAATGTGTATGTAACATCTACGTTTTCTTCATTCAGCAATGTTAAGCTGCAATACGTGAATTTTCAGAAAAGTTGGATAAATTACAACTTTAGGGCTGTGGATTTTAGAGGTAACACATTAATATCCTATTTATTTATAGATATGTGAAAACTTAAAAATGCCTTGTCGGTATTCGTATCTTCGGCTGTCGGTCTAATTGTGACACAGAAACTGAATAAACATCCAACTTTTCTTTACCGACGGATGAAAGCCGCTTCACATATTCCGGCGGAGTTTTCTGAACTTAAAAACCCAATTGTAAGTAATGCAAAAAGTTTTTGATAATTAGCACATAATTCGAGTAGATAGGGGTACGGTTAAGGGAGAATTGAAAGAGTTCGCTAGAATAATTCCAAAACTTACCGAAAATGCTGTCCCAACTATTTTTTGTATACACCTTCAAATTGTTCGAAGTCAAGTAAGACGTCTTGCTGATGTAGAAGAGGATTATCGAAAAGCTATTCAGGACAGTATCGAATCCAATAAAATATACCTTGCAGAGGACTTCGTCTGAATGACATTAGTTTTTCGTCTTTTCTAGAAACCCGACAAGTTTATTTCAACAAATGGACTGTAATTAAGCATGAGGAGAAATTACTTATTTGACTCCTGGGAGTTGATAAGGAAATGCCTCGTGTTATTTCCTTTATCACTGTAATTGAAGATTTGCCATTCAGTGTAAACATAAAGACTGGTAATGACTTCAGTGTAAATGCTTCCTTATAAAATCATTACGAGATTGAACTATATAAACACTTAAAGAAGTATTATTCCACAGGCCAAAAAGTGAGATTTTTTTTTGCTAGGGGCTTTACGTCGCACCGACACAGATAGGTCTTATGTCGACGATGGGATAGGAAAGGCCTAGGAGTTGGAAGGAATCGGCCGTGGCCTTAATTAAGGTACAGCCCCAGCATTTGCCTGGTGTGAAAATGGGAAACCACGGAAAACCATCTTCAGGGCTGCCGATAGTGGGATTCGAACCTACTATCTCCCGGATGCAAGCTCACAGCCACGCGCCTCTACGCGCACGGCCAACTCTCCAGGTTAAAAGTGAGAAATAGTGCCTACTATTGGGGACAGGGTTGACTGTACTATCCACTTTTACAAACTATTCCCAATTATGATGAGAATTACTAGTTAAGAATTTATTGTTGAACAACATATGTGTCGCAGATCTCAAAAAATAACTGACAGTATGATAACAGAACCATGATAGTAGCCTCTTGTTTATATATATACGTGCAATGCTCTTTGTAAATGTGATTTAATGTTTATACCGCATCCTCCTACCTACCTTACAGAAATTCGTTTTCAATTATAAAACTGTCAGTTTATCACTACAAAGCAGTTTCTACTTGGAAAGCAGGGTTAAGCATTTGTAATGGATGTTTTTTCTTGTAACACTTTGTCCATATTGACGTATATAGGAGGTTATGTAGCTAGAAAGTTTTAAAACAAGTTTAAATGTGATATACAGTATGCAGTTTGTGGCTTCACTTAATTAAGGCAGTTGAGGTGGATTCATCATTAGATGAACTGGATAGGGGCAAACTAACTTTGCCATCTTAGTTAATTGAATTTCCAGTTGGATTAGTGTGGCATACTGCACCCGCCCACCTCCTGAGTCCCAGACTAGCATTTATCTCAGGGGTGATCAGTTCGAAAACGAATAAAAAAAATTTATATCAAAAAAAAATTATATATATCGGCGCATCAAATGAACACAGGGATGAACGGGGCATGAAAATTTAAGGTTACGGGGGACGACTCATTCATGGATACAAAATTCTGACTCCACAATAGGACTGGGAAGTGACAACTTAAATTCCATGGGCATACTGGACTAACTACAATGAAAAGATATGGAAGCTGTTTCCTATTGAAATTGCAATGAGGAGCAATTTATTCACTTATTTTGCATACTACACATGATGACAAATTTACATTGGGACACTTTTAATCCTGAAAATTAAATGACATAATATTTGGATTTTACCTCACTACTCTGGTAGTGTAAAACATCTGGTGAATTCGTCCCAATTGGTTACTGGGGATCGAATTCACATCCGTATGATTGGACGTTTCACCGCTGGAGATATTCTTTCGGCGACGAAGGCACGACAGTAACTTTTTACTGTCGTCTCCTCGTTCCGTTTGGACATGAGACACTTCCGGTATGTACATTCTGGTGAGCCGGACACCCACCGTAGAAAATGTTATCGCCTCGAAAAAACGGGAATTTATAATACGGACAAACTCTAGCCTATTATTTCCAGATTCACAAACACACCAGGTAGAGTTCATTAACTCAAAAGCTACTTTAATATTTACACTTGTCAATACGACAAGACGTACGGAAAGGTTCATTACTCTGCTCTGACCCTGCAAACATGTGCCGTCCGTGGGTTATTTACGGATCTACCGCTATCTCCCCGTGAAAACCCAACATGTGGTTCGGAGCAGTTCGACACAGGATGACTGTCCCTAGCATATCCTCCTATTATTATTAGATAATATCATTACCATTCTCTGTCTGATCATTAGCATATACTTTGACTACCATCAATTAATTTATTATTATCATTAATTTTAATTATAATCCGGTATTTGATTATTATCATTTGTCATCCGGGATGATTATATGCCAACCCTTGCCGACGTTTCAAACGAAGGTTAGTTCTTCCTCCTAAATTATCCGCACAATATAATGATCAGCTTCCTCATAAATATTTTTATTATTATTATTATTATTATTATTATTAATAGTGGAAATCGTGATTATCGGAACCCGTAATCATCCTTTCTATAATACTTCAACTTCTCGCTCTTATTATTTTCATCAAAAAAAAATAAAATAAAAAAGTACCTTCATTGGTTATTCTTCTTCTCCTTCTTCAAATATTTTATTTATTATTATTATTAGTTAAAAATCTCAAATCTTTCATTTCATCTCCCAACATCATTATTATTTCCAAAATATAAAAAAAAAATTATTCTTCAAAAAAAAAAAGTAGCTTAGTTTTTATTATTATTATTATTATTATTTTTTTAAAAAAACTTAAATTCGCCTGTTACACGGTAGTTCGCTCTTAATATGATTAACGCATAACCCCTTTTACAATTCCGATTTATCTTGGCACTAAGCACTCGATTTAAGACAAGATTCACTTGGAGTATGATTATTGTTATTATTATTATTAAAAATGGAAAGATGATATTTTAATATCCACTCTTTAGAATTTAGTCACATATGTTAAATCCCGTTATGAACCACTAAGATCTGCTTTATATCGGTCGGGACAATACGGTATTCGGGACCGTACCTTCAACTTCGCACTGCCGTTAATTTTATATGGGGACACCTGTCCTCCCAAGACACATCTCACAACCTATGGCACATCGCGGCTGGGCAAATACCTCCAATGCCGGCGATTGCTAAACTATTCCTTCAAATTTGAAGTCCATTTCCTTTCATCGGAACTCTTCAAACATTTAATTCATAAAATAATCCTCGGTGCGTGGATTCTACCACTAAGAACACCGGCATATGCATTTATATCATCTTAGGCCTTGAGATTCATCTATTTCATCATTACAAACAATACGGCTCAATTTATTTCACGCCGGATATTCGTCCCTCATGACTTCCAACTCTAAATATGGGCTCAAATCATTCTGGGCTTTTAACATATCGTGACCATTCTAATTCACGTGCCTATATCGCTTTTAAACAAAATTTTAATGGTTAAATTAAAGTCCAAAAACGTAACATCAAAAATTTACGTAAAATCAAACTGACTACGCGAATGAAAGTCTTTAACGCTACATGTCATCTCCACTTTGATTATTATATCTGCACTGGCTAACTCGCAAAGCACCGCCATTATTATTAATATACTTTAACTTCTACACGCCCAAATATTATTATTATTATTATTATTTTACTTTCCTTCGTCGACTCACAAACATGATTATTATTAGTATTTTAATGACCTTCCGTACGCAACACAAATCTTCCATACTCTGGCTCTTTCATAATCTGGCTGTCTAATAGAAATTATTCCTAATTAAATTACAAATGATCACCTCAGTGAATGAAATTCAAATAAATGGGTTAGCACAAAAAAAAGAATTTAACACTTGAAATGAACTTAATTCAAAGTATTACAAACAGCATGCATTAATTGAAAGAAATATATCCCATATTTACATTATATACAACAAACAAATGCTCAAATTAATTAATCTAACCCATTATTACGTTAATATAAATTAGTTCGTCCGTCTAACAAAAAATAAAATCATGGACTCGGGAAGCGGACCATGTTAAGTAACCATAATTAATTTACACTGAACCCCGTTTAGTCGCGATAACATCCCCTAAATATCAAAATTGTGTACTCATTCCTGTGTAGAATTCCATTGTCTCGTAGCGGAGGAGATATAGGCCTTACGGCCCCATAGTGATTTACTCGTTCATCATGTCGCACAATACAAATTTTACACAATAAAACACTTCTGGGTGACTACCCATGATTAATACCTTATTACACTATTTTACACAAAAATATTAATAACAAAAAAAACACTTATAGGTGCTCCTAGACCCATGACACTCGCACAATATACTCTTCATATACGCCCGAAACACACGTCGTGACACATTACGGCGAAATGTCGTTCATTTGAACCGGCGCGTATCGCGTCTTCAACCGGCACTTCCTGGTTTATTTTCAAGCCGTCTTGATCATCGCCTAGCTCCTATAATTCCCTGCTCGGATAGTTATTCACCGTCTATCTTGAGGTGTTTACTTCAGGCTCCGCACACTGCCTTCCAAAGGTACTATCGGCGTTCCGTTAGTTAGTTATTATTTAAACACATGACATTCATTAATTTCAACATACAATTGTACTGATTATACACACTCGGTACTATGGATAATTTCACTGTTCGTATTCATTCTCCTAATAATTCACGTACTTTCAGCTCTAATTGACTTCGAATACGTCCCGAGGTACTGACTTACAGAGTCAACATGTCAGAGTCTCAACTACTTCATTACGACTGACACGACTGGTGACCGATAACGACTGGTGACTGGTAAGAACTGAGTGATGTGAGGTCCGCTCGGTCACAACTGGTGACTTCAAACGACTGAGTACTGGTAGGAACTGCTGTGATGTGAGGTCCGCTACTGGACTTTTATGGACGATATGATTTCCCGCCGGGGTCATCCGCGGTCACTTCCTGGAGAGGGGGGTTGGTTTCCTAAATTGGCATATGCAGGTGGATTTGGATCTCTTGCTTTATCCCACTTAATACACTGGCGATACACATTCATGTGTCGTATTCTGAACTCCTATCGTTCGGTGATCATGGAAATATCACTTAATTTCTGTCCTCCACCTTTCGCGCGCTAACTCGGCGTCCCTGATGGCGTGCCCATCTCGACCAATGGCGAGATAGCGTGGGTCATTTCCACGAATTCATTACTTTAATTTATTACGATTACCATTATTCAACATGGGAACGATATCACAAAAATCCCCTCTATTCAATCATGTGGTTGGAATAATTTAATTATTGTTATCGGAGAAGCTAACTGGAGTTCACTCTGAGTTTTTCTTATGTTGGTTCATCTGCGGCCTACGATAAATTTTCTCATTGGTCAACACCGCTTTGGTTAGTTTGAAATCTCTCCCTGTTAAACGTGGCCACACCAAATGCCTCGGGCGTGAAAATACCCGGTACGTCATATTCTCGGTATTGGCGATACACCTGCTCGGCCTTGGTCCGAAATATATACTCTTTCACTTCCTTGTAGTAATTATTCTGTTGTTGTGAGCTCTAGATTTTAATCCTCTTATCTTTTGACCAGGAAACCTTCTTCCCCTTAATGACAAGCTTACCGTGGCGCCGGACTGTCGCGATCATGTTGAAATTCTCCCGTCCACACAAAACTGACACTGTATTTATTTAATATTCCAATATATCTGTATTTCTCATATCCAAATCAAATCATGAAACTAGGGGATATCTCATCAGGGTACAATACTGTCTGTTTACTTGTAAAAGATTTCGTACAGCATTTTATGTCGTGTTGGAAATAGCTCTTTGTTGCTGAAAAGATAAGTATGTCAGAATTAGAGAAATCAGACAAAAATAATGCTGAATGTAAGTGTTATCTTAACAACACACTGTTAAACGAACTTGGAAATTTGTCTCTCTGTGCAAACAAAATTCCACTCAATAATTTTGAGAATTCAAATGTTGTTTCAAGGCAACTTCCAAAAAAGTAGAAAAACTTGAGAGTTAAATATGATGTAGAAATCAGATATGAAGTGGAACAAATATAAATCTGAACAAGTTATTTAAAAATATGTATACGCAGCTTAAAATACCTTTAATCCTGGATTCAATAAGATATTTGTAACATGAATGTTATTTTACAGTACATATACTTGTACATTAATAGATACATTAGCAACATTTGCTGTGTATGAGTCTGCCTATCCATACCGCAGGATTTTTTGGTTTTGTTCAAACAAGGATAGTAAGAGACATTATGCTTCTTTCGATTTTATCTGAATAGTGTGGTTCCAAAATGACTTCCAGGAAGGTAGCAAAACTTAAGAATTAAATATGATGTTGAAGCCAGATATGGAGTGAAACAAATGTAAGACTTGTAAATAGCTTACAATAGGCCTACCTTTCATCCCGGATTCAATAAGATTCACTATTTCTAACATAAATGGTACTGTAAATATATTAACCAGTTACATTAGCAACATTTTTGTCTATGAGTGTGCATATCCTTACTGCAGTAAGATTTTAGGTTTTGTCAAGCAAGAATTGTAAGACACACTATGTTCATTTGATCTGTAATTGAACAGAATACTTTCAGTAGGTTGAAATGTGTTGAAATGTATTTTATTTACCACGCTACTCTAGTCTTTCCCGTCAGTCTCGGAATGTATTATCTAGGCCAGGGATGGCGAACGTATCCCACGCGTGTCACTAGGTGACACGCGAACACGATTTCGGTGGCACACCACATGAACACAGTAAAGTTATTATATACATCTTGTGCTACAGACTATACATATCTCATGGATCGTATAGTCATAATGTTTCACGTGTAAGAAATAAATATCGAAAACCTGGCCGTCAGTCAGTGAGTGAAGTTTGACTTGTGTGTGGTAGCCAGTAGCGCGTAATTATTCGTTGTGTGTTACTGTTTATTGAATATCGTTTGCATACGGACCTCACAAACATGTTTTCGGTGCCGAAAAAAACAGAAACAGGTAATAACAGTATTCTTCAATGCCAGTGGACAAGGGAATTCAGACTGATAGAAAGAAGCAATAAAGCTTTGTGTTCCCTGTGCTTGTAAACCGTCAAGTCTCGCACATTTAACGTAGGCCTAAATCGCCATTTCGAGACGAATCATTTAAATGCCCATTCCATGCCAAATCAACAAAGAAGAGAACTCGTTTCACAAAAAATCGAACAATACACAAAAAACTAGTTCTTCTTTAATCATCTTTCAGGCCAAGGAATAATATCAGTGAGGTTGTTTCCATCTGTCTCACTGCATATTAGAGCATAGGAAACCGATTTCTGACGGTGAGTTCTTGAAAGAGACTTTCTTATTGACGTTCGATACATTAATTGAAGTCTTTCCTAACAAACAATTAACAGAATTAAATAAATGCCAGCCGAAATACTGTCAAGGGTAGAATAATAGGAATTAGTGAAGATGCTTCGGAGCAATTGAAAGCTAATTTCGATAACTCCCAGATGTATTCAGTATGTGTTGATGAAAGCACGGATGTGGCCTTTCAAGAAAGGATTGCTGTCTTTGTCTGATTTCCTTGTGGAAATGTGATGAGGGAGGAATTAGTTAAATTGTTGGGTTTGTGAAATACGACAATAGGTAAAGATATAATGAAGGATGTGAAGCAAGAACTTGTGTTAAAAATGGTGTTTGAATTACAGAATATTGCTTCAAGTATGGTGGGTATTCATAATGGGTTTGTGTAATTTCTTAAAGAAAAGGTTAAATACCCTATTTTACAGTTCCATCGTATGTTACACCAAGAAGCTCTATGTGCGAAAGAAGGTATGCAGTCATTTGAAAGAGTACTCTCGGTGGTAACTAAAATTGTGAACTCCATACCTGCACGTGCTCTAAATAATCGCCAGTTCTTGAAAATGTCACACGAAGTGGAATCTCACTGTGGTGTACTTGTAATGTACAATAATGTTCGCTGGCTGAGTCGAGGATAAGTACTCTAGAGGCTTGTCGAGCTCTTGGACGAAATTCCCTTCTTCATGATAGAGATGCACGAAGAATTCCCAGAACTCACGGAACCTATTTTGCTGTGCGAATTGATGTTTCTCCGTGATTTTGCATCAGTATACAAGGTTAATATTGAGGAACTGCAAGGAATGGGACATACTGCAGATATATTGGTTGAGATCAACCAGAGAAAACGGGTATTCGTCAGGGATTTTGAAACAAAGAATTTTAAGTACTTTCCTTCACTTTAAGTACAACTTGAACTGATGTCAAATTTTGCAAATCAATTAACTTTTAAGTATTTGTAAGAAGTAGTGTATATGGACGTCTCACAAAATTCAAAACAAATAATTTCCAAGTTCGATATTTGGAGAAAACATTGCAGTTTATTACAAAACCTCATACTGCACAAATGAGTGACATTAGGTTAATTTCTTACTGACCATTTAGAAATGGACTTGATTGAATGTGAAGAAAGCAGTACATTGGTGAACGAATTCGTACAACTTGGTAAAGCATGGGTGAAAATAGACTGTGCTCCAGAAGTCAGACAACTTAATACTTGAACAATGGGACAGTCTCACACAAAAGTTTTCGGTGATGAAAAAACTTGCTACAGCATTACTTACTTTGTTTGGGTCATCATATGCCCATGAACAGGTGTTTTCTACAATGAACGTTATGAAGTCAACAATCAGAAGCCGTCTTGGTTCAGACGTAAGTGCTTCTTGTGTGTTATTGAAGATAAGAAGTTGTGAACCTAATATAAATGGCATGGGTACTAAATGTGAGAACGATATTTCATTTAAAGTCCATTAGCAATATTAGTAATTTTAATTGTTATATCTGATAATATGTAAGGACGAAGTGTGTTACAATGGGAGCTTATTATATATATATTTTACAAGTAATGTTAGGTATTCTCCAAACTTACACACTTAAAAATGTATTTTTCATGTATTTGCAAAATACAACTAGGAAACACGTAATCAAATGTATTTACAATATATATATTAAATAAATAAGTGAATTACGAAATGAATAAATAACATATTATGAAACATAACTGAGAATTAAGAAAAGGAATCGGATGTGGTAGGGGGGGTGGGGGTTAGCCATTCCTTAAAAGAAAATAACAAGTAGCACAGTAAAACAGTTGAGAATAATAAACCAGACTTAAAATGGCACACTAGCTGGAAAAGGTTCGCCATCCCTGCTCTAGGCCGACCGGCAGTCACGTGACGTTCAATAAGTGAATTGCGTGCCACGGCTTCTCGTCGGCCTCGGGCATAAGTCATGGAGACCATTTTTTTTTTTTTGCAAGAATGTGGGATCTAACAGACAAAATGAAATATGCACATCGGAGTGGAGAGCGTAAGATGCTGTGTATGAATAATGTCGATTAGGTTTACCGGGTGTATGATATCAAGCAAGGAAAAATTCAGCCATGAAATATTTGTACTACATAATCTTTATTCTCAGAGATACAGTAACCTTTACGGTAAACCCTCGAAGTGGTACCCTAGACTGTCCTCAACACTTTGTTAACAATGCGTCTCATGTTTCACAGCGTTGGCTATGTCCTCTCATGTCCTAAACCATCTCCCGGGCAATGGTGTTTTCACTTTGTGGATGAGGTCTGAATCTCCCTGGGAGAGGTCCGGTGAATACGGGAGTTATTCCAGTACTTCGCACCACCAACACTGAAGTTTACCCCGTACAGCCTCTGATAAATGCGTTCTGGAATTTTCATGGAGGAGGATGATACTGTTGAGAAGTTTTTGTTTGTCAAAACTAATGCACTATTAATTAAACTAAAACATTCCTGAAAAAATAATTATTAACAGAATACAGCCAAATAGATAACATTCAGTTAATAATATAAAGGTATGTTTCATTTGTTTTTGAAAGAACGTAATCAGATTCTGTCAAATAACACATCTTCTTAATACTGTAATTGTTATTGTTAATTTGGTAAGTTTTATGAATTCACGAATATTGTGAACATGTGTAAATATATTTATGTTAAATTTCCGTGAACTACGTCGTGATAAATGTGGGAATATTGAACTTATCTCAATGATGTACTCTTATTGCACTTCTTCCTTCCTCACTGCGATTTGAACGTATAGTGAAACGTACGGGTTCCTTCTTCTATAAAACTATGTTTTGTAATTGTGATACACATTTACGTTTAATGAAATAATAGTGTATCGCATATGAGCAATTCTTTGCTTCGATCAGTCGTGGTATTTGACCTGTTGTCTTTCAAAAACAGCCGCAATTATGAACTGAAATGACATACCCAGTAGATAAGTAATTATCCGAGAGGGTTAATGAAACTGCTGGATACTCTAGTGCTGCAAGTAGTTTCTAAGTACCGAAATATTCGAATGTCCCACTTGAACGAAGTAAGACATATTGTAAAACATGCTAGCAAGCAAGAATATAAGCAATCAAGCAAGCGACGAAGCAAGTAACCAAGCGAGAAATAAAGATTGTAGTTTTATGTGACTACTGATATTGCAATCATAGCCTCAATACTTCCAGTTTCAATGTGAAATCCAAACGGCTGGATGTGACTTACCATTTCAAACTTATCATGTGAATTGGCCACAATTGGTACCATGGCAACCTTTGTCAGAAGCCGGAGACTATACTATTCGGCTATAACGTACACAAGGTGACTTGATGTTGGTCTTAACTTTCTGTGTAGTCTAAAATAAATATTATGCTCACTTCGGTGCAGATTTTCACGTTGGGGTGAATTTACCAACTCGTCTCCTATCACCCTGTAGAGGGAGGTGATGTCTGAGTTTGAACTTAATTAATCAGGTAAACATCTAATGAATCATCAGAGTTCTGTTACATGGCCACATCGTAGGATATGGAGTGCTTAATTGTCTTATTTCTGCCTTTCAAATATCCGATTATCTCTGCTGGGTTTGAACTCACAATCTTGGAATCTGGAGACCGTTAAGATATCACTGATTTACAGAAAATAATTCCTCACTGACGGGTTACGTTTGCTACACTGACTGAGAATAACAGTTTAAATTCTCTTCAGTTCCTGAAAAGAGTTTTGAATGCGTCAAATTACACGCTATCCCGGCTGGTTTATGCTCTTGGGAATGAAATATTTCCAGTGGAAGATGTAAGACAATTTCTCTTGCCTTCTACAGTGAACTACAAGGAGCTACTAGACAAGAATCTTACGAAGAAAGCTACAGTATGCAGCAATTTCTACAAGGTAAATGCGCTGATAAACCGAGAATGGACACGAACAAGAGATGACTTAGGGATATGACCACCAGGTGGGCTGCACATGGATTTCACAATGAAGGGTGCAGAATGGAAGGATTCCATGATCCGAGATTTAACGGCATATGCAAACGATACGAGCAAGCATTTGAAAGATATCATTCTATAAACTGTACACGACGAGAAACGTGGCCTTTATTGCTAGTGGTTTAACGTTGCACTAACACATCGAAGGTTTTCCGTGACGTAAGTATGGGAAAGCGTTAGGATTGGAAAGGTAATGGTCGTGGCCTTAATTAAGGTACAGCTACAGCATTTACCTGGTGTTAAAATGGAATACCGCAAAAGACCATCTTCAGGGCTGTCGATTGTAGGATACGAACCCACAATCTCCCGAATGCAAACTCACAGCTTTGCTACCTAAACGCACGACCAACTCGATCGGTACAAGAAATATCGACACAACTATGTCAATGAGGTTCATTAATTTTGTTCCTTTCTGTGTATGCCATGGTCATTGTCTCCAATAAAGTTTATAAAAAACCATTCGTAATGCTCTACTTTGGCCTTAGTTCCTTGGAACGCTTGCATGAATAAATAAATAGAGCTGAACATGAGATGATGATGACGACGATGATATTCTTGTGATTATTGTTTGAAGGCAAGAAAGTGGGATTATCAGTGTTTGATCGGTAGACGTACAACTTAGTACAACAAGGTGGCGCGGAAAAGTTCTCCTGGCTGGTATATTACCATGTTCGGGACAGATTTCCTTCGATATGTTGTTAATAGTTCAAACTATCAAAGTATTTTTTTTTTTGCTAGGGGCTTTACGTCGCACCGACACAGATAGGTCTTATGGCGACGATGGGATGGGAAAGGCCTAGGAGTTGGAAGGAAGCGGCCGTGGCCTTAATTAAGGTACAGCCCCAGCATTTGCCTGGTGTGAAAATGGGAAACCACGGAAAACCATCTTCAGGGCTGCCGATAGTGGGATTCGAACCTACTATCTCCCGGATGCAAGCTCACAGCCGCGCGCCTCTGCGCGCACGGCCAACTCGCCCGGTCTATCAAAGTAATAAAGGGGGGAAAAATATATCCACATACAATTTATTTATTTATTTCGACTTTCCCCAAGTGGAGATTGCCCCTGAGGACAAAGTATACAGAAAGACAAGATGAATATTTAAAGTAATTTTGAGTTGGTTAGCACATCTGACATAGAGTAAGTTGCTGCATTAAAAAGTTTGGGAGATATGGTTCTTAAGCATTTGGATGGAATATTTCAAGGCAATCACTGCAATTTCTGTTATTTTACGCCTGATTTAGGTTAAATGATTTGCAGAACTGGACGAAAAAGTGAGGAATGGTTCCTCTAGCGTCAACCATGAATCCTATGACTTCGACATCATCTATCCGGTATTCTTGGGATGGTCTGTTCATATCGTCCCTGTTGCAAAACAGCGAATGTTACAATGCTCTTCTGATCCATTATTTCCCCTTAGACTGGTCACGCCTCCCAGCCACATATTGATATACAGTCCATTAGAACAATTGTCGTTGAGTTCATTCCTATGCGCGTGTACATCACACTCTAGGAGTGAGTAAATGTCATGCAAACATACATTCCTTCAGTATGCTACAGTAAAGTTCATTTTCCTTTACACACGCGCATAGGAAAATGAACTCAACAAAAATTGTTCTGATGGATTGCATATCAATATGTGACTGGAAGGCGTGACCAGTCTTAGGCTTCGGCCACAGTGCAGGCGGCGAGCGGAGCGTTGCGTTGTGTGGCGGCAGAGATGAGACTCAAACCTGCGTTAGCAAATGCATGTGGCCAAAGTGCCAGCGGCGCGTCATTTTGGAGGGGAAGTTGGCTCAAGGACAACGCTGCATGCCGCTAGCCGCTCGCTCCTGTTTGAGATTTCAGCTGCGCCGCTCGCAATGACTGTTAGTGAATTAATAAGGGAGGAGTTGAAAGTGCTAATTTCTGAAGTTTAAACCTGAACTTTCCTATGGAACGACAGAGAGACGAATTTCGAAAACCTATTAGTGACAAGGGAAGACTGGAAAGGGATTAAAACGTTCTTAAATATACGAGATAAATTCAGTTAAAAATCAATTACGGTTATGGACATAGACAATATTTTATTTAATGCAACATATTATTATTATTATTATTATTATTATTATTATTATTATTATTATTATTATTATTATTATTATTATTATTATTTTACGCCCTATTATCATTGTTTAATTAATATTATTATCCTTTGTCATATACTGCCGATATGAAAACTTGTGTTCGTACTACATCTGACTTTTATGGGTCTCTGGAAGTTGGTGACTTGCTTCTGCAGTCGCGCCTTAAGTTTTAGAAAGAAGTCACAAGTTTGAATGGACATAGAAGTTTATTTGAAACATCTTAACAGGAAATCAATTCAGTTCTCCATATAAATGATGAAATTCCCCATGCATTTCACGTAATTTATTTACTGGATGATCACAAAATTCTCTCCTAGTCCTACGTCGAATTTTTCAATTTAGATAAAACATTTCTAAAAGCAGAGACAAACGAGAAAATTGAAACTGCCATCATCTAATCACTACGTGCAAGGGAGACGTCGCGCCGCTGACTGCCTCTCGCTAGATGTCCACACAGCCGCTCTCTCCTCCCCACTCTTCAACTTTTCGATAGCGGCAACGCTCCGCTCGCCGCCTGCACTGTGGTCGTAGCCTTATTGTCCGTGGTCCTGCCTCGAACAGCTCGTACAGCTATTACGTTGCCTGTCATTTTAACGGCATGACGCCTTCGCTACAAGATCATTCTTGAAGGCGACTAACCCACTGACTGGTCGGAGTATGTTGACGAAAAGCTATTCCTTTCCCTTTCTGTAGGAGATCGTACCACTTAGCAAAGTCAGCTTCTCTCAACTTGCTTTTAATTTCCCGGGGGTGTAAAAAAAAAATGTTTATTCAATGCGCTGTCATCTTGTGTTGGACAAAGTCTTCTCAAAGAGTTGAGGCTTTCTTCTTTTGATTCCTTTGTATTTAGTATGTAAGGATCTCTGGAATTAAAGAGTATTCTAAGGGCAATAATGCATTGAAGAACAACCTCTCGACGCGTATGGAATATCCCTAGTCTTTTAAACTTCCTAGGACTGTATAGCATGGTATCTGGCATTTATTTCAATGCGCATCTGAACATATTATCTGATTCTTCGAGGAATTCTACAGGAATTTGCTCAGAGGGAATTATTTGAAACTGGTAAATAAGAGATGAACAAATTGAGGTACTTAGAATACAGACATTTTTATTAGTTTTTAAAAGAGGTGAGAACGACTTATATTCTAACTTGTTTTTTAGATTAATCATTGAAGCCTTATAGTTGAATGTGATAATACTCTCAAATTTCACTTCCAAATATTTTAATTATTCTCCCGGAGAGATACTCTAGACGTCTCCTCCGTAAGTTGAAATATCTTCACCAATGAGCTTAGCTTAAACAGTATTGATATATACTAACTTGAACAAAATAATATGCAAACTAATCTCATTGAATCCTTGAATTGCCATTCGTGCAAGTTCGCAGGAAGATTATTTATCTTTTACGATTATGAAGGTATCATCTGCGAAGCCTAAGGCAGTTAACGCCTTAAGGTCAGGTGTTACGGAAAATCCGTATTCTGTTGCCACAGGTTCCTCGCTGAGTTCTTCCAAAATATGATCCGTTGTAAGATTGTATAATGCTGTAGATAAAGGATATCCCTGCAAAACCCCTCTTCTGCGCGATATTGGCTTGGTTTTGAAGTGGTTACACTCAATTCATGTTTGATTTCTTTCTTGTAATGAGACAAACAGATAAGTAAGCTTTAAGGGAACAGCGAAATTTTCTAGTGTTCTTCTAAGATGTTCGTGGCCTATGTTGTCGAAGGCCTTATGAATATCAGGAAAAATTATAGTCGCAATGCTGCTATTCTTCGCACATTGTTATATCGACTGAAATATGGATGTGTTCAGTGTTATGCCAGGTTAATTTGCGAAACACCTTTGGTGCTCATTAAACACTATGAATTCTCTTAACCTCCGGCCCAGGACTCGCTCTATCTCTCTTCTGAGATCTGAAACAATTGTGATTGGCCGCCATTTAGAGCTTGACATCTCATCTCCAGATTTTAATTATGAGTACTGTTTTTGCTTTGTTGAAGCAATGAGGTACATGTGATGTCTCTAACATACGGGTAGCTATAAGAGCAATTACATCAGCAACCATGTCCTATCTGACAACTCTCATTAACATGTGATTAAGTCCGGGTGACGTATCAACTGCTATTTCCTGAATTGCTGATAGAATTTCTTCTTTCGAAATGATGTGCTGGTATGTATCATCTAGAATAATTCTCTGAAGATCAGGTAATAGCTTTCGAGAGAAACTTCTGATATAGTCATTACTGACAGAAAAATATGAGAAATATGATTGTCTGTATCCTGAATAGGAATTGTGCATTGTTGTCCACTATTACCATGAACACAACGAACTGCTTTTCTCCTCTTCGTATTTTGCTTGTCTCTTGGTTCTATCGCGCTTTGTTTGCCTTTAGGGGTTTGATGATTGTGTATAATTCCTCTGAATATTTATGTCCTTCCTATTTTTGCCCATGTCCATGCTTAGGTCCAGGAAGAATATAAATAACTTGGGCATGAAATTTTGTGAATTCATAACTCTTCCTGAAAACTGATTGTCGTCCATATTTTCCTCGAATTTCCTTTTCCATTCCCCAATACCTGATTTTAATAGATTTACATTCGAGTTTGAACAGGGAGGATTATCTTTAATCGTCCAGGAAGAGGGGGAATACGTTGACGATTCAGAAGCATTGGCAGAAGTGTTCGTCTGACGAGATACAATTCTCAGGCGTTGAACACCAGGATGATATTGTCTTATATGAATGCTAACGCCACTGAAAATTCTTCCAGAAAACTTACATTGAAGTGATTGGGACATTGCGCAATGTGCTTATTATAAGAAAAACTCATTCGTCAGCGTTTCAGACGGATTCTGTGCAATCTAAGCTCATTACTAATGTAAAGGTCCACTTATGTACAACCTATGTGCTGTAACTGATCTTATAAGTATATTTACTGTGTCAGTGGAGAGCTTTGTCCCTAGGAAGGAAAAACGGAAGCCTCCTTAAGGAATGGTTCAGTGATGTATAATATTTGTACTAAACTGGTCTGGTAAGTAAACTAATGTGAAATTTCAGGGCTTTGGTCTTAGGAAGGGCTAAATGGCTGCCTCCTAAATATCCTATTCTGTAATATTGTAATTAGATGTTTACTCACTTTTTGTAGTTGAGATCGCTTGACAACACCACATCGTCTGTAGGATAAGTTGATACCAGCTAATATCTGTCGCTGTTGGGTCTTCACTGCTGGAATCCTTGCCTTAGTATTTATAAACACGTACCCAACATTCAGTCCATCTTACTGCAATTTCAGTTGTTTTAGGAACCTCATTCCTTCGTGAAGAGACCAGTAATGGAAATTTAATTTACAGTGCATGCAATAAAAGCTCATGCAAAATACCTGCCTCTGTGGATCAGTTGGTAGAGTGTCGGCGTCCGGATCCCAAGATAGCGGGTTCAAACCCGGCAGGGGTAGTCGGATTTTTGAAGGGCGGAAAAAAGTCCATTAGACACTCCATGTTGTACGATGTCGGCATGTAAAAGATCTCTGGCGACATATTTGGTGTTTACCCGACAAAATTCATTAAATATCAGCCATAGACGCCCAAGAGAGTTTGGGTTTACTCGGTCTGCCATCTAGTGGGCCTAGAGTAAAACGAAACGTCGAAATTGACGAGCAGACAGCCAGATGGCGTCAAATTGAAATGTCTGCACACGGTAGCTGAGGCCGTACGATTATTATTAATATCATACGAAATAATACTTTAGGTATCTGTTATCTCTGTATTCTATCTACAATGTACTTAAAAATTGAAAAAAAATGGGCATGATGTCCATATAAAATTAGCCTAAAGTGGAAGGCGAAATTTTCGTAATAACCCTACGAATGAACTAGTATAATTCTATAGAATGTTGTGCTACTCTTAATAATGCCTTGTCGTGGTAAAACATTAACATGTTTTTAGTGCATTTTGTAGTATTTAAGAGAATGCCCTGCTTTGCGAACCACAAAGACTAGATTGTCCCTTTGTACGAAGTTTAACGTAATCACAAGTTATCCGATCGCAAGTCTCCTGGGACCACTTCATTTCCTCAGCACAGCTCCAAGGGACTCCATATATCCTCCTGCTACTTACAGCGCTACGTGATACCAGAGAGGTTGCCTGAGGCATCATGCAGATGCCTTTAACACACTTTCTTGGCTATTTCACTTTATATCGATGCATTTTGGGGTGATATACATTTTAAAAAATTGTTCTTTGATTTCTCCAGTTATTTCTGAGTCACTGAAATCGTCGTGGTCCATTTTGAATTTTTGACTGGAAGTTTGAAGTCTGACGCGATTTGATTTCTCAAGTTAATGTTCCACTCTAGGACCCACCGAGACTCGAATCTCGGCCATTCAACGGAAAATTATCAGCTATGCCACTGCGGCGATATTTAAGCATCAAATTATAAATAAGGCCTTACTTTACTGATTAAAGAATGTGGCAGATATCTAGTGCTCATGATAGGCAAAATGTTATATGTTGTTCAATGTCTATCACACAAGAAACTCACCTAGGTTAAAGCCATTTTATTGTAGTTCGTGAATGTTTCTTTAAAAGCCGCAATTTTCAGTGTTTTAGAATTAAAAGTAACTTAGAGTTTTCTGTCAACATACGACGTGTGGTCAAATTCAAGACGAGAATATTCGTCAGTCTGACTTCAGGTGGAAAGAAATACACGTTTTATTGTCAATTCTACATACTTTTATATACACGCGGTCGAGTGTGACAGACAAATGGCACTGTAGTGGGTAACTATCAAATAAATAAATAAATAAATAAGTAAATAAATAAATAAATAAATAAATAAATAAATAAATAAATAAATCGAAGCCGTTTAACTGAAGTTATATTCACGGCTCTTAGGTCATTATTTATCACGAATTTGCTTACCTTGCAGGTCGCCTAGTTACACGCATAGTTAGTTACATATCTGGGTTCGATCCTGGCTCAGTTCGATAGAATTTGAAGGTTCTCAAATACGTCAGTCCCGTGTCGGTAGTTTCACCGACACGTAAAAGAACTCCCGTCGGACAAGATTCCGGTATCTCAGCGCCTTCGAAAAAAGTAGTTAGTGGGAAGTAAAACTAATAACACTAAGTATTTTTAAATTACATATCTCTAGCATACTCTTCCCTTCATATATAAAACTCAACGTCTATCCGCTGGTATGTATCGGTGCCCGATTATAACGAAAGCCACCTATATAAGTAGGCCCGTACGCTCAGCGGCACTCCTACCAAGAGTAGTAATACAAATGTTGCCCACTCGAGAATAGTTTCAAGATAAGGAAATGCCTTATTTCTGGATTATAAAAAGTAAATATTACCATTGATTAGAAAACTTATTGACTTAATCACTTACTTCATGCAACTATGATTTGCTTGCTATTAACTCTGAAAATCCAAATAAGAAGGTTTAAGATTAGTCCTATACACATGTTTAAAACTATATCAAAATTAGCATATTTAATCATATTAATAATAATTTACTTCTAACATATTTAAGTTATGCTCTGTTAATCATAATATTTAAGGTAAATTGAAATTAGTAATGAAGAAAACATGTGAATACATAGTATATGTGTTTAATGCAACCAAAACCACACAGCCACATAGAATAAATACACTGTTCGCAATAATGTAAATTAAATGCAAGCTTCACTTGAAATGCCGTATGGCTTTAAGTGCCGGGAGTATCGGAGGACAAGTTCGGCTCGCCAGATGCAGGTCTTTCGATTTGACACCCGTAAGCGACCTGCGTGTCGTGATGAGGATGCAATGATGATGAAGACGACACATACACCCAGTACCCGTGCCAGAGAAATGAACCAATTATGGTTAATTAAGGTACAGCCTCGGCCACTTCCTTCCCATTCCTAGGCCTTTCCTGTCTCATCGTCGGTGCGACGTAAAGCAAATAGCAACAATTACAAGACGAAAATATTTTCAAGTAATGAGTTTCTCAATAATTACAGTAGAAGAGAAATTCACGTCGTCGTCGTGTAATTAACTTGGGCAATGTGAACACCACATTTTCTTTCCCAGAATATTTCATTCATTAAATCTGAATTCAAAGCTAGATTTGAATCCAATTCTCTTTGGTTTAGTGCTTTAAGAAACTCACCTTCAAACTGAACACACAAATTTTGAACAATCACATAAAGAGTAACAAGAACGATAATGACTTGAGAGCAAGTGAAGGTAACTTTTCAACTACTCGCAATTTCCATCGTGGGAGAGGGGCTGTTTGAATGTTGAAAGAAACTGCAGATATAGAGTTTGTAATTACACTCCAAAAATGGAATGATTCTCAGTTTGATAATTTTTTCATTTAAGTCAGTTATTTGGCCTCAGGGCTTTCAAAAGCAGTTTATTTATTTATTTATTTATTTATTTATTTATTTATTTATTTATTTATTTATTTATTTATTTATTTATTTATTTATTTATTTATTTATTTATTTGATAGTTACCCACTACAGTGCCGTCTTCATGTTCAAGATGATCACAGGGAAATCATTCCGATGTTTATATTTCCAGCCTCAAGATTTCAGTGTCGTAGATGCCGAACCTCTATTAGAGGTTCCAGCTCTAGAACTTTGTTCGTTAAAAGTGAGAAAATGTGCGGCTTTTCATTTAATCGCGGCATTCCTTCTGATGACATTATAACGATCTATGTTGACGTAAGTTCCCAGAATTAACACAACATATGAACAACAACAACTTTTTCAAATAAAAAACATAACATTTTCAGAAACTGTTGGTATCTCGAACGCAACCTAGTATTTACTAATGGTCAGTTATGCTGAAGTACGTTCATTCAATAATTTTAAGTTAAAACAGTACCTAAAGTTCATGCTACTCTCAGTTTAGTACTTAAAGAAGTGCTTTAAGAAGAGAATTGAGTGAAATAAATATGGCATCGGTTAATCAACAGTTACACAAAAATATTAGTACTTCTAGCATTAAAATTAATATCATGTTTATTTCTGTCATTTGTGACAAAAAGCAATCCATAGAATTTTGATGGCGTCATGCTAGTTTTAAAACATTCCTAGTATGGATTAAAATATTATACGTTGCTAGTTGAGAAATTAGCATCTTTAGCCATACAAAAAACCTTCCTTTCAGCCCTTGTAACATGAATACAATCAATCTGACCTCACTGCAGAGACTCATGAATCGGAGACTTGGGATCTGGTTGTTACACCTACCAAAAAAGAGAGAGTAGCCCGTAGAAGAAAGGCAATATTTACGTTACAGATCAACCAAAAATACAGAATAACGAATGTATGGAAAATATCTCAATCTTTTTGAAAGGCACTGTTACTGGGATAAAGAGGAAGTGAAGCTGGACATTCATACTGCAAGACAAACCGACGGTATATTGGCAGAGGAAGTCCTACATTGAATTTCATTCGTTTATAATCGACCTAGATTTAGATGTTACAAAATGGGGTCAATGAGATTAGGAGCAACAACTGGCGAAGGATCGAGAATTCTGGAAGAATTTGGGAGGGACCTTCGTACATCAGTGTTCGTTAGAGGCTGATGAATGTGGACTACAATCTTACTTTAACCCTTTACTGCATACTGTTGCCCTTAGGCAACATACAACTTTTCACTTGTATAAATGGAAATATATTGTGGACAGAGGTAGTTTTACAGCACACCTTCAACCTACAGTCATTTAAAGACATATACCAGAGATGCCTTGTTTTTTTTTTTTTTACATAACATAAGACAAAACAGCCCTACAACCAAAGGTACTCCCTCCACCCCGTCAGCATCCACGCGTACCAACCACCGTTTGTTTTCCGTGGGCCCTCCCCATCACATTACCACAGGCTTCAGGAGTACCTGTGCAAGTATACTTGCGCCCTGCAATACGTACCCATGGCCAGTAGGCAGTAATGTTCGGTCTTTGAATGTTAAAAGCTTAGCGTGAAATCGTGAAAAATCGTATATATAGCCCGTTATGGCAATCCACATCACATACGAGTGTTAAGCTATTAGCCCTAGTCAAGAATTGCTGGTAGATCTAAAACACTGAACGTAAGTTGAACATTGAAGCTTGAAATTTTCTTCACCAAACGAAAACGAAAAATAATTCATGCAGTAAAGGGTTAAGTTGAAAATACTGTACATCGAGCACACTAAGTACTTCACACGTCACTGCTGGCCATTATGATTGCTTGGGTGTATTGGAGTACCGTCTGGTCAGCATGACGACTATTGGCTCTGCTTGCAGTTCTTCAACATCTCCGATGGCTCTTATATCAGGCAGCTCCACATTTCAACACACGATGCTCACTGAACCCGACACCAACCCTCAATACAGGATTAAAACCCTTGTACGAATCAAGAATCGAACTTAGGGACACTAATTCATATGAGATATAGACTTTCTGAACGTCAAGAGGATGTGAAAAGTCGTTTAACATTTGGAGTTATTTAACATTAAATAGTAATGAATAAATTATTCATTTTCTCACTCAGCCCATATAGTACAACTTATTTATTATTATGGGCCGTCAAATGGCAACATCTTATGTGTCGAGTCCATAGAGAATGGTCATTATACTTATACAAGTCCGTGTTCATCTACGACGTATGATCTCCATGCCGCGTGCGTAAAATGGCGACTAGCGGAGAAGTTATTTTGTTAATAATGACGAACTGGGTGTATATGTTAAAAATTTAAGTGAAGAAGAGGATGATGAAGACACGGATGAGGAATTCATTCCTCCAACAAGTGAGGAAGAGGAAGGGGAAAGTGTTATTGGGAGTGATAACGGCGAATTTTCTGTAAACACCCGCCCACATGCTCATTGTCCGAGTGTAAACAGTGACCGTCTGAGTGACAGTGCTGATGATGACGACTGTAAAAATAGCAAACAGAAACAATTTCCTGTTTTCCGTGAAATTTAATAATTTCAAGATGCAACCAACCCTCACCTGATTATTATGATACTCCTGGCCCGAAACACGCCCCTTGGTCAGACGCGTATTTTTTTTATATTTTTCACGGCTCAATCATGGAACCTCATAACTACAGAGAAAAACAGAAATGAGAAGTCATGTCTTGTCACCACATGCCAGAACACAGCAGTGGCGCCCTGTTACATTGACTGAAATGAAGGCTTTCATTGCTGTTTTGTTGGAAATGAGGATAACTAGAAGGCCGAGCATATTTTGTTATTGGGTCAAAAACTCCCATTAAATATAACGTTTGGTTTGGAAATATGTTCTCAAGAAACAGATTCCAATTGATCTTGAGATTATTTTATCTTGTGAACAATGATAATATATCACCATCTGGTCACCCAGACTACAACCCATGTGCCAGGTTCGATCCCATTGTTGAATATGCCAATTGTGTATTACGATACCATTGCACAGAACTCTTAAAATACTGAAGATAAAAATGTGAAACTTTACATGTTTATTCAAATGAAATGGGACATTTCAGAGAAGCCACCAATATTTATTGTTTTTCTGTTTTGTTTCTGATTTTTAATTTTTTGTGTTCTAAAATTGTTTGGAAAACATTTTGTTTCAAAGTACCCAATAGCATTTTTAGTGTAGTAATTTAGTTCAGCAGTAATAGTGTCTTCTTGTTAACATTTATTAAAAAATTTAAGTCATAGTGATAATATTTGTGAACTATATAGCCCAGAGAGTGAGAACCTGCAAAATCCTCTAAATCTGTTTGGCACACTTAGCATACTCTGATCACCCGGGCCTAGCACTAAGCGTGTTAAGGTGAGAATTCAGTGTATATTCAAGGGTCATAATTACGACCACTGACTCTAAGTTTTGGGAATCTCAGAGAAGTGGGTCACGAGCACCCTTGGGAGACGAACACTATATTATTCAGGACTTCCGGCAGAAACCGTAGGTTGGTGCGATTAGGTAAATCGATACTGCGTACAAGAGATTCAGACTAGTATCTCGTCAGAACAGTTTCACATACGCGAAGATCTGTGTGTGTATGCTGACGATGCTCACTGGTAAGTGTAACAATGTACAGGTCAAAGTGAATTCCTTTCTTTCTTTCTTTCTTTCTTTCTTTCTTTCTTTCTTTCTTTCTTTCTTTCTTTCTTCTTTCAATTTTTACACAATCTTCTTTAAAAAATATTCTATTATTTTTTCCTAACCAATCTTCCGTGCCATGCTCTCTGGAGCCGACTAACAGGGTGTGACTGGGAACTACGTGTATTTTATTTAGACAGTCTCTTTTTAGACACCCTTAGCGCACAGAATGTGCGATCGAATGTTAATAAACCGGGTGAGTTGGCCGTGCGGTTAGGGTCGCGCAGCTGTGAGCTTGCATCCGGGAGATAGTGGGTTCAAACTTCACTGTCGGCAACCCTGAAGGTGGTTTTCCGTTGTTTCCCATTTTCACACCAGGCAAATCCCGGGGCTGTACCATAATTAAGGCCACGGTCGCTTCCTCCCCACTCCTAGGCCTTTCCTGTCCCATCGTCGCCATAAGACCTATCTGTGTCGGTGCGACGTAAAGCAAATAGAAAGTTAATGACTATGAATTTTGCTACTTGGAACATTCTTTCATTCTTTACGTGGAGGAATATCATCAGAGTTCTTCGAGGAGAACCTTTAGGATGAAGTAGCAAGATTGGCGGACATACGTTAGTGTCTTGGTGGAAACAAATTGACCTACTGCCAGTATCATCAAAGGCCATCTCCGAAGAACAGGTCACGTTTTCGTATGTCAAAATTTCATCTTCCAAAGATCTCAATAAGGACAGAGTCTGCTAAAAATGTGTCATAAAAAGCAAGATTAAAAATGCCAAATCAGTTCCCGTAACTGGGAGGACACAACATCCTACTGCCTTGTCCATGAAACCACCCAGCATTTTGAACATCGAAGACGGAAACTCGAGAAAAACAAACATAAGGCACAGCATTTCTATCTCAAAACAATTTAGCGGTTTATGATGACTAACCAGATCTCGTGGACGTAGATGTCTCCAATTTTATGCGTCGCGAAGTTCACCATTAGATGAAATGATAGAGAAGCGAGTGGAGTACACTTTTATTGCCAGTCTTCTCTGTTGAATATTTCGTAGAGATTTCACCCCAAAGGTGAAGAGCTATACGTAACCCCACTTGACCTAACGAAATCCCTCATAACGGCCAGTTACACACCTTACGAATATTCCATTCTCTACCACTCTAATAAAACAACAGCGTAATTTCAAAAATTAAAGTGTCTTTTAATTTTGAGCAAATATTTTGGACCATGTGTGGAGGTATATAACTGAGCACTACTTTAGGTTACTTCCGCATGTGTAGTACTGGGTACTTTTATTTACCGCCAAGCTGAGTGTTCAGGCGGTTATAGCACTAGGTTTCTGAATACGAGTTGGCAGGTTCGATCCTGACTCAGTCCGATGGTATTTGAAGGTGTTCAAATATGTCAACTCCGTGTCGCTATATTTACTGGCACGTAAGTAGTCTCCCTAGAGACAATTTCTGGCCCCTTGGCGTCTCCAAAAGCCTTACAACTAGTTAGAGGGACGTAAAACCAATAACATTAATTAACTTCCTACACCAGTGGTTAATTAAATCTACACAGTCAGAGTTTAAATATTACGGAAGCCATGGCCTTACCAGGATGTTATTTTTCAGGCGGTAGGGGTTAAGGGAACGGGGATAGGACATTTTGCTGGGGAAGGGCTTACAAAAGAAGAAATATAGCAACAATAAATGCTATATTTTTAGTTATCTAATATGTTTTTTGAAATAAAATGTTTGAAAACATTTTATAAGCGGCTCCACTTAAAACTCAACGGATTATGTGAAAGGTTTAGTTGTTGTCGCTCTAGTGAGAGACGCAGCGTGTTACAAACACTTCTGCCATTTGTTTAAAAATGAAGATAAAATGGTTTTATTTATTTATTTAAAATGTTTACAGGTTTTATATTTCTGTATGTTTATTTAAGAAGTATTTAATTTGAAATATATGTCATCGGAATGTCGGATTTTTCATTTAGTAGCTTCTTTTTATTATTATTCTACCACTTTCTCCACACCTTAGGAGGGTTTCAAGTACGACCTCTCTAGCGAGTGAGTTGGCTGTGGGGTTAGGGGCCCTCAGCTGTGAGCATTCATTCAAACCCAGTGTCTGTAGCCCTGAAACTGGTTTTCCGTGGTTTCGCATTTTCACACCAGGCAGGCTGTACGTTAATTAAGGCCATGTCTGCTTCCTTCACTCTGCTATCCCTTTCTGATCCCATCGTCCCCAGAAGAACTCTCTGTGTCGATACAATGTTATGTAACTTGTAAACAGAAAAGGCAAGTATGATCTGTGTCACGCATATGGAATCGGTCCTGTTTTAGTGCCGGTTTCCCTTCCTGACGCCAACCCAATGTAGAGGAATGTATTCACTTTTGCGTGCTTGTGTAGCGGCTGGTAGTGTAGAGTATTGTCTGTATGTGAAGAACAGTGTGGTAGAATAAACACACAGTCCTTGAGTCAGAGAAGTTAACACATCGATCACGGGACAATCATTTAGCACGTGCATGATTACATTGTTTCTACCTCCCCAAGTTGCTCGCGAGGCTCGTAAGTAGACATGCGACTATCAGCGATTTGTCATTACTTAGGATTGTCACCTCCTGCCTGTCCGGCTCCATGGATAAATGCTTAGCGTGATGGCCTTTAGTCCAAAGAGTCCTGAGTTCGATTCCCGGCTGGGTGGGGGATTTTAAATTTAATTAGTTAATTCCAATGGTTCGGGGGCTCAGTGTGTGTGGCGTATTCAGCTTTAGAAATCATCCTAGATAGGGCCCTCATTTTCACAGACATGCAGGTTGCCTAATAGACCGTCTACGAGAAAAAGACCCGCACCAGGCCTCTCCGGTAGCCATACACTATTATTATTATTATTATTATTATTATTATTATTATTATTACCTCCTGGCTCTCAGTGGCCCTTCGCAGTTTCATCATTTATGCATTATCGCCGCACTTCATTTGATCTCTTCCTTCTTGTATAGAAAGCAAGTGTTACGTGAATATTCAGCAAGTAGACTATAGATAGATGTGCAAAGCCTTTCTACGTTACCAGGGTGATTTCCGTAGTCACTCCCCATAGAGGTAGTTAACGGTTCTAGGATTTAAATTTTCACTCGATCGGTACTGATATATCTCTTATTTTTCACATCATTGGTGAAATGTGCAGAACATAGTTGTTTGAAAATAAATTTCTTCTTCAACAATTTCCCTGTAAAAGCGATATATCGAGTTTTATGTGTGAGGCCCCACGTGATGGTTCATTCCTGCTGTATTTGTTTTTTGTACAAATTATACATAAGACCCTGCTTTCCCTTATCCTAAACAAAAATACAAAGTTCAATGGAAATTTACCAATCCATTCTACCATAATACCGTAAAAGGCAAATAAACAGACAGTCACACTGAGAGACTGACAATGAAACTGGACCCAACGTAGGCTATTATTTGTCCTGTTCGGGGTAAAAGCCAAGTATTAGGTTAAATTATAAATTTGCAGACAGAAATACGTTTTCATTTATATAGATGTGAATTTCAGTAATTTACACGTTACAATGTTTCAACGTAAGGTGGAGACCTCAGGACCCTTAGCTAAATACAGATTTGCTTTCACCAACTTGTGCTACGTTCCTCGCTTTCATCTTGCTTTTATTCTCTTCTACACTGACGGTATTAGTTTTGCGAAGTATTTGTGACTCTTCTAATTCTTCTGCCGATGCACTCATCCTACCCCCTGGTTCGTGTTAAGAAACTGAATTGCTCAGTTGTCCTTCCCCTCAAAACAATTTATCGCCATCGCCATCACCACCACTATTTTCTAGTCGTAATTTGTTCTATTGTCGGCCCCAAGGATAAAAGGTTAGGGTCTTAGCTTTTGCCCCTAGCCTCCTGAGACCTCCTGTCCATTTTAATGGAAATCGTCGTATTCCTTCTAATATTCATAATATTCGTGGATTGGCACTGAGACCCAGTGTCCAGCTAAATGGATTGTATGGTGGTGCTATCTGTTGAAGAAATATGAAATGATACAAACCAAGAATAACGTGTTTCCATGGAGCATCATCATTATAGTGAATATTCTATATCCTCTATGGAATTAAAAATAAATTAATGGTTCTAAAATACTTTTCTTGGTATAAAATGAAAGTAATAACTGCATATTTTAGTAATTACTATGAGATTTGAATGCAGTAAATTGATGAAAATACAGATTAAAATGGTTCTCCATTTTATTGGACAAGGGGACATGGTGTGGATATTTGTTGTTCTGCCATAATCTCAACGTTTATGCTGAACTCTGATGCTTTAGTAGCCATTGTAAGATTTTAACCCAATAAATAGATGATACTAAAAAATAATCTGCCGGCGATGTGAAAAGTACTTCTGCATCACTACAAAAAAGACTATTTCTCAGAGTTCCACGAAAAGTGATGACTGATTGAAGGGAAAAGTCAAGTTATAAAACCTCATATTATCGTGTGCTCCATGTAATATTCGTTCTTTTCGTTGGTCAGTATTTATATTCTAATTCATTATTTTAAAGTACGCGTTATGATAATGTAACGTTCCAGACGTAACAGCGTAATTATGTTAATTTTATTATGTGTAATTAATTCAGGAATTTAACGTCATGATATTTATCTTCGTATGTAATTTTATTATGATTCATGTTTGATCATTTGCTCACTATCATTTCATTACTTTGGAACTACGACTTGTAAACGAGGGCTGAATATCCTAATATTAACTTAGATTCTTGCGACATTCGTTTAAATTTAACTTGCAGTAGATTTTCCTCTATCTTGCCACATCACCGAGGAAGAAGGAAGGACAAATTTAGACATCAAATTCTGGGAAAAGCGAGCACGTGTTCAAGCGTTGTAACCACAGCTACTGTATTTCGAACAGAATAATTCAAACTGATCACCGCCTATATTTTCGAAGGAGCGTCATGTTGCCATGGATACTGAGTGAAAGGGCTAATAGAAGAACAGTTGATATCATGGTTGGGACCCATCAACTTTAATATCTGGAGTGGGGAGAGACGTGTCAACTGATTGGACCACGTGTAGCGACCTGTAATTAGAGCCAGAAAAGGTTATAAAAGGGCGTGTTGGAGCTCTTGGCATCATTCTTCTTTCTTCTATCTTGTATTTCGCTTGAGGTCTGATAACTTGTCTTATGGTTGTTGTACCATAGTGGACTAGTGTGATAGTTTATCACTTCTACATTCATTACTTCGTTACCACGACGTGGTACTTAGGAATTTCTGAATGATGGGTGTATAGCCACTCTCATCAGGAAGTACGAACAGCTCTGTATTAGACCAGTTTATACCAATCTAAGACAATAGGTAGCATTAAACTAGATAGAAATGAAACTTCAGTGCACATTTTCAGTAAAGTTGGAAGGATTGTTAATTGAGTATCCTCTCCACATAACCCAAGGAGGTTTTTCTAACTATGATTTAGGGCTCATCTCCAATATATGGGATAGGGCATAACTGGGAGTGATAGTTTCAAAGCCATCATCCAATTAGTGGTTGATGCAATTTGCAAGGCAGGAATGGTACTTAGCTGCAGATGAAGATATCTCAAAGACGACCGGTGATGTTCCAGCTACAAGAATGGAGGCGTTCTAAGGACAAGCAGAACAAGACTACATGGTGAGCAAGAGAGTTAAAAATATTGCAAGTTTTCGCGAAGTAGAGTCATTCAATTTCTTTTGTTAAATTAATTTCCTATTTTAAATTCAGTTCTCGTTAAACCGTCGTCATTTTTATTCAGCATAATAAATGTTATTCTCTTGGTTCATTTTAATCAGTCTGCCTTAATTAGCCTTTTGATTTCTAATTCTCCTGTGATGAGAGTCCGTCCAAGCTTTATTATAAATTTTTGTTTTTAAGTCATCAACTTAAAGATTGGCGCCCTTAGCTTGCATAGTTGCATTTCTCGTTCAATTATTGTTCTCTAAAAGAGGGGAAGTCACAATAACAATTATTTGTAGCAACTATGTGACTCCAATGTCTTGTTTCCAACTTTTTCTTTAAATTTTGACCAATGTCTTGTATCACATTTTGGTGTTTGACGTTTTGTGCGCCTGTATATTCACTCGATTTCCTTTTTATTTTCTGTAAATTGATTAATATCTATTGAAATTCAACAAATAGTGGAATAATACAAATTGAGAAATCAGTAAGTTCTCTTACTTTTCTACCGAAAAAAAACAATGTCTATTTAAATGGACAGTCCTCATTTAAGCCCTAGGCCATCAATATAAAAAATTACTCCACAACACTTTTTATTAACCTATTTCAATATATATAAACAAGTTTTATCAAAATCTCTCAACCTGCACTACGTTGGGTCTCAGGAGGCTAGGGATACTGCCGATCGAAGTATTTTAATCTTTAACATTGAATTCTTTTGGCTCTTAGGTATTTTTACTGTCTCAAAATTTCCTACCACACACACTACACTATCTTCCACCGCACTAACACACGACGGGTGGAGATTCGAGCAACTAGTAAGAACTGCCCACAGTAACGGGTTCAAGGAGCACCTACAACTATTACAAAATCAACTGTGGTTGAAATCTTCACCACAGTAGTTAGGGTGATACTTCGGGCACAAGCGAATGGTATAGATATCCGATTCGTAGGAATTAAGATGTAGTGGTTAGTGTGATTAGCTGCCACGATCAGAGGATCTTGTTCGATTCTCGGCTCTGCCAAAAAATTTGAAAAGTGATACGAGGACTTGAACGGGGCACATTCAGCCTCGGGAGGTAAACTGGAGTAGACGGGTTTCGATTACTACCTCCGCCATTCTCGAGGTGATTTTCCGTGATTTCCCGCTTCTCTTTGTGGCAAATGCCGGTATGATGCCCAAATTAAAACCACGGCTGCTTCCTCCCTTTTATCTTCCTTATCCGTCTCTATCTTCCCATTAACCACAAGGCAGCTGTTCAGCATAGCAGGTGAGGCCGCCTTCAAGAGGCACTGGTCCTTCTCCCCAGTTGTATCCCTGATTCAGAGTCTCACGCTCCAGGACACTGTCCTCGAGGCAACAGGGATGGAATCCCTCTCTGAGTCTGCGGGAGAAGCCAACCTGGACGGTAAGTGAATAAAGAAAGAAGCAAAAAAAGAAAGAAAGAAAGAAAGAAACAAAGAAAGATTTATAAAAAATTAAAAATTTGTTTGGCTTTCGTCTAAAAAATAATTTTGAATATCCCGGTTAAACTGATGAACCAGTTATTAAATATCCCATTCGAGAGTCTATGTTTAGATGGTCTCTAATTACATTGCAAAACAAAATACAGTTTTCTTGTGCTTCTCTGGGAACGCCTGTACTATGAGACCTAATTGAAATAGGCGGCTGTGGACTCCACTAATTCTCAAAAACATTTCCATTCACAGCGATCTCTATGTCACAGGGAATATGGTTCCCCAAGATGCGATATTTGTTTTTATAATTGTTAGATTTTGGTGAATGTTACTGAAAGTATACAGTTATATAAACAATTTTGTGACTATCCCTAACCTGTTGCAGCCCATGGAAGGCAGACCCTCCTACAAAAGTGGGTGGCATCTGCTGTGTTTGTGAAATTGTGTATGAGTGTGGTGAGGATAGTGATGTGTGAATGAGAGGAACGTTTATAACAACACAAACACCCGACCGGTGGATCTAAGAAATGAATCGTTTAAGATTATAATTTCTCGTCCCGGGCAGAATTCGAACGAGGGACTGCGAGAACCGTAGACGAAGACGCTGAAAAGTCGAAACGTTTTGCAGTAAAATGAAGTTCTCATTCTGTTTCAAACAAGCCTCAGAATGGCACAGCTCGCCGGTGCGGACCACTTCGCACGCTGGCAGCTGTCCAACAATGTTTCCGACGCTGTTGATTTATTTATACGTAATCATTACATCGGAACGCCTGCGAAATGGCTACAAATGCAGAAATACATCCGACGTACGGAAGGAAGCCATCTATGTAATATATAGTGACCGTAACTTGTGACTCTTCCGTATCTATTCATTGCAGGATACTTCTAGAAAACAGGCACGCGCTGTAATAACTCACTACAGTAGTTATAAATAGCGCATGGTGCGTAAGTAAAACATTGCTTTCCTGGCCAGTGAATGCCTTATTCACTGAGAAATGTTAATAACATGTGTAATAACCGTTGGCCACGTTATGTTTTCCTTCAAAAAAAATAAATAATTATTTTTGAGGTGCGGAGGGTAGTAGTAGTAGTAGTAGTAGTAGTAGTAGTAGTCAGCTAGTGGTTTAAATTCCTGCTAATAATGTTATGTTTACGTTCCAGTCCCTCAAACCTGAATTCATGATAGAAAAATGAATAAATGCACGGCATTCTGAAGAGAAACTATAAAACAAGTAAATACGTAGTTTACTTCTTCTTCCTGTCATTAATCATGGATATTCGAACTGCGACCAGTACATGTAGGATTTTTGAACTTCCACAACACGTCATTGTGGTCCTCATTCCACGCGATACTGTATGTCACGTGGCAGAATGATCGCAGGATACACTGTTAACTCTGAGAATAAGGTG
Source organism: Anabrus simplex (assembly GCF_040414725.1). Classification (NCBI taxonomy): domain Eukaryota; kingdom Metazoa; phylum Arthropoda; class Insecta; order Orthoptera; family Tettigoniidae; genus Anabrus; species Anabrus simplex. Next base: position 350,124,648 of record NC_090268.1, on the reverse strand, counting down.
AGGAACTATGCAGGAGATATACGTGGTCGAATAGATCATCTCGCAAATGTTTTCTGTTGTTTCAGTACCGTGTAAATACAGGATGGATGACACCATAGCGTAACAGGTTAAGAGATTATCTGCAATTTCCAGAATGGAAACTCAGGACAGTTGGTAGTCATTTAAGTTTGATGGTAGTAGAAAACACGAGAACACATTATTATTATTATTATTATTATTATTATTATTATTATTATTATTATTATTATTATTATACCGGGCGGTACACCTCCACGCCGGTTGTTCAAATATTGCGCCAATTGAAACTCCTCTACAGGAGAAAGCCTGAACTTTAAAAAACTGTATTAACTCAACAGTTCTCAGAAGATGGCTCTGTGTGAATTTTGAAGTGTTTTTGTTTGTCATTGATCAAGAAGTGTGGACGTTCTCTACCAGATGTCTCTACATAAAAACTACGATTACGCATTCTGGTGTGAAGGAATGAACTTTCCTGGAGAAATTTTTTATTCATAAGTTTTGTCTTTACTATATTTTGTTCTGTTATCTTTGGGTTGGCAATATTAATCCTTTCTATCCGCCTGTTTTGAATTTGGCCAATCCCGAATTTCTTTAATTAATTCTCAGCCAATCATGTATGTCTTCTTCGATATGGATATGTAGCTCTAAGCTATCCAATAAAGTTGAGGGGGTGTGTCTACTCATTCTTGAAAGGTCTCGAATTTTCCACGAGGGTATAAAAACTGCTGATTTTCTTGTCCCGGAGCCACTAGTGTAACATCTAACTCAGTGTGTGGATATGTAGCAGGGGGCGGGAAGGGCCTCTTTCTTCAAGCAGCAGTTCTACAAGGTAATGGCCTTTTAACATCTTTATTTCTTGCTAGCTCAGCAGTCTAACTCTCGGGGAGGGTTCGAATCCTTTAATATGTAACCCATCTTTTTAAAATGTAAATTCCTTTTCTGTCTATGTAAAATCTACAAATCTCTTTTACTGTAAAGCGGGGATAGAGAGTGCTTTTCTCTCTCGTGCTCCCCTTCATTTTGAAATTGAGGTGACTACGTTTTCATAACCGTTTCTTCTCTTCCTTAATGTAAGTTTTCTCATACGAGTCACCTCCCTAGCTTGAGATTAGCCCCTGTATTATCGGCCTAGCGCCACATAGGTTTAAAAAAAAAACTTTAGTGTAGGAGTGCAAGTAATCGCCTCCATTCAATTTTGTATTTTGGGTCATTTATTTAATTCGGTTTCTTTTTCTTCCTGAGAAGGCCCAGTAGATTGGGTACGAGGTACCCCTGTACCATTATATGTGTGCCTTGAGGGCAGTTAGTGTGAAGTCTGCTTATGGCCTCCTGATAGGCTTGAACTTTGAGAGCGGGTCTGCTCTTTCCTAATTTGATCTCTGTGTGCCTCTAGGAGGCTTAACATTGTAATTAGGAGCAAGTGCTCCTTGGCATGATGGGGTTTTCTGCCCCTTTGTTCAATTTTGTACCTTGGTAAAGTTGGGCTAATAGCTCAAGGATTGTGATTGTGGGGCTCGAGGCCCAGACCTTGTAATAATCCCCTAACACTTGTAATTTCTTTATATCTGATTTTGGCTTGTTGTTGACTTGTTAAGTTTTCAAATTCTATGTTACCATTGTTAAGTTTTGAAAATATAACCTTTGTTGAAATTTTAACTCATCTTTCGAACTTGTAGTTAGACCCATTCCAGTCCGCACCTTCTTTCACCTCTGCCTTCCACGGATAACTCCGTAACAATTATTATTATTATTATTATTATTATTATTATTATTATTATTATTATTAAACCAGTGGCATGGAGTTGGAGAATACAAAATCATACACCAACCTCAGTGGAGAACGAATCTGTTATTTTAAATGCAGAAGACCAATGACTAACCTATAGCACCGCTGAACTCTGAGGTATTATTAAATATTTATCTCGCATACAGTTTTGTTTACTAAAAAGTGAAACTAAAATACTGCATTATTAAGTACTGACTGTATTATCTAGCCACCGCAGTGAAGAGGTCAAGATGAGGGAACTAAATCCAAATCTCGAGAAAACGGAGAAATGAATAAATATGACTAGCACTTCTGCATATAACAGATTTGAGTACAAAGTGAATTCGAGGAAACAATGACTATCAGACATCCAGATGTAGCACTAATTGTAGATGTTAAAATGCGTTTCGTCTTTTCCTTCCAAGGTTTTCAGTATTTGAACTGATTTGATTTTATCTGCGAATATTACAGGTATTTTTACAGGATGTCCGTGCAATGATAGTCCAGCCAAATTAAGGATAACGATAGTTCATTTGTACTGTTCTCCGTTGACTGGAATTTGAGAGCAAATAAAGACGTAGGCAACTTCGCACAGCACACACACGTGAGTGTGTTGTTATGAGTCCTGGGAATGTAAACATGCACGTGTGGTGTGGGAGTCATATGACAGCTTCTTCTGCTACATACAGCGGACACTGCTTGACCTACTGTAGCACGCGCTAAGCTACTCCTCACTTACACTGCAATTTCAATGAGCTGTATTTTAAAAACTTCACCTCATTGGATTTTGAAACCAATACCCCTATATTTCAGTGAAGTTTCATTCCGCTTTAGCATCATCAACTACTAATTCATGGAGGGCATGTATTTCCACCTACATTGCAGGGTTAGTTTTTTTTATTTTTTTTACATTTCTACATTACATTTTACCTAGTGTGGTGGCTACGGGGTGTGGACCAGGTGTGTAAGTTTGAACTAAGAGTGGGTACAAGCCTCACCACCAGCGGCCTCAAAGGTGATTTCTCCATGAGGTTTTCGGCGACGAAAGGACGAAAAAGTGCTAGGATTGGGAAGGTAGGAGCCGCGTCCTTAAATAACGTACAATCCCATCATTTCCTGGTGTAAAATGGAAAATCAGGGAAAACTATTTTCAAGACCTGTCGATAGTGGGATTCGAACCCAGCAACTCTCGAATGCAACATCATGCTGTATATTACACATTAAAGGAGATCATCATTCTGTTCAAACTGAGTTAAACAGCGTATTCTCCAAGAGGCAATCTTATTGAGGAGTGAAAATATGGCACTTTGCATGGTACTAATGTTAGTAAAATCGTGTGGACATCGAAGTAACTTCTGCATAACGTTGCTCTGAAGTATTTTATTTAAGCATCCTTTTTATAGGCCTACCTGGTACACAGTGGACTAGAAACAACTTACTATAGAAAATGTGGAATAACATGAAGAGTGTCAGCAATACCTTTACTCCTCTTATAGTATTCTCTATTTAGTACCTGAATATTGTGCACCTATACATCGACGAATCTTGGTACATAACTGAACAATTCTTTGAGAATGATTTTGGTATCCTTAGCCCACACATACACTTAACTTCCAATTCTTGGTCGTATTACAATTCTGAATCTATACCACCAATATACTCTGCTTCCAGAATGCAGGGAAATAAATAACAACATTCTTCCTATGTACAGTTGTCCGACTCGTTGGCTGAATGGTCAGCCTACTGGCCTTCGGTTCAGAGGGTCCCGCGTTCGATTCCCGGCCGGGTCGGGGATTTTAATCGCTTCTGATCAATTCTTCTGGCTCGGGGAATGGGTGTTTGTGCCTGTCTCAACACTCTCCCCTTCATATTTTTCAGACAACATACCACACTATCAACCACCACTGGAACACGCAAGAGTGATTACATCCCTCCATATAGGTTAGGCGTCAGGGAGGGCATCCGGCCGTTTAACAGGATCAAATCCACATGTGCGAAGCAGTTCGCACCCGTGACCCCACAGGTGTGGGAAAATGGGGTAGGAAAAGAAAGAAAGATTCTTCCTGTGTATAGTTATATAACTATGCCCCATTCATTTGTAAAATTAACATTGAAAAAAATCATAACACAACAATGAGACATTTTCATATTGCATCTAAATGAAAAATCTGTAGCAAATGCACCACGAAGCTGCTTTTCTGGTAGTCAAAAATAAATGTGAAAGAAAGGAAGATGTTAAAATTAGGACTATTAGGCAGTGGCGGCTCGTGAAAAAATCGTCCTACGTGCTACAAGAAAACAAGCTAAATACGCTGTTTTAAATCTGCATATTGCCATGATGAACAACGCATACTTCAAACTTGGTAATACTACTACTACTACTACTACTACTACTACTAATACAACTTTTATCACAATTTATAACTCAGAACAAACAAAAACAACATTAATTTGGAAGCAGATGAATTCTTCGACAACTGTCTACGAGATAAATAATTCATTGGAGAAATATTGTTTTTACTAACCTAATGGCGCAACTTACATCAGTGCAAATAGAATCGTGGGAATATAGATCCCCACTAATAACACTAATTTAATTTCACTTTATATACACTGCAGTGGATAAATATTTTGATAAACCTTCGTATAAACTTCAGCACTAACACAATGACAGAAAAAACACGCACCAGTAATATAACTGCGAGATTAAAAACCGCACAAAGCAACTGAAAGAGCTGCCAACTGATTCATTGAGATCTCCCCTATTACCAGAGTAAATGTCCGGCTCCCTGGCTAAATGGTTAGCGCGCTGGCCTTTGGTCACAGGGATCCCGGGTTCGATTCCCGGCAGGGTCTGGAATTTTAACCATCATTGGGTGTACGTGTTGTCGTCATCATCATTTCATCCTCATCACGACTCGCAGGTCGCCTACGGGTGTCAAATCAAAAGATCTGCATCTGGCGAGTCGAACATGTCCTCGGATACTTCCGGCACTAAAAGCCATACGCTATTTCATTTCACCAGAGTAAATTACATTGTAATGCGGGATAACATTTAGGGTCAGTCAAAGATTCTTTGACTCACCTACGAATTCCTTATTTTTGATACAAAAGGAAGATGGATATTTTAATAAGCATGTGTGAGATAGATTGCCTCCACTTACGCTTTACTTTCGAACCCAGACGATGCTACTCTCTAGTGGCAGATTCGCTTACCACGTTCAACATAAGCACGGCCGACTGGATCCCTCGCTGCGCTCCGGGTAGCAGGAGACATCGAGTAATTCTACCCCCTTGCGGGAGAGGAAGTAACTATAAACGGGATCAGTGAAAGTTGATCCCGGTTTACGGTATACTCCGCCGGCTAGGGGGAGTGTTGCAAGCTTGGCTGCGCCTGCGTATTGCTTCCTTCAGGCTACAGGCAAGGGCTCACTTCACATGAGCACGAGCCTTGTTCCCCGGGAGAACGGCGCTAGGTGTTCGACAGATCTCGTCCTGATTTTCACAAAACACAAATTCATATCGTACTCAAAACAACGAAAAGGCACCAGGATAATTGTACGGTACATAAATAATATTCCTTACAGTTCCAAGCTACGTGCTGGAGCCCGGTAGCACGTACTGACCGGCCGCCACTGCTATTAGGCAGTACCATGTGGCTGATATAACAGGCATGAGGAAGTTTTTAAAAAGTAACAATGATCGGTGGAAAACAATAAATAAAAATGTAAACAGATTGTGGGATGGGTTTAAAGCAATTGTTGAAGAATGTGAAAATAGGCTTGTACCTTTAAAGGTGGTAAGGAATGGTAAATATCCAAAATATTATAACAGAGAAGTAAAGACACTAAGGAGATGCAGGTTGGAATGAAACATAGAAATGGCTATGGAAGTAAGGATAAATTAAAGGAACTTACTAGAAAATTGAGTCTAGCAAAGAAGTCAGCTAAGGATAAGGTTAGTGAAAAATGGAAGAGTATGTATAGGTACTTTAAGGCATAAACAGGTTCCAAGAAGGGTAATCCAGCAATCATTAATGAACAAGGGGAGTGTGTATGTGAGGATCTTCAAAAGGCAAAAGTATTCAGTCAGCAGTATGTAAAGATTGTTGGTTACAAGGATAATGTCCAGACAGAGGAGGTGACTAATGCTAAAGAAGTATTAAAATTTACCTATGACAACAATGACATTTACAGTAAGCTACAAAAGTTGAAAACAAGAAAAGCAGCTGGAATTGATAAGGTTTCGGGGGATATGATGTAACCGTTCATCGCCATGCTATAGGCATGTTAGGAAGTTTAGTCAATCATATATGCCGTTTTCCGCAACATTATGCGACATATAATGTCGTAATTAGCAGTTTATGTTCCAAATCGGGACACGAGTTGCGACACGCAAGCTCGAAGGGAGCAGGTCTCTGTACTGTATCGAGAGAAGGATAGCGTATTACCGCGAAACGTTGAAATTGCACTCTCATTCGGTGCGAGAGAGAAGAAGAGATGACTCTACGCTTGAATATGTATTTTATCAGAGAGTGGGGTGATTTAAGGTGTGTTAACCCCCAACAAAAAAAAATCCTTACTGATTCAACACCGCACACATTGGTGCCAATCCACTATATTTAACTTAGAAGCAGGAGAAGAAGAATACCTTTTTCTGAGAAAATCTATGGAAATTTATAAGTCAGGTCTCATTCGAACCGACGTACTTTATGAAAATTTTTTATGCATATAAACGTAATACTTTAATAGTGGATCGGTAATGACGCATGTCATATAGCAGTGCGCAAGTGGTAAGATTTGGCAACATGAGAAGAAAAGTGGGAGTAATTACGAAATAAACCATGACGCGTGAATTTATAAAAGAACGCTTTTGAGATTGTGATGATGATGATGATGATGATGATGATTGTTGTTTTAAGGGGCCTAACATCGAAGGTCATCGGCCCCTCTTTTGAGATTGTGACCGGCCCGCTGATCAGATAGAACTGAAAATAGAACAGTGCAAAAACAGGGATCAAGAACTATAAATTTATTACTGTCACGTCGCTGAGAGATTACGTTTAGCGGAGCGGAATTTTGATTGGGGGTGTGGTTTACCACCTCTCCAACCACTCAGACCAAATACTATAAATAAAACCCGGACCTAGACGCAGGATCCCATTGTAATTTGTGCAGCCTCAGTACCTACGTGTCAGTGATGAACTATGGATAACAGTGTGTGAAGTGCTGTGTTGAAGAAAAACATACAGTACGGTGTAAATATCACGAAATAAGCTGTGTGGTACGAGATAAGTAGAGTAGTGATTAATAGAGATGTTATATCAACATTTAATCCTTTAAATATTTGTGACTTCAGTTACGGCTTATGATGCAATCATCAGAGAACGGGCAAACGCATCAGGTCGTTTAGAAGTAGTGAGACAGCCGATTACATTAAGTAATTGATAGTGGCCGAGTTTACGACATTTAAACAGTGAGTGACGCTAAGGAAATTAAAAGAACGGTGTTCGTGATAGGAAAACGTTTGCATACTCCATGGACACTCGAGGTAACAATTAGTCAGGTTGTGTGATAAAAGGGGAAATGAATAGTGATTTGTACAAACTTACCGCTATTTGGGTTAGTCCACTTGAATCAATAAGTGGATCCAATCAGCAGTAGGTTTTCTTGAAAACACATTAAACAGTGTTCATTGACCAATTTCCTATTTTGCCTGTATATTTTTGAGTGATCGTCGAACCCAGGATTGGAATCAGCTACAGTCACGTCTAGTGCCAGCATTCATCTCTTCAGGGAACATCTAGAGATTCCAACAGTAGAAGACCACAATTCAAGACATGGACGGAACCACAAGGGAAAGAAACCAAGGACTATTTAAGAGTGAAGCTGTCGTCATGAAGGTCTAAAAAACCACGTGTACCCTCGAGATGGCAGCAAACCACACGCAGTATCGATAAGTACTAAAGCATGAGATCTGGATGTCTATATCGACATATTTATGAGTAATAGTTTGTTGATTTTATGTAATTAATAATATTAAATGTAGGGAACACTATATGCGTGTGACTGGGAAAGATTATTTTATTAATTTAATTATGATTTTTTCTGTGATTTAAGGATAATCACTAATATTTCAGCGGGATTATTTGCATGAATTAGTATATAAGGTCCCATAAAATTTTAGTGCGTGTGAAGCATATGTTTTAAGGGAGAATGGCGCTTCAGCTAAATTTATAATTTCTTCCTAATGTTACTAACTGGTATGGTTCTTCACAATAATTTGACCGTGCTTGATAGCTGCAGTCGCTTAAGTGCGGCCAGTATCCAGTATTCGGGAGATAGTGGCTTCGAACCCCACTGTCGGCAGACCTGAAGATGGTTTTCCGTGGTTTCCCATTTTCACACCAGACAAATGCTGGGGCTGTACCTTATTGAAGGCTATGGACGCTTTCTTCCCACTCCTAGCCCTTTCCTGTCCATCGTTGCCGTAAGACCTGTCTGTGTCGGTGCGACGTAAAGCAAATAGCATAATAATTTGAATACAGATTATGTATTCGCTTTACATGGTAATGCATGTATTTATAAATCCAATAATAATAAAAATATGACCATTGAAGATGTTCAAGCCCGAGGTGCAACTTGTGGATTATATAGATACGCGAGTGAGATGGTATTACTTAAATGACCTGTGGGAATAGAGTCTTCTCTCTAAATAAATAAGGTGGATTTGAGATGCAGTAGCGTGACAATGGGGAAGATGAGACTTGTGAAATGTTTGAGATGACAGAATGAGAAAGAATTAGAATAGTGATGGCTATCGCGACGTATTGAATTAGGCTCTATATGGCCGGAATAATAAGAAAAAAGATTTGGCGGCCCTTAAATAAATGTGTACTTGGAAACGAGCCAAAGTGAGAAGAAAGAAAGAAAGAAATAAAGAAAGAAAGAAAGAAAGAAAGAAAGAAAGAAAATAGAAAGTGTCTTTGTAGCCGCTAGGTAGAATACTGACCACAACTAGAGATACAGTTTTACGATGAAAAGGGATTTGTCTGGTCCCATGTCCGGACGGATTCGTCTCTAAAAGCCTTCAGAATTTTAGCCATTAGTAAGTCCTCTTCACTTACCGCTGCATTGACAATTCCATGCTAATAAAATATTATGACTAACGTTGAGAATTCTATTATTCTATGAGGGACGTATTCCTCCCCATTTTTATTTATTAAATTAGCTCGTGGTAGGAGTTTCAGATTCTTGCACCTTGGAAGCTGGAGAACGTGCGTTCGACCCGTGTCAGGACGATGGATTTAACCTGATACCATATGGATTGACTAGGCCATATCTTCAGGATATATTGTTTCTAACGTGTTTAATATTTCTGTGTGTAATGTATTTATGTATTTCTGTTGTTCTCAAATGTTTATGATGATAGGTAGTAAACCAACGTTGTGTTGATCCGTTTCGATTATAACAGGGTCAGGTAAACCCAGGATACGTGTATGTGTTCAGTATAATATGTAATTGATGTGGTCAAATAGACCATGTGTTCGATATGCGGCGATGTAATCCCATGCGTGATAAAATGTACTGATTAATCTGACTAAATTCCATAACCATGACAGCCAACTAATAGTATGGCTTAATCAGATAGTGCATTCTCGACTTTATAGTCAATTCATTCAAGTAATAGATACCACCGAGTATCATTGCTCAGAGATAAATAACACCTACATTTGTATAAAATGTATATAGTATTAGTGCGCGCTAATAAGGTTATTCAAACTATGCTAATCGATAGCCAAAACAGTGTATGAACTGGCAAAGACTTTGAGGCATACTGTATACAAATGATTTCTTCGTTGTTATTTTATTTTTATATGTAATAAATGGCATTATCTCGTGTATGTAATCGTTTGGTTCTATGTTTAATAAAAAAATATTGCGAACAAAACTCTTCTCATTTAATAATATTAATGTGTTCCTCTTACATTATAGAAAACCCTACTTTCGTTATATTTAATGTAGTGCCCATTTTCTTTTACGAACATTCCAATATCCGTATGCTTCTGATCTTTAGCCGTTATCGCAATGAAAGTAGGGAGGATGGGACTTCGAGCCCGGCAAGTGATTTCCGAAGGTTCTCATCCAGGAACTCCATTTATATATTTATTTGTGAAGCCGAATTTTTTAATTGATGCCCGTATATGCCCGGGATGGGTACAATACTAAACACATTGGGTTGGGATATAATACCATATATGAAGTAATTGTCTGTTTATTGTTTGCATGAAGGAGTTGCACCAAATAAAAGGAGAGTTGCTATTGTAGCCCCTGTGTATAAAGGAAAGGGTGATAGACATAAAGCTGAAAATTACAGGCCAGTCAGATTGACATGCATTGCATGTAAGCTTTGGGAAAGCATTCTTCCTGATTATATTAGACATGTTTGCGAAATTAATAACTGGTTTGATAGCAGGCAGTTTGGGTTTAGGAAAGGTTATTCCACTGAAGTTCAACTTGTACGATTCCAGCAAGATATAGTAGATATCCTGGATTCAGGAGGTCAAATGCACTGCCGCGATTGACCTATCTAAGGCATTTGATAGAGTAGATCATGGGAGATTACTGGCAAAAATTAGTGCAATTCGACTTGACAAAAGAGTGACCGAATGGGTGGCTAAGTTTCTAGAAAATAGAACTCAGAGAATTAGAGTAGGCGAAGCTTTATCTGTCCCTGTAATAATTAAGAGGGGAATTCCTCAAGGCAGTATTATTGGACCTTTGTTTCCGTATATATATCAATGAAAATGAAATGAAATGGCGTATGGCTTTTAGTGCCGGGAGTGTCGGAGGACAAGTTCGGTTCGCCAGGTGCAGGTCTTTCGATTTGACGCCCGTAAGCGACCTGCGCATCGTGATGAGGATGAAATGATGATGAAGACGACACATACACCCAGCCCCCGTACCAGTGAAATTAACCAAGGAATCAGAGATAAGGCTTAGATGATTTTATTCTGTACAGAGTAATAAATAAGTTACAAGATTGTGAGATTGACAGTAGGCAATTTTATGATGATAAACGGGGTGAAAAATCAGGTTGCGAGTTTCACAAGTAGGAAATGTCCTCTCAGTTTTAATTACTGTGTTGATGGGGTGAAAGTTCCTTTTGGGGATCATTGTGAGTACCAAGGTCTTAATATAAGAAAAGATCTTCACTGGAGTAATCACATAAATATGATTGTAAATAAAGGGTACAGATCACTGCACATGGTTATGGGGGTATTTAGGGGTTGTGGCAAAGATGTACAGGAGAGGGCATATAAGTCTCTCGTAAGACCCCAACTAGAGTATGCTTCCAGTGTATGGGACCCTCATCAGAATTACGTGATTCAAGAACTGGAAAAAATGCAAGCAAAAGCAGCTCTATTTGTTCTGGGTGATTTCCGTCAAAAGAGTAGCGTTACAAATAGGTTGCAAAGTTTGGGCTGGGGAGACCTGGGAGGAAGGAGATGGGCTGCTCGACTAAGGGGTATGTTCCGAGCTGTCAGTGGAGAAATGGCGTGGAATGACATCAGTAGACGAATAAGTTTGAGTGGTGTAGGATATAGTTGGAATTCAAGAGGACAAATTGGGGCAAACATTCGTATATAGTAAGGGGAGTTAGGCTCTGGAATAACTTACCAAGGGAGATGTTCAATAAATTTCCAGTTCCTTTGCATTCATTTAAGAAAGGGCTAGGAAAATTACGGATAGATGATCTGCCACCTGGGCGACTGCCCTAAATGCAGATCGGTAGGGACTGGATTGATTGATTGATTGATTGATTGATTGATTGATTGATTGATTGATTGATTGATTGATTGATTGATTGATTGATTGATTGATTGATTGATTGATTGATTGATTGATTGATTGATTGATTGATTGATTGATTGATTGATTGATTGATTGATTGATTGATTGATTGATTGATTGATTGATTGATTGATTGATTGATTGATTGATCTCTTGAATTTAAAATTCTAGCTCGAGGATCCTGTTCAGTTTGGAAAGTGTCAGTAAAGGAACAGAAGGTGAACGTAAGTAACATTTAAGCGGAGTTAAGTACTCGTACGATTTTTAAAATATGGATACGACCTCGTGAAATCATTATACACTGGCGGAAAGAAAACCAAACAGCATGAAATAAGGAATGTAGAATACACACATTTTGGCAATATATTTGCCGAGCTGAAAATGAAAAACTACAACCTGTTTTCCAGTCAGTGACCGGACAGGGATCGATTGAATGAAGCCCCCAACTTTGCGGCGAGGATAGGAATTGTGCCGGCTGCCGAAGCCTGTCACATTCCTCTGGGGCAATGATTAATGAATGACAGACGATATGGTATTGGAGAGGGTTGCTGGAGTTAAGGATTACAGGGAAAACTGGAGTACCCGGAGAAAAACCTGTCCCGCCTCCGCTTTGTCCAGCACAAATCTCACATGTTGTGAACGGGATTTGAACCACGGAACCCAGAGGTGAGAGGCCGGTGCGCTGCCACCTGAGCCACCGGAGGCTTACAAGAAAAGCCAAAGCGATTTCAAGTCAAATGGTCCATATACTTTTTTCCGACGATCTTCAGATTTATTATCACTCTCATCCGCGAGACATACATGTATCCATTCTTGTTTGTCCATCCTTTAGTCCTGTTGCGTTATACGGTGCCGGGGATATGAGATACTTTCGTATGGCATGTTTTTATGGCCGGATACCCTTCCTGACGCCAACCACAATGGAGGAGCCAACGAAGGTGAAATGAATAGTGGTGAATGGAACTGGATATGGAAGTGGAAGGAATCGGCTGTGATCTATGAATCGGAACTGTACCGGCAACATGGAAGTGAAAATGGGAAACTAAATCAATCAGTTATCAGGACAGCCGATGGTGGGGTTCGAACCCACGCATCTCGCGAGTGCAGAGCTTAGCTTTATAGCCGCAGGACGTTTACACACGTGGCCACTCCGCTCGATACGTACACTTACCTATTGACAAAGTGAATTGGCCTACTACAACTCAGTGACTATGCCATATATAACAGTCTGATCCTAACAAAAGTCAGATAATATTTTGTACCAGAAGGAAACTTAACTCGTTAAAAAGTAGATATATGCCCACTTCTTCTTCCGTCGCTTTCCCCATACCTGTAGGTTCGCGGTTGCGAACTGTGTCTCACATGTAGATTTGTCCATATTTTACTGCCGTATGCCCTTCCTGACGCCAACCCTAAGTAGAGGGATGTTATTACTATTGCGTATCCCTGTGGTTGTTGGTGAGTGTGATGTGTTGCCTGAATGTGAAGAGGAGAGTGGTGGAACAAATACCCAGTCCCTGAGCCAGAAGAATTAATCAGAGGCGATTAAAATCCCTACCCTAGCCGGGAATCGAACCCGGGACCCTCTGAACTGAAGGCCTCAACGCTGAACATACATCCATGGAGTCGGACATCTGCTTACAATTATGTTAAATAATACTGTCGTGCCCAATTGTACTGTACTTTGTATTGTACCTTGTCTTCTTTTCCTCCTTCTGCCACTCTTTCCTCACCTCTGAGGTAGAACATGTAGATTTGACCCTGTTGTACGACCGGCTGTCCTTCCTGACTGTTTGGAGAAATATAATCACTATTGCGTGTTTCTGTGTTGTGCTCTGTTGTCTGAATATTTCCAGGAGACTGTCGGGACAAACGCTAACACCCAGTCCCCAGACGAAATTAAAATCCCCGACCCGGCCGGGAATAAAACCGGAGACTCTCTGAACGGAAGTCCTCAACGCCTACCATTCAGCCAAGGATTCAGGGCTGTGTTAAAATTATTGTAACGCTAAGTTGGACTTTAAAAGTGACGTAGATCAATCGCTCGAAGTCTGGATGATATACTTGCGAGAAAGGAAAGGCTTGGGTGGTAATCATTTTCCATTAAATAGCTCCAGATAGCATATCACGTCCTCAAGCAGCTATTCTGATGGAGCACAACATGAATGTACATAGCTTGTGAACAAATCCAACCCCGGAGTGAACGTGCTTTCGTCTTCCATTGATTTATAGTGTAACACACTGGAGTAAATCCGTATTTACGGTGAGTGCAGAGGTCGTACATCAGATCAACGCGCGTTATTCCAAGCTCGAATGGGGCCAAGTCTAAATCGATAGCCTGGCATTCATCAGAAGGAGGATAGATGCTGTGTGTTTACAAATATGTAACAACAACGATTTATGAACTATCTCCAACGTAATGTCAGACATCCAGCATCTGGTTATATCGAGAATATCTAAGGCTTACAATCAAATACAGGCTGTTCGAGAAGTAAGTGTACTGTAAATGTGTTTTATAGCATGTACCGAGCGGAATAGCCGCGCATGTTAACACGCGGCTAAGGGGCCAAGCATTGCATTCTGGAGACAAGTGGGTTCGAACCCACTCTCAGCTGCCCCGAGAATGGTTTTGTGTGGTTACTCATTTTCACTTCCAAGGACATGCCGGGACAGTTCCTACTTATAGACTACAAGAGGTTCGTTCCCCCTTCTTACCCAGTTTCATTCACCATTATTCATTTCATCTTCATGTCCGTCTCCAAGCGTGCTGGAGGTATCGGGTTCGATTTCCGGTCGAGAATGTTAATATTCATTGGTGAATTCCAATGGCTCGGTGGCTCGATATGTGTGCCTTCTTCAGCATTAGAATCCTTGAATGAATGGTCAGTGTACTCATCTTCGGTTCAGCGATCCACGGATTCGATTCCCGACCGGGTTTGGGATTTTAACCTTAAATCGTTATTTACGTGTTTCGGGGAGTGGGTGTTTTAATGTCCCCAACATTTCTGCAACTCATACACCACACACAATACTATACTCCGCCATAAAATATGCAGTTCTCATACACAGCAGATGGCGACAAACCTCGTCGGAGTGTCTACCTTTCAAGGGTTGCACCAGGCTAGCAATAGCCACAGGAAATTATATCATAAAATTATATCATCATAAATAGGACATCATCCTCATAGACGTGTAGTTCGCATTTACGGTGTCAACTCGAAAGACTTCTTAAGTGGGACACGCTCCTGGATATCTTCAAATGAGATCCCAATCTCCTGCAGATCTTTCTGTACATCGCTGAACCATGCCCCCTTTGCCTTTTTCTCTTGGAGGAAAGTGAAAATGTGGTTGGTTAACCGTGTTGAATTCATTCGGGCCATGTGTCCATAAAAAGTAATCCTCCTTTTTCGCATCAAATCAGTTATTTTCTCCACATGCGAGTACAACTCCTGGTTGTGCCGTCTCCTAAACTCGCCGTTGTCTTTGACTGGACCTGAGATTTTTCTCAAAATCTTTCTTTCCTTGGCCTCCAATTTCTCCATCATGCCTATTTTTGTTCATGGCGAGACATTCCGCTGCATATAGTGCCTCTGGCCGGATAACAGTGCAATAGTGTTTGATTTTTGCATTCAGAGATATAGATCTTTTGTTATAGACATTTTTAGTCAGATGGTAAGCCATTTCCATTTTATTCATGCGTGAAGAAAAGGCTTCTTTTTCGGACATGTTAGGTTCTATCCATTCACCAAGATACTTAAATTTTTCAACTCACTTGACTTTTCCGCGAATCCCTTCTAGCTCACTTGGCGCCAGTTTGATGTTTGTAATGAATTTCGTTTTCTCAAAGGAGATTGGAGGCCCGCCTTTGCAGCTTGTGTTTGAAGCTGGTTGATCTGCTTCGTGGCCACATCCAAGGAATCAACGAAAACCGCGAGATCATCTGCAAATGCTAGACAGTCAATTGAAAGGTTCTTGTTCTTGTGGCCTAGTCTGACTCCGCTTTCGACTCCTTCATAACTCATTTCTCCGCGCCATTCACGGATCACTTTCTCAAGAGCGCAGTTGAACAACAGAGGTGAGAGACCACCTCCTTGCCTAACTCCTGTCCGTATCTCAAAGGCATCTGAAGTCTCTCCTCTAAACTTCACTTTTGAGATGATGTTAGTGAGAGTCTGTTGGATTATCACTCTTGTTTTACCGTCCAAACTAAATTCCTTTAAGATCTGAAGTAGGGTAGTTCTATCAATTGAATCATAGGTCTTCTTAAAGTCGATGAACGTTACTACAAAAGGCTTGCTCCTTAGTTTAAGATATGAAAGGACAGATTTCAGATACATAATCTGCTCCACACATGACCGTCCTTTCCTGAAACCTCCTTGGTAATCACCCAGCTCTGGATCTAGCTATTCTTCTGCCCTGATTTAAAGAGCTTTCGAAAGAGTTTTGTAGGTTATAAGTAGGAGGGAGATGCCACGATAGTTGTTAACATCCGACTTGTCGCCTTTCTTATGAAGTGGGTGGATTAGGGCAGATGTCCAGTCACTTGGAAGTCTTTCAGTGTTCCAGATTTCATGTATGATGTCCGTTAATTTTTCCACTGCATTGTCACTAGAAAACTTCCACAATTCAGCTATTATCGAATCTTCACCCGGCGCTTTATTATTCTTCAAGGATTGGATAATCTGTCTGACTTCCTCTTTCGTAGGTGGAGCTGAATCTCGGTGGACTGTTGTTTTATCTTCAAATGTGAATCTGGGAATTCGTGCCTCGCAGTTAAGAAGGGATTGGAAGTATTTTGCAAGGATCCGACAGTTTTCCTTGTCGTTATGGGCTAGGTTTCCATTGGAATCTCTGAACTGTAGGCTCGGTGGGTCGTATTTCCTCAAGTTGCTTTTAAATGTTTTATAAAAGTCGCGTGTATTGTTCTTCTTGAAATCCTGCTCAATTTGAGCCAGCTGGTGTTTAACAAAAGCACGTTTAACGCTGCGGATGGTTTTTGCTGCACACTTTCTCTCATTCAAGAAGTTGTTCCCAGTTCTCTGCATCCACCGATTGTAGTTTCTGAGTGAACTCATAGTCAGATCCTAGTTTCTTTATTTATTTCATTTCAATATAGGCACGTGAGCCAAGGCTCTTCTTGATGCAATAAATATAAATTGCAATGGCAGCTATATTCACAATGTAATTACAAAATAAAATACAGTAAGTATATAATTTAACATGATGTAATATATAAGATAGGACAAAGATTCCTAACTATAATTACCATACTACTTCAAGTATTTAGTTACATTACCCTTGAAGATAGATAAAGTTGGTAACATTTTTATATTTTTTGGAAGCGAGTTATACATAGTTTTAGAAAAATGCCAAAGAGAATTGTGACCATAACTAGTGGAATGAATCTGATTGTAGTGAATATTATAAATAATTCTTGTTCCATAATTATGAATCTGTGAATTAGTAATTACTGATGTGTTTGAGCGGACCAATTGGTTTTGAATTTTATAGATCATAATTATAGAAGCCTTTATGCGGAGGTTTGGCAGTGATAATATATTGCAATGTTTATACAGATCTTTAGTCGATGTCAGAATGGGCAGCTTGAAAATTAATTTTAGTGCTCTCTTCCTAAAGACCTCTACCATTCCAAATATTTCTTTATTACAGCATACCCAGACATGTATCATATAAGAGATGTGGCTATCAATAAGAGCATAGTAAATACCCTTCAAACCCACGAGAGAACTTCATTTCATCCCTGACCCGGTCAAGGACTGGAACATTTTTTTTTTTTTTTTTTTTTTTGCTAGTTGCTTCTCGTCACATCGGCACAGATAGGTCTTATGGCGACGATGGGATAGGAAAGGCCTAGGAGTTGGAAGCAAGCGGCCCTGGCCTTAACTAATGTACAGCCCCAGCATTTGCCTGATGTGAAAATGGGAAACCACGGAAAGCCATCCAGGGCTGCCAACAGTGGGGCTCGAACCCACGATCTCCCGGATGCAAGCTCACAGCCGCGCGCCTCTACGCGCACGGCCAACTCGCCCGGTAGAACTGGAACACAGGCTGTAAGTTTTCATTTTCAATAATAATAATAATAATAATAATAATAATAATAATAATAATAATAATAATAATAATAATAATCTTACCGAGCTCCATAGCTGCAGTCGCTTAAGTGCGGCCAGTATCCAGTATTCGGGAGATAGTAGCTTCGAACCCCACTGTCGGCAGCCCTGAAAATGTTTTTCCGTGGTTTTCCATTTTCACACTAGGCAAATGCTGGGGCTGTACCTTAATTAAGGCCACGGCCGTTTCCTTCCCACTCCTAGTCCTTCCCTGTCCCATCATCGCCATAAAACCTATCTGCGTCGGTGCGACGTAAAGCAACTAGCAAAAACAAAAAACAAAAAAATCTTCATCATCATTATCATCATCATAATACTGAGCGAGTTGGACGTGCGGTTAGGGGCACTCAGCAAATTTAAAAAATAACATTTTTTCACTCTGCATAATGATTAACACGTCTGTCCTAATATCGCTGTGTGCCCCTAAATCTTGTCAATAATAACACAACACTGACTGACTGTTTTTATTAGTTGAGACAAGCTCTGACTCTTCGACTCTTACTCTTCCCCGCTAGATGGCAGTAGTGCTACAAAAATCTAACCAACGACGATACCACAGCTAATTTCTACAAAAAATGTACAGCTTTTGGTGGTTAGGGCTTTACAGGCCACCACATTGTTAGTTATCTTCCGGATAGGCTATGTAGATTATCCGAGGTCATGGGAGTCTTCCATTTCCAACCCTTTCACGACTTTCTTCTATCTTCTTCTTGATGGTCATGTTTATTATTTCTCTGCATCGGGCTGAGTAGGCTGAAATGATATATGTCAGAACAAAATTCCTACAACTCTATATAGTACACTAATCATGGGAAATATAAGGGAACAGAATGTACCAGCATACGACATGAGACTCTTTCTTACAGGAAATGTTCAAAACGCCCCCCCCCCTCTCCCGTTAGCATTAATACATGCATACACAATACTCCAGGGATACGCCAGCGTATCTACGATTCAATACGACGAATAGAGCGAAGAAAATATTGACTAGGTTACGGAAAGTTTTACTTGGAACTGTATACTGTGCGAACCAAAGTATTTCCTCATATCTTGCGATCGATAGCGTCTTATCGACCACACTCATTTCGAAATACTTACGCCAGCCGTAACGGAAATAAAGAATAAGTGATTCTCTAGACTTCTCTGATAATTACTGCGTTGCTGGGGTGATGGTACCTCATGGGGATCACATTTAACTATATTGCTGTTGATACAAGGAAAAATGGTCATTGAGGTAACCATATTAATGAGATTATAAATAAAGGATACCTCTTGATGTGGTTATGAGGGAATTTAGGGGTTTGTAGTCTTCTTCTTCTGTTTCTTATTCTGTGTACCGTCCAAGTTTGGTTTTCCCTCGAACTCAGCGAGGGATCCCACCTCTACCGCCTCAAGGGCAATGGCCTGGAGCGTCAGATCGGGTCGGGGATTACAACTGGGGAGGATGACCAGTATCTCGCCCAGGCTGCATAACCTGCTATGCTGAACAGGGGCCTTGTGGGGGCAAGGGAAGATTGGAAGGGATAGACAAGAAAGAGAGAAGGAAGTGGCCGTGGCCTTAACTTAGGTACCATC
Source organism: Anabrus simplex (assembly GCF_040414725.1). NCBI lineage: Eukaryota > Metazoa > Arthropoda > Insecta > Orthoptera > Tettigoniidae > Anabrus > Anabrus simplex. The sequence goes on along the minus strand of NC_090268.1, from coordinate 350,105,305 downwards.
CCGCCATTTGCCTGGAGGAAAAGTGGGAAACCACGGAAAACCACTTCCAGGATGGCTGAGGTAGGAATCGAACCCACCTCTACTCAGTTGACCTCCCGAGACTGAGTGGACCCCGTTCCGGCCCTCGTACCACTTTTCAAATTTCGCGGCAGAGCCAGGAAACGAACCCGGGCCTCCGGGGGTGGCAGCTAATCACACTAACCACTACACCATAGAGGCGCACACGGGTTGTAATAAGGATGTAAAGTAGGGGGCGTAAAAGTCTCTGGTAAGGCTCCAATTATAATATGGTTCCAGTCAATAGGACCCACAGCAGGACTACCTTGTACGATAACTGGACAAGATCCAAAGGACAGCAACACGCTATTTTCTTCCCTGGTGGACCGGGTGAGTTGGTCGCGCAGTTACGGGCGTGCAGCGGGGAGCTTGAATCCGGGAGATGGTGGGATTGAATCCCACTGTCGGCAGTCCTGAAGAATGGTCTTCAGTGGTTTCACACCAAGCAAATGCTGGGGATGTACCTTAATTAAGACCACGGTCACTTCCTTCCCACTCCAAGGCCTTTCCAATCTCATCGTTGCCATACGACCTATCTGTGTCAGTGCGACTTGAAGCGAATTATAAAAAAATCTGATGGTTTTCGAAAAACGAATAGTGTTAGGAACATGTTGCAAACCTTGGTCTGGGAAGACTTAGGAATATGAAGACGAGCTGCTCGTCTAAATGGTATGTTCCGAGCTGTCAGCAGGGAGATGGCGTAGAATGACATTACGACATTGGTAGACGAATAAGCTTGAGTGGAGCTTTTAAAAGTATGAAATAAAATAACATGAAGGCAGAGCTGAAATTCAGGAGGATAAAGGGAGGCAAATATTTATTTAGAGGACGTTACTCTACACTGCCTGAGAAAAAATTTCAAGCTCCCAGAAGAGAAGGAAGAAACTAAACGAAACTTGAGGTTTTGAGAAAGTATGTGACGCTATTTCAGTGATTACCAAATCAAGTCAAATTTACAAAGAATTTGGCAGTACGATCCCACTTACCAGTATGATGTTGCAACCCCTCTGGCCTGGATGCATGCACTGAATCGTTTCGGAATGGTGTCGTAAAGCCGCTGTATCCTCTCCTGAGGCAAGCTGGCCCACAACTTTTTTAACTGGACCTGGATACTGACACTGGGACGGAGTTGACGTTCGAGCTGGTCCCACATATGTTCTTTCGGGGACAGATCTGGTGATCCTGCTAGCCGCAGGAGTACCTCAACATCACGCAGACAGTTCATAGATGCACGTGCCGTGTGTGGAAGTGCATTGTCCGGTTAAAAAATGCCACCACGATACTGTCGCATGAGAGGTAACATATGAGGATGCAGGATGTCCGTGATGTACCGCTGTACAGTCAAATTTCCCTCAATCACTACTAGGCGTGACCTGGTCATACACGATGGCTCCTCATACCATGACGCCAGGAGTATCACCGCTGTTCCTCTCCAAAACCATGAAAGAATGAGACATCTCCCCAGGTCGCCGCCATACTCGCGGACTGTGGTAGTCCGGGGTGGTGCAGAATAGCGTTTCATCTCTGAACAAAATGCGACGCCATTCATTGGCAGTCCATGCATCCCGGTCATTGCACCACTGCAAACGCAGCCGTTTGTGTTATGGTGTTAACGGCAGCCTACACATGGGACGGTAATTCCCAAGTCCGGCTGCTACTAGTCTACGACCAATGGTGCAGGATGATACAGAATGTTGCGGGGAGTCCACTACTTGTTCTCGGATGGCAGGCGCAGATGCCTGAGCTTGGTGTACAATACGGCGATCCTCCCTTGTGTGGATCAGACGTGTTCGACCGAAACCTTGATGACGATTATACTTGCCATCATGTTCCCATGCAGTCCATCATCGGGCCACTGTCACATCCGAATGCCCCACAAATTTGGATATTGCGAGATTCGACAAGCCGTCCAAATGGAGACCCAAATTGATGCTCCTTTCAAAATATGTCAGGTGCTGATAGCGCTGTCTCGCAACAGTACGCAGCATCTTCGTGTCCTTCACAGTGATCACTCGACATGTGACGCTGTTCACATCCCGTATATACTCTAACTAACAACACTACGAACAATAATAACCGAGCTCGACAGCTGCAGTCGCTTAAGTGCGGTCAGTATCCAGTACTCGGGAGATAGTGGGTTCGAACCCGACTGTCGGCAGCCCTGAAGATGGTTTTCTGTGGTTTCCAATTTTCACACCAGGCAAATGTTGGAGCTGTACCATAATAAGGCCACAGCCGCTTCGTTCCCACTCCAAGCCCTTTCCCTTCCCATCATCGCCATAGGATGTATCTGTCTCGGTGCGACATAAAGCTACTTGTGAAAAAAACATTAGAGCACTCCGGTGGCCGTTCTACCGGTCACAAAGAATTGTAACTCTAATTATTTACATACATGTCGATGCTGTGTACGTGTACGAAGCTATATCGATATCTGACCATTCCTTCCTGGTGCTTCATTGATGGCTGATTGGTTGAACATGTGACGGCCTAAAATGTCCCGAAACCCTAAAATTTATCAACAGTAACGTTACACTGGCTGATTCGTATTATTAGTTGAGGTGTGCCCTCTCTCTTCTGTTGTAAGTCAACTGCAATAGATGGCATTATTGCTGCCAATATAAAAATAATTAATCCGTCAATGAACGGCATGAGAGCTGTGTTATATACATGTTAACTGTAAACGTTAAAGCATGTCCATATTATTGGTCGTGGATAACACATATTGTTCAATAAGCGCACGTCACAAAGTCGCTTTCAAAATACCAAAAAAGGTTATTTATTATTATTGTTAAAGCAACCTTGTACCATTCAGTGCTGTTACTATCTTGAGAGAAATATTTTGATATAAATAACATCACACTATATCTGTCAGTGTATATTAAGAATTTCTTCTACAAAAACGCTATGAAAATGTATGAATACGTAAAGGAATGATAATAATAATAATAATAATAATAATAATAATAATAATAATAATAATAATCGCATGACCTCAGCTACCGTGTACAGACATTTTAATTTGATGTTATCTGGCTGCCTGCTCGTCAATTTCGACGATCAGTTTTGCTCTAGTCCTGCCAGATGCCAGAGTAAACCTCACCTCCACTCGGCGTACGTGGCTGAGATTTACTGAATTTTGTCGGGTAAGCATCAGAGATCTTTGACACGCCCACATCTTATTACGGGATGGTGTGTCGAACGTACTCTTTTGCGCCCTTTAAAAATCCCGGGTTTAAATCTTTGGATCCGGAGCCCAACACACTACCACGTGAGGAACTGATGTCTAGACATTTGCATCGCTGAGAGACCGTTGGCGCGTTTACTGTTGCTGATATTTTATATTTGATCAGGGTGTATAAATATTGAACCGGTCTTAAAATATTGTAAAAAATTAAGGCTACGTAATTATGCAGCATTGTTCCAATTAATTAGTTCGGGAGCAGTTTAACAGGAATATTCTTCCCACACTGCCTTGTATAGGACTTTTCCCATCTCGACCGCCCAACTGAACAGAGTACCAGTGTCCATTGTTCTACCGTGATTCTACATCTCTGCATTTGGGAGACGGAGAAGGGCAGGAACCCACCCTCGGCTGTCCTGTAAAGACCTTTCCGGTTTTCCATTCCCCTGCACTGAATGCTGGGACAGTTCCTAGTATAGGCCACAGCCTCAAACACCTTCACCACACATCTCCTTTACCATATCAAATCTCATCTGGCCAGAGAAGCGGCGTTACTCTCTAGGTGGCCCATCTTCACTGTGGTTTTCCATTTTCCTGCATAAAGGCACATTAAGGGACAGATCATTTTATAAACTACGCCCGCGTTCCATCTTTTTCCTTCTCTCCTTCACCTTCACCGTAACATAACTCCTGGCCTGAGAGAGGACATCACCCTCTAAGAGGCCCGCCGTACACCTTCAGGGTACTGAATCAAAAATTGAGTTGTTAGTTGGTTAGTTAGTTAGTTAGTTAGTTAGTTACAACTAACCCGATACAACCTTTACCGTGTTCGTCACATTACAGCCTTCACAGCGTTCTTCCACTTGAAGCCAATGTTTAGGCCCATAACGGGGTGCTTAGAAATGACATTGCAACATGTTTTGCGAGTCAGCACGTGCAGAATGCTTTAAATTAAACTTGGCCAGAAATATGCTATACATCATCGTTTAGTGTCATGCTTCAGTTAGTTCCTCATTCGGTATAAATAATGGCGCGTGGCCTCCGAAGAGGCCGAGTGCAGCTCTTTCGAGATGACGCCGCATAGGCGACCTGTGAGTCTATGAAAATGGAGTCCTACCTATCATGAATTCTAATGCTGAAGACGACACACACACCCAGCCTCCGAGCCATTGGAATTAACCAATGAAGGTTAAAGTCCCCGACCCGGCTGGGAATCGAACCCGGGAACCTCTGCAGCAAAGGCCAGAACGCTAACCATTTAGCCATGGAGCTGCACCCTCATTCGGTAATCATCTTCGACTTGTGGACGTAATGTATTTTTAGACTACACTTGCGTGATTTGCGCGTCCGACTCCTTCACTTAATGGTGAGAGTAGTGGCCTTCAGTTGAAAGGCTTCATATTCGATACCCGGTCTGACTAAAGGTTGTAGCTGCGTCTAATTAGTTTCACGAGCTCGGCGACTGCGTGATGATGTTCGTCTTACTTCATATACATACAATACATCACATTATCATCTTCTGCAGAAACATGCAACAGTGAATACTTCCCTCTTTTAGTGTTAGCATCAGGAAGGGCATCGAGCCATAAAAATGGGTCAGATACACATACAGTATAGTGGCATCCCCAAAATAATTGAGAAATGGCCAGCAAGAAGCAGAAGAGTTGGCTAAACTGTGTTGGGATCAGTATGATATTTTTGAACTGTACATAAAACTAAATGTTATATGGTATTGACGAAGAGAATGATTAATTAGTATCATAAAAATGTAAATATCTGACGGTGAGGTAGAGAAGACGTACTGATGGGCGGCAATAACATGTTGGACAAGACTGAATGTGAAGCATAAAGTGCTCACGATGTATTTCACACTTTGTGGAAGATAAAAGTAAATGTATGGGGAATAAATGTTACTGAAAGAAATAAGAGTCATTAAATACGGTACATTAAACCGGTGGAATTTTGTCCCCTAAATGAATGCCACACATCTCACACGATTTGCAGACCATCGTTGACCGCGTCATTAATTCCGTAGCCACTAACACTAAATTGTATGTGAGCGAAACTAAAAGAAATTGGTCATGATTTTTCGAGGCGTGTTAAAACGGATATATTTCCTCTATTATTATTATTATTATTATTATTATTATTATTGTTACCGAGTTTTTGTGGTAGGTAGAGGTGAAAGAAGGTGCGGGCGTGAACGGGTCTCAAACTACGAAATTAAAGTTAATGTAAAATTTAACAAGGTTATATTTTCTTTGCAAAATCACGAAATAACAAGAATGGCAGGTACAGAGTAGCAAGGCAATAAGGTACAATTACAGTATTTACAGGATTTGGGCTTCGAGCCCCAAATTCACAATTCTTGAGCAATTAGCCCAGTTTTACCTCAAAACAAGTTTCAACAGAGGGGCAGAAACCCCATTCCTGCCCAGGAGCACTTGCTCCACTTCACACAGTAAAGCCTCCTCGAGGCACGCAAAAACAAATTTTTAAGAAAGAGCAACCCGCTCTTAAAATCCAAGCCTACCATAGGCCACTCAAAATTCTACTTTCAAGTTGTCCTCCAAGGACATAAACACAGGGGTACAATACCCAACCTACTGAGGCCTATTAAGTGAGAAAAGGTTAATTACACGGCCTCTATAATACCAATTTGAGAGGAGGCGATCTGCACTCCTAATACACTTGTTTAAAACCTAATCTGGCTCTAGGCCGCTAATGCAAGGGCTAATCCCATACTACAGAGGTGACTTTAGAAAAGAACAATTTACATTACATTAAGGAAGAATAGGTTGTGAAAAATAAGTTCACCTCAAAACAATATGAGTGGGAGCTCGAGAGGGTTAAGCACTCTCTATCCCAATATGTGGTTTCAAAGATAGAATATATACTAAGTGTCTTTACATTCTAGGGAAAGGTTACATGGTGAAAAAGCTTCGGACCCGCCCCGAGAGTTAAACTGCTTGAGCTAGCAAGAAAGGAAGTTATTATACGGCCATTACCTGTTGTTGAACTGCTGCCCGAAGAAAGAGGCGCTACCCGCCCCCTGCTATGTACTTTACACACTGAAAGATGGTACAGAAGTGGCCCAGAGACCCTAAAATCAGCAGTTTATATACTCTCGCGGAAAGTTCGAGGCGTTTGGGGAATGAGAACACCCTCCCACAAAACTTTATTGGCTAACCAAGAAAACCCCTACACAATATGAAGAAGAAACACATAATTGGTGGAAAATTAGTTCAAGAAATTCGGGATTGGCTAAATTCAAAACAAGGGGGAAGAAAGGGTTAATATTGCCAACTTAAACAATGACTGAAAGAAATTTAACAAAGAACAAACTTATGAATTCAAAATTTCTCCAAAAGCATAGTTCTTTCACTTCACACTAGGGTGCACCATTGTAGTTCTTCAGTAGTGTCCTCTAGAAGAGAAAGTTCACACTTCTTACTACAGGTAAAACAAAAATACATCGAAAACGACCCAGTTCAGAAACTTCAAAATTTCCAAGTAGTGACATCTTCTGAGAAACTTGAAAATTAACACCTTAAATAAAGTTCAGACTTTCTCCAGCAGAGGAGTTTCAACTGGCGCAAAATTTTAAATTAGCGGTGTGGAGGTGTACCGCCCGGTACAATTATTATTATTTTTATTATTCTGGCATTGGCCGACAGAGAGCAAACAGCCTGGGTATCTTGAAGATATTCCATAGTAATCTAGGCGTAACCCATTAGGTGCCTCCAAAGGTAGTTAATTCCACAAAAACGAGCTAAGAACGTCTCAGTTTTGTGGTGGTTGCGCCAGTAGAATGGTTAACATACCCGTCCGCAGACTAGTGGACTGCGGCTTGAGTCCAGATGGAGGTACCTTCTTTTTTCTTCTTCATTTCAAATTAATTCATTCATAATCGATTTCGGCCAACTATGACCACGCCCACAGTCCCTCATTCTTTTGCTTACAGCTCCTTTCTTTTCAGCCGTCCAATGATGTTTCTTCTTGGTCGCTGTTTTTGGCTCTAGGAACCCCTCATATGCGCGTATCTTTTTCCTGAAAGTAGTTCTGTTGTGGATGTCTCGATCCATAATGTCCATTTCTTACAGATCCTTCTTGGTGTTAACAATCCATTTGTCATAAGAGTTTCCTTTCCTATTTCGCTTGTTGAAATGGTTAAAAAATGTCATAGTGAATCTGCCGTCGGGCATTCTTAAAATATGTCCAAAAAAATAACCTTTCCTTAGCGTATTGTATCTAAAATCCTGCTGCATGTTTTACTTACTTCCTTGTTACTGCGTAATCGGTATGTGTCAATACATATTTTTGGTCCGAGAATTTTTCTTTAAAATCTTCCTATCCTTCTTCTATATTTCCTCAATATTTTTCCTTTATTATTATTATTATTATTATTATTATTATTATTATTATTATTATTATTATTATTATATACCCATACTTACTTCATAATTTCATATAGGCTATTGTTTCTTACTATGTAAGTCAGTTAACATTTTCTTCTTCTTATTCGTCCGGCTCCATGGCGTGCTGGCCTTTGGTCACAGGGGTCTCGGGTTCGATTCCCGGCAGGGTCGGGAATTTAGCTATCATTGATTAATTTCGCTGGCACGGGGGCTGGGTGAATGTGTCGTCTTCATCGTCATTTCATCCTCATGACGCGCAGGTCGCCTATGGATGTCAAATCAAAAGACCTGCACCTGGCGACTCGAACATGTCCTTGGACACTCCCGACACTAAAAGCCATATGCCGTTTCATTTTTTCTTCTTCTTCTTCATATTCTACTATTTTTCACCGGGTGCGATCTGTGTCGTACAGGTGGATTCTACCCAGATTTACGGCCGGATGTACTTTCTGACGCAAATCCTAGGTGGAAGGATATATTCAATATTGCATGTTTCTGTGGTGGCTGGTAGTCTGCTGTGATATATGAATAAGAAGAGGAGTGTATTGGTACAAATACGAACACACAGCCTTGGAATTAGAGGAATTAAATAGACACTATTATCATGCGGGAATTGAACCCGTTACGCTCTGAGCTGAATGTCTCATCGCTGACCATTCACCAAGGGGTCGAACACAGTCCACTCCAATTAACGTAATGTAGTTATTTTGTAAATAATAATAATAATAATAATAATAATAATAATAATAATAATAATAATAATAATAATAATAATAATAATAATAATAATAATGTTATCATAATTCCAGTAGTGATTGGATGTAACGACATTATACCAAAGACACTACACAGGAGCATTGAAGCTCTTAATCTCCTCCCTCTCACTTACAGAGAATTACAAAAAGCAGCAATCCCGGCCACTTGCCATATAGTAAGGAAGTTTATTGGCATGAACCATCCACCATATACAGAGGACTAACGAAAATCGCCCACTAATAATTTTGACCATTTATGTTTAGGAAATATCTCATTAATATCTGTCAAGTTTATATGTCAACAACGTAGGTACTGTATATACCGATATGTATGAAGCATATGTGCGTATGTACTAAATAGTACTTCTTCCATGTACATTGTACCGAAGAAGGTCATAAACCCAATTATGAAATTGTGAATTGTATATAAAATAATAATAATAATAATAATAATAATAATAATAATAATAATAATAATAATAATAATAATAATAATAATAATACCCGTTCATTCTCGTGTATTCAAATTTGAAATGAATTTCTGTGACTTGATTTGTTTCACTTCTGATTTTTCTATGTACTATTTTTATGTTTGGTCTGTTTACAGGCTGTGTTATCATTCGAAGTTCATTTCTTCAACATACGCATTCATCTGAATTTGGCCATCTAGTTCATAGAGTAAAACTAGTAAGTGAGATGTTTTATTCTTCTGAGGTATAAGAAAGTATTTGTAAGTTTATCTTTCATATTGTAGATGATGATGATGATGATGATGATGATGATGATGATGATGATGATGATGATGACTCAGAAACATGTAATAACCCATTGAATAGAAATAGTGAATCTAATTCTATTTAAGGCATATTCATCGTGATCTAAAAGTACGCCTAGTCGTAACAACCTTCCTCTCTATCATCAGGTATTCTGTTTAATGTGGCGTAATTCTTACATCCCATTCTTCTTTCTATATCAGTCAGGTGTGACTTCCGAGGTCTGCCTCGTTCCTCTTTCCTATTATTTTAGACCATTTGATATTTCTTATCATGGTGTTGTGTCTCAGGTTGTGTCCTATAATGAAATTTTCCACACTTCCATTCATCTAACTTCTTATCCTCTCCAAATTCCCGTAATACTTGTTCCTTCACTTTTCTTTCTGTCCGTGTGATTATTGTCATCTTCTTCCACACCAATATTTCTGCCGGTTTTGAGATGATACAGTTGGGCAAAGGCAAAAAATGTATACATATATATTTTGGGAAAATGAAATGGTCATTAACATGTATTCTATAAAATATGTGACGCGATGTTACCTAGCAACCGTGCAGGCTGTGATGTGAAGTATAGATGGATGGCCATGACATAAAGATCATGGCCGGTGCAGCTCTCAAGGTGACAAATCATCACATATTTTGTTACCTGACACTATTTCGTTACACAAATTTTCGGAAGACTCCCACCTCTAACGCTTATTTATGTCAAAAGTTGAAAACAACAGATCGAGGAATTTGGAAACAAGTTCTCCTTCCTACGATAATCAACACATAGAAATATATCTTAACAGTAAGTAGTGTTTGAAACGTAACTGAAACTTTGAATATTTTAATACTTCCTATCGCATTTCCATGAGAAATGATCGTACGGTATGTCAAACATTTAATTTGTGTTTCCGTGATATGAGAACTCCTGAGACTAGTCGCCCCTGAAGGAACCCATACCTTCGTATTCCCAAAGACTTCTGTCCCGCTTCTTTTACAGTTGTTTTCAATCAACACTTCGTATGGATGCCACTCACTTCTAAGTCAACCCTATATGGGGTAATGTAATCATTGAAAGCTTTCGGTAGGGAAGAATGGCGGAGAATGGTTCATCGGCTAGAGGGCTGAATATTATAATAGTCACAACGCCTCAGTCATGAGGCAAAACGAAGAAGAAGAAGGATCAATCACCAGGGCTAGGATTTTGATGACGTAAAAACGTTTAAAACATGGCCTATAAAATTACGGGAAAATCCTTAAAATAATCCGAAAACTTTAAAAATGGCATAAATTTTAAGTGAAATTTTACGGTCAATTTTCTAAACGAGTTAGTATAGCCTATATTTATGTTCTTGACATTATAATAAGCTTTTGGACTTTTGCCATTTGAAGAAAATGTGAAATTATTCACGTTTCGCAGATAACCTTTCTCCGCATCTTCAGAAGAAAATCTCGACTGTTCAAGGGGAAGACTCCTGCAATTGGAGGCCTCTCTCCTGGAATGTGTACATTCCCAACAAGTAAAGTGGTGAACAAAGTTTCTTTAGTCCACAGATTGACAAAGCGTTGTCTCCGTATTCATCCTCACTTAAAGTTCCGATAATATCCGATAAGTTACCACAAGAATAAATGCTTCAAAATCCTCAAACAAGTAAGAAAATGGCTCAAAATGTAACCAAATAATCTAAACAATTCCATAAAATGACCAACCAGTGACTTAGGCCTATCATTTTAGAATATGATCTGAAATGAAATGAAATGAAATGGCGTACGGCTTTTTAGTGCCGAGAGTGTCCGAGGACAAGTTCGGCTCGCCAGGTGCAGGTCTTTTGAGTTGACACCCGTGGGCGACCTGCACGTCGTGATGAGGATGAAATGGTGATGAAGACGTCACATACACCCATCCCCCGTGCCAGCGCAATTAACCAATCATGGTTAAAATTCCCGACCCTGCCGGGAATCGAACCCGGGACCCCTGTGACCAAAGGCTAGTACGCTAATCATTTAGCCATGGAGCCGGACAAAAAATGACCTAAAATACAAATAATAAATTAGCATTTCCTCTATGTGGGAACTATGATCAGGATTTCTATACAAGTTAGCAATATCTGTTGTGAACGAATTAAAAGGGGACATGTCATCGAAATCCTAGCCCTGGTAACCACTAGTCACTCCTGCGTATATCTGTGGTGGTCGGTAGTGTGGCGTGCTGTGTAGTGTTTAAATGAATGTGTGTATTTAGATTAACACAAGTACCCAGTCTACGAGCCAGAGGAGTTAAATATATGCAATTAAAATCCCCAACTTGGCTAGGAATCGAACCCAGGTTTCTCTGAATCGAAGGCCATTACGCTGACCATTCAATCAAAGAGGAAAGTAATATTACAATATGACCGTACGAAATAAATCAGGATCGTTTGCAATATAAGCTACCTATGTTTTGACACATATTTTCTGCGCGAGTATTAGGGCCAGAGGTGAGGGGGGTGAGTAATTATCTCCTTACGGGCCTAGAAACGACCTCTTCTCTTTATTCTTTAAAACTTGCACCGTCTTCTTCCAAACCATTTGTCTCGTACACTATCTCTGTTCATTACTTCCGCGCGCGTTCGCGGTTCTGTTCTTCAATGATGACGCTAAAGCTGGTCGCCCGGGCCTGACGTCATCGCAGCTGCGCAGTCTGCTTGGACCCGAGGAGCACCCGATCGACAGTGGCAAGTGAGCCGACCCGATCCGATCCGAAGTGGGCCGAAGCAGCAGCCAGCGAGCCCAGTTGCACTAGACCTCCGTGCAGGTACCGGCAAGGCCTCTCATGGCTCGTCAAGTGCTATCATATAAACTGACTGTTCTCCACTAGTGCGGTATGTCATCGCACACTCCTCCGCTCTAACTTGGTGCCCAGGACTGACCGCCTCAACTTCTTAACTCCAAGTCCAGCTCCTGCTACATCACAGACCGCCGCGGTGTTGCACCTGTAAGTAGACTACAGAATCGCAAACCTATGACCGTCCCTTCCTTTAGACGACAAAGTTCCAACAAAATTATCACTTAGGTAAATCAGCTGTTCTAGTTTGGTAAATGTAAATCAATTTCATATATATAAATATCGTGATATTTATCATTTTACAAATAATAGTTTGAAATATTATTTGGCAGATTTAAAGGCTATAAATACGTTAAAATATGAAATAAACATATAATTATTTGATCAGTAAAGATAAGTCGTAGTCAGTGATACAGTATCAACAACTCCTCACTCAAATAATGTGAAGTTTCAAACATACGAAATGTTAACAAGTACATCTCCCAACAGTTAATTCAAATTCAATACATTTTCTCATTAGTTTCGGAAGATATGTGCCTATCCACTTACACGACAATAAGTAACGCCATTGAGGATATCCTTAAGTGGAATTCAAGGATATTATTTTTTATTTTAGGTTGCGTGTGTTGTAAATACACGATATTACGTTTGTTCAGCAGCTTCTTACGTTAGTGTACGATAGCGCCTACATGGTATGCAACCTCCCTTACACAGTAGAGACGCAGGTTGCAGAAAGGTGTAGTTAATACTTTCTCGTTTCAACTTTACGGGTATACTGTGTTGCAAAATCTGGCTTATATGCAGTTTATTTTATTACACAAGGCCTTTGTGAGCAGATACTGACCGTTTTACATTGTTCAAAACCTTATCAACCTGTTGTTCTGAGGATGCCCTCTCAAGATGTGGATTACCTGAAATAGCTTGGGTGTGGTTATGTTGAAATTACCTTTGCGTGTCAATGGCTATTTCATGGTAGTCATAAGCGTGTTTGTCCTTGTTTGATATAATCTAGGTCCAGTGGTCACAGCAGTGTAACCCTGCATTCCCGGGATTGGCAGCCAATCACCGGGCGCGTAACATTGACCGACTAGCGAATGATATTGTTTACGAGAAAGATCTAGGGCACAGTGAAGAGCAGCCATCATTACTGAAGAAAGTGATCATAATAACAATAATAAATAAACACGCAGCTATTAAAATAATAAGGTTTAATAGGTTACTTTTGTCTCATAACGCAGTATCTGTGTTTACGTACATACTGATGATCATTTCCAGCTAGGTACAGCGCTTATGAAGTCAAACAGTACGTGTTTGGTGAAAGTACACACGCAAATGTTCTGCATTGGTAAATATGGAAAATATCTGATTTTCAATGTAAACTATGCCTAATAGTAGCAGCAGTTTTAATAATTATTGACCCTTCAGCGTTACTCAATGAATTCATAATACCTAGGCAGCTAACGAAATATTTTAGTCGTTTCAAGGAAATTATGAAATTTTTAGAGCTGAAAATAGAATATAAATGTAGGGAATGATGCACAGTGAGGTATTTTGGATGTTTATCGTTGAATGTAGCTTGAAATTTTCAAATGCTGATCTCAATCATCATTAATTAAAGGATATTAACTGCATATAAATTTTCCAACTCGTTAACTTTATCATACCTAGATCTTAAGCTACTATGAAGGATTTAATTTGTTGTTGTAATACTAACCTGTGGTGATTACTTATGAATTAGGACAATTTCCTCGCTGAATGAAAGTGCTGAAAAGGTGTGCTCGGTTCACATGAATGGACTTGGGTTCGACTCCCAGTCAGGAAATCGGAAAATTTAGAAACGAGATTGCTACTTTTGGAGAGGTGCATTGCCCTAAGGCTCTCTTAGTCTACACCAAAATGAGTAGGAAGTTAGTTCCTAGGGGAAACCGTGGTCAAGCGTAAAGCCAACCAGTCTGTCCCATCCAGTCCCGATGTTGCGGATAGTACAAATCTTCATCTTCCATTTCTGTAAGTTCCCTTGTAGTCCGTATGAGGTTTCATATATTTTTATTTTACTGTCAGAAATTGGAAGTGAAGGAAAACTACGTTGTTATCCGCTAATATGAATCGAAAATATCCACTCACTGAAATGGGAATAATTCTGCTATACTATTTTGACCTTCTGTCTTTCATTCCACGCACTCCAGTAGACACCGCCATATATATCATTTTCCATGAATCTTCAGTCCATACCCAAAGGGAAGGTAGCTTGCAGTATAACAGAAAGAAGCTCTATGTTTTTTTTCCTCTTTCATTGTTCTCTCGCTGACACAGTGTCTGCTTTCAGCATCTTGTTACATCACTTACCACGGTCAACTGCATCGTCTGTTGTCTCTTTGCAGATTACTCATTTATTGCATCCTATCATCTTAGTTTGGATTACTTCGTATGGGTTATTATTATTATTATTATTATTAAAATGATAGTTCTTCCATGGAATTAATTACTTATACTTCCGAATGGTTGAATGTATTACGCTATTCTTTATTCTCATCTTATTATCTAGAATCAAGCAGCAATTCTTATACAGAATTAGAATTGTGCGGAAAATGTTCATTATGGTACTTACGGGCACGGTTTCAACTAGATTAGAATAATATACGCTGTATTTAGTACCTAAATCATCATTTCCGTCATAATAATTGGTAGTGTTTTCTGAGTTCAGTTATGATCAGAAAATAATAATGTAAAGAATGCTAACGTTGAAATGTTGTTAAACACTTTTATGATATACAAAATTGGCAAAATAAACGAAGGTTTCCGGTTAAGTATTTCTAACTCTGTCTTAATTTCAGGCATTAAAATTACTAACCATTCAGGGAACCCATTTACATGCGCTTGTTTTCCTTCATAAAGAAGCACACAATGACGTAATTTTCATCGAATCCATACATTTTAACATTAGTTATGTTGTAGTTCTGCTGATGCTACCTACCAGAAACTTTCATGCGTAAAGAGAAACTCTTCATTAAATTACTGCAATTTTCGAAATTTCATTAAAAATATTTTATATAATAATAAAATAGTTTATATTATACGGTACTGTCGTCCTGCTCGATATCGGGGTAGCTGCAGAACTCCTTTAGGTGTTCCATGACGAAAAGTTTGTTTAATATGCGAAAAACAATTGAATTCTCTACTACGCGGATTTAAAAATAAATCTTAGTCGTCGTAGATATAAGAGAAGTGAATTCATTGTCCTGTGCGTGATTATTATTATTATTATTATTATTATTATTATTATTATTATTATTATTATTATTATTATTATTATTATTATTATAAAACAAAAATAGTGATGTGGTTATTGACCTACTGAACGATACATGACCTTCATAAATACCTTGTGCTGCTCCTGGTGAGCTATATAATTTCCTTATACCAAAATAATATAGGCCTATATATTTTCCCAAATGTGATATTTCCATAAGAGAAATTTATCTGTTAACATACTGATATACTTGCATAATGTTTTGTTGTATTAAAACGTAGTATAATCTATGTTTCTTTAGTATTTCAGATATGGGTTACTACTGTCATATTGTCCGGCTCCATGGCTAAATGGTTGGCGTGCTGGCCTTTGGCCATAGGGATCCAGGGTTCGATTCCCGGCAGGGTCGGGAATTTTAACCTTAATTGGTTAATTTCGCTGGCACGGGGGCTGGGTGTATGTGTTGTCTTCATCATAATTTCATCCTCATCACGACGCGCAGGTCACCTACGGGTGTCAAATCAAAAGACCTGCATCCGGCGAGCCGAACTTGTCCTCGGACACTCCCGGCACTAAAAGCCATACGCCATTTCAATGTCATATTTGTTTAGTCACCAAATTTGCTGCAAACTGCACAATGCCATTTTACTCATAATAGATTGAGTAAAAAAAATTGTTATTACACGTATGGATGTTATACTATCTTTTGCACAGCCCTTGATATATGAGGAAATTTAATTTGTCTTGTCTGTGGACATACACGCCAGCTACGCTTGTCACTCTTACTTGTGTGGAACTAGGGCTAAAATTCAATTGCCAGAACGTAAAGCACACTTTTATGAAATTTCCTATTATGCAGAAAAGATACATAGATGAGGCAGTAAAAATATGCCTGACTTATTCAGAAGGAAGTGGGTATTATTCACTGTTCGGAGGATGAACAATTTTGAAACAATGTTTGCTCTTCTGGAGAGGCACAAGGCCTTGGGGTTTCCTCAAACTTCAATGGAAACGACCATTAAGTAAATTCCTAGTGAAAAGGCATACCGGCATTTTATTAAAGGGAGATATGAACGAAATGTCAAAGTTCTATAGTTTTCAAGCCATTGTAATGAACTTTATATGACATACATAGACCCTTACTAGTAAGCTGTTTACTAAATTTAAATCAGTTGGTTTTGAAGTTGTTCTTTTTATGCTTTTTGATGCGCAATTTAAAACGCTCCTTGTGACACAATTCTGTGTGAAATGAAACCAAATTCAGTAAAACTGTATCATATGCATGTACATTTTAAAATTCTGTTACGATTTTTGCAGCCAATAGATTTTTTTATGTCTTAAGATTTCAATTTTATCATCTTGAAAGGCATGGCCAAAATTAAACGAAAATAAGGGTGCTATACATACTGGATATAGAAGTTCAATAGCAAATGTTAATCCTGACATATAAAACAGCTTGTAAATAATTTTTTTACGAGTTATGAGGAAAATTCTGGCACGCGGAGCATTTTGTACACAGCAACAACTATTAAAATGTGAAACTGTGAAAACAATATTTAAGAAAAGAGACAACCATGTCCTCACCTCATAACTGTCCTGTTATGGCTGTCATTAACATTATCGATTTCGGATTGGATACTAATTTATTATTTTCTGGTACAGCATGGACTGAGCTATTTTATTATAAAAAAAGGAAAAATTGATATTTTTGCCAAAATCCTTAAATTTTCAGTCATACCTCCTACCTCATACTTGGCAAATTCTTAGGTTATGGAAAGTAGAATATCTTCCTTCGATTTCTCTTGGGGTCTGAATCATATGCACTAATGTGGAAAAAATACAACCAATATTAAATATTTAGAATCCCCTTAAGTCCATTATATAACTCCCCAGTACTAAAATATTCAGAATGTTAGAGAATAACAGAACATTTCTGTTCAGAACCGTTAAACAATGTTTATGTCGAATGCAGTAAGCCATGAGGTTTGTTTTCTATAAAATAAACTAATTCAAATTACTCTTACAATGAATATTTAACATTTACAATAGAACTATTGAGTTGTCAGTGGTAGTCTGAAACGGATAAAATTATAATCATTGTATATTCACTCGTTGATGCTACTAAGCCAACCATTCAACGTTATATTGATTGATTTATTTTAGGTAGAGACAACTTGAAGGCAAAAAGAGGACATTCAGATTGTATGTGAATTTAAACAGGTGTAACTTTGTTTTGTGATGAAACGCTAATGCATCAATATGTCACTTCATTTTTACAATACTTTGTTTATTTGACTATACTGACCTTTAATGTGACTGTTAGGAGTCGGAAGTCTCGGTTCGTTTCCCGGCCATTTCAGCGATTTGAGATTGGCATAGATATTGATGTGTATTGTGTGATTAGAAAGGTAGATCCAAATCACTTCCATTGGAGATGTAACAGAAAAAATAAATGCAGCACCTTTAACAAGAGAGGGAAAGAGGGAGCTTGGAACACTTGGCGAATGACGGCGTCAGGGTTCACAAGGCGAAATGTCATGCATCTGAGAAAGAAGGATGCCATAAGAGTCTAATATCATAACGCAGCAAAGCTCAGAAGGAAACATCTGTAAATCAAGAGTAGTTGGACGGGTTGAAGTCCGGAGTTGTCTGCTCGTATTCCTCGACCCAATATGGAATCTGTGCTCATAAACCTGTGCTTCCATACAACTGTTTTATTTGCTGTAGGATTGTTATGTTAGGGATATGGAAGATATTCCAATCAAAAGTGAAACATCAACTGAAAGCACGTTATTTCCTTTCATCATAGCATTTAATCACTCTAAATATGTTATTATTAGTAATAGTATTATTGTTATTTCATTGGCACACAAGAACTACCAATATTCCTGCCAAAACCCTCTAAAATATTATTTAAGTTAATCAGAGTAAAACATTTCCCACTTTTAACTACAACTTATAATTGCCATTGGAGATGTAACAGAAAAAATAAATGCAGCACCTTTAACAAGAGAGGGAAAGAGGGAGCTTGGAACACTTGGCGAATGAAAATAAATGAACTAGATATAAATGAAAATATAATGGTATAAATAAAAATATTTCAACCAAATTCCATTATGTTAAGCCGTTGGGTGCCTTTACTTTGAATTAACAATTGAAGATTGTTTTATAAGAATGTGAATTGTCACAGTAACTGCTGCTAAATTAATTTGTCACGTTATATGAATCTTTTCTGTCGTCTGCTCGGGGGTAATAGAGTAAATGCACGGCATCCTCTGCCAAACCAAATCAAACCCCATGGTGCAACAGCCCCGAAGAACCATTGCCTACCAAGCGACCGCTGCTCATCTCGAAGGCCTGCAGCAGATTATGAGATGTCGTTTGGTTAACACGACGATCCTCTCGGCCATTATTCTTGGCTTTCTAGACCGGGGCCGCCAACTCACCGTCAGAGAGCTCCTCAATTGTAACTGCGTAGGACGAGGGGATCTCGAAACCAGCTCTCAGATCCAGGTAAAAATTTCTGACCTGGCCGGGAATCAAATCCAGGGCCTCCGGCTACCCCTACACCTCGGGGCCTATGTCTGTTGTAAGAGGCGACTAAAAGTTCTCAATTTGTGAGTGTGGTTTGGTGATGACAATTCCTCTAGCTGCGTCTGACAGAGCACTTACTTGTGCCAGTATTCTCACTGTCATCTTTCTCAACCCACCTCCCGCCTCCCTTGTTCTACTCTTGTTCTCTTCCGATCATGGCGGTATTACGTTTGAAATGTTGAGGGAATATTAATTTTCCCCACCGTTCTTGGCCCTTGCCTTTCTTTCCCCGGTAACTTCATTTCGGAGTATCAAACATATTTGATGTTCCTTCTCATCACTGTTAAGAGAGGATGGTTGCCGGTAGTACTTTCTCTTAAACATACAACAACCGCCACCACTCCTCACATAAGGTTCATGATCATCATGGAGTAATATTTCCTATTTTACGATGATTGCTGTATGGATACATAGTGGAATTTACTGTAAAAGTAACTGAATAACTGGTACAAATATCAAATAATTCTCTCGTGGTACTTAGTCTACAAACTTTCAGCAATTAAAATACTTGAAAAACACTTTCACTTTCCTTCGTTAATATTTTCCAATAAAGTTTACCTGGATTCTAACGAACCTGGCTTTACATTCATTCTGAAAATTATTAGACATACAGTATAATTTAGATAGGTTCAAATGTTGTATTTAAGGTACCACCTAACTGGAAGATATGTTTCCATCCTAAAGCAAACAGTCCCTTAGGTCTCTGAACTTTTTAAATGTATGAGTCAGTTGAAAATTATCCCTTTTACGATAGAAATTTCGCCTCCTTTCAGCCCTTACTTTTCTAAATATTATGTAGTTATTATTGGTTGATTGAAAAGTTTTATATTTTATATCAGCGGGCGAGTTGGCCGTGCGGTTAGGGGCGCGCAGCTGTGAACTTGCACCCGGGAGACAGTGGGTTCGAATCCCACTGTCGGCAGCCCTAAAGATGGTTTTCCGTGTTTTCCCATTTTCACACCAGGCAAATGCTGGGGCTGAACTTTAATTAAGGCCACGGACGCTTTCTTCCCCTCCTAGCCCTTTCCTATCCTATCGTCGGCATGTCTGTCTGTCTCGGTGCGACTTAAAACCACTAGCAAAAATTATTTTATATATTGTGTTATTTGTTTCATATCACATTTCTCTAATCTCAGACATTATTTATATTGGATCAAAAATATTCACACAAAAGTGATTATTTGAAAATATAATCTGTCTCGTCACCTTCGATTTAGTACTGTTTGTGGGTTATCAAATACATAATGTTAGCATAAATTCAGAATTTTCATGTTGTTAATTGATTCATTTGTTCCGTGTAATTGGAAAGTAATGATTATAATATAATGGCCGATTCTCCTCAAATCTTGAAGTTAATCCGATATCAAGCAGATACTATGTCGAGCGTTTTCACCGACTGAGCCACAGTCTTCACATTGAGCTTCTACAGGTAGTTTGGGAAATGGCATAGATGCTCAAGGGCTCGAAAAGCACCGAAGTCACAGGCACCATGTTGTGTATAGCCCTATTTTCTTAGGGTGCTCTAGTTCCTCTCACAACAGTTCTACAGAAAATTAAACTCGTGTCCTCATCCTGAGGTGGTGAATCTCTTTTCAGACACCTCCAATGAAGATGAGCTGCATGTACCGCTTCAACCACATACTAAACCTTGCATTCTTAAATTTCTGGCAGTACCAGGTGTCGAACCCGGACTACCGAGGACGGCAGCGAATAGTGCTAACCGTTACGCTAGGGGGGGGGGGGATGGGGAGGTGGACATAACAGTTCTTATCCTATTAAAAGTTCTCCATACTAGCCAAGGTTGTGAGACATAAGCAGAAGTACGCTCCGTTGGCTTATTGCAGTCTGGTAGAGTACACTGTTGCTGGAAGAACAGGTTCCTGCAAGTGCTTGGTTCAGCTCTCGCTGTTCGTCTCTTGTTTCAGGCCCTCCGTTTCAGCTGCTATATAACGTCGAACAGGGGATGGTGCTTTATCACCGGTGTAGTGTCCGACTCGTTGGCTGAACGGTCAGTGTACTGGCCTTCACTTCAGAGGGTCCCGGTTTCGATTTCCGGCTGGGTCGGTGATTTTAACCTTAATTGGTTAGGCCTAATTCTTACGGCACGGGGGCTGGTTGTATGTGTTGTCTTCATCACCATTTCATCCTCATCACGACGCGCAGGTCGCCTACGGGAGTCAAATAGAAAGACCTGCACCTGGAGAGCCGAACCCGTCCTGGGATGTCCCGGCACTAAAAGCCATACGACATTTCAGCGGTGTAGTATTGTAAACATTCCCGACGTTAGTTTGTCTTGGGAAGCGCGATATGAAATTGCACATCTCAAACAAGGCAGTATTCAATTTCTCAAAACACAGAGTTGGTCCACACATGACAAGCATATTCAGTTGCAGAGGAAGTGAGTGCATAGCCTGTTGTTCGAACAGTGGCTGGATTTTGTTTTATGCTAGTGGTTTAAAGTCGCACGAACACATTGAAGGTTTTTAGCGATGCAAGGTTGGGAAAGGATTAGGATTGGGAAGGTAGTAGCCATGGGTGTAATTAAGGTTCATGCCCAGCATTTGCCTGGTGTGAAAATGGGAAAACATGGAAAACCATTTATAAGTTTGCTGATGGTGTAATTTGAACTCCCATCTCCCGAATGCAAGATCGCAGTTATGCGACTCTAACCGCGCGGCGAGCTCGCTCGGTAGGTAGTAGATGTGCTCCAAAACGAACCCTGTTGACATTTATGTAAGCCGATCCCTTCTCAAACCTTTATTCTGACAGAATTGCAGAGTCCTTAAAAGCGAATGAACGATGAAGTTGAAGTCAAAGTAAATTGACGGGATACGTTAGAAAGGCTTACCCGTGGTGTATCCTTGGAAACGACCTAGGGTAGAGTGGAAAACTCCCTCGGTACAGAGAATCGTCAAGTTCATAAGACCATTAAAATGAGTGCCATCATGCGATAGGTTAGGAATAACAACAACAACAACAACAACAACAACAACAACAAAAACAGAGGCAAGAGCATTTATCATTTCAGTGTCTTGATAACTTAGATTGAGAACAAATTTCAAGACAAGGCTGTTATTGTACCATAAACTGAAGATTCATTTTGAAGTACTTAATAATAACAATGTTATTTGCTTTACGTCCCTCTAACTACTCTTTTACGGTTTTCGGAGACGCCGAGGTGCCGAAATTTAGTCCCGCAGGAGTTCTTTTACGTGCCAGTAAATCTACCGACACGAGGCTGACGTATTCTATATGAGCACCTTCAAATACCACCGGACTAAGCCAGGATCGAACCTGCCAAGTTGGGGTCAGAAGGCCAGCGCCTTAACCGTCTGAGCCACTCAGCCCGGCAGAAGTACTTTCAATATCCTTCATCATCAGCTGCGAATCAGAAAGTACGATATACGAATCGTCAGATGACTTGTTATTCGTGGTATATTCTGCGATGTGTAAATATTAGAGTCTAGGATTACAATACGTGTCCTGGAATTTAAAATACGGTACTTAAGGCTTTTCCATGAAGATAAAGTTGAAAATTAAACTCAGAATAGCTGCTATCAATGCGAGAATTCAAACATCTGACCTTGCAACGTTGCAGTTTCCAGTCCTATTGTGAGGCCCAAGTTAACACGCACAACTGAAAAACATGCGAAAAAAAAAATCTATGTGTGTATTGTATGTATCTATCCAGCAATAAATTTATGTGTATGTCCGTCAGCGAGTCAAATTCAAATGAAAAATATACAAATGTTACGAATAGTACCAATCACAGTTATTGTTTAAGAAACGAGATTTCCACTTCCGAAGGTGCACATGGCCGTGAGGTTCACTCAGCCTACACCAAAAATGAGTACCAGGTTAATTCTTGAGGGCAAAGGCGGCCGGGCGTAGAGCTAACCACTCTACCCCATCAAATGCCGAGTTTGCGGATAGTGGAAGCCTTTACCTTCCACCCCTCCAAGGGCCTTCATGGCCTGTACAGAGATGGCTTTGCTTTGCTAAGACTGTAACCCACACGATTATCGAACCAGATCTTTACCTATTTTAAAGATCAGAAGAACCTGCCAACTTGGTTTAAGGAAGTGGAAAGCGACCTACAGGATATGGGGATCACTTATGAAGATGTACAGAAACGCAACCCACTGAGGAGGAAACTAAAAGATCATCAGGGTTTTCAAGAAAGGTCAAAGTTAAAGACGGGAAAGACGTGGATGGAGGAAAGAAACGGGCAACACCGGCAACGAATGAAGGAACACTGGACAAATATCAAAGCCCAGAGAAGAAAGACAGCTTAAATAACGTGGTCCTTAGTAGTCCGATATAAACAAAGAATAATAATAATAACAAAGTCCGACTGGGCTTTACCTAAGATAACCTATACCACACTTTGCTTTTGCAAATGATCTGGCGATACTAACAAACGATGAGGAGACTGCCATTAAACAGCTCGAGATACTTAATAGAAGTGCAGAAAAGGTGGAACTACAGATACCGTTCGAGAAAACTAAATTCTTATGTTCAAAGACGGATATCAAGAGCCTGAGAACAAAATGTGGTACAATTGACAGAGTCCCTTACTTTAAATACCTCGGAGAATTTATCGAACCGATAGGTCTTGAAAAGACCTCACAACAAACTCGTCTCCAAAAAATTAAAAGAGCATTAGGTTTAGTTCATGTCAAGACATACAAAAATTCGGCATTACAACACTGCCATAAAACCAACAGTTCTTTATGGAAGTGGAACATTGGCAATCATCAGAAAGCAAGAACTTGAAGAAATCAACAAAGAAGGGATGAATATCATTATAAAAATCTTAGGAGCAAAATACACCCAAGTCATTACAGGTTATAATCAATCAAAACAACAGAAACGATCTCAAACACCGAAATTGACATTAGGAAGAGACGAATTAAATTATTCGGCCATCTAACTAGATTACCAGAAAATCTATTGACAATAGGATAATAGATTATGTAACTTCGCTTAAGAACCTAACACCCTGGTTTAACGAATTTCGAAAGGACTTCAGAAACGCAAACGTAAGGTCAACAGACATCCCAGAAGGAGACATCTTAGGCACAATGTAAACAATTAGGGAGATGCATCAGAGCAATCACAACAAAAGCAGTACAGACCAAAGTGGTCGGAAGAACGTAAATGAGCTTTCTCGGAAAGAATGAAAACCTATTGGAAAAACAAGAATAAGCCACAGAAGAATTGAATGAGTTATTTGCTTAACGTTTTCCAATATTGGAAGAATTCGCTCATAATAATAATAATAATAATAATAATAATAATAATAATAATAATAATAATAATAATAATGGTCTGTATTATAAAAGAAAAATTTATATTTATCACTGTGTTTGTATAAAGATCAGCATTATTTGCAAGTATCTTAAGTTGTTTAAAACATTAACACTAGTTCTCAACGCGAGTTAACTCTCAGATTAACTTTCTCTCTCTAGAGCTTAGGCAAGCTTTTCTCATACTTGTTGGAACTTACTTCAGATTATACTTGCTCCGTAAAACTCACAGCCAAGAAACGGCGTGGCATACAAGACTGCATTATCTGAGATATGCTGGATGTACTGTAGAGATTCCTTACTAGGAGATTGAGGGGATGAAGTTCCTACCATGTGACTAATAATGCATCTGGATATTAAACAAACCTTCAATGAAAAAATACTAACTTCTTCAAATTGGTAAAAACGGCTATGTGAGATACATAGTAACCAGAGTCATATTAAAGGAACCCAAATATTTAGGCATTCAAAGCTGTCAAAATATACGGGAAGAATGAAGCAAAATATGTAAAACGGGAACTTCATATTTAAAAAGGAACACTATTTATTGATACATATATAAGAAGATAAAAGAGCCTTCGTGGCTCAGGCAGCAGCGCCATAAGAACAATCTTTTCTTCGTACTCATAGATATTGCTCATCTTACCAGATCTTCTTTAATTTTGCCATGGCTGTACGTCCTAGAATGATGCGACGTTTGATTTCTTTTTCGCAGCTACCTGTATCCTCGATTATTGAACCAAGATAAAGAAACTGACCAGACTGTTTGGAGAGTGTTCAGGTGCTGTGACAGCTGAATTTCTGCACATTTGTTGACAATCATTAGTTTTGTCTTCCCCCAATTAATTTGACTTTTCTGTTTTACACCATCCATTATCTCGACCAGCTCCTGTAAACTGTTGGCTAAAAGTGTGGTGTCATCCGCAAAACGGAGGTTATTAATTCTCTTCCCATCAATCGAAAATCCTCCTTCCCAACTGTCGAGGGCATGCCTCATGATATATTCACCACAGATGTTAAACAACGAAGGTGATAAGATGCATCTTTGTCTCACACCTTTAGAGACTTTTAAACTTTATGAAAGATCTCCATCAACTCTGACTTTGACCAAGTTTTTATCGTATAAGCCTTTTATAAGAGAAATGAGATGAGATGGAATTCCTATTTTCTCTATAACACAATATATCTTCGGCCAAAAAACACAATCAAACGCCTTTTGATAGTCAATGAAGCACAAAAAAAAGGAATGTTCAATCCATGTGTCTTTTCAACCAACTGACGAATATTTATCTTTAAAGCACTGGATATATTATATTTAATAGCGTTCAACATATATAAACCTCTTATAGTAATATATATTTCAATATTGGTAATAAAATCATTATTGTAAAGGAAAAGCTCTTCACTGATTTAACGTACTGTTCTTATAGCGTTAAGTAGAACAACATAGTGTTAAGAGACTAGAAGATATTTTGAGTTTCATTCTCATTTATCATCGGATTATGGGAGGACAAATTCTACCTTAATATAACTGCAGAGAAACAGTTTCCTTAGAAGTTTTGGTTATCAGTCTGCTGTTGTTGGAAGTATTCCAAACACTCCATATAGGTTCCAATATGCGCTGGGAGAAATGTTTAATTACCACTCATACACTAATAGTTGTTACCGTTGTATATCAAGCGTCAGGCTCGTTATTGATATGAGAGGTAGAACTGATGTTTCAAATTAGTTGCTAGTGAATGCTAAAATTAAATCATTAAATTTAATTTTCTTTGTTTCCGCCAACGGCCATAGCCGTGTTGAAACACCGGATCCCGTGAGATCTCCGAAGTTAAGCAACATTGAGCGTGGTCAGGAGTTGGATGGGTTGCCACGCGCTGTTGGTGGGGGGTAAGGGAATGGAGGAGCGGAAAGGAACTGGCCACCCTACCGCAAGTAAACTGCAGCTCAGGAATACTTCTGAGGAGGTTCGGACCTGCCTTCGGGCAGAACAACCCCTTACCTTACTTCTTTGTTTCCTATCAGATATTAACTCTTCAAATTATCAAACAACTGATAAATATGATACAATACTTCCGCTGACACCGACCGAGTTGGCCGTGCAGTTAGGGGCGTGCAGCTGTGAGCTTGTATTCGGGAGATAGTGGGTTTCCTACCCCACTGTCGGCAGCCCTGAAGATGGTTTTCCTAGATTTCCCTTTTTCATACAAAGCAAATGCTGGGGCTGTACATTAATTAAGGCCACGGCCACTTCCTTCCCACTCCTAGTCCTTTCCTACCCCATCGTTAAAATTCTGCTCATAGCTACCAAATAAGCCCAAATTTCTAAATAAATTATAAAACGGACGGCTGTGTAGTCCCGTTGCTAGTCTCAGCAACATTTGGCACGGTCAGCACCTGGATGAGTGACCGCTCAGGTCTACCACATGCCGTCCACTTAAATGAATACAAGTCAGTCATGCTTAAGTAAAAGCGAAATATATTGCGTATTTATACATAGCAATTCCTCAATAAAGAGCTCAATTAAATAATGATTACACTAATCTTTAAAATATTTACTCATATACACACAACACCTAAATATCTCTAAATAAATTGGCCCTAAAATTATCCCTCACCTATTACCATACCTAAAATGTTTGCTTCTAAAAGTCATCCCTGCTTTATTAACAAAGCTGAAATAACTCATTATATAGCAGTCTGACAAAAATGCAACAAACACCACACTTAAATCTTGCGTGAGTCATTATGCATTCACTTTACGAAGAAGTGAGCTTGTTCACCACGAGGTAGGCGCAAACTAGCAGTTCACCTTAAAGAACAGTGTAATAGAACACTAAAATACACATCGTATATCGTGTTTGTATTCATACAGCAAATGAATTATTGCGCTTAATTACAGCCGCCTAGCGTGCAAACAGCAATGTTGTTGAAAAACGATTTTTATCGTCACTCGCGTTTCTACTGCACAGGAGGACAGGAAAATAAGTTTTCTCTTTTACAGTCCTGTAGTCACATAAACTCTCTAATGTGATGTTTTCCAATTTCAGTCTCTGAGTAGTGTTAGGCTGTACAGTGCGAATGGAACAAAACAAACAAGTTTAATGAAGAGAAGGTATATTATTATGTCGTATGGCTTTTAGTGCCGGGATATCCCAGGACAGGTTCGGCTCGTCAGGTGCAGGTCTTTCTATTTGACTCCCGTAGGCGACCTGCGCGTCGTGATGAGGATGACATGATGGATGAAGACAACACACACACCCAGCCCCCGTGCCATTGGAATTAACCAATTAAAGTTAAAATCCCCGACCCGGCCGGGAATCAAACCTGGGACCCTCTGAACCGAAGGCCAGTACGCTGACCGTTAAACCAACGAGTCGGACATGAAGAGAAGGTGACTATTTACGAAGCATGAATACCTCACCTGACTGAAATGTATTATATACCTGTGAATCCATGGGCGGTGAAAGGTCTTGCTAGAGGATCGGCCTTTAAACATATGGTGGAAAAATGTTAATGGCATTACTGAAAACCCTATCGATGATAATAATAATAATAATAATAATAATAATAATAATAATAATAATAATAATAATAATAATGCAAAATTAAGGCATTACAACTCTGTAATCAAGACTGAAGCACTTTATGCATCTGAAACACTGATTTTTTAGGGAGAAGATCATTGACAAAAGATGTAGAAAGCCAAGAAAATAAGATAGTTTGACCAGTCTGTACAGGAGGAATCCGGATGATAAGTTAATCTCATGAGCTGTACCAACAGTCTAAAAGAATCTCAGGCACATTTACGAAAATATACTTGAAATTTTACGGACATATTCTGAGAATTTGTAATCAGAGACTGACCGAAAGAATTCTGAACTTTGCCCTATCCATGAAATTAAGAAACAATTGGCTGCTTAAAGTTGGAAAAGATCTTCAAGAAATAGGCAACGCATATGTCATTGTGTTAGACAGATCTAAGTTCAGAAAATTAGTCGACAATCACCGCTTTACACACCATCCAAGTTCTACCGCTAACAAAACCTAGTCAGAAGATCGCAAGAAAAGCCACAGCGAGAATGTAAAGAGATTCTGGGAGAAGAAAAATACAAAGACATCAGCTAAATAAGTTCAGTCGCGCTTCTAAGTAGGGCATAACGAAGAAATAATAATAATAATAATAATAATAATAATAATAATAATAATAATAATAATAATAATAATAATAATAATAATAATAATGTGGTTAAACTGGCGTACGCGTATGTAGAAGAAATATTGGTATGAATGGAAAAGGTGAATTTGAAGATAACCGAAAACAGAAAGAAAAATTCTAAGAAAAATTTAGATCCAAATGTCTGGAATGAGGACACTCAAATCTAGCAAAGAATTGTATCAAAGAACAGAAAAAGTGGTTGAATTGATGAGGAAGAGTGCTGTGATTTCCTGGAGACTGGGGAAACACTAGTGAAAAAAAGGAAATACCATACAGAACAGAAAAAGGAAGTGGAAGAAAGGATGAAGAGGTAGTGGCAGAGAGTGAAGGTAGAGAAGGTTGAAACCACCGCAAAGATTATCAAACGCTGTCCTAGACGGCCGAATAGTAGGAGAAAGGAAATGGCGCACGATCTCCGGAGAGGCCTGGTATAGGTCTTTCGAAATGATACCTATAGGTGACCTACGCGTCTGTGAGAACATGTTGAAGAAGGGAAACTTAACCAGTCCCCGAACCAGATGAATTAACCAATGAGGGTTAAAAACCCCAAACCGTCCGGGAATCAAACCCGAGACCCGTTATATCAAAGACTAACCATTTATACATGGAGCTCTGCATTCTTCCCGATGTGGTGCAGCTATTTCCAGGCACATCTTTAATGGAGGAGGACTGCTCGTACTATATTAACCACACACACAGTCTTCCTGCCATTCTTAAATGTCAGAGAGTACCATTAACCGAACCTGGGCCTCCGAGGACAGTAGCCAATAGTGCTAATCATTACGCTACGGAAAATATGTTGTTAAAAGATTCAGTCCTGATATTACACAACAATTTGTATGACAATTACTGGCGTATGTTTTTATGTACAATTTAAGCAATTTATTGTAGAAAGTGAATGTATTTATGCCTTCTGGGACTTCATGCCGGTTAGATGTTTTGTTTGAAAGATAATAATAATAATAATAATAATAATAATAATAATAATAATAATAATAATAATAATAATAATAATAATAATAATACTTGTAAATCCAGAATAAATGAGTAATATAAATCATATATCACAATACTATCAGGATATACACGTCCCACAAATACATGCTACAACCATCGACATGACCAATTAGCAATCTAGTAATTTGTCTTCCACTAGAATTTATCATCAAACTTTAGCTGTTGTAAATACACTACATAAAATAAAATATTCAAGCTACAAACTGAAGTAGAGGGAGATATTTGGTAATGGATATCATCAACAACAATAACAGACCGGGTATCATCGTTTTAAATAAAAACTGAAAGACTATGTTTCTTTGAATAATAACATTAGTTTTACGTCTCCTTCTGGATGAACCGAAATTTTGTAATTTAAAGTGTTAACCCTCACAAAACGCAGGTAGGGAGCTCATTTCGTTCAAATTTTCCAAAATTATAAATACAGCCTGATACAACTGAACGCAAAATAGGAAAAGATATTCTATAATTGTCGCCTATTTTCTGCCAGGAGAAATCACCAGTAGAAGTCTTTACAGCCAATTGACTGCGCAGGTTTTGATGCCGCAAGATTTCAGTATCCTGTAGAAAGTGCATTTCCAATAAATTTTAAACGAAACCGATACCTACGTGTTTCTGTCGATTCTTCCCGAGTGAAGGGAAGGCACCGTGACAGTGGCACGTCATAGCGGTGACGGAATAGGCATCTCCACGCAAGTGTAGAACTGAGTTTACAGACCGCATATATGGCGCATATTTAAAAAAAACAGGCCATATAATAAGGTGGACTGATAGGGTGCAACACCCTAGCCTAGAAAATAACATACATCTCATTGTCATTAATTGGATTTAATTTGTTGATATGAAAGAGTACTTATGTTAGGCTAACTGTAATTAACTGCAAAAAAGTCATACTGCTAATTATAAACGTTTCCTTATCACTGCCTGATTTTCCACAATGTCACTTATGTGGGAAACATAGACAACCACAAAAATCAAGATGATGATATGCAAGGGAAGGTGTTTAACTGAAAATTAATTATAGGTTAGATACTGTTAATAACAACAAATTATTGTTGAGCGACTTCTGGAGCAACACTCTTTGTCTCCGTATTCTGTGGTAACATTTTCATTGTACGTAACTGCTTCATCCTTCACCTCTATAATCTGTTTTTCATATTTGTGCTTCAGTTTGCTCTTTACTGTCCGACTCGTAGGCTGAACGGTCAGCGTACTGGCGTTCGGTTCAGAGGGTCCCGGGTTCGATTCCCGGCCTGGTCGGGGATTTTAACCTTAATTGGTTAATTCCAATGGCACGGGGGGCTGGATGCATGTGTTGTATTCATCATCATTTCATCCTCATCACGACGCGCAGGTCGCCTATGGCCGTCAAATAGAAAGACCTGCACCTGGCGACCCGAACCCGCCCTGGGATATCCCGGCACTAAAAGCCATACGCCATTTCATTTTTTACATCCCTCCAAATTAAAGTGAATATTTCCTAAGTGTCTCCACTTTTGTCCCACCAATCTATGCCTTGGCCTGCCAAGTGTTACCAAATTTTTCTCCTCCTTCCGTTCATTTAAGTACTCGTAACTCTTCATGTCTGATCCGATCCACCCATCTCACATTCAGCATTAGAAACGCTACCATATTGTCCATATTTCACCCTCATAAAATCCCACACACCACATGAATGTCTTCAGAGACATATTCCTAATGTGCGCAATCAATTTGTAAAATAAGCATGATTCGTTACTTGTGCTAGTCAGCGTCTTTATGTCTTCCTTACTTCATTCATAGTTATTTCTTCTACTGTCGTAGTCATAGTATTCATCCTTTAAGACTTCACTTCTTAATGTATTACTTTTAGGATTGTTTCTGTTTGAGTCATCAGTCCATAGACTGGTTTGATGCAGATCTCCACATCACCCGATCCTGTACTAATCTTTTCATTTCTACGTAACTGCTGCATCCTACATCTGCTCTAATATGTTTGTCATATTCATACTTTCGTCTAACCCTACCGTTCTTACCAACTACACTTCCCTCAAAAACCAACTGAACAAGTCCTGGGTGTCTTAAGATGTGTCCCATCATGTATCTCTTCTTGTTAAATTTATCTAAATTGATCTCCTCTCACCAATTAGATCCAGTATCTCTTCATTCGTGATTCTATCTATCCATCTCACCTTCAGCATGTCCGACTCGTTGGCTGAATGGTCAGCGTACTGGCCTTCGGTTCAGAGGGTCCCGGGTTCGATTCCCGGCCGGGTCGGGGATTTTAACCATCATTGGTTAATTCCAATGGCTCGGGGACTGGGTGTTTATGCTGTCCCCAACATCCCTGCAACTCACACACCACACATAACACTATCCTCCACCACAATAACACTCAGTTACATACAAATGGCAGATGCCGCCCACCCTCATCGGAGGGTCTGCCTCACAAGGGCTGCACCCGGCTAGAAATAGCCACACGAAATTAAATTTTAACCTTCAGCATTCTTCTGTGACACAAGATTGCAGAAGCTTCTATTCTCCTTATTTCTACCTAGTTATCGCCCGTGTTTCACTCTCATTCAATGCGCCGCTCCAGATGAAAGTCTTCGAAAACATATTTCTAATTCCTATACAATGTTCGAAGCGAGCAAATTTATTTTCTTAAGGAAGGTCTTCCTTGCTCTGTGCTAGTCTGCATTTTATGTCCTCCTCACTTCTGCCATCGTTAGTTATTTTACTACCCAAGTAACAATATGTATCTAAATTCTTTTAAGACTTAATTTCCTAATTAATATTTTCAGCATTACCTGACTTCTTTCGACTGCACTCCATTACTTTTGTTTTCGACTTGCTTGTACTCCTTCCCCGCGAATGTGCCCGTACCATTCAGCAATTTCTCCAGATCTCCCGCAGTCTCTGATAAAATAACAATATTATCGGCAACTCTCAGGCATTTTATTTCGCTGGGCTGAGTGGCTCAGACGGTTGAGGCGCTAGCCTTCTGACCCCAACTTGGCAGGTTTGATCCTGGCTCAGTCCGGTGGTATTTGAAGGTGCTTTAAATTCCGGCACATCGATGCCTCCGTAAACGTAAAAAGTAATTAGTGGGACGTCAAAACAAATAAAATTATTATTATAATTTTTATTTCCTCTCCGTGGATTGTGATTCCCTTTTTCGCATTTTCATTCTTTATTCAAATTTAAATAGAACTACAGTGTATTAAGCGCGTTCTATTCAACTGAATATGAATTCTTCTTCGTCTTCTTCTTCTTGCGTTACGGCCTCTGTAGGACCACGGAGAGCTCCTTCATGGATTGCATTTTCTTCTCCTCCCAGAACCTCTTCATCCTTTCTCTTCTTCTCCCCCGCTCTTCTTCCGAGATATTCAGTATCCTCTTCTCTTGTCTACTCCACTGGTGACTCTCAATACTTTTCCTGTATCCATCCCTATCATTGATCACTGGCATATTAGTCGGTATGTACTTGCTTCTCCAATTTTCCTTTTCTTCCACCTTGATCCTCAATTCCGACCAGTCTTTACGGAGTTCAACTACCTACTTGGTTCCTGTCTTTCCTCGTGTCCTCGCTGTTGTTTCCCATACTCTTTTCGTCATTCTATCCATATTCATCCTGATTACATGTCCCGCAAACCTTGCTCTTTTCAGTCTGATTTCTTCTGAGATTGTCCTCATGTTCCGGTATAGTTCTTCCCTGGGTCTCCTCATCCATCTCTCACCAGGGCCTAGTATTTTCCTCAATATTTTTCTCTTCTCTTTCTCTAGTTGTTCCGCACCATTTCTTCCTAGTGCTATTGTATCAGCAGCATATAATACAGCATTTTTTACCGTTGCCTTGTAATGTCTAATATTTGCGTCTGTAGATATATTCTTTTTATTGTATATATCTCTGGTCATACAGAAGGTTGATCGCATCTTCTTTATCCTCTCTGTTATTCCCTCATTGCTCCTATTCCTTCCTGTTATAAATTCTCCTAAGTACTTGAATGTGTCCACCTTTTGCACGGTGCCTTCCGGTGTTGTCCAATCCTCAGTGGTATTCAATGTCTTCGTCTTGTTGTAGGCGATCCTCAGTCCTACCCTTCCGGCTATATTGCTTAAGTTGTTGAGTTGTGTCTTTGCATCTTCTTCTGTCTCACTTACTATAGCTATGTCGTCCGCAAAGGCTAGACAATCTACTTGGGCCCTATTGTCCTTTTTGTCCCCAACATGCGTCTTTGGTATTCCCATTGTCTCATTCATTGTTCTCCACTGCCTGATGACTTCATCCAGAGCTATGTTGAACAACATTGGTGATAATCCATCTCCTTGTTTGACACCAGTGTTGATATCAAATTCTTCAGAGAGTACTCCTCTGAATCTCACCCTTGCCTTTGTGTCTGATAGAATTTCCACTATGAGTTTATGTGTTGTGCCATCTAATCCTCTGTTCTTCAGGATTCTTCCAAGGGTTTGTCTGTCGATGGAGTCATATGCCTTACTGAAATCTACAAAGGTTACCACCGTTTTTTTCGTTCTTTAAGGCCCTATGTTCTATCAGTTGTTTCAGTATAAATATCTGTTCTATTCATCCTCTTCCCTTCCTAAATCCTGCTTGGTAGTCTCCAATTGTACTTTCTAACTGTTCTTCCAGTCTATTGAGCAGGACTTTCGACAACACCTTATAGCCAATCTCTAGTAGCGAAATTCCTCTATAGTTGTTTGCATCCCTCTTGTCTCCCTTCTTATGTTTTGGTATTATGATCGCATTCTTCCATCCTTCTGGTAACTTCTTTGTTCTCCAAATCTGGCCGATGATGTTGGTCATGTTGTCTACTGCCTTGTCACCTCCCCACTTAATCATCTCAGCTGATATTCCTTCTTCTCCGGTTGCTTTGTTATTCTTTAGATCGCTTATGGCCTGTGCGACCTCATCTCTAGTTGGAGGACATGACTCTCTTCTGTGTTTGTCCCCAGCTCCAGCTCTTCTTCAGGTGGTTCACAGTTTAACAGGTCATGAAAGTATTCTGCAAGTATCCTACAATTCTCCTTCGCACTAACTGCCATATCCCCATTCATATCTCTTATAGAGAGTTCTCTGCCTTTATATCCACTCGGTCTCTTTTTGAATTTACCAAAAAAGTCTCTACTATTGTTTTTCCTGAAGGTGTTTTCAATTTCATCCAATTCCTGCTTCATCCTCTGTCTTTTGGTCCATCTTATGGTTCTGGCTGTTTCCTTCCTTACTCGTCGGAAAACTTCCCATTTTTCCAGGTTCTTCTTAATGCTCCAGTCTCTCCAGGCTTTCCTGCGATTCTCAACCGCTTCCTCACAGTCCGTATTCCACCACCAGTGTTTCTTTTTCTTTTCTTCCTTTCCCCATATTTCAGCCTGCTTCCTCATATTCAGCTTCATGTCATCCCATCCATTGCCAGTTTCTATTCCTTCCACGCATTTGGATCGATTGTGCCGTAATTTTTCTCTGTCTATATTTATTTTTCCAGTTGGTCTACCTGTCTGTGGCAGTCTACCACTGTGCGGAATCCAAAGGCACTTGATTTCTGTAAGATAGTGATCTGATTCTATTCTTGTGTTCTTTCTGACCTTTGTGTTCATAACCTCTTTAGTGTTTGTCCGATTGATTGCCACATGGTCAATGTAGAATTCCCCAATGTGGATGCATGGGCTTGCCCATGTCTTCCTCCTATTCGGTTTGGCCCTGAAGTGAGTTGTCGTAAGTCTCATTCTGTGTTCTCGACATAGTTCAATTAACCTTTCTCCGTTTTTGCTCGTCCTCTTGTGTGCTGGGTACTCGCATACTATCCCCTTATGTTGCTTCTCCCTCCCTACCTGTGCATTATAATCACCTACAAGTATCTCTACTTGTCTGTGTGGTATGCTTTTCAGTGTATCATCCAGTTCTTCCCAGAAACTGTCTAGAGCTTTCTTGTCTTTTCTGTTCTTGTCATTGGTAGGCGCATGTCCATTTACTATGATATATTTTTTGTTCCCTGCTCGAATTGATAACGTGGATATCCTTTCAGACCTACTCTTCATTTCAATTATGCCATCCTCATACCTCTTGTCTATTATGAATCCTGTACCAAAGCATGTAGGTGTGTGTCTTCCTTTTCCCACTCTGATTCCTGGTTTTCCTTTCAGCACTATGAAGCCTTCTGACTCCACTGTGTCTTCATCACTATATCTTGTTTCTTGCATGGCTAGTATCCACATGTTTCTTTCTCTCATCTCATGTATTACCTCTTTAAGTTTACCAGTCTTTGTCATTATCTGTACATTTATGGTCCCCATCCTGAAAATCTTTTTCGTTTTGATCCCTTTCGAGGTTCTTGGGAGCTCCGACTCTTCCCATTCGCACATTCTGGCAGGTCCCCCAGAATCCGAAAGCCTGCTTGCGTCAACTTTGGTTGACGGGGGATTGTCCCCCTTAGGTAATCCCAACTCTACAGTGCGATCCATTCCATGAGCCAAAAGGAATGTTTGCTGGGACAGCTCGGGACTGTCCAGTTATACGACTGAGGTTGTTAGCCCCAGAAGATGAAATAAGAGCTTGATGTTCAGCTCAGGCTGGCATTTCCTCCAAACCTCACGCTTCGGTTTTCCCGCCGGTACTCGGTGGCAGACTGCAGTGGTTTCGTGAAAATTTTGTTGGAGATTTCTGTTCGGAACGTCCCATACACACATTAACTATACTGGAGGGATGTGTGATCTCGTCAGTGCCCTTCCTTTATTCATAGTAACCCTTCATAGGTAATGTGGGTGGGTTTTTCGTTCGAAGTGATTTAAGTAGCTGTTGGCTATACTGGAGAGAGAGAAATAATCTCTTAATTAGGCGAGATTATTTCTCTCTAGCCTTCTGTCTCCAAATTGACGGGTTTCATCCCAGATTATTTCGGTGGTATTTGAGGGTGTCCATAAACGCTAATCCCGCGTCCTCAGATTTAACGACACGTACATGAACTCATGTGGAACAAAATTCCGGCACCTTGAGTCTCCGAAAACCGTAGTAGTAGTCATGTGACTAAAAAAGTCAGTAACGTTAATTCGAGATTATCTCATCAAGGTGCCTTACATATGTCGGTAGTTTGGTTTCAAAAGTGATGTGGTTGAGGCTTTTCCTTCGAAATGCCCTATGATTCTACATCTTGTCTATACTGTACGCAGCATAGCGACCTTTTCAGCTAAAGATTAATTTATAGTATATCAATTTCAGTGATTATGTGGCAAGAGATTTCTACCTGGAATGCTCCATATACATATTTACTCTACGCGAGAGGCAGTTGATTCAATCGTGATCCTGACCTTTCACGGAACAGCTATATTCAAGTAATGATGTAGGTTTCCCCAGAAGCCAGGGTGGAAGTACACTATATAAGCAGACACGTCAATAATGTAGTGGATAAGTAGCAGCCAAGGGAGCCTGTTAACTCGGCTCGATTTGGGACATTTTAGTCACCTTGATAATAAATACACCGGGCGAGTTGGTCGTGCGGTTAGGGGCGCGCAGCTGTGAGCTTGCATCCGGGAGATAGTGGGTCCGGACCCCTGTAGATGGTTTTCCGTGGTTTCCCATTTTCACACCGGACAAATGCTGGGGCTGTACCTTAACTAAGGCCACGGCCGCTTCCTTCCCAGCCCTAGTCCTTTCCTCTCCTATCATTGCCATAAGACCTATCTGTGTCGTTGCGACGTAAAGCAAATAGCAAAACAATTACTGTGATATACACTGCCTAATGGAGGCATTTTCCACACACTGAAAGGATAAAAGACAAATCTGTACTATTAAGCATTCAAGTATTTATTTACATAGTATTTATTAAAGAACATTACAGGCTTTCGTCCTGTTAGCGTTACAAAGAGAAGAAATAAAAAAATATGAACTAAATCTACCATGCGAACGCAAAATAAAAATAAACTAAGTCTACGATGTGGATTAAATATTCAAGTAAGTGAAGAATAAATGAAGGGGCTAGTTTTATAACGATGTAAGGCACAAATATTTTATCTACTGACATCTGTTGAGTCTTCAAAGTGGTATAATGAATTCAGAAGTTACCGAAATTGCTTAATGAATAATCTAATTGAAAATTGGGAAGTATCTGTTCAAAAGGCGCTATTTCCACTTTGAGGATGTTGTGGGAAAATGCCAGAAACATATCGAAGGTGCGCGAGCAATACTCTTACTCTACAATGCTCTTCCTATCAATTATTTTCCTTAAGACTGGTTACGCCTCCGAGCCACACATGGATATGCAGTCCATCAGAACAACGTTCGTTGCGTTCATTTTCCTATGCCACTATATAAAGGAAAATTAACCTTATTGTACCGAGCTGTGCATGTTCATGATGTATTTACGCACTAAAAAAAAAAGTTAATAGCCACCACCTGTTTGAATGAATCGTTAAGCAGGCGGTATGGTGTAATGCATTTGAGGTTCACCTTTACATAGAAGCACTGGAAAATGAACATAACGAAAGTGTTCTGATGGACTGCATAGCCATGTGTGGCTGGGAGGCGTGACCAGTCTTAAGGAGGATAACAGATCGGAAGAACAGTGAGGGATACGAGGTATTGATTGCGCACCATCGATGTAATAAAAGGAACGTACCCAAGATTAGGAATGGTGCTACTTCTAAGGATTTTTTTGGGGGGCGGGGTTTACAGTGCTTATGGCATTCGACTTTATTAAACTACTGCAAAGCATGAGGACGAAATATTTTTTTATTTAATTATATGTTTTTCTTTCTCCTTCCCTCTTTCTTTCTTCCTTCCTTACTTTCTTTCTTTCTTTCTTTCTTAATCCGTTTACCCTCTAGGGTTGGTTTTTCCTTCGAACTCAGCGAGGGATCCCACCTCTACCACCTCAAGGGCAGTGTCCTGGAGCATGAAACTTTGGAAAGGGGGATATAACTGGGCAGGAGGGCCAGTATCTCGGCCAGGCGGCCTCATCTGCTATGCTGAATGGGGCCTTCTGGGGAATGGGAAGGTTGGAAGGGATAGACAGGGAAGCGTTCGTGGCCTTAAGCTAGGTACAATCCCGGAATTTGCATGGAGGAGGAGTGGGAAACCATGAAAAACCACTTCGAGGATGACTGAGGCGGGAATCGAATCCCCTCTACTCAGCTCACCTCCCGAGGCTATTTTTATTTTTGGAAATGAAAATAACACAGTCTTAACAGACACTCCTCAATTATTGGAGGCCACTTATACAACTATTGCTATATATTACAGGTATTAAATTAATTGATGGGTTTTAAAATGTTCTGCTCTGGTGGAAATGTTTATTGTTTTAAAAATGTATTACTAATATTTTAAAACATCGCAACCCTGTAAATTTGAAAAGTACTAACATAAAATTACCTTCCAAAGTGAATGAAAAAGTGACGTACACTATCCACAAATAGCAGGTAACATTTCAGAGCATCAAGGTAACTCAAATTGATATGTATGTTCCTTATCACTTTCTAGAGCTGATCCTTCCAAATGATAGCATTCGCAGGCTTATTTGACTACCTAAGCACGTATAGAGTATATGCGGAAGCCATTGATCAAAATGTCGTCCAGACATGACGCGCAAGCCGCCTAAGGACGTCCAATCGAAAGACTTGCACCTCGGACACTCCCGGCACTAAAAGCCATACCGCCTGTCAGTAACTTCCACGTCTACACCACACATATATTTAGATATAGTTAAAAGTGAAATACTGCTCGCGCGCTCGTCACTGTATATAATGAACCAACAAACAGATGAGAGTAATCTTTGTCGAGGAGGCCCCACTTAGGTTATAAGTAACAAATAAGGAACATTTATTGAAATATTGAAAATCTTTTATGGTAGAATTTTCCCTTTAAACTTTTATGACTGTAACATTATACTAACCGGGCGAGTTGGCCGTGCGCGTAGAGGCGCGCGGCTGTGAGCTTGCATCCGGGAGATAGTAGGTTCGAATCCCACTATCGGCAGCCCTGAAGATGGTTTTCCGTGGTTTCCCATTTTCACACCAGGCAAATGCTGGGGCTGTACCTTAATTAAGGCCACGGCCGCTTCCTTCCAACTCCTAGGCCTTTCCTATCCCATCGTCGCCATAAGACCTATCTGTGTCGGTGCGACGTAAAGCCCCTAGCAAAAAAAAAAAAAACATTATACTATGTAACTTATCTGAATGTGCAGGATGTTTTCTTGTTACAGGCATGTCATAAAAATAAATTAATTAATTAATAATTAACTAAATACATTTCGTCCGTTTAGAATTCCTGTACTTAAAGGAAATTCTCAGTAATTGAGATGCAGTTTGACAAAGATTCCACAAGCAGACTTTGAAAATAACTTTATTCATGAAGCAAACTCATTAATCTACCATAAGCAGGAAACAGTGTAACCTCACTGTTCCTCTTAGACAGAATCTGTCTGATTGAATACCCACAATGGGTTTACGAAACATCAGAGAAACGGACATCGCCTGGCAGCTGCGAGCCAAATCTGATATATAATGTAGAGACATATCGATCGCAGTGTAAGGCAGAAACTCTGAACGTGCAGGAGTGTTCGAGTTAAACCTGGCTCAGCTTAAATTTGAAGAAATGTGAATTAACATTTTGAACATTTTTTTTATATGCGACAAGTCGATTATTAAGACAACAACGAATTGTACATTGGAGACCACTAGGCCGGCTCGGGAAAAATTCACTGCATAAAAATAAGCAAGCAAACATAAAGCACGCATGTTTGTATTTCTATTTCATGCTGTGACGAATTATGTTTATGTTCTTCAAAATAACGGCTTCACTCAGTCATGAGTGGTTATTCACAGAACCCTGGAACGAGTGTAAGGCAACTTCGATGGATATTATTTATATACAAAATGAGTCATTTATGGACACGTGTCTATGATTTAACCATTTTATATTCCGGCCACATGAATAAGAACACTAAATAGCTAGTGCAAAATACCGGTTGCTGATTACAGTATATACATAACAGCAAATGAGTAGAATTATCGAAACATGAAAAGGTCAACAGATAGGATAACTTAATATCTTAGTTCCGT
The DNA here is from genome assembly GCF_040414725.1 of Anabrus simplex. Classification (NCBI taxonomy): domain Eukaryota; kingdom Metazoa; phylum Arthropoda; class Insecta; order Orthoptera; family Tettigoniidae; genus Anabrus; species Anabrus simplex. The sequence continues at coordinate 350,064,874 of NC_090268.1, read as the reverse complement.
TGTTTTTAAATGTCTTCCAGAAATGAAATGGTTTATATTCCATTCTTATATCTAAATTATGTCCGGCTTCATGGCTAAATGGTTAGCGTGCTGGCCCTTGGCCCAGGGGATACCACGTTCGATCCCGGCCGGGATGGGGATTTTAACATTCATTGGTTAATTGTTCCGGGGCTGTGTGTACCAACTTCAGCATTAGAATTTTTCATAGGCAGAGCCCCATTCTTATAGACGTCCAGATCGCCTATAAGACAACAACTCGAAAGATGTGTATCAGGCGTCATCGGAGGCCACACACCATTATTATTATTATTATTATTATTATTATTATTATTATTATTATTATTATTATCTAAATTATCATTTGGAATGGATTACTTTCCCAATTACTTTCTTCCATTTATCTAAAATAGTTTTTCGAAAATCTTCTAAATCTCAAACTCCCTGCATAATGAACGGTGGGCTCAGAACCGAGCATAACGATTCTTGAATGACCGAGTCATGAATCTTAATATAATTTAAACAAAAAAATCAACATTGTATGAAATAAAATAAGACCTGTCGGTGTCGATGGGAGGTAGAATAAATATAACAAAAATAGTTTGCTGAAATCTATGTATGTCACTTGTTTTCCATTCTGTCAGACGTTTGGTATCCATTTTCCATCAATCATTTTTAAACATGGTTTTTACAGTAATTGAAAAACTATTCAAGATATTTGTATGGCAGTGCCTTCAATATTGGCACCATCATCTGGGTTTCTTTCTGTCAAAAAATTTGTAGAGAAGAAAGTAGAGAAACAGACATGAAGGGTAACGATTAGGACAAAGGATATTTTCCACAACAGGAATGTTTTAAATATTCTAAAGTATATTTTCCATATAAGTACTGAAAATTAAAATAGTCATAGAAATATTCAATGCATTAGGGGTATTTATATCGCAAACCCAATTCAGTAGCAATAAATTGATATACAAGTTTCATACCACTTTTACAGGTAATTACTGGCTATTACTTCATAAACGGAAAAGAATATCCGTTCAATGTAAAAAGCTGCTGAATTAACATCCCTAGTTGCTGAGTTGTAAAAAATTAGGTTTACTAAATTCAAACTAGTGAAGGATGTAGCTCCCACATTAAGTTATCATGGTAATAGTTTCATAAACAAAGTGATGTGAGCTTCCTAACCTGAATAATAGTGTTTTTCGAACAGATAAACAGTAACTGATAAAAACTGATTAGGTTTCTACATTAAGTGAAATATATAGGCATATTATTACCTTTTAAGGTCAGTTTGAGGACTGCTCACAACGCCCAACTATGTTCATAATTTAATAATTATATATATTTTAATATTAATGTCATATGCCTTACGTCCCATTAACTACTTTTACGGTTTTTGGAGACGCCGAGGTGCCAGAATTGAGTCCCGCAATAGTTCTTTTATGTGCCAGTAAATCTACTGACACGAGACTGACGTATTTGAGCACCTTGGATTCAGAAGGCCAGCGCCTCAAATGTTTGAGCCACTCAGCCAGGTATTAAGTCTGTATTTTACTATTTGTCTAGTAGGCATAATACCCCTTGCCGCAACAGACCGGAAGGGCCATGGCCCATCACGCGACCGCTGTTCAGCCGGAAGGCATACAGGTTACGAGTTGTCATGTGGTCGGCATGACGAATCCTCTCGAACGTTATTCTTGGCTCTTTAGACCGGGGAAGCTATCTCACTGTCAGAGAGCTCCTCAATCATACGCTGAGTGGACTTCGAGCCAGTCCTCAGATCCAGGTAAAACGCCTGACCTCTCCGCGAATCGAACCCTGGCAACTCTACATCGCGGGACCAGCTAATACATTTTCACTGCAATGATATATTCTTCCTCCACTACTGCTTTTGGTACACTCCAGTGAGGTCGCAGGGTCGAAATTAGTTATACAAGTGCACTTGACCCTCCTTTACCTCCGGATGCCCTTCCTGACGGCAACCTTATGTGGAGGAATGCATTCACTATCGCATGTTTCTGTGACGGTTGGTAAGGTGATGTGTACAATGTGTATAGAGAGGAGTGTCTTTCAAGATGCTTTACGTAGCTCCGGCACAGATAGGGCTTATGGCGACGATGGGATAGGAAAGGGCTAGGAGTGGGAAGGAAGCGGTCGTGGCCTTAATTATGGTACAGCCATAGCATTTGCCTGGTGTGAAAATGGAAAACCACGAAACCACGGAAAACTATTTTCAGGGCTGCCGACAGTGGAGTTCGAACCCACTATCTCCCGGATGCAAGCTCACAGCTGCGCGCCTCAAACTGCACGGCCAACTCGCCCGGTGAGGAGTGTCTGTGGATAAACACAAATACCTAGTCTCCGAGTCAGAGGAATTAACCGGACGGGGCTAAATTTCCCGACCCTGGACCCACTGAGTTGAAGGATTCGAAGCGACCATTCAGCCAAGGATCCAAGCTTCACTACAGCTAAATATTTGGTTAAAAAATGGCTTTCATGGGTTTGATATTCCTTTCAATGTTGCTAAGGTGAATAAATTGATAAACACTGATCACTTGCTGTGGACTGATACAGGGATTCGATATGGTTCAATACCTTCAATGGTCAGATTATCAACATTTCTTTCTCCTGAGCGGCGTCACATGAGATGGATTCTAGAGCCGTGAGTGACAGAAGTCGTTCCGTTCATTTAATATTATGTTCTCAACTGATTGGTGCAGTTTTTCGTTACTGGTCTTCCGTTCGATCTTGACTGAAATTGCTAGTATTTCAATTTGAATGAGATTTATCGATAATATTTTGCCACCGAAGAGCCCGCCTGTCGGCCCTGATCGTCGTGGAGTCGGGTCTATATGGTCTGACACCGTCGTTAATAGGTTCGAGTCCCGTTGGTCGAAAACATTTTTACCAATCAAAGTTTTGGCCGGTAGGGTAATAATAATAATAATAATAATAATGTTATTTTCTTTACGTCCCACTAACTACTCTTTCACGGTTTTCGGAGACGCCGAGGTGCCGGAATTTAGTCCCGCAGGAGTTCTTTTACGTGCCAGTAAATCTACCGACACGAGGATGACGTATTTGAGCACCTTCAAATACCACCGGACTGAGCCAGGATCGAACCTGCCAAGTTGGGGTCAGAAGGCCAGCGCCTTAACCCTCTGAGTCACTCAGCCCGGCCCGGTAGGGTAGGACAGGTGGTGCTATACAATTGCTAATCACCAGAGAGCCTGGATTCCTTTCCAAATCCCTCCGCAGCGAGGGCATATGACACTGTTGGGAGTGATTCTTCCATCGGATGAAGACGTTAAGCCCGTGAGCATATGCCTTGGTGCTATTTGAAGGGAGCGCGCTATGTGCCGGCACCCTCTGTCTTCCTTCTATCATATAGCACGTCATTCATTTAATCTCATCAACTCCTCTGATGAGGTAATATTAGAAAGGGCATCCAGTCGATAATATTTGTTACGAAGATTCATCTCACCTCACACCCAACCCCGTAGGCAAATAGGACAATGGTAGGAGATATAGTTTTCCACTGAAGACAAATGGGACCTACGTAGACGCTACCTACGCTACAACTTGAAAGAGAAACTTAATCCAAAATATTGCATGCATAAAATTTAATTTAAAAATAAACAGAGCTGGCAAGGCTACGGGATAGCCAAGAGGTGAGACAGCACTGCTTGGTTTGATGTTTGTAGTAACAGCTCAGACCGTGGTCAGCCGGAGACAGAGGGAAATGTTGAAGCAACATTCCTGTTTGTTACGTCCAAAGGAATATAACGTAGCATGGTTCAGTTCTATAGCGTAGAAGTTTCCTTGTCCAGGAAGACAGTCACGAAGTGTGCTTGTGTTTCACGGTAAAACTCGTCAACACACTGCCCATGTGACAGAGAACATTCGGAACTCTTTAAGCTGGGGCCTTATAGATCACCAGCCTTACAGCAAAGATACTTCCCCTTGTGGTAGTTACGTCTTTGGTCTGCTGAAGAAAGCCTTGAAGAGTAAGCGTTTCATGAGGGTTTATGATGCTGTGGGTGAGTGGTTTAACCAGAAAACAACGTCCTTCATTCTGAATAGTACAGAAAACTTGTTCAGCGTTAAGACTCTTTAAAACCATCATCAGTATATGGTCGTTTTCATGTAGTGTATGTTGTTCATTACTAATAGCGTTAGTTACTAAACACAAGTCAACTCCTATATATTAAACTTAATACAAGAGCATATTATAGTTAAATAATCATCAGAAATAGAAAATCAAATTTAAATGTAGGCCTATATACTTCGAATATTTTATAATGACAACAACCTATGTATAAAATAATTTGCAGGTGCTAGATACATTACACTGATTACCGAGATTCAAATGAATTGACTTATTTATAGTAATGATATTAGTTTATGACGGACTAGGAGGAGTCAGTTTGATATCTTGGATACTTCAATAACATACGAATCCATTTTCAAGGAAAACGACTACTGGCATATATTTTAAAAAAAATGCTGGCCTATGGACGATTCGATGTAGCAGCTAACGCAGTATACATACATAATTCTTATTTATAAATTGCATATAGAGGGGAGCAATTAATATACTCAGTTAATGCATTTACCTGTCGTATTTAACCACAAAACAGGTTGTTAATTGGTTTTTAAGAGACGTGGTGTTAGCAGAACTCATAAATCGGTGAAGATAAAAAGTATTAAAAAGTCGTAATGTTGTGCAGAGAAGGGATTTGTTGATCTTAACGGTATCATTTACGGCAGCGGTGGCTAAGACTCCCCTTGCACTAGGACGCCACATGAGTGAGAGTGCCGGGCTGAGTGGCTCAGACGGTTGAGGCACTGGCCTTCTGGCCCCAACTTGGCAGGTTCGATCCTGGCTCAGTGCGGTGGTATTTGAAGATGCTCAAATACGTCAGCCTCGTGTCGTTTGATTTACTGGTACGTAAAAGGACTCCTGCAGGACTAAATTCCGGCACCTCGGCGGCTCCTAAAACCGTAAAAGTAGTTAGTGGGACGTAAAACAAATGACATTATTATTATTATTATTATTATTATTATTATTATTATTATTATTATTATTATTATTATTATTATGAGTGAGAGAACGTCTGTCCTATCTTCCAGCTCTGCCCCACCATTGGGACATTCGGTGAAAATGTGAAAGCGACGGATGTATGCTGATACTTGCGGCAAATGAAAGGTGTGGTTGCGGTGAAATTGGACTGGGAACAAAATTCACGTTCAAAGCGCAATCGAGCATAATATTGCGTATCTTATAATAGCAACATGAGCCTCCGTTGCTCAGACGACAGCACGCCGGGCTTTCACCTCTGGGTTCCGTGGTTCAAATCCGGGTCCCTCCATGTGAGATTTGTGGCGGACAAAGTGAAGGCGGGACAGGTTTTTCTCCGGTTACTCCGATTTTCCCTGTTATCTTCCATCCCAGAAACACTCTCCAGTATCATTTCATGTTAAAATCACTGGAATCATTTCATGTGTCAGTCATTAATCATTGCCCCAGTGGAGTGCGATATGCTTCAGCAGCCAGCACAATTCCTATCTTAACCACTAGGTGGGGGCTTCATTCAATCCATTCCTGATCCGGACAAATGACTGGAAACCGGCTGTGGATTTTCATTTCCAACACTTTACATACAGGCACATGTACATACCCTTTTTCATCAAAACATAGACTACTGTGACCTGAGATCGATCAGTCAATCAATCAATCAATCAATCAATCAATCAATCAATCAATAACTACTGATCTGCATTTAGGGCAGTCGCCCAGGTGGCAGATTCCCTATCTGTTTTTTTTTTCAGCCTTTTCTTAAATGAAAATTATTGAACATCTCCCTTGGTAAGTTATTCCAATCCCTAACTCCCCTTCCTTTAAACGAATGCTCCAATTTTTCCTCTTGAATTCCAAGTATATCTTTATATTGTGATCTTTCCTACATTTAAAGACACCACTCAAACTTATTCGTCTACTGATATCCTCCCACGCCATATCTCCATTGATAGCTTGGAACATACCACTTAATCGAACAGCTCGTCTCCTTTCTCCCAAGTCTTCCCAGCCCAAACTTTGCAACATTTTTGTAACGCTACTCTTTTGTTGAAAATCACCCAGAAAAAATCGAGCTGCTTTCCTTTGGATTTTTTTCCAGTTCTTGAATCAAGTAATCCTGGTGAGGGTCCCATACCCTGGAACCACACTCTAGCTGGGGTCTCGTTCACATCCTTACTACAACCCCTAAATACCCTCGTAACCATGTGCAGAGATCTGTGCCCTTTATTAACAATCATATTTATGTGATTACCCCAATGAAGGTCTTTTCTTATATTAACACCTAGGCACTTATAATGATCCCCAAAAGGAACTTTCACCCCATCAACGCAGTAATCAAAACTGAGAGGACTTTTCCTATTTGTGAAACTCACAACCTGACCTTCAACCCCGTTTATCAACATACCATTGGCCACCGTCCATTTCACAACACTTATCGAGGTCAACCTGTAGCCGCTCACAATCGTGTAAGTTATTTATTACTCTGTACAGAATAACATCATCTGCAAAAAGCCTTATCTCTGATTCCACTTCTTTACACATATCATTGATATATACAAGAAAACATAAAGGTCCAATAATAGTGTCTTGAGGAATTCCCCTCAATTATTACGGTGTCATATAAAGCTTCGCCTAATCTAATTCTCTGAGTTCTATTTTCTAGAAATATAGCCACCCACTCAGTCACTCTTTTTTCTAGTCCAATAGCACTCATTTTTCCCAGTAGTTTTCCATGATCTACCTATCAAATGCCTTAGATAGGTCAATCGCAATGCAGTCCATTTGGCCTCCTGAATCCAGGATATCTGTTATATCTTGCTGAAATCCTACAAGCTGAACTTCAGTGGAATAACCTTTCCTAAAACGAAACTGCCTTCTGTCAAACCAGTTATTAAGTTCGCAAACATGTCTACTATAATCAGAGAGAATGCTTTCCCAAAGCTTACATGCAATGCTTGTCAAACTGACTGACCTGTAATTTTCAGCTTTATGTCTATCCCCCCTTTCATTTATACACAGGGGCTACTATAGCAACTCTCCATTCATTTGGTATAGCTCCTTCAACCAAACAATAATCAAATAAGTATTTCAGGTATGGTACTATATCCTAACCCACTGTCTTTAGTATATCCCCAGAAATCTTATCTATTCCAACTGCTTTTCTAGTTTTCAACTTTTGTATCTTAATGTAAATGTCATTATTATCATAGGTAAATTTTAATACTTCTTTAGTATTACTCACCTCCCCTATCTGGACATTATCCTTGTAACCAACAATCTTTACTTACTGCTGACTGAATACTTCTCTCTTTTGAAGATCCTCGCATACAGACTCCCCTTGTTCATTAATGATTCCTGGAATGTCCTTCTTTGAACCTGTTTCTGGCTTAAAGTACCTATACATACCTTTCAATTTTTCACTAAAATTTGTATGACCACCAATTATGCTTGCCATCAGGTTATCCTTAGCTGACTTCTTTGCTAGATTCAATTTCCTAGTAAGTTCCTTCAATTTCTCCTTACTTCCATAACCATTTCTAACTCTATTTCGTTCCAACCTGCACCTCCTTCTTAGTCTCTTTACTTCTCTCTTATAATATAGTGGATCTTTACCATTCCTTACAAACTTTCAAGGTACAAATCTATTTTCACATTCCTCAACAATTGCTTTACCCATCCCAGAGTCTGTTTACATTTTTATTTATCATTTTCCAGCGATCATAGTTACTTTTTAAAAACTCCCTCATTCCTGTTTTTCAGCCATATGGTACTGCCTAATAGTCCTAATTTTAATACCTTCCTTTCTTTCACATTTATTTTTAACTACGACAAAACAGCTTCGTGATCACTAATACCATCTATTAGTTCTTTTTCTCTATAGAGCTCATCTGGTTTTATCAGCACCACATCCAAAATATTCTTCCCTCTAGTTGGTTCCCTCACTTTCTGAATCAGCTAACCTTCCCATATTAACTTATTTGCCATTTGTTGTCCATGCTTCCTGTCGTTCGCATTACCTTTCTAATTAACATTTGGTAAATTGAGATCACCTGTCACTATCACATTCCTTTCCATATCATTTTCAACATAGCTGATTATCTTATCAAATAATTCTGAATCAGCGTCAGCGCTACCCTTTCCTGGTCTGTACACTCCAAAGACGTCAAGTTGCCTATTTTCTTTCGAGATGAACCTTACACCCAGAATTTCATGTTTTTCATCCTTATCTTTTTCGTAGCTTACAAATTCTTCTTTCACCAGAATGAATACTCCCCTTCCTACCATTCCTATCCTATCTCTACGATACACACTCCAGTTCCATGAGAATATTTCTGCATCAATTGTACTCAGCCATGATTCAACTCCTATTACAATATCTGGTAAGTATATATCTATTAAATTACAGTACTTAATTCGATTCCTTTGTTTACAGTGCTTCTGCAGTTGAGCACTAACATTTTTATATGTCATCCCTACTTGATTTCCAGTTTCCTGTTCACTCACCGCTCCCTAGGCCACCCCGTTTCCCTGAATGTACCTGCCTATAACCTTTCTAAACAAGTTTCCTAACTTACACGAGACGTGTGTTACTTTATTTACGTTTGAACTATACATTGCGTTCTATGTTTGAAACAAGGGTTTGCAAAACAGTCAACCACATGCAGTTGCGCGGTTTAAATTCCGTTAAACCCGCACATTGTTGGACTTCCTAAATTCCAAAAGAGAAGAATAACACGAACAACTGTGTACACAGATTGAACCTATAGTAATATCGAAAGAATTTCAGCGCTTGCCCTTGCAGTCAGGAATATTGGAACTATGTGAGGGGCGGGTGGGGGGAGAGAAGGGGGTGCTGTTAACGTTTCATCCCGCTCCCAGACAGGATAAGGTGGGCCTTCTAGGTGGTAATGCCGTCTCTCAGACCAGGGAGATTTGTAAAGGAGGTGTGATTTGAAGAGCAGGTGTGGCGGGCACGGTCGTGGACTGTGATAGGAGTTGTCCCGGCATTCGCCTTAGTACAAGCGAATGTAAAACCACGTAAACCATTCTCAGGACAGCCGACGTTGGGGACCAGCTCCTTCGCTTCCCGAATGTAAAGCTGCAAGGCTGTCATCAACTAGTCGCTGTTAAACCGAAGCTCATTCACATGGATATCGCTAATGAAGCAGTATTTGACAAAAACTGTGCACATGTTTGGATTTCAGGAATACGTCCTTGAGTAGGGCATTACATTGCAGATCAATCAACTCAAATAGGGAGTAATGGGAGTAATGGGTCCTTTAAAGTCACAAAACCAAGATATACAGTTGGCAAGCGGACAGTGCTGCTATCACGCAAGCGTAGTGATAAACTTGTCTTCTTCTCTACTAGACACCAGGGCATCCTCTGCGCTTGCCACGCAAGACAGGAGCCAACAGTCTGAAAATGGGACACAAAACTGTCTATTGTAATTCTCAAACAGTCTGAAGATATTTGAGGTTGAATAACTTAGATAGGCTACTCCGAATAGTATATTCAAGCCTGCGTATTTGAAACAGGAAAGGATTCAATTGAGTGGTGTGAGAAATATTATCTCCACTCCATTGTGAAACAGTCCCGGGGGCCAGGACCTACCAAGCGACCGCTGCTCGGCCCGAAGGCCTGCAGATTACGAGGTGACGTGTAATCAGCGCGACTAATCCTCTCGGCCGTTATTCTTGGCTTTCTAGATGGGCCAGCTATCTCACCGTCAGATAGCTTCTCAAATGCAATCACGTAGGTTTAGTGGACCTAGAACTACTTCTCCGATTCAGGTAAAAATCCTAGACCTTGCCGGGGATCTGATCACGGGGCCTCCAAGTAAGAGACAGGCACGCTATACCCCTTCACCGTGGGACCGCCGAGAAAATTACACTAGTCGTTAAATAATCACACCCAATCCACTCCTCAGGTTTTCTTTGCTTTTAAAACAATATAATTACCATTCTCACACACATGAATATGCTTTTATGTTTCTCTTTAGTGCGTAGCAATAATGCCTTCAAACATGTAGTAGCGGGCAGGTGGGTGGACAAATGAATACGCGACTAGTCGCGTTTACTCTAAGAGTTATAAACTAAATATAATTGATATGCAATTACCCAGGTATACAGACAAGCTGTTCTCACTGTCCAGCCACACTAGTTACTCACTCTGACAAAAGTTAGAACAATTACATTACGCACACTTATGCAACGTTAAATAACGCCTATTCACTATTAAATCCAATGTCCAATTATAGCAGCCGCACACTTCACGCACAATATCCTCTCACAAGTCTGTACGTGGAACAAAGTTCACATAATCACGGCAATATTCGTTCACCGTCCCTTGTCACTCAGCTGCACTGTTCGTATTCCCTGCGAATTCACACAAAAGCGCACTTCTAGTGCTCAGAGCACAAACTCTGCAGTGCTGTCACTCACTGAACCGTCCCGATCGCAGGCAGAACTGAAGCCAAACTAAATCGTCTCGAGCTCGTCAGACCTGCCTTCCAGATATTTCGCGAGAGTTGAAGTCCCTGGAATTCTCTGAAATCAGAAAGCTCCGAGTTCTTCTCGCCACATCAAGGAGGCCTGCGTTGGGATCACATAGCGATGACAGTAGTGGTGGCAGAGGAGGCTGGCCTTGCGCGCTGAGCTTTACTCGGACTGGTTGCTGCAGTGGTGAGAGGGCGGGGCCCTAACTCAGTGACGTCACTCGCGGGCGGTCCAAGCTAGCTTGTTCCCCCCAAGACTTGAATTAAATTAAATGGGCAGTGGCCATCACAATATACTTTGAAACCGGGTTGTTCACAGCTTTTAAAACGTAGACTTCTTTATTGGAAATATAGCCTCTGTGACGCTTTTAAGGAATACAATTAAGAATCTGAATAGTAGTAAAGTTGTTACCGTTCTTTCATTGCCTGTTTGAAACATAAAAATACTTATTCAAAAACTCTAATTAATTCTTAACCATGTTGTATGAATACTAATTTGTGACCGGGCGAGTTGGCCGTGCGGTTAGTAGCGCACAGCTGTGAGCTTGCATGCTGGAGGTAGTGGAATCGAATCCCACTGTCGGCAGCCCTGAAGATGGTTTCCTATGGTTTCCTATTTTCACACCAGGCAAATGCTGGGGCTGTACCTTAATTAAGGCTACTGGCGCCTTCTTCCAACTCCTAGCCCTTTCCTAACCCATCGTTGCTATAATACCTATGTGTGTCGGTGCGACGTAAAGCCTTTAGCAACTAATCTGTGAATGGATCAGTTACGAGACGTCGTTACGTCGTCCTTAGTTAATATACTGTATTTAAGAACGGTTACAAAATATGCAAATATAATCACTTGTGATCTTAATAACAGTGGTTAGATGAATTTTTCATGGCGGAATTATTTTTGTGCATTATCTCTCTAGGAATCAGAAAATTCTCATTTGCACGAAATGTTCAGTGAGTCAGGAATGGAGCGCAAATCACGAACACCACTGGGAGATACATATCATTCTAACCAGCATATCGGACATTTTGATATTAATTACTTCTCACTACACCTTAAGTATTACGTGATTCAACAATCCTTCGGCGGCTACATTTGCTGAGTACTGGGGACATGAAAACGAACACTCTATAAGAGAATTACGTACCGGTATATGCAATTTACACTGAAGGTATTAGTATTTTATCAGATGGGTTTTTTAATATATAACTCCGTAAAATTGTTAGGTAATAATTAGTTGGATTAGATATAAACAAAGAAAGAAATATGAATGAATGAATTAATTAATTAAAACAATTAATAACTTATTTATGAATTTTGTGTAATAATAAGGTTAACCTTAAATAAATAAATAAATAAATAAATAAATAAATAAATAAATAAATAAATAAATCTTTACATATAAAAATTCAGCCTGCGTATGTTTGTGATCGCAAAACTCTAAAATCAGTTGGTCAATTGATTTGAAATTTTGACACAACGTTGCATTCGAATATGAGATTGTTTAGAAAGTGGTTTGAACGAGATCGGGTAGGTAGTTTTTATTATAATGAGTAATTTTATGGAATTAATTTCATTACAAAGCCACGCCAAGATTGGATATACCTTTATTGACTGATTGCTGCTAGGCGAAAACGACTTACGCTATATCATGAAATGGCGTATGGCTTTTAGTGGCAGGAGTGTCCGAGAAGAAATTCGGCTCGTCAGGTGCAGGTCTTTCCATTTGACTCCCGTAGACGACCTGCGTGTCGTGATGAAGATGAAATGATGATGAAGAAGCCACATACACCCAGTCCCCGTCTCAGGGAATTTAAAAAATTCTGGTTAAAACCCGGGACCCCTGTGACCAAATGCCAGCACGCTAACCATTTAGCCATTGAGCCGGACGCTATATCCTTATAGTCCGGTATGGATTGCTGTATATAGGAGGATGGGAACCCGCCGCCATGTTTTATGGAGGATCTTTCTTGCTAGGAGGTTCATGTAATTAGGCAACTCATTGCCTGTTATTTGGAAATAGTAATCCAACATGCCGTGATCGAGATGTACTTTCATGGAACTAGACAATTTATTGTCTGTAATTGTAAATGTGAATATATATGAATAAATGTATCCTGTGCTTGTGAAACTCTAAAAGTATTCGATCATCGTCTGTGTTTTCGCCAGCCATAGTACGAGTTTTGAGTTGAATCGCGAAGAAGAAGAGCAGCACAATCGCCAGGAACAATGAGATCAACAGCTAAGACGTATACACTTGCGATATGTGAATGATCGTACTTCATATCCTTAACTTAACTAATAATAAAATATTCTTAGTCATAGTACGGCAGCCTTTAGTCTTAAGTTATAGTATTACATTCATTAATCATCTGTAATACCTCGCCCACGTTCTAACATAGGACGCCGTTTTCAACACGCAATCACAGAACGTTAATGGACATCAAACCACACTGATCAAGAACGTTTAGGCGACAAGATAATGAACGTGTTAGAATCAGAACTTCTCAAAGGCAAGCAGAATAATCGGTAGATGAGCGGGAAGAAAGACTTGGAGTCTTACGAGTCGAATCGAGAAGAAGAAGTGTAGCACAATAATCTTAACAACGCCAAGAACATTTAGATCAACAGCGAAGACGTATGCAGTTGCAATATCTGAATGATCGAGCTTCATAATTATCACCGAACTGCTTTTCATACCAACCGGATATTCGATACAGTACCTCATGTAAATTCGTTCAAATTAGAAAAATGGACAAAGTTTGTCCGTACTGCACAGCAATGAAATTTAAACGAGAAACCCCGGGGATGTGCTGCGCGAGCGGAAAAGTGAATCTACCTGAATGACTGTTGATTCAAAACACTTCCTCATAAACATAAGAAATTACAATTCCTGTTTTCAGATGAATTCATTCAGTGCTAACGTTATAGCAGAGCATTTTGTGCCGATATTTAAAATTCAGGTACAAATTTACCACAGTCCTTGCTTCCTTTCCCAGCAATAACCATAAATTTCTCAAAATCTATTTCATAGGAGATGAAAATGACCAATTGAATGCTCACTGCCAAATCTCTACTGGAATCAGGAGGCATATTTTTGAGCCTTTGCAACAAAATGTTACATCACAACAATAATTTAATTCGAATGTTCAAAAGTGCGATTGATTTTATGTTCGCTAGAATACATTTATTTACTTGCCCATTAATTTTATATCAGACTGAGCCCCAGCGAATGGATTTCATTACTTTTGTAACATTTTGAAGTATATATAAAATAGGCGACTGTGCAAAAGTATAAATTGTGTAGTTTTACGACATATTGTTGTGTCAGAAGATCTCTAAAGTTAGACGACACACAGCATGGTGAGGGAGTCTGAATCTCAAAGATCCTGATAAATGTAACAGACATATTCTAACAGACATATTGTGTAATATAGACCAGTTTTCCAACACAGTAAAGAGTAATATCTACCTAATGTACCTAATTTCATAACATATCTATAGAGTGATTCATTTGGTTGCGTAGACACTGAAGTAGCACATAAAGCGATTGAAATAAAAGATCTTCTAAATACGAACGTATAGTCTACGATGACACCCTCCGTCAGGGCAATCTCGGGAATGTCAGGAACTACATAATGGACAATATTTATTTTACATCTTTGGGGTGGGAGACAGTTTGAACAGTGTCTCAAGCTGGCCGGGATGAGTGGCTCAGAAGTTTGAGGCGCTGGCCCTCGGACCCCAACTTGGCAGAATCCATCCAGGCTCAGTCCGCTGGTATTTGAAGGTGTTCAAATACGTCAGCCACATAACGGTAGATTTACTGGCAGTTAAGAAAACTCCTTCGGGGCTAAATTCCGGCATTTCGGCGTCTCCGAAAGCCATAAAATTAGTTAGTGGGACGTAAAAGTCAAGCTGAATGAGAAATCGTTTCCAGATGGTTTTTAGTTAATTTATATTTCCACGAATCCTTTTCTGCCACGTACAAGACGAGCTGCTCGTCTAAGTGGTATGTTCCGAGCCGTCTGCGGAAAGGTGGCATGCAATGATGTAAATAGACGATCAAGCTTAATGGGACTTATTAAAGTAGGACGGAGCATAAAATGAAGATAAGGGTGGATCTGAAGATGACAAATTGGGGAAATGTTCGTTTTTAGAAAGGTGAACTAAAGATTAGGATAACTGAGGAATGCAAATTCTTTGAAATCTAACAAGGAAAGTTTACGTTAACAATTTATAGGGCATCTGCCATCTGGGCGACAGCCATAAATGCATATAAGTTGTGTCTGATTGATTGATTGATTGATTGATTGATTGATTGATTGATTGATTGATTGATTGATTGATTGATTGATTGATTGATTGATTGATTGATTGATTGATTGGTTGATTGATTGATTGATTGATTGATTGATTGATTGATTGATTGATTGATTGATTGATTGATTGATTGATTGATTGATTTGGTTTCACTACTGTACCGTGATGTCCGAATGTGTCTGGTAAGGGAGGGATTTGTACCTTTACTTCTTCTTCATTATTATTATTATTATTATTATTATTATTATTATTATTTCCGTGATAGCTCAGTGGCATTGTCACCGCATTCTCATCAAAGTGGCTACTGTTCGAAACCCGGCTAAACCAAATTACTAAATGAAACCTTATGTCCTTATAGTTCGGATTCCGCATAAACGTGCATATCAATAGTCAATTAAAACTGAAGATTGATATTATTATTATTATTATTATTATTATTATTATTATTATTATTATTATTATTATTATTATTATTATTATTATTATTTTCGAATGGGTCTACTATTGACCACGTTAAGCATCATTCATTTACGGTTCTTCCTCTTTCGGTCGGCCCAGTACTTCATCCTTTCGGAGTGGGCTTCTTTACGTTCTCGTGACCAGCTGTTGCCGGTCCGTTTTTGCTACTTTGATCTTGGAATCCCTTAATTTTGTTGATGATTTTTCTGCTGTGATGTATTATTTTCCTCTATATCCTCCTTGACCCCTTTAAGCCAGCTAGTTTGTGTCTTCCTGTTCTCCATGTATTCCAGAATTCGCTTGGCTGTTCTCTCTGGTGGCATTCTTTTAATGTGTCCGTAGAAGCAGAGTCTTCTCTTCTTGAAGGATGTTGTGATTTTTTCGGTCCTTTTGTATAGTTCCTCATTTGGTCGCAGTCTAAATTCTTGACCCACTTTCCTGGGCCCTAGTATCTTCCTCAAGATCTTCCTTTCTGTCTTTTCAATGTTTATTATTATTATTGGCGGGCTAGCCGATTAGCATTGTCACTGTCTTAGATTGTGTTACAATGAGTGACTTTAACTTGGGCCTACTGACTTACAGACTAATTTGATCTCTTCCTTGCTTTTGTGCCGCTGTTCTGAGGTATTTCATTTACTCGGAAATGGGAATCTCAGACAAGTTTTCGCGAATGATAGTGTGCATGTGATCCTCTTTGGGCGTTGCTGGTAATCTTTCTTTGTCATAGTTCATTCTATGTTACCACACTACGTGGTACTTTCATGTATGGCTTAACAGCTGGCATATGAAGAAACTCGACGTCTCGCTGAACATCATCATGTGTGTCATCTCTGGCACTATCAGGCCAACTCTAACATACCAGCTGTCAAATTATTGCCCCATTGAGCTTGCGTCCCTAAAATGTTCTTATCCAAGAGCTTCGTAATCTGATATTATGCTGGCGTCAATCAAACAGGGGAATTAAGACAGCAATGGACGTATGCAGCTGCAGAGTGATTCAGCATCGTTGTTCCAAATCATGTTCCAGCTTCCATGAAGGGTGTGGTCATCTCTTAGCAGGTTCAGAACTGTGCCTTCGCACAGCATAATTGGGGCTTCCAAAGCTCTCCTTGATCTGACTGGGGAGCATATTTCCAGACTTTTCGCATATCATGCATCTTAATGCACACCATGGCAGTTGCGAGAATCTTGCCGAAACCTCGTTGCGTTGCTAATTGATTGAAAGACTTGGAGATGCAAATCTAGGTCTGTGTCCTCCCTGATCTGTCGATAACTTTTTCAGTTATGTTCTTATGATATATTTGCAATACCTATTGTATCTGTATTATGGATGCTGTATATTAAATAATAATAATAATAATAATAATAATCATACATTTAATTAAGCCCACGGCCACACTGCCGAGTAGTCTTTCTATGACATAGTTCATTTTATGTTACCACACTACGTGGTACTTTAATGTATGGCTTAACAGCTGGCATATGAAGAAACTCGGCGTCTCGCTGAACATCATCATGTTTGTCATCTCTGGCACTATCAGGCCAACTCTAACATACCAGCTGTCAAATTATTGCCCCATATGAGGTGATCCACTTTGCCAAGCTATTCCATCCAGTCTCCTGCTTTGTCGACTAACTGAGAGAACCGCTGGTTTGGAGGGAATTATTTTGAGATCTAATTGTTTGAACATATTCCAGTTGTTCAGTTTACGCTGTACTTCGGCTTCTGTGTTACACCATTGTCTGCTTGAATACAACATTCAATTGAAATATAGGATTGTTTCTAGAAAATTGCACTGTATGTGTTGGAAAATATATAGACCATGACAATGACAGCGTTCTGATGACAATTCAAGAGAGTCTAGAGACAATCAACACTCCTTTTTAGGGAACAATTTCAACACTAAAAATGTTTCTATATACCCTCCACAATGAAGGACGTTGGTTGCAGGTTGAACCACTTTCTCACAGTTTTACGAACCGCTTGATTGGTGTTAAAACTAATATTCTTCTGGACATTCTTCAACGGACCAAAGGCGTGATGACTGTGAGGGGAGGGACCTTCGCTCTAAGGCGGTTGATTCGTAAGACCCCAGCGAAAATAGCCTCAAGTGTTCATTGTAGCATGTGCCAGCTTATTGGCGTGATTTATCGTGGAGCATGAGCCCAGCTCATGATACTTATACCATGCAAAACACAGTTACACAATAATTGAAACAGGTCACGCTGTACCACTTTTGACGTGTCCAGTACATACCAATGCTGCTTGAACTTTCTCCTATATTATGAGTGCGTAGGTCATAGATTATCCATATTCTGTGCTCTTACTGCGAGCATCAGGCCATATACTGTAGTTCCGTCAGCTTCTCCTTCAACTATCTGCAGCGTTGTCTAAGAGTCCCGATTGAAAAACTCTTTACCCAAAGCTAAAATTAAACCAGAGACAGTAATTACACATTCACAGGTGGCCATTCATTTAGGGTTATAAATAGCTCAGCTTTTCTAACGTCTGCACGGCACCCAAGTATGGAAGAATGCATTTAGACGGCGCTGTTGGCTTACCTTTACCTTTCGTGACTAGACGACATACCACTAGCATGTACAATATCGTTTTATTAATACCCGCTATAAAAGCAAAATACTGTTCCTTGCTCATTTATTAGCGGAGTTCTTATCATGATTTACACATCACGAGTCAATGAACAACACGCTAATTGTTGGAAGACACGAATAACTTCATTTAATTTTGTTGTTGTATATTAGTAAAAAAGCTGATGTGAAGATGAAACGAAATGAGATCCAAATAACGAACGCGTGCAGGCATCTATGATGGTATTTATTGTTTTATGAGGGAGTACAATTTGGCAACCATCCTCTATTAACGCTAATAAAAAATTGAAGGAGCCCGATACTTCCAAGGTGGTGGTGGTGGTGGTGGTGTTTATTGTTTCAAGAGGGAGTACAATTTGGCAACTATCCTCTATTAACGCTAATAAAAAATTGAAGGAGCCCGATACTTCGAAGATGGTGGTGGTGGTGGTTGTGTTTATTGTTTTAAGAGGTAGCGCAATTTGGCAACCATCCTCTATTAACTCTAATAAGAGAGAAAGTTGAAGAAGTCCGACACTTCGAAGATGGTGGCCATGGTGGTGTTTATTGTTTCAAAGAGGGGGTGCAATTTGGCTACCATCCTCTATTAACGCTAATAAGAGGGAAAACTGAAAAAGTCCGACACTTCGGAGATGGTGATTGTGGTGGTGTTTATTGATTCAAAGAGGGGGTGCAATTTGGCAACCATCCTCTATTAACGCTAGAAGAAGTCCGACAATTCGAAGAATGATATAATCATCAAAAGAAAAGGAAATGTCAGCAAATTTGTGGAAATGCATGACTGCCTGGCCTCGCAGATCTAATACCGGCGAGGTTAGAAGAGAACAATAAGTGACCAACGGAGATTGAATAGGAAAGATGAACTGAGGAGCCTGACACAAATGTGTGGAAGAAATGTCAGAATCTTCTAGGGGAACTGTGATCACCAACCCACGCTCCTAGGTTGGGATCCCATGGTGGATTGGAAGAAAAATAAAACGCTGAATACAATAAGCATGGTTGGGGCATGAGTCCAATAAAAGAGGTCATAAAAAAAAGAGAAAATCAGAGGACTGATCACCAGATTTTACAACGGCAAGGAGCTTTCGTACATTTGACGTGCCAGTGTTTTATCACAGCTTGTACTCGCAGTTATAGAATACTGGCGTCTTTACCAGTCTGACAAACCATAATCGACAATATTGACAATTCTCATACTCGCCAGCGGGTGAACGCTGATGACGATGATGATGATTAATTTTGAAAGTATTGATCTTCTCCTACTACTACTACCAATACTAAAATGTTTTCATTCCTCCCCTGAAGGGGAAGGCGGGCCTCTTAGACGGTGACGCCGTCTCTCAGGCCGGAGACTTGTTATGATGAAGGATGTGCTTGGAAACTGTGAGGGGGTTGGAGGCCGTGGCTTATACGAGGAAATGTCCCGGCATTCGCCTTAGTACAGGAGAATGGAAAAACACGGAAAACCATTCTCAGCACAGCCAGCGGTTGGGCTCATCCGTGAGGTCCAGCTCTGTCCCGTCTCTCGAATGCAGAGGCGTAGAACCGCAGTAGAGTCGTGGCCACCGCTCCTTTGCTCAGTTGGCCGGTCAGAGTGCAGAACTGTTGGACCACGGACCAGCCGCGGACACTTATGGGGCGAGACCCAGTCTGAGGATGCTCAAAATAAACTGATTTTATAGAAGTGCCATTACACGAAGAAACAGAAGACTGTTTTTGAGCTTTTGCCGTGTTAGAAAGTAAGGTGCAATTCTTTGTTTCGCAGAGAACTTTGGTCCGCGTCTTCAGAAGAAAATCTCTATTGTTCACGAGCAATAATGTATTTTTGAATTCAAAAATGCTTTACGGTTGGTCTGTAGTATGTGGTACTTTCATACGTCACAAGATGGGTCACTGTACGCTAGCCTCCCGAGCTCCAATTAAATTGTTTCTCGTTCCATCGTATGTGCGTACGAAGCAAACATCAAAGTCATCAGAAGAATCAGGGACGAATATGATAGAAGAATAATTAAAAGTAAAATTAAATGAAAATTAAAATAAAATAAAGTGCAACGAAAGACTAACAGGATAGAAGAACAGAATAGACGTGAAGATGGAAATAAAAGTGTGTGTAGCAGGAAAAGACGAGAAAAATGAGTGTGAGTCACTCAGGAGGAGCGGGGGAGGTAACTTTGTCCCATGACAAAGCCTATTCTCATGTGGTAACAGTGCGCCAACAGTTGCTACAGCAGTTCTGGTGAATCGCTCATACAGCTCCAACGTTTTGCCCTACGACGACCATGCCTTCAGGGTACTGAAATACAGTTGGAGATACGTGAGAGGGACTGTTGATACGGGAAAAGCCCAAAAGCTTATTATCATATCTATAATTACGAGCCGTGGAAGCATCAATCTAAATAACAGAGCACTGTATGTGCGCCAGTAGATGGCTACGTATCTTTCGGTGCCAGGACTGAACAGTATTAGTAAGAAGTAGCTGCATTTTAGAACGTAAGTTTGAAGTTTCAAAAATAGAGATATTATTAATTTTAGAGGGGTTGAAATTAATAAGCCTACATCAACATATTTCAGAAAATTGTCTGTTCACTTATTAATACAGTAATCATTATCTTCTGTTAACTGTTACACATAAAATCTGTGACTTGTACTGTGATGGCCCGATGTAACATGACTTAAACTCTTACTCCCTGGCACAAAAGACATGTCAGGAAGTAACCCCGTATCGTGGTGAAGTGTTAGGGAGCTTAGTACGTCCATGTCATATATTCGTGCATATGCGCCCAGCGTGCATTTCGACATTAATACTTCTTATGGCTGTGGGTCGTCCGAAAATTTGTGTAATGTAACGCGACAACATGTGTAACGGAAGTGTAACCATAACAAACGTGTAGACAATCATGCAAGGCAGGGCCTCTCAAACGCCCAAAATCTCACGCGTGCAAATTGACGCGCAGAGTTCCTGTGCACAGTGCATCGGTCCCAATCGGCTCGGCTCGGCTCGGACCAACGCTTTGTCTCTGGGCTACTCGGCTAAGCTCGGCTCAACTTGGCTCGGATTTGGAGCGCTACGGAGCAAGTGAGGAAGAGCAAGCGAGACAGGCGTGAGACAAGAGAGAGACAGCGCTATTGTTCCAAATCGAGGAGTGGGGGTCTGCACTCTGGTCAACCAAGCGAAGTCGTCTTTTGCACCGTGCTCATTGCCTGAGAGGCCCTGATGTAAGGTGTCGATGGATGGCCAGACAATGTTACCTACTAACCGTGCAGGCTATGTCTTATGGTTGGTTGCTATTTGAAATTAGCTGCCGTTGATGGATGGCCGTGACCCGGAGATATATTTATGATCAATTGATTTTCTCAAGGGAAAATTGGTTTCATTTTTCAATGAGGTTGTCAATGGTGCCGTCAAGTATCGTCGATCTAATGTGATGACCATGTTCCATGACAAAGCCTACCCTCATGTGACAACAGTGCGCCAACATTTGCTACAGCAATTCTGGTGAATCGCTCATACAGCCCCAACGTTTCGCCCTGCGACTACCATGCCTTTAGGACACTGAAATACTGATGGGAACACGCGAAGAGCTGTCCCATGGGATTTCGTGACAACGTTGCCCGGCGCAAGTCTGCCCTTGGTGAATTGAAAGAAACATTAGATGGTCAGTTCAATAGAACTGTGCTAAAATGTGGCAGATGGTAACTACTGTAAGGGACGAATGACACAGTAGCATTCAATTGTGACATCAATAGTAAATAAAATAAAACAATTAACCGATTTTACCTTTATGCATGATGTTTTATTGACATTATTTTTGTGAATTAACTTACATGAGAGGTCGCCTAACTGCATAGCACAAGCACATTCCAAGATATTTAGTAATTTTCAAATTGTCATACACCATGCAACTTCTACACTAATGGCTCTAAGTCTACCGCAATGGAACCGTTATTTCCGGAGTAAGATTTTCTATTCATTATACACACACCATGAAACGCAATTTACATCCAGAAGCCGATATGAAGCAGATTAAGACATTCTCACCTCTTTAGGTTTCTTATAACTTTGCCCCTAAGGGTCGTAGGGCAACCGTTGTATCATTATCTGGGAATCAGAGAACGCTTTCAGATGGAATTGATAACCTATTTAAACGGTCAAAATTGCCCATTTTTAAAAACAATTACAAATATTTGATGTTCACCATCACTTATTCACAATCTGTACACTCGTATTCGCTATAATGTTACTTATATTTATTAGCCCGTCGATTTCTGAACAAAAAGAGAAACGACATTAGAATCTTTTAAATTGATCAGTGCGGTCACTCGCTCCCACTCGCGTAATTGAGCGGTCAAAGCACGAACGAGGCCTTCACGGGCAGAGGTTAGATCATCATTGCAGCATTTAAAAGAGGTCTTTCATTTCGTAGTTATATTGGAATATTGAATGTATCACTGTTTGCGAGAAGTCGCTTGTGACAAACGTGTTGATTACAATAACGCCATATGGACAATAGACTACGGTAAGATGATAAACGGTATTAAATGTCACGTTGTGAGTTTCACTAATACGGAACGTCCTCTCAGTTTTAATTACTGCGTTGGTGGGGTGAACGTTCCTTTTGGGGATCACTGTAAATACCTACGTGTTTATATAAGCAAAGATCGTCATTGGGGTAATCACATAAACGGGACTTTAAATAAAGCGTACAGATTCCTGAACATGATTATGAGGGTGTTAAGGATTGCAGTAAGAACGTAAAGGAGAGGGCATGTAAGTCTTTAGTAAGAATCCAACTAGAGTATAGGGACACTCTCCACGATTACTTGTTTCTAGAACTGTAAAAATCCAAAGAAAGGAAGCTGGGTGATTTTCGACAAAAAGAATGAAATCTTGTGTGTAAGGATAAGATCTGCTCGACGAAGTCCGAGGTGTCAATGAGGAGATGGCCTGAAATGACGTTAGTAGACGAATAAGGGAGATGTTCAATAAATTTTCAAATTCTGTGCAATTATTTAAGACAGGGTTAGATAACCAACGGATAGATAAACTGCCACCTAAGCGACTGCACTAAATGCAGATCTTTGTTGAGTGATTGGTGATTGAACTTCCTTGCATCTAGGCATGCGGACTAACGCATTGTCGTCTTTTTAGAGGGACGAAGGTCCACATAATTTTGATAAACTAGATGATTTTGAAGACAATTCAAGAAATTCAGTGCAGTGTGTTGATTAATTTTCAGTTGTAACACATGCCCTGAAAATAATCGTGTATATCTCAGTATGTTATGAACAGGTCGTAGCATTACATGACTGCATGTGTGTCATTTGTCATTTCAGACGGGTTCTAGCTACGATTTATAAACTTGTGTCTGTAAAAATTTTATACTTTTCCTGGAGTGAAACCTAAAACCTATCCAAAACAAATTTCAGGTTTGTCATTTATGGAAATCAGCCGCCTCTATCTCCTGAATCTGAGCTATATTAAAATGTAGGTGCTAATGTCCTGGGAATACACGCCTCATAGCGTGGTTACTGCACATACTGTTCACCAGTTTGCATACAGCACTCTATCATCTCCCAAGTTCTGTCCTTTCCATAACTCAGCAGTTGCTTCCTCTTGCCACTTTCAGTGGTAATCTTCGGCTTTCTGAGGCCAGAGAGTCAGGTTCGATTCCGGCTCAGACCGATGGTATATGAACGTGCTCAAGTACGCCTGTTTTGAGTTGATAGATTTTCGGCACGTTAAAGAGCTTCTGTGAGCAAATTTTCCGGCGTATTTGGTCGTAAGAATATTTAATGGAACTTAAAACCGGTGACATTAATGTTAAACTGTTTCATTCCATCGCTCTGTGGGTGAGGATGGTAGAATATATCCACGGCCGAGCGAGCTGGACGCATGGTTAAGGATCACGAAGCTGTGAGCTTACATTCTGGAGATGGTTATTTCAAATCACTCCGTCGGCAGCCCTGAAGGTGGTTTTCCGCGGTTTCACATTTTGACACTGGTGAATATTGGGCCTGTATCTTAATAAAGGTCACGATCACTACCTTCCAGATCCTAACCATTTACGATACTTTTGTCGCCAAACACTTTCGATGTGTTAGTAGGACGTTAAACAAGTAAAAAACAATGTCCGCTGCCTGTTGTGTGAGGTGACTTAAAGGAAAATCAGGGGCTCTCAATTTTGAAGCGTGATTTGGCGACCACGGCTCCCCTAGCTGAACATTTTCCGCTTAGATGTGTCAGGATCATCACTTTCATATTTCCTATCCGACCGCCCTTGGCCAACCCTTGTCCTCTTCCAACCCCGATGGAACTGGGTTTTCCGAGACTTAGGGAGTCTCATTTTCACGCCTTTTGTTTCTAATAACTTCAGTCTTAGAAGTGCCAGACCTCTTCCATTTTCCTACTGATTAGGATTAACAAAACATGGTTGTCAAGTTGTACTTCCTCTTAAGATCACCACCACCAACACCACCATCATTCTTCTGTTTCATGATATGTTGGATTTCGTATGTTTAAATCTTTCAAAATAATTTAAAGCACGGGAGTCTACACAGCGCCATCCTATAACAGAGTATGCGTGTGACGTCACAATTTTTTTGCACAAATTTTGCCTTGCTGTACTTTAAAGCGCTATTTCATGAAATTTGGTTTCAGATTTTCATGTTTTTCTGCAATAGGTAGTCTTCTCTTTTATCTGTCAACTGAGACATTAAATATAACCGTAAGTCAAATACTCTTGGCTATACACTTATTCCATCCAAATACTAAAAGTCTCTTAAAATGTTTCTTCCCATTTACCCGTCATCGAGGAACGTAAATCTACGTTAAAACATAGCATCAGTAATATTCTTCAGTTAATATAATTCAGCTACTTAGATGGCTACAGTGAGTCGTGTGAAGGAGTCAATACATTTATCGACTAATTCTTGAATGATATCGATTTGTGCAGGGATAAAGTCGACTATGTGAATGATGGGTGGTGGGTCCTTAAATGAGCATAATATTTTCATCTAAATATTGTTTAAAAGCAAATAAATAAACTAACTAGAGTATTAAGTAAGATTCGAATGTTCCACGGATAGAAGTGTTTCCGGCCTCGTCTGACGGAAGGGTCGTAAACAGCTCTACTCATACGTAAAGCCATATTTCGGGTCCTCAAACGTAAATAACTATTACCGGTCAATTAATGTGTTTAGAAAAAATCAAGTCACGTCCCTGGTGTTCAGATACCTCGTAAAATTGTAAGTCCTGCTGTTATGGTTTCAAAATCAACTGTTCCCTAAATCTACAAGCTAGCCCATTTTTGTTCTTCCAGAGATCGTTTTACCATAGAAAAGTATCAATTATCAAGCTATATTTTAACTAAGAATTCATCTATATTTTAAGAATTATCCTGCGTAAGCTTGGGAATTGTTACTTTGCATTATACTGTATATGTATCCATTTTTCTTTGTAAATAACTACTGAAAATGTATGCTCATCTTTAAGTCAACTGAGAAACTATCGAATGAAATACATAAATAATGTTTTGTAATCTAATATTTATGATATTTACGATCACTACTTTGCAATGTTTTTCTTTTCCTTCTCCTTATCTTCTTTTGTAACCATTTTCCCTTCTATTGCCATTATCTTCTATCTCATATTTTCTTTCATTATTATTATTTTATTTATTTCCTTCCCAACATCTTTCTAAACTTCTTTTATTCATTACAGTATTATTCTTTCTTTTTCTATCCTTCGTTAATCATTCATTGGACCTTCCTTCCTTCCTTCAGTTTTCTGACTCCTAGCTACTTGTGCCGGACACCTTACTTTCATACGTTAAGACTAAGAATATTGTTATTGGCTTCATGTTCCACTAACTACTTTCACAGTTTTCTGAGACGCCAAGGTGTCAGAATTTAGTCCTGCAGGATTTATTTCACATGCTGGTAATTTTATCAAAACGAGTCTGAAGTTATTCAGCATCTTCAAATACCACTAGACTGAAACGGGATTCAACGCGCCAACTTAGACTCTGATAACTAGTGCTCTACCCTCTGAACCGCTCAGGTCGGCACTTCCATGTTTTCTCCAAACACAATCGGTGAATTCTTGTTCTTTTCCGGCTCAACTATACTGGTTTTGCGAAGCGTAGAAGGTCGTGCATTTTTTAACGTTCATGATTTTCTGCCTCTATTATTCGAAAAACGATAACGCCTCTCCTTCCTCTGTCAATTATGTTTACATGCCTAGTTATAAGCTAGTTTTGCCTTTTGAAACAGTCATCTCACCTATCCTCCGTTCCTTCAGTACGCACTTATTTTAAATCAGATTCTGTACATAATGTAGATAGTAACAGTTTGTTAAGTCCTAAGAAGACATAAGGAGGTTGTGCGCAGCCTTTTCAGCCAGCTCATTATCGGTATTGACTCATTTAGAGAGCTTATGTTTGAACCTGGTGCAGCTGTTGTAAGCCTGTTAAGTGCTGTAAACTCGACTTGCACAGTCCTTACCACCTAGGAAAGTCAAGGTTGATTGCCTTCTAGCAAACTGAGCGGTGTAATTCGTGATTTTTTAAAATATGTACACACAGTGTGGCTACCAAAAATCCATAGAGAATTATGCAGGTATCCTCCATCAGAGCCCAGGCACACAGAGGAACAGTTGAGCAATCTTTACCACTTCGGATCCAAAATTCTAATCCTGGCTGTGACAGCAAAAAATCAAGCAAGCAACTCAATGTTGAAAACATGCTAGGGATATGAGCAACGAATTGTAGGTAAATAAAATAATATAACGAAGTATGAGAAAATATTCTTTATTTATTCCTAAAAATTTCAATCCTTTCGTTAATCATCGTTATCAGGTCGAATAGATTAGCAGTTTGCCTATTTCTACCACTACGAGCGCTAATGTGAGTCAAAGCATTGTTTAACTTAAGCACCACTACGAGCGTTAATGTGAGTCAAAGCATTGTTTAACTTAAGCACCACTACGAGCGCTAATGTGAGTCAAAGCATGTTTAACTTAAGCACCACTACGAGCGCTAATGTGAGTCAAAACATTGTTTAACTTAAGCACCACTACGAGCGTTAATGTGAGTCAAAGCATTGTTTAACTTAAGCACCACTACGAGCGCTAATGTGAGTCAAAGCATTGTTTAACTTAAGCACCACTACGAGCGCTAAAGTGAGTCAATGCAGAGTTTCACTTAAGGCCTTATAACGACATTCGTTGTGGACATTTTAAAAAAATCAAGAAACGCTTGAGGGTATTGAACCAAGGAACCCATTAGAGAAAGAATTATGTAAATAGGTTAATTCGGCTAGGATTTGAATAAAAAAGAAAACTAATAACGTTTAGGCTGTTTTCCAGAACTGCATTTAGGCTAGAAGTGATCGTCAATTTTTTTTAAAATTGTGATAGATCCATCCAAGACTCACAATTTGAAATATTTCCTGGCCCTTTTGCCTTTAACTTTCGGCACAAGTGAGGAAATTGCTTAATTTTACGTTTTTCGTACTGTGGAGACCCCACTTTGTCTGCTGAGAAATGTTTTCAACAAAAACCTAGAAGTTGATTGTTTACACATACTCATCGAAGGAAATTTATACTAGTGTCCCGAAGCACCTTATTTCCATTTCACCATTAAAACACCTTAATGCAGCAAGTGATTAGGACTTGGACTTTCCGTAACACTGCTGCCCAATCGCATGCCTGCATATTTTGAAGTGTCACATGGTCAGCGTAACGACATATTCAGACTATTCCTTTATTAACTTGACTGTGTCTCCAGCTTCTCGTATCAGACATCTCCTCAGTTTATCTCTCGATTCTAGCTCTCAATCCAGAATAAAATATGTGGTCTGGTCGGGAATCGAACTCGAGGCCATTGTATAAGAGGCAGGCACTCTATCCTTGTACCAAGAGGCTGGGCTTTCATTTCACACCTCGCCTAGGGAACGGTGGATGGTGGTAACTAAATTTTCATCATGACAAATTTTGTTCGAATCCTAGCTAATCCGTGAAATGATTCAAATATCGTGGCACTATGGTTCTGAATCCACGGAAAACTGTTGGTTTTCTTCTTCCTCTTCTTCTTTGCAGTTATCCTCCTTAATTACAGGGTCTGCTGTTCTACACTTCTTTCTTCACTTGATGCGGTCTTATACATCTTCAAGAGAGACATTTGCCACATGCATGTCCTCATCAGAGTATCGAGCCAGCGCTTCCTTGGTCTCCCTCGTGATCTGTGGCCCTCAGGACTTACGTTTAAGGTGACACTGCTGAGATAAACAGATATTTTTACCTAATGCATGAATTTTCACGAAACTTTTTGGGAATGTCGCCTACACAAAAGTAGAGATATCACGAACATTTCTTTCATATTGTTTTGAAATTTTTTGAAATTTTTAATTCTATTTTTTCATGAAATGGAATTAATATGTTAATGGGAATTTGTAATTAGGTAGATAATACTTCTTTAAAAAGCACTACGTATCGATTTTTCTGTACATAATTTATATAAGGAGATATATTTTACTAAATGTTGTGTAATTTTTATGGTCTAACATTTTGGACTTACAAATCCCTACTACTTGAAACATTCTGCAACCAAAAATCCCATATGCAGGTTTCCTAATATAGCTGTGATACATATACCATACAAATTTTGTTATATTTGTTATATTTGGCAGAATATTATGGAAGAAAATTGAATGTAAATGTAAAATTATAATAGACAGGAAAATTAAAGCAAATTTCAAATGACGTTTTCTTCCTGATTCATTACCTAAAAGTCACCAGAACCGTATGATTTTCCTTGATTTTCTTAGCAGCTTCTGTACGAATACTGGTAACTCTGGAAGCTTGTCTCTTCTTCTTCTCCCTCTCCAAATAACGGACGCTTCTTTGGTCACGTTCGTGGTCTGCCACCATCAAGACTTAATTTAATGCTCTTCTCGCAACTAAAGAACCGTTTCTGCGTAGCACGTGGCCATATCATCGCAAACAAATTTCTCAGGGACTGGGGCCACACTAAATGCCATCCGAACATCCTCATTTCTGATGTGGTCAAGTCTAGTCAGCTCCATTGGCCAGCGAAGCATCTTCTACTCCATGACATGCAGCTGCTGTTCGTGTCTCCTTGTGATTGGCCAACATTCGATTGTAACTCATTATAACAAATTTCACTGACACATGTATTATTCCAGTCAGAAGCAAACAAAATTTGTAGACACACAAATGACAATCGTAAGTTACACCACGGTAGACCGTTGACCTGCAAACTCAACAGCGTTTAGTGTCGCAAGGAGAAGATCTTCTACTATACAAAATACAGGGCACAGCGTGCAATCCAGCAAATGTTTCATGTTCTGGGGTTCTCCGTAGTCGCAGTTAACGTTGTCGAAACGGATGTGACATTTCTGGAGTTTCCTTTTGGATCTTCCAACTACAAAACGAAGACGATTGAGTGATTTCCACACACTCCAAGTTTGTTCTATGCCCAGGTGGAAGGCTTTCCGAAGGGTGAGGCCAGGTACAGTTATTCTCAAGCCGAGAATATTACATTTGTCTTCTTGCTGTAGTCGTTGTAGACCTAATTTGCAAGACTGCAGTGGTTTTCAGGAAGCTTCTCCTGGATCTCAATCTAGGGGTACATAACCGTATAGCGGGTGGGATTGCTGATGGACCTGTTTAGTTCTCTCCACATTGGCAGCTACCTCGCGACGAATATCTGGTGGCGCTATCCCTGCAAGGTGGTGGAGTTTTACAAGAGGTGTAGGCCTGAGACAAATCACTGCCACATAAAACTGTGAACTAACTGAACTTGCTTAGCTAAAAAAACTTTACATTACCTCAGGACATAATCTTTACATGAAAACACATCTGGAACAACAGAGCCACTTGGCTACACAATGTGGATCGCGTAACTGAGAGACAGGCAGCCCTGGATATATTTTTCCTAAAACAGATTATGATTCACCAGTAGCTAACAATAATTGCAACATTAATGATTTTCTTTATCACTTTCTCCCAACTCTGTCCGATGTTGCTATCTTTCGCTTATAAATCCTCGTATCTTTCATGGTTTCTCTCCAATCTCCCTAGGTTCGTTCTAGCCTTAAATTATTTTCCCTCAATTGTTTTTATTTCATGCATGGCCACCACCAGGTACAGATTTGGAACAAAATACGTGTAGCTGTTCACTGTAGGTGAACTGATGTTTTTTGAATAAATACACTGGTAATCTACCTCACGCATACCTTCTCAGTGATAGCAGCCGGCCTCATTCTTCGAGTGGTAGAAATAATATCATCTTTGTTTTGCCTACCTGGGCTGACAGTCTCCCTATAACGATCACCACCACCACCAACACCAAGATCTTCATTTCCTGTTCAACAATAGGACATAATTTCAGTGATTTTGATTATTATATTGAATCAGTAACAAATTTCGGCTTCATGACTGAAAGGTCAGTGTAATGGCTTTCGGTTCAAAGGACCCTGAGTTCTATTCCCGGTGGTCGGGAATTTTAACAGCGTATAGTTAATTCCTCTAGCTCAGGGATTGGTGCTTTTATTCTTATTTGTACATACCTTCATTTATATAGAGCACATCACACTACAGCCACCACAGAAGCGCCTAATTATAAGCACATCCCTCCACATATATTTATATTCAACATCGTGAAAGGCAACTGATCGTAAAACTGAGCTCAATCCATGCAAAATGCCGACTGTAAGTATTTGCGAAAAGGTCGGAAAGAACAAGACGATGATTGAATCAGTAACAACGAGCGAGGCTGCCTATAGTCTATAATTAGATTTAAAGAAATTTTGCAACATTCTGCTTGTCTGTTCAGTCCTCAGTCCGAATGTTGGTTGTATCCTACACAGTTCAACCATCAGCTGTCATAGATGGCCTAGGCATCACTGAGGAGGCGTACTAGAAAAAAGAGAAGTGAGGTGGTGTTTCCCGTTGCTTTCCTCAATGAGCCAAAATTGCTATTACATTATCAGTCTACCAAGCACACTGAAATGCATGCACCATCCGTCTCTATGAGCAACATTCTCATACCATTCATAGCAGGGACAGGTTGCATAAGCAATGACATTACTAGCATCCCGCATACCTCGTTACTTTCATATGGTCAAAACCAAGGATAAGACGGAAACAGATCAATGAAAGTAATACAGTTGCTATAGACCATACCAGAAGACATAGTGCACTGTAAACACTAGATCTCGCCACTATATATACTGTGGATGCTCCAAAATAAATGCGGTATATTTTAGTAACGAGAGGTCGGGTCTGGGAGATCACTTTAAGCAAATTGTGTCCCCGATGAGCCATTGTTATACTACTGTACTGGTATTTTATCCAAATTTTAATCGTAACAATTTGAGATCCGACTATGATGCGCAACCTTACAAAATATCCTTATGATAAACCCACCACATCATGCTTACTAGCAATTAGAAATAGTACTTGTTTGTCATAATTAAATATGGCAAAAATATCACTACGGTGCGAAATAAGAAGCGGTAATAAGTGTAAGGTTACTCTACTGCATGAGAATGCAACGTTTGATCACACCGTTCGTGACTCTTATTAATATGCTGCTGTCGTCTCTCCTAGAATACCAACCTCCGATCCCTGTAGATCTAAGGCTGTTATTTTCATGTGAATAATTATGCGGTTTCGTGTAAGATATTCGGTCGTTGAACCTCCGGCCAAAACTCTAAGAGCCAGTGTGGCTCCTGTGACTCTGATAATACCTAGGACCGAGGTCTGTAGCTTCAGTCGCTAAAGTGCGAGCAGCATCCAGTATTCGGGGGATAGTGGGTTTGAACCCCACTGTCGGCATCCCTGAAGATGGTCCTCCGTGATTTCGCATTTTCACATCAGGCAAATACTGGAGCTGTGCCTTAATTAAGGCCACGGCAGCTTCCTTCCCATTTCTAGTCCTTTACTCTCCGATCGTCCCCATAACACCTATCTGTGTCGGTGCGACGTAGAGCAACTTGCAAAGAAAGAAATACCTAGGATGAGTTCCAAAGGTATCTATTAAGCTAATTGGAATTTTAGGTTCATTTTCCATTTCTGAGAGTTTCGGATAAAGAATGTTAATGTTAATATGAAACCTGTTGTTACTAATTATAATAAAATAAACGTAACATGGACTAAATATACAGCTAATGTTCATCATCCTACATTAAAGTCTAAACCTTGTTGCTGAAAACTTTTCTTCTCTCAGTCCGATTGTTCTCTTCACCTCCTTGTAGTCTTTACATCCCATCATGTTTCTTACATCCTCGAAGTATGTCTTTATTGGTCTTCCTCTTCCTTTCTTTCCTAGTATTTTTCCTTCAAAGACGTTCCCTAGGAAGTCATTATGTCTGAGGAAATGACTTACAAGTCTCAACTTCCCTCTTTCCATATCCGTTATCAGTCTCCGTTGCTCATTGACTTCTTTATCCGGCTCCATGGCTAAGTGGTTAGCGTGCTGGCCTTAGGGTCCCGGGTTCGATTTCCGGCACTGTCGGGAAATTTAATCTTAATTGGTTAATTTTGCTGGCACGGGGGCTGGGTGTATGTGTCGTCTTCATCATCATTTCTTCCTCATCACGACGCGCTGGTCGCCTACGGGCGTCAAAATTAAAAGACCTGCACCTGGCGAGCCGAACTTGTCGTCGGACACTCCCAGCACTAAAAGCCATACGCCTTTCATTTCATTGACTTCCTTTAGAACATTCGATTCGTCTATTGTTTTTTTTTTTGAGTCAGCTGATGTTATGTGTCTATGAAGATAGGGATTGTGTTATTTCTTAATCTGAATTTTCTTCCGTCAAACAGGCTACTGTTCGGTGTCCTATATTGAATCAGTTTGCAGGTAGTACATATTGTGGTCATAAATTATCCCTATATTCTCATTTATTCACTCCGATGATAATAACATCTATTTAGTCTGGATTGTGGACTTGGTAAACGTACAGTCCTGCGGTTCGGAGAGACTTGCATTTTATTTCCGGCCGGGCCGGGGATTTTAAGTGTACATTTGTTAATTGCTCTGGCTCGGGGACAGAACTACACGAATTTCTTGCGTACTGCATTGCCTGATTACTTGGAAGACATGCCACTTGCATCCCGTCGACAAATATTTTTCATGCATGACGGTGCTCCCCACCACCACGCTCTCCTGACTTGAACCACCTGGACTTTTGCCTGTGGGGGGGGGCGGGGCACGTTAAGCCTCTTGTGTATGTGACTCCTGCTCCTGATGAAGCAACATTATGTGAGCGCATTGTAAAAACCTCTCAGGCATTACACACTACACCAGGCATTTTTGATCGCATGCATAACTTCATGCGACGACGAGCGGAGGCTTGCATTCAAGCTGAAGGTCCTTAATAATTAATGTTATTTTCTGATATATGCTCAAGGTGTTTCAGCTGTTGTTACAGACGCACGGTGTAAATGTACAAACGTTTGAATAAATCTGTAAGTATACGTTTTCGGACCCATGTTGCCATAACCATTTTTTCCTCTCTCTATGTGAGGAATCCATTCCTAAAATTTTGTCGTCGAGTTTTGGTACACCCTGTATTTAAGGTTTTCTGTGATGGAAGGATGGAAAAGGGCCAGGACTGGAAAGGTGGTGGTCATGGCCTTAATTAAGATACAACCCCAGCATTTGCCTGGAGTGAGAAAAGAAAACCATCTTCAGAGCTGCCGACGGTGGAATTAGAACCCACCATCTCCCGAATCCAAGGTAAAAACTGTGTGATCCCAACCGCTCGGTCCAGATAGATTTGGCATCGGGAAGGGCATCCAGCCGTACAAAGACTGCGTCAAATCCACTCGAAGTAAAGACCCGAATAATATGGAAAATAATTAATAATGAATGCTATTTTCTGTACGTTCCACTAAATATCACGGTTTTTAGAGAAGCCGAGGTGCCGGAATTTAGTCCTGCATGAGTTCGTTTAGGTGCCAGTAAATCTACCGACACGAGGCTGACGTATTTGAGCACCTTGGAATACAACTGGACTGAACCGGATTCGAAACTGCCAAGTTACTGTCAGAAGGCCAGTGCCTCAACCGTCTGAGTCACTCAACCCGGCTAATATGGTAAAAAGGCTAGAAGTAAGAAGAGTATCTTATTTAGTGTCCTAGAAAGTTCACCATGATCCAAAACGCCTTGGTATCTTCACTTGCTGTAGGATTCCCTAGTACAGTGTTTATACAATCATAACCATTTAAACGAGTGATGAGGCGGACGTGTTAACGCGCTACGGCTATGGAGCCAAGCTCTGCATTCGGGAGAAGAGTGAGTTTGAGCCCCCTCCATCGACTTTCCTTAGAATAGTTTTCTGTGGTTTCAGTTTATTTTTAATTATTTTTTTACAAGTTGCTTTACGTCGCACCAACACAGAGAGGTCTTATGGCGACCAAGGGATAGGAAAGGTATAGGTGTGGGTAGGAAGTGGCCGTGGGCTTAATTAAGGTACAGTCCCAGAATTTGCCTTATGCGAAAATGGGAAACCACGCAAAACCATCTTCAGGGCTTGCCAACAGTGGGGTTCGAACCCACGAACCCCCGAATACTGGATTTTCAGTACCAGCCAAATGCCCGGACAGTTCCTACTCATAACCGATTCCCTCCACCTCCTTACCCAATTGCATTCACCTTCATTCCTCATTAGCTCTTCAACTGAGGCTGGACAAACTTGCCATATGATTTCATTCTCACCTCATCCTCGACACCGTATCAGTAAACGGGACCAAGGTATAGACATACATGCATGCCAACTTAAGTTCATGATCAGAGACGTCCTACGCCTTTAAACAGTTTTCCGGTAGCTCCTGTTAGTTCTTAGCGGGTGATAGCATCAAGTGATTATTTTCTGGTTCATCATGAAGATTAATCTCAGGTCGACGATGAAGTGCTGTACCGCGTGTTACGAATTAATAGAAGATGGTAGATAAGAACCAAGATCTCGAGCTGACTATGTTAACGCCCCGCTTGCCATGCGCAGTGATTTAGTGCGTCACAAGCCTCACGATCGATAGTGACAACTCTACAGACAGCGAAATTAAATGGAGTACAATTATCAGTTATCATTGTAAGGCACTGTGTCCCGGTGTGCACCGCTCCGTGGCTTAAATCCTAGACCAACAGATGTAAATGGGTACGGTGCAGAGAAGGAAATAAAGAGAGAAGGAAGGAAGGAAGGAAGGAAGGAAGGAGGGAAGGAAGAAAGGAATACATATTACAATTTTCTTTACGTTGTACCTTATGGTGACGATGGGATAGGAAAGGGCTAGGAGTGGGAAGGAAGCGGCCGTGGCTTAATTAATGTTCAGCCCAAGCATTTGTCACGTGTGAGAATAGGAAACAACTGAAAAATATCTTCAGAGCTGCCGACAGTAGGGTTCGAACCCAGTGCAAATTTACAGCTACATGCCCCAAACCACGCAGCCACTCACTCGGTAAGAAGAGGTATAGGGAGGGATGAATGAAGAAAAGAGAGAAGGTAGAATATAAGTGAGGAAGGAAAATAAAAAGGGAAAGAAAGACGGAAGGAAGGAAGGACGAATTTAAGGAAGGAAAGAAAGAAGGGAGAAAAGTAAAAAAGAAAGAAAGAAAAAGAAAGAAACAATGAAAGTAAGGAACGGAAGATAAAGTAGGAAGGCAGGAAGGAAGCAACGAAACATAAAGTAAGAAGGAAGTAAAGGGGTTGGTAGGATGGAAAATAAATAAAAAATACAATTAAGATGGAAGGAAGGATCGAAAAAATGAACGAAGTAACGAAGGAAGAAATAAAGGAAGGGGTGAAGGGAGTAAAGTAGAAAGAAATAATGAAAAGAAGGAAGGGAAGGTAGAAGAAGTTAGGAAGGAGGAAATGGAGAAACTTGTGAGGGTAAATAGATCATGAATGCACCTCGTTCTTCCGAAAAGTTTCGAAGACTGACGCTTTCGCGGTTTTATTTTAGGATTTATATAATGTAAAACGAGAGAAATTGCAGGCATTTTTTTTTACATTGCTCTAATTCCCCAGAAGTCGTCCTCAGGCGTGCAGGTCACACTACAATCTTGCCAATATTTTGTCACTCTTTCCTACTCGACAGAATACTCGTTGGCTGAATGGTCAGCGTACTGGCCTTCAGTTCAGAGGGTCCCGGGTTCGATTCCTGGCCGGGTCGGGGATTTTAACCTTAATTAGTTAATTCCAATGGCACGGGGGCTGGGTGTGTGTGTTGTCTTCATCATCATTTCATCCTCATCACGACGCGGTCAAATAGAAAGACCTGCACCTGACGAGCCAAACCCTTCCTGGGATATCCCAGCACAGAAAGCCATACGCCATTTCATTTTTATTTACTCGACAGAACCATTGCTTCAGAGTAGCATACAACATACACGCCTACCAGACGAGTTGGTCGTTCAGGTAGGGTCGCGCAGCTGTGAGCTTGCATCCGGGAGATAGTGGGTTCGAGCCCCACTGTCGGCAGCCCTGAAGATATGGTCTTCCGTGGTTTCCCCATTCCCTCACCAGGCAAATGCTGGGGTACCTTAATTAAGGCCATGCCCGGTTCCTTCCCACTACGAGGCCTTTCCTGTCCCATCGTTGCCATAAGATATCTCTATGTCGGTGCGCCGTAAAGGAAGTTGTTAAAAAGAAAGAAACGCGCCACGAATGAAAGGGTATACGGTAGTTGCCAGTGCTGATCTACTACCAAAATAACTGTATATTGAAAGGCAATGAAAACCACTGGTTTGTCTTCAGCACTGTTATGCTGGTAGATGAAATGTGTGTAGTATTACGAAGTTGGTATCGATTTCTGTGTTATTAATAATTCCATGAAAAATGCGACAGTGTTATTTTCAACATACATCAATATTATTTAAGAAATTGAAAACAGAATGTCAATATCTTTAATGGATGTGGATATATTTTTGTTAGACTTTCGTAATGACTAATTTTTTATATACAAAATATTATTGTCTTGCTATTCCCTTTATGTTTATAAAAACTAATCCGTATCTCCAGGGCTATCTCCATTATTATAATTAGCGTACTTCCGGACAGTTCATCATCCTTTCATTGACCTCACATTCAATCCATCTATTTTATTACAGTGCTAGAACTTCTCTTGACCTTTGTGTCAGCCCAGCAGCGAGGTCTTTCAACCCTATCCCTTGAGCGATATACAAACAGCGGGTAAAGGGAGCAACGCCCTCTCTGGAGTAGCGCCGAAAGACGAGAACCTTCCAATACTGCAACGCGGGCGTTCAACGACATTCGAACTCTGATCTCATACGTAGATTATAAGAAATGAAAAGATATGACACATCACGCACTCTCTTCAACGACTGTGTTATTTGATGTACTGTTTATTCAATATTAGTTCTATTTCAGGAAATGAGCGTGTATTTTCATTTGTTTTACACTATGCCTTCCAATTATGTGGGAAGGAAGACAGCTGTCATGCCATCAGCTGCTTTCTGAAGGAGATGAGAAACCTTTGACTTGCCAATTTTTTGGAAAATATTGTGCCCCTACATACTATTTAATTTTTCAGTTATTTTAAGGTACTGTAAAGCAAACGAATATATACACGGATGTTACACACATATAAACAACCCCTTTTGCATTCCACCATACATTTATGGTTTGAAGAAGTTCTCTACACTAAGACAAACAGGTGTCTACATGCAAAGCAACCTCT
Source organism: Anabrus simplex (assembly GCF_040414725.1). Lineage (NCBI taxonomy): Eukaryota > Metazoa > Arthropoda > Insecta > Orthoptera > Tettigoniidae > Anabrus > Anabrus simplex. The sequence goes on along the minus strand of NC_090268.1, from coordinate 350,027,181 downwards.
CGTTTGAGGTACCCTTAATGAGGTATCCTTGCAGAGACCCCGTGATCTACCACTCTACATCGCCTGGATAGCTCTAATTTCTTCTGAGTTGGAGCCATTTTTGATTGGTAGTAGCCAGTATATCAACCCTGAGGCCTCAAGGGAATATTGCCAATGTGAGGGGAATTTGGCAATGATACAAGATATTTACAGACATAAGCATGGGTTCTTTTTGTCACATGATCCCAGAACTGTGTGGTTAGACATTAACCACTTAAAATTCTACTGAATAATCTTTTTTCCTTCTCTTCTAACATTACCTTTACCACGGAATGAATTTCACAAACCTGGCTTACATGTGACATAGAAAGTTTATTAGCTACAAGTTCCCGATTCTAGTCATACTGACGTCCCTACCTGTTACTGTTCTTGTACCTTGTGTAACTATTGAATTATCCGTTTGCGCTCGCTCTTCGGAAATAGAATCAAATCCACCTTCACCAATATCAAGTGAAGATGAATTATTTTCACTTCACACACTTTCATAGTGAATCTCAACATCAATATTCTCAAGCCAATCATGAATAAGCCCATCCGCTCCACTCCAGGCCGCTGCCATATTTGTTTACAAATAACACGCGGTGAGGTGCTTTATATTTTTCTTATTCCAGGAGCGAGTTACCGTTTATGATACAGAAATGATGTTCAGGTAGTTCATGGCATCTGTTGATTGCAATTTAAAACTTACAGAACAAGCATCCCTGGCTCGGTAATCGTAAATATTCGTCTGTAGGTAGTCCGTTCGTGCGGACAGATTTGCACGTCAAAGTACAATGTCTGCAACTTTCACTCGCTGGACGGAACATTCCTTCAAAGTATGGCATTAGGCTTAGACCAAAGTCATATAGTTCTTTGTTATTGTTATTGATGTTGTCATTATTGAGATAAATTGCAATTAGGAAATATCACAGTGGCAGTATCTGCTTAGAATCGTTTATCTCTGATAGCAGTTTTGGCAATAACTACTCCTTTTTGTATTTATTTAGGCAGTAAAGTCACTGGTGTTTTTAATAAGTGACCCTGGATGAACAAATTAGTCTACTACCTGCAAGTTGTTCACATGTTTCGTATTTTCGAAAATACTTATAACCAGTGTTTATTGTCACTAGTGAAGCCTAGAATTCAGCGTCCAACACTTAAGTACCAGTTTTTCACTCTATTCTTCCATTATAATAGGGTGTTGAAGATGAACTGTGAGATTTGGTAGTGAAATGTCAATAAAGTGTTATTAACAATGAAGTGTTATTAACCAAAGGAGACTTCATTATAAACACCACCTTCAAAGCAGCAAACACCACGTAGTCCGGAATGAAGCGGTAAATAGAAGCACAAATAGAGAATGAGTGGATTTCTGGTGCCTGATTTTTAGACAAATACTGATTATGGTTTATATGTACTATATACAGCAAATAAATCATAAATTACATTTTTTTGCATTAATTACATTTCTTTTATATTTGCAATTATTTAACTAATATCTGTGTTCATTTCAGTTAAAGCTTATTCAGCTGCGCCGGCAGGGATGGGAAGTAGCGACCATAACATTAATTGTACATTACCAGCAACTGCTTGATATATAAAAATGAAGAAGCCACGGGAAAACCACATTCAGGGTTGCCGATGATGAGTTTCGAACCCACCATCCCTCGAAAACTTACAGCTACACTGCCCGCATCGTAACCAACACACACGATTTCTGGCTACAGCATTCGGTAGAAGATAATTTCGAATTTCACCAACGGCAGTTTTGAAGGGGACCTTCCATTTTTTTCCGTTTTAACAGGAAGAAAAGTTTTCGTTTTATTTGAGAGTTTATTATGAGGAACACAAAAGCACATGGATGTGATATTTCATTCCAAACATCCTACATGTATTGCCCGGGATTTAAACCACGGCGCTGTCTTTCGGCTATCAAGGCCCTAGTTTCCCATTCTCATTGAGTAAATATTTCAAATGTACCTTTAGTAAGGCAACGCTCACAACCTTTTAAGTCCTAGTATTTTTCTCCTATACTAACATTGCATAAATCTACCTGCATTAGCGGGACGTGAAATTTATAGCAAAAAATTAACAATTGGAATAAGCACCTACATCACAAACAAATATTTCTATCGAGTTTCCTTCATTCCTTTCAGCGATTCAAGCGCGTGGTGTTCTTTTAAACAAACACGCCGATAGGCGTCAATTCAAATTTATTCGTAAAAAGGCGACGGAAAGGAATAATAGTGGCTCAGTGGTAAGAAGAATGAATTTAATTCACGAAGTAAAAAGAAATATAAGTCGTCTCGAGTGACGTCAGTTGAATTCTTAAGTCGAATTCTACAATACAACAGCAACCGGTGTCCCTATTTATCCTTCAAGGGAATACTCTTACTTGCTCTAAATTTTGTGTAAATATCTATGTCATGATGTAATTACAATGCTAAGCCTGTGCAAGGCTCGGGTCACGTAGCTGCCAGCTTTCATTCAGGAGATAGCCTACTGTGTTCGAACCCCATTGTCGGCAGTTCGGGAGATGTTTTTCGGTGGTTGCCCATTTTCACACCAAGAAAATTCTGAGCCTGCACCTTTATTAAGGTCACGTCGTTTCTTTCCCACTCCTAGCCCTATCCTACTCAATCGTCGACATAAGACCTGTCAGTGACGGTGCGACGTAAATACAATTGTATTGAAATTGAATGTTAAGGTAGTAGGAAGTTATGGTACCTGTCAGTCTGCTATACATGGTGTTTCAGAGATTCACGGAAAAATTGCAATGTTGGTCTTCCTCATATATAGTTCAGACGAAAAGAGTTTATATAAACGTGGGCCTGAAAATTAGTTATATCAGAGATTTCGGACTATCAAGTACCGTAAACTGATATGTTATTTGCTACAATGTAATGTTGCGTTGGATTTCCTTGTATGGTGTTAGGCTACATAAAAGTCATTATCCCTCTGCGGGTGGGGGCGGTAGAATAACACCCACCCCTGCCTATCATAAGAGGTGACTAAAAGGGGCCCCAGGGCTCTAAAATTTGGAGCGTGGGTTGTGACCACGGGAACCTTAGCTGTGTTGCTTACACTTACTTCTGCCAGGCTTCTCACTTTTATCTATCCTATCCGATCTTCCTTGGTCAACACTTGTTCTTTTCGTACCCCGAAGCTATTAGGTTTGCGAGGGCTAGGGAGTCTTTCATTTACACGCCCTTCGTGAAAATGTACATAATATAAACTATTCGAATGGTGTAGCATGATAATTAGAACACTAACACACAAACAAACATGAACACGAACAACTGCACTTATATCAATTTAAGATGGGGAACACCGGCCCGGAAACACCTCAGCCACATTTTATACATTCATACAGGAGGATAGGTTACCTAGGAGAATAATGGACTCTGTTATCGAGGGTAAGAGAAGTAGAGGTAGACCAAGACGACTGTGGTTAGACTCAGTTCCTAACGATTTAAAGATAAGAGGTGTAGAACTAAATGAGGTCACATCACTAGTTGCAAATCGAGGATTGTGGCGACGTTTAGTAAATTCACAGAGGCTTGCAGACTGAACGCTGAAAGGCATAACAGTCGATAATGATAATGTATGTATGTATGTATGAAGTGTCGGATCCCTTCCACTTTTCTCTCTGATTAGTGTTATACAGAGGAGGGTTGTCTAGTTGTACTTCCTCTTTAAAAATTAATCACCACCACCACCAGTAAAAGTAAATAATTTACGCAGCTGCTGAGAAGATGAAGGAAACCTTCATGGAAGAATTGTGCAAACTTGTCACGTGATATGTACAACACCGGACATTTCTGAGTGTGTTCGTAACGCAATGCGATGATGAGCAGAAGCCTAGAGTATGACAACGGATGGATATTTCGAATACACACAGTAAAGTAATCAAGACAATGCAATAATACAGAAAACTGAAACTAAATTACAGCAAATATCATTCCAGTTCATGATACTTGACAGTCTGATATTTCAGATATTACCAATTTTCTGACCCATGTTTATAAACTCTTTTTGTTTTCCTCTACATATGAGGAACCCAACTCTGCAACTTTGCCATGTATTTTTTAATCAACCTATATATCAGTGTTACGATATTGAAATATATCATTGTAAATGTAGAGGGTATTTCCGTTCTGATGATACAGAACGCTGGTGTACATGTAACAGTTCGAGATAGGGAAACGTCTCAGTGGCTGCGTATAAAAAAAGTTCGTTGTGGGGTGCTTATGAACGTGGATTTTAAATGAACTTAATAATCTTTGTGTGGAGATGCATCATATTTATTTACCTGCTCTGTATACATACGCCACAAGGACATGTACAACAGCTGTTCAAAATAGTGTCCTCCAGCTTCCACAACATTGCAGTAAATTGTGGTGTATCTGGTCGAACATCTCTGGCGTCGTTGTAGCGATGTCACTAGCAGTGAGAATTCTTGCCGGGATCTCTTTTTTCAGTATCTAAATGTGTCTCGCAGGCAAGACTCTTCCCAGAACTCCTCAAGAAGAAATCAAGTGGGATCAGATCTACGGGGGGAGGGGGGGGGGGGAGGATGAGGTGGCCACGTATCAGGATTTCGTATTCGTAGCCACTTCTCCGGGAACGTATGGTTCAAGTGTTCGCGAGTAGCGTCTGAAAAGTGTACTGGGGCTGCACTCACATGTGTTGACAGACCTGCAACCTACAAAAACCGGCGCTGGTGTATAAAATGTGACTGAGGTGTTCCCCATCTTAAATTGATATAAGTGCAATTGTTCGTGTTCATGTCTGTTTGTGTGTTCGCGTTCTAATTATCATGCTACACAATTCCAATATTTTATATTATGTAAATTTTGAGTGAACTTTTTAGTGACTGCATTGTATTTCTGTTACACTACATGTAAGGACATTTTATTTCTGAAATTTTGTATGTATTTCTATGCTATTACTTTGTGCCATTCTGTTATACTAGATACTCTCAATTTATTTTTAATAGCAATGCGTTTATTTTTTCGTTTATAGTTTTAATGTATTTCGTGTCCGATCGACCATGTGGCGTTGTCACCACCTTCTCACATCCGGTTCCATGGGTAAATGGTTCCTTTGGTCCAGAGGGTCCCTGGTTCGATTCCCGGCCGGGTCGGTGATTTTACTCTTCATTGGTTAATTCCCTTGGCTCGGGAACTGGGTTTTTGCTGATCCCTACATCCCTGCAACTCACGCAGCATACATTACACTATCCTCCACCACAATAACACGCAGTTAACTACACTTGGCAGATGCCGCTCACCCTCATCGGAGGGTCTGCCTTCCAAAGGTTGCACCGGAATAGAAATAGCCACACGAAATTAAAACCAATTTCTCACCAAGGCGACAGTGGTTCGTTTTCCGGTCAGTGCATACGCGATCTCTGAAATAAAAATCTCGTCGCTGCAGTTGAGATAAAGTGGAGGGTCCGTGGCATTGATCATGACAACAACAGAGCCTAAAGATACAATCTTGCTTTAGTTACAATGTATTTCCTTCTAATTCTTCATCTTATTCCTTCATTTGTTATTTGAGATGTTTTGTTACAAATCATTGTAGTATTTTGATGTATAGTGAGTGTATTTTATTCTTGTTATATATGTTTTAATAATAGTTCATTTCGCTGCTGTACTACTGCACTTTAACGAGGCAGTACCACCGGGATATCTCCTATTTGCAATGTATTGAAGTATTATAATGATAATGATAATGATAATGATAATAATACATAATTTAACCGGGCAAGTTGGCCGTGCGGTTAGGGGCGCGCGGCTGTAAGCTTGCATCCGGGAGATATAGGGTTCGGATCCCACTTTCGGCAGCCCTGAAGATGGTTTTCCTTGGTTTCCCATTTTCACACCAGGCAAATGCTTGGGTTGTACCTGAATTAAGGCTACGGCCGCTTCCTTCCAACTCCTAGGCCTTTCCTATCCCATCGTCGCCATAAGACGTATCTGTGTCGGGGCGACGTAAAGCCACAAGCAAAATAATAATAATAATAATAATAATAATAATAATAATAATAATAATAATAATAATAATATTTTTACGGAATTTGCCTGGTTTACAGAGGTGTAAGAAGGTGCGGGTATGAATGGGTGGACAGAGAAAAGATCAAAGCATATTTTAAAACTAAAAATTTGAAATTTTACTTTTTCCTTTTTATCTGAATTGAAACTTAGAAGAACAACATCAAATAACGATTGGATAGATAAGGGTTAGCTCTTGATCTCTAGTAGCAATATTAGAAAAGCCTAGAACAATGAAGTACGGTACACAATAATTTTACAGCTAGAAGCTCCCAAGTTAAATATTTCAGAAGAGCGGCATTGCTCCACACAATTAACTACCTAATAATCTACTCTCCAAACTTATACTGTACACAACCAAGCCTTTCCAAGGCACAATCTAAATTTTGCATTAGATCCAATACAAACAATTTTCACTCTCTTACTCGTTCGACAGTCTAAGTTGTATTTAAATGCGAATGGTTAAACTTTAACAGAGGCAAAAAGTGCCCATTCTATATGGCCTTAGAGAAAAAGAAAATGTTAAAGTTATTGCCCGTAAATCAAAAGGCTAGGATGCGAACCCTTGATTTCCTTTGAAAATACACTTAAAAGCTATTAAAAACCCTATATGGGCTTATGGCCCGAAGTTACAGAGGCTAAGCCTAAACTACAGAGGTGACTAGGTGGAGAAAAACATTAAGTTCTAAAAGAAGAGATAAATTTTAAATTTTACAACATCATCGTCACCCCAAAACCAAGTTGAATAATATTAAAAGAGGGTTCACACCTTTATTCCCTAAGTTAGAATGAATTCCTTAGACTTGTTTGGACAGTCACATAGAAAATATTGAGATTTACATTAATAAAGAATGTTGAAACCTTCCCCTCAAGTTAGCTTTCTGAGACTATTACATGATTGAAAGATGTCTGCCATTACCTTGAGCTGGTGGGCCTTCCGGTGACGGGCAAGGCTTACCCCCTGCCGCCACTACGAATACACTCTAAACCTCTAGACTGGAGCGATGTAAAGACAACATGGACCAAAATGTCCCAGCTTTTATAGCGGAGAGGAAGGTTCCAGAACTCTCTGGACCGAAGCCTTGTACACACGCCTAATATCTATTGGCAAGTTTAATAAGTATTCAAAATTCCTGATTGGTGGAAAATTTTCATGAAGAAGGAAGGGATAGCAGTTCTAGAACACAAAATGCAATCCACAAACATTACAGCTTAGGCAGCCCATAAATACCAAAGTTCTCTTGAAATTACTTGTCCGTCCTCTCACCAGAGGGGGCACGTAAGTCGACAGTAGACACACCTGAAGATAGAGTTCGAAAATTCTTCAGCTAGACAGTTCACTGTTCAAATTACAGATGGCCTTCTGAAAGGCGCTAACTTTAAATAAACGGACTGGGTGTATCTCCGGTACAACAACAACAACAACAACAATAATACTACCAATAATAATAATAATAATAATAATAATAATAATAATAATAATAATAATAATAATAATAATAATATACACCGTGTCCTGTTTAGAAATCAACGTACATTTTCAACTCGGGTCTACTTAAATTGCTTGATAAGTGATTTCCCAATGCCTTGTCTATCTCAATTCTCATCTGTTATAGATATATCACACTAATTTGGTTCCCTACTCCCTACGTGCCTGGTACAGAACGTGCGTAGATTTTAGACTACTGTGTGTGAATAGTGTTAGATTGGACGAAACAATATTGCTGTAACCTGTGTTGAATGTTGAGCATCCATTTACTCCGATAGTCCATATTAATTGCAATCTATCCAGTGACAAATCGCTAGAATAGTCACGTAATATGGTGAAATACTGGTATCAGTTCAAAGCGCTCCAAATGTTACCTACTAAAGCAGTAGGTGGCTGAATCGCATGAGTAATAATGCCTGAGACTTCTAAAATCTGCCTTTATTATAGTGAGCAATTGATTGAAAGAAATCGTTCCCTATCACCTGAAAAGTCTAAAAAATGCAGGCGTGATATATAATCATGATTATCAATGAGTTGAGAAAAACAAGCAAAAGGAGAATACCGAGCGATTTGGCCGTGCGTTTAGAGGCGCACAACTGTGAGCTTTCATTCGGCAGATAGTGGGGTTGAACTCCACAGTCAGCAGCCCTGAAGATAGTTTTCCATGGTTTCCCATTTTCATAGCAGACTTTAATTCATGCCACAGGCGCTTCCTACGCACTCTTAGCCGTTTTTGTCCCATCGTCGCAATAAGACCTATCTGTATCGGTGTGACATAAAGCTAAATGTAAAAGAAAAGAACAAACAAAATATATTGGGGTTTAGTCTTAAATTGGGCTTGTAAATATAGGAGTATTATTCAGTTATTTTTATCTTCTTCTTCTGCCTGACCCTCTTCCCGATTACCTAGAGTCAGTATTAACGACAGTTAAGCTCAATTTTACGGCTGTATGCCCTTCCTGGCACCAATCTTCTGTAGGGACAGATGTAGTAACTATTATGTGTTTCTGTGTTGTTATCTGGTGTGTTATAAGTAAATAAAAGTATGTATTAAGATGAACACGAATACCCAACCCCGAGCAAGAGGAACTAAGCTCACAAGACTAAAGTCCTCTGGGCTCTATGAACCGAAGGCCACAATGCAGACCTGCAAATTACAAATTATTTCGGCCGTTATTCTTTGGCTTCCTAGACCAGGGCCACTGCCTAACAATCAGATAACTCTTCAATTATTTCCACGCAGGCTGAATAGACCTCAACAACTCCTAAGAGGTCAAGAATTTTTACCGAAGGTCCCAATGTTAGATGTAATCTTTCTACCCCTAGACCATGTGGCCACCTTTTGTTTAGGTTATCAATTTTAAATAGTGTTTGACCAACTTGAAAGATCTCTACATTCTCACTGAAGCATAATAGAAACGTAGATGTCTACTGCACAACTTTTGTAGGACCATCAACTGCGGTCTAGTGCCTGGAGAAATGTTTGCTTAAGATGTCAAAGTGGCAGAATGTAGTTTAGAACTTGGTCCACGTCTCGTGAGAACAGCCACATTCCTTACTCGTGCATTACAAAGGTAATGTCAGGCTGTTATTTTGCCACAAGCCTAGGGAGAGCGCTTCTTAGTGGCCTCTTACCGCGTGGAGAAAATAACATGTGCTTGTTTTCCAGCTGCCCACCACACAAGACGAGTAAATTATCCAAGAATCCCTTGAGACAGCGCTGCCGTGTTAACGCTAGAAACACCAACACGCTTAACGGTTAACTTTTTAAAATGTTCTTTTCGTCTCACCTCATGGAGGCGATGGGATAGGAAAGGGCTAGGAGTGGAAAGGAAGCAAATAATAATGTATTTTTTACGTCCCACTAACTACTTTTGACGGTTTTCGGAGACGGCTAGGTGCCGGGATTTTGTTCCACGTAAGTTCGTTTATGTGCCAGTAAATCTACCGACACGAGGCTAACGTATTTGAGTACCTTCAAATACCACCGGACTGAGCCAGGATCGAATCTGCCAAGTTAGGGTCAGAAGGCCAGCGCCTTAACTGTCTGAGCCACTCAGCCCGACTGGGAAGAAAGCGAGAAAGTGCAGCCCCAGTATTTTCCAGGTGAGAAGATGGGAAACCACGGAATAGCCTCTCCAGGGTTACGGCGAACCCACTCCGAATGCAAGCTCATAGCTACGTGTGTCAAACCTGTATTTACTACTCAATACAGTATAATACCATCTACAAAAGGCCGTAAATTGATTATAATTCGGCAGAAAAATGTACATTCACCATTATGACACTTTAACCCTTTCCCATTTTCACCCCTGAGTTATCTTTAAATGACTAAATGTCGTCACTATTTGTTATACATCAATGCTACCTTTTTATTCTCGCACCACAGGAAATAATCTGTCAATCCTAAATTTAAAAATACACCGCTGGAATCACCCTACACTTCAAAATATTTTCAGAAAATGCTCACTCCCTGCAATTTTTCATTGATGTTTCCTGCACCGAGGGAAATTTCCCTCCATCTGGCAACACTGATGTACAGTATTTATTAACAGTCGCATCTGACATATGGATGCCTTAACGACATTGACTTACCCGCCACCGGTATATTTTTCCCGGTGAGATAGTAGGTTCGAATCCCACTATCGGCACCCCGGAAGATGGTTTTCCGTGGTTTCCCATTTTCACACCAGGCAAATGCTGGGGCTGTACCTTAATTAAGGTCACGACCGCTTCCTTCCAACTCCTAGGCCTTTCCTATCCCATCGTCGCCATAAGACCTATCTGTGTCGGTGCGACGTAAAGCCCCTAGCAAAAAAAAAATTCGCGGTTAATCTGGTTAGTTGCCGGCCCCGTGGTGTAGAGGTAGCGTGCCTGCCTCTCACCCGGAGGCCCCGGGTTCAATTCCCGGCCAGGTCAGGGATTTTTACCTGGACCTGAGGGCTGGTTCGAGGTCCACTCAGCCTACGTGATTAGAATTGAGGAGCTATCTGACGGTGAGATAGTGGCCCCGGTCTAGGAAGCCAAGAATAACGGCCGAGAGGATTTGTCGTGCTGACCACACGACACCTCGTAATCTGCGGGCCTTCGGGCTGAGCAGCGGTCGCTTCGTAGGCCAAGGCCCTTCAAGGGCTGTAGTACCGTGGGTTTTTTTAATCTGGTTAGTTAAGAATGTTTTAGATAACAACGAAGCAATTTCTTTCTCCAATTACAGTTTCATATCGTAATTTTCTGTGGATGTAGCGCGTAGTCTTAAGTTGTTCCATCTTCCTTAGTGTTCGGACTTGTGTGGTTATATCCGATAATCCAGTAATGTCGAAAGCAATTTCGTCAAAGTCTGCTTATACATGTACATTCTTGTCTGCCAGTCTTCCTGCCTATTCTTAGCAAATTTTTTTCACACTCTGCTTTACGTCGCATCGACACAGATGGGTACTATAGGAACGATGGGATAGGAAAGAGCTAGGGTCAGGAAGGAAGCAACCACGGGCTTAATTATATACAGCCCCAGCATTTTATTGGTGTGAAAAAGAAAAACCGCGGAAAACCATCTTCAGAGCTGCCGGCAGTGGGGTTTGAACCCACTATCTCCCGATTGCAGGCTGATAGCTACGTGACAGTAACCGCGCGGCAACTTGCTCGGTCTGAGCATTTCGAGCGCCTCTCAGTCAATCCCAACATATTGCATACTCGATGAATTAAAAAATTATGGTAACGCCTATGAGTAGAGGCATGGTTTTTTCGCTTTAACGATAAACGCGAAAAAAAATATTTTGAAGCGATTTTGAGATATTTTAAAGAATCATGATTCTGGTTACGAAATCAGTGACTTCTTCTCGCGAATTACTGCGAATTAAAGCGGCAATGCCTGTTTAAAGCGAAATGCACTTATTTTGCGATAAGTGTGAAAATGCAGCGAAATTCATTGAAAATAACGATCTTGAAATTCCATGCCAATATCTCGTGTATGAAGAGAAACAGATGACAGAATAACGACTCCTCAATTCGACAGAAGTATCTCTTCGTATTAATTAAAATTGTAAAATCCCTTAGTGGTATGGCATTATACAGTAGAGTGACAGCTGCGGCTATATATAGTGTTAGGGCAATTTGTTTTTAGTCTTGATAAGGTCTATATTATAGTTCTAATCAAGATTACATAAGGCATAATTTATGATTATCAATTTTGTTTCTCTTTATTTTTTTATCTATCTATATTTCACATACATAATTCACAAATCTCACGAACTAAACATTTTATGAATAATTTTGCGAAATAATTAAAGTTAAATCAAAGCGATGAGGTCAGCCCTATTTCGCGAAATAACGCGAAAAATTGTTTTCTTTTCGCGAAATCGAACATAAATTAATGCGAAAAAATCATGCCTCTACTATGAGTAACGAGGTTGTATTCCAGAAGCTTGAACAGACAGAAGGCTTAGTGCACACAGGTCGATGGACACAGAAGCACTTCAAGTTCAAGGAAAGGCCGGTGCTCCTTTAACAAAGAAGATTGTACACTCCAATAACATGGCATGGAAATTCAAATACTGAGACGAACAACATGTAATCAAAACTTTCTCCCTACTTTTATACCAACCGAATGCATGTGGGAGCAGGCTGTAAATACTTCGTTCGATCACTCCAGTCACCAAACTGAAGCCTGAACTCTCGTTGTCAATGTTTGAATGTTGACCATATCACCTCACAGAACTAATAACATCGTATATAGCGACTGCCGAGATACAAATCTTACTGTGCGAAACTTCTCCCACCACATTTACCAAGCAACTTTAGAAGTTAGTTGCGCTAGAGAACAAGAACACAACCCAAGTACATTAGATAATATTATGTTATGTCTTGATGCACAAATATTAAAGACCAGGTCCGTGGGTTAGAGGTACTGCCCCTGCCTTTTACCTAATTCCCATAATTTTTATCTGGGCGTGAGGGCTGATTCGAGGACCACCTCAACCTACGTGAGAATTATTTAGTAGATATCTGATGGTGAGGATGAGGCCGAAGCCTAGAGAGCCGACAGGATTCATAAGCTGACCACGTGTAACTCGTAAACTGCAGGCTTTTGGACTGAGCAGCTGTCACTTGAAAGGCCAAGGCCCGTAAGGGCTATAATGCCATGGTTGGGGAGGAATGTAAATAATATTAAGAACATAGCGATATCTCACTATCTGTAATTGATTGATTGATTGATTGATTGATTGATTGATTGATTGATTGATTGATTGATTGATTGATTGATTGATTCATTCATTCATTCATTCATTCATTCACTCATTCGTTGCTGTGTTGCTTCCGGAGAGTACTGCTGCAGGTGTTTAAACCTGGTGATGGCCTACTCTTGTCCAAGAAGACCAAGGAGTCTGCTGAGGGTTTAACATCCCCATCCGGCGGAGATTGATTGATTGATTGATTGATTGATTGATTGATTGATTGATTGATTGATTCATTCATTCATTCATTCATTCATTCATTCATTCATTCATTCATTCATTCATTCATTCATTCATTCATTCATTCATTCATTGCTGTATTGCTTCCGGGGAGTTCGGCTGCAGGTCTTTCTAGTTGACACCTATCAGGGACCTGCGCGCATGAACGTGTGGTGGTGGTGGTGATGATGATGACGATGATGATGGTGATGATGATGATGATGATGATGATGACGACGACGATGATGAGGTAGGAAGAGGGTGTTTAAACATGGTGATGGCCTATTCTTGTCCAAGAAGACCAAGAAGTCTGCTGAGGGTTTAACATCCCCATCCGGCGGACTAATCAATATTATATGAACATTACGGAGAGTTTTGGTAAGAACTCAGGCGTTTGGCATGTAATCTAGTGATTAGAAATTGCACACCACCTACACCCCTACCCTGAAAGCCAACATTCTGACGTTGTTTCTCTTTTTTTTTTTTGGCCACCAACGGGACTCGAGCCAGCTAACCACGGTGTCGCACTTTAACGATAATGTTTACATGTGGATACGTTACATGATGCCGAGATTTAAATTTCGAAATATGCTGATGTAATCACTCTATTTGACGAACTGAAAAATGATCACCCCGTTTCAACGTCAGCTAACCTTTATGAGAAGCCCAGATGATTCGTAAACTAATGAAAATAAGAACCAAAATGAGAGGACGAGAAAGATCTAGTAACACCAGGATGACAATTATAAATAAAAACGTGCGGGACACCTAATAAAAACCAGTAATAACCCGTGACGGAACGAACTGAAAAATTAGGAGAACCGACCTCATACGAATGGGGACGGAGGGATGACTAATAAAAATGTGATGGTGATGATGATGATGATGATGATGATGGTTATTATTATTATTATTATTATTATTATTATTATTATTATTATTATTATTATTATTATTTTAAGAACGTAGCTACCGCATTAAGACCTTTTAATTAGACACCAATAAGCTGCTCGTGCATCAGTTTTGACGTTCGATGTTACTATATAAGATGACAGAGTAAATGAGACATCCGTTGGGCGATCTATAACTGGGTTTGAATTAATTTTGTCGGGTAAACACTAACTGTGCATCCACAAGTACTTTTCATTCCGACATCGTACGACCTGCAGTGTTAAATGGACACTTTCCCGCCCTGCAAAAATAAATCCGACTACTTCTTCCAGGTTTGAACCGTCATTCTTGGATCCTGGAGACCAATACTCAATCATTGATCCACAGAAAGAGCTAATAATAATAATAATAATAATAATAATAATAATAATAATAATAATAATAATAATAATAATAATAATAATAATAATAATAATAATAATAATAATATGCTGTAACTGCAATGACACATTCATTTGACATTCAAAATTGGGCTCAAACAGATCTACGAAACATCAATCTCACAACAAAGGCAATGCTTACTAAACACAAAATGATGCATCCTAATTCATGCATAGAGAGAGTTACGATGCCACGAAGAGGGGGTGGGGGTCAGTGGAATTCTTGATGTTATAGCTCTATGCAACCAACAAGTAATAAACCTGAGGAAAGACTTCAACTGCCGGACAGATGACAGCACTCTACATAAACGTGTGGTTGAAGCAGATCTAAACTACACCCCTCTGAATTTAGACGAACGCCACATAAATATCACAGACATGAACATCCTGCACAGGGATGAGATAGAGAGATGGGCTAGTAGAGAACTTCATGGAAGGCACTACAAACACAACCTTCAAACTCATGGCTATCTAGAGGAGAGTTATTTCCAGAAACTGATGGATTCAACCTATGTATCTATATAAATATAGTTGTAGTTGTTCCGCAGTCTGTAATTTCTTTTGTTTTGCCAATTTTTCAGATATTTATCCGCCTTAGGTCAACTCAAGACCGAATCGGTGGTTCTTACTTTTCGTGTTTGTTTGTTTGTTTGTTTGTTTGTTTGTTTGTTTGTCCCACCATCACGTCGAAACGGCTGGATATATCTCAACCAAACTTCACATTTAGAGTATACTCATCCAGGGAAAGATTTTGATATGCATATCATTTTAAAATCTTTGAATAAACGGGGGGTTTGTAGGAAAACCAGAACGGTTTTCCTCCATTTTCCCTTACACTATACATTTTCTGTAAACTCCAATGACCGTACGTAAAACGTCTCTTCATTATGAACAACTTTTGTTATGTTCATAATTTACCTTACTCTTCACATGACGGAGAAATTTACTATTTTCTGCGGTTATCATGCTCTGCATTGAGTGAACGAGAGACCGATAACGAACCTACGGGTTACCATGGCAAAGTCTCTGACTGCTTGCCAGCAAGGAAGTAACGTATTGACATTTTCCTCGTCATGCTTTTAAAATCGCGGTTGTCCCTTGAGTAGAAGGCAAGAGAGGCGTCAATCGGCCTATCTGCGGGATATTGGCGGAATATCGTTGAAGGTTATAACCGCCTTCGAATAGATTAAATAATAACACCATTAGTCATCTTCTTATCTGTTTACCTAAGAATCACTGCGCCTAAATTTCTCCTCTGTTACCACTTTATTATATCCATAACTCACACCAGCATAATTTATTGAGGGGCATTTGATTTTTCAATAAATTCATTTGGCATTTACATATTTGTCGTTAGACAACTGTCCTCAGTTATAATCCATTTTCTATTAATTTCAACTTTCTTAACTGTATTGTTTTCTTCCTTAACTATGTATGTACGCGAGTGCTAGAATCTACAAGATATATTTCCACCAAACTTCATGTTTAGAATCCACTTGTCCTTGGGTACGTTTTAGGGCAAATATTGTTTCCAAATCCCTGAACTGACTGGGGGTTTATATGAAACCGAAACCGTGATTTTGCACTACCACAAAATATACACTACCGAACTTCATGGAAATTAATTTCTAAACCTTTTTTCTCATGTGCATCATTTCGATACGAGGATTAATAAGGGAGGTATCATTAACGGACCGTTTTTCGGTACAAGTCCCACCGGACTTAACTGAAGAGCAGGTGCGTGAAAAGCGCATTTCTTACAACTTGAAAACTACTGAAGATATTCGAACCAAACTTTATATTTAGTATCCACCTGTCCAAAGGTAGGTTTTAAAGGTCAATAACATTTCATGTCCCCGGAAAGGACTGGTGGTTTATAGGGAACCAAAATGGTGATTTTACTCTTCCACAATATATACAGTACAAGACCAACCTGACTGGAAATCGACCAAACGTGATGGAATTCCATCTCTAAAACTTTATATTCATGTGCATTTTTTCGTCAGGAGGATTAATAAGGGAGATATCATGAATGGTCTGTTTTCCAGGTTAAGTCCAGCGGATATAGCCCAAAAGGTGTTGTACGTGGAGCACATTCCTCATCTATCTATATAAATAAAATCGTAACGACTGTGTGCCTCTACATTGAATATTTTGGCGAAATTTTTGCACAGCTACCCGTTTAAGAGGTAATAATGACCAACTGCATATTTTTGGTTTAGTTTCCTGAAAGTCCTAATTTTTACCCTCCTAGCCCAATATCCAGATTGCGGCATAATCTGCCAGACGAAAAAGAAAATGGAATTTTGACAAAATCATACCTTTTATCCTGTAATGAACGGAAAACTTCCAAGATCTTTAAATTTTTCACTTTTTATCCCCGAAGAATATCGAAATATGGAGGCAATTTTAATGATGGTGCAGACTTTCGGGAAGTCCTATCACATAACGGATTGCACAATCTTGTAGCCCGTATCTGTATCCTTTTTACGTTTGATTTTTCTCTGTTAATCGATGTTAAGTAAATTTGGACTTTTCACATGCATAATTCATACTTTCAATCACTTATAGGAAATATAGAATCATCAAACTCTTCACGAAAATTGGCCCACCCTGTAGAAATATGTGAGCCAAATGCTATGTATGTAGCTGTCACATAATTATCCGAAAAGTAATGCAATGTGAGATAATCTTACGGAAACTTTACCCTGTTCAACGTTTCTAACTGAATATGACCCAAGAATGGATGAGATACCATAGGACCAGCCATTTAGGCCACTAAATCCGGCGTCTTATGGTACAATCCTTGTCGATATGACGTACGATTAGCAGCAGAAAATCTGAAATTGAAGGTCTGCAATATTGTAAACACACATATACTTTCGTATGTCGATCTATATATATTCACTGATGTCGATTTGTAGCGATCGAGAAAGGGTGTGTCTGCTATTGTAATCAGTACTCCCTACATCGACTTTGACTGCTGGCAGTAGGAATGGGGTCCTTCTCCAACTCCGGTGTAACTGGCATTAGTAAGCAGGGCGTACCATTTTAATGAATAATTCACTTCTCGATTTGTCTTGCAGAAGGCAAGGGATCATGCACTTTTGTACGAAAGTCCTCTACCCTATTGTGTTTGGCTCTAGGCCAGGGTGCCCGCCATTATAAACAAATGTTCCAATCTAAAATTTGACTAGCATTAGGCATAGTGGCCTGCTATTTTCATGGAAACTCACTAATTCTGTGTGACTGGCAGTAAGCTGGCTGGCAGCAGTAAAAAGGGCCTGTCATTATAATGATAACTGCACAACTCAATTTCGACTGATAGTAGGGTAGTTGCCTGCCATTATAATAAAAACTCCTCAACTGTTATCTGTCTGGAAGTAGGAAAGGGGGCTGCCATTGTAACGAAAATTCCCCAAATCGATTGTGACCGTGCAGTAGGCAATGGGGCCTGCATTTATAATGTAAACTTCCCAACTCGATTGTGAATGGCAGTAGGCAAGTGAGCCTGCCATTATATCACAACAGTATTTATTTCGATATTCGAATACAATGTAGAATACCGTAGCGAAGCACGGGTACATTTCCAAGATAAAGTGATCCCAACAGAAAGTTGTTGGAAACTCTTCCTTAAAGATCCTACTACTGGGAATGACGAGTGCAGGAAATGCAACAGATGCACGGAAACCATTGAGCACATCATCGGTAGATGCAGATAACAAGCGCCAACATCGTACACTAACAGACATAATGATGTAGCCGAAGTTATACATCAAGAAATTGCCTTGACCCCATCTTTGATCCGCAATAGAGTTTCTTACTACAATACTCCCCATTAACTGTACTGGAAAATGGAAATTTTAAACTCTACTGGAATCAAACGATACAAACAGATAATACAACTCCGCACTATAGACCAGACATAACATTAACTGACAAATAGAACCAACACACATATCATATTGATATCACTATCCCGAATGACCATGATATGAAAGAGAAACCCTTTTTTTTCTTTTTTTACAATTTGCTTTACGTCGCACCGACACAGAGCGGTCTTATGGCGACGGTGGGATAGGAAAGGCCTAGGAGTGGGAAGGAAGCGGCCGTGGCCTTATTTAAGGTACAGCCCCTGCATTCGCCTGGTGTTAAAATGGGATAAACCAAAAATAATCGTCAGGGCAGCTGACAGTGGGGTTCGATCCCACTACCTCCCGGGTGCAAGCTCACAGCTGCGCGACCCTAATCGTACGGCCAACTCGACCGGTGAAACAGAAATACAGGAAGAAAGTTGATAAATATACTCCTCTGACTATGGAAGTAGCAAGGATCGGGAAGCGGGACACAGTGGCAATTCTTCCTTTTCTCCTTTCTCCCACTGGACTCACACCAAAATGATTTCCAGAAAACTTACTAATACTGCATCTCCCCATCTACACTCAGAATGTGGCACAAAGGGCTGCAATTTTGAAGACCTGCAACATTGTCAGGACATTCCTAAATGCTCAGTACGGACCATAAATTGGAAAGGCTGCAACCTCTACAACGAAGAGAATAATGAAGGCGTACATTGTAAAGTTATGTAAATTATGATTAACCTCTATTTTAGATATGTAATGTATCGAAATACGTGCTATATTACCAACTAAGTAAATAATAATAATAATAATAATAATAATAATAATAATAATAATAATAATAATGATAATAATCTCCGCATCTGTGGTGTAGTGGTTAATGTGATTAACTGCCACCCCGGAGGTCCGGGATCGATTCCCGGCTCTGCCACGAAAATTGAAAAGTGGTACGAGGGCTGGAACGGGGTCCACTCAACTTCGAGAGGTCAACTGAGTAGAGGGGGGTTCGATTCCTTCCTCAACCATCGTGGAAGTGGTTTCTCCGTGGTTTTCTACTTCTCCTACGGGCAAATGCCGGGATGGTACTTAATTTAAGGCCATGGCCCCTTCCTTCCCTCCTACTTGTCTATGACTTCCAATCTTTCCATCCCCCTTCAAGGCCTCTGTTCAGCATAGCAGAAGAGGCCGCCTGAGCGAGGTACTGGTCATTCTCCCCAGTTGTATTCCCGACCCAAATTCTCACGCTCCAGGACACTGCACTTGAGGTGGTAGAGGTGGGATCCCTCGCTGAGTCCGAGTAAAAAACCAATCCTGGTGGGTAAACAGATAAATAATAATAATAATAATAATAATAATAATAATAATAATAATAATAATAATAATAATAGCATTTTCCTTCGATTACTGTGGGCATAGCGAGACTCTGGGATGTCAGAACTATGTGCCGCAGAAGTTCATTCACTTTAATTTTTACTTTATATTTTACAATTTACATTACGTCAAGCCGACACAAATAGATCTTACGGCGACAATGGGATAAGAAAGAGCTAGTGGGAAGGAAGTGACCGTAACCTTAATTAAGGTCCATCTCCAGCATTTGTCTGGTGTGAAAGTGGAAAACCACGGGGAACCATACTCATGGCCGCCGACAGTGGAATTCGAACCCATTATCGCCCGAATGCAAGCTGACAGCTACGTGGTACAAACCGCGCAGCCATTCGCTCGGTAGTTCTTTAAATCACGAGAGGACTACAGTAAGGCGTGGTCACAACTGAGGAGACTCAAATGCCACCAAGCTCAGTAGTAATCGAACCCATTACCTTTAGAACAGGAGGACACGTACATTTCACTGAGATAGGACAAAAGGTAAATTTATGTATACATACTTTACCTATGTTCTGATTAAATTTTCCCTTCACGGTACTTCAAGATGATCTTCCGAGTAGGTCTCTGTGTCGGTAAAGTTGCGACCTCATAAGCGGTATACTTCACTCCAAAGGTGACGGAAGTTACGAGAGACATTTCAGCTCCGCCTGATGTGACATAATGCGAATGTATGTGAAGTGAGGAGTTTTAACAGCTATGCTCCCTGCTACATCTGTTGCGAATAACGCTCCGAAATGCAGTCATTCCGTGGAACATCTAGTGGCTTCAGACTAGGGTTGTGAGGCGTCGCGTATTGTACAGAATATCTCGTGTTTGAACTCTGAAAATCTTGGCCCGTATAGTGCCTGTACAGGACAACTAAAATCCCGTATTTATGGACAGGTAGAAACTTAAATCGTAAGAATAATTCGAATTGATAAATAAATAATAATAACAAGAATAACTTCTTCTTTCTATTTGCTTTACGTCGCACCGACACAGATAGGTCTTATGGCGACGACGGGTCAGGAAAGGCATATGAATGGGAAGGAAGCGACCGTGGCCTTAATTAAGGTACAGCCCCAGCATTTGCCTGGTGTGAAAATGGGAAACCACGGAAGACCATCTTGAGGACTGGCGACAGCGCGGTTCGAACCCACTATCTCCCGGATTCGAGCGACATCTGCGCGCCCCTAACCGCACGGCCAACTTGCCCAGTAAGAAGAATAACAATAATCCCAAGTTTTTCTCATAATGTTTGTTTCAGAAATGAAAGGTTTTTTTTATTGTCTTAGTTTTCGATGATATTTTGATTACAGCATCTCTCGGTGCGAATGCATTCCCACCCCACTTCTGTCCTCTCTTTGACGTCGCGATCAAGCTCAATCAAGAATCTAAGTACTAAAAGTGAGAAACTTCCTTGAACCTGAGTCTATTTATCTCGATGGGGTTCCTCCTGCCCATGCGTCCTCTTTCTCCGCGGGCAAATGTCCAGTCCCCGATACATTTCCTTCAGCTTCTGTTTTGATTCACTGAATAGCCCTATATCAAACACGTGTGTGAGGCATTTGACATTTCCGTCTCAAAATATTCGAAGCGTCAATTTTTTGGTTGAATACAACCTTCTTCAGGGCTTCACAATTCCATAAACGAGAGTAACTGCAACATGGACAAAACGTAGTGTAGGTGTACATTAGTGTCCGGGGATTAATTCTGGCATATGGACGTATTGACGAACACAAGAATCCTATTTGACAGTATGACGTTGAAGATATAGAATTTCGGTTCCATATTAACGTAAGATATTTTTTCCTTTTTTTTCACACTAAAGGAAGCCATGGGTGAAACTTGTTCCCAGATTTTTTCAACATCCTTCACATTACCATTATGTAAGTACGAATAACGGTGGAACCCGGTTAATTCGACACTGGATAATTCTAAAATAGGCTAATTTGAATAAAATATTTTCCTTGAAACTTCCATTCTAATCATCATCATCATCATCATCATCCGTTTACCCTCCAGGTTCGGTTTTTTCCCTCGGACACAGCGAGGGATCCCACCTCTACCGCCCCAAGGGCAGTGCCCTGGAGCTTCAGACTCTTGGTCGGGGGATACAACTGGGGAGAACGACCAGTACCTCGCCCAGGCGGCCTCACCTGCTATGCTGAACAGGGGCCTTGCGGGGGATGGGGAAGATTGGATGGGATAGACAAGGAAGGGGGAAGGAAGCGGCCGTGGCCTTAAGTTAGGTACCATCCCGGCATTTGCCTGGAGGAGAAGTGGGAAACCACGGAAAACCACTTCCAGGATGGCTGAGGTGGGAATCGAACCCACCTCTACTCAGTTGACCTCCCGAGGCTGAGTGGACCCCGTTCCAGCCCTCGTACCACTTTTCAAATTTTGTGGCAGAGCCGGGAATCGAACCCGGACCTCCGGGGGTGGCAGCTAATCACGCTAACCACTACACCACAGAGGCGGACTTCCATTCTAATCAATGCAAGAAAAATTGCATTTCATTCCAATTTTCGAAGCTTAAATTTGGATAACTCGCAGTCAAGGTTTTATCGCAAGTTAATTTTGTAACGGTGTCTCCAATTGAAACTTTCAAGTAAGTCCCAGGAATTCTCTATTTTTATTGCATTTTCCTAGTTATGGTCAGGTAGTTGGTATTGTTAACAGACTCAACCTTTATCTCCACAACTGTCAATGAGTGTAGAATTGGCATGGCCTTGACCATCGTTTGTCTACGGGCATCCGCAATTGGCCACCGGAAAAGTTCTCTGAACCTTTCTCTCCTCAGTGTGTTCAAAATGTCAAAACTCTGTGCGTACAGTACAAAGAAACAATCACTAACTTGTTATATGTTACGTGCGCTGAATTTTGTGTAAATTCTGTTATTTTACTAGTGCTTTTGCAGTAAACTTTCAAGCGAAAACTTTCATCTATAGTACAGGACAACATAGCAGTTGTTATGTTACGGTAGAATGCATAGTACAGTAACAATTATTCATTACAATCAATTTATTTTATGTATTTATACAAGAAAGCACTGTACTACTCGTATATTTTCGTTAAAATAGGCATTCTAGGTTTATTCGAATTTTCTATAATTCGATTTATCTGATTCTTATTGGAGGTCGAATTAAAGAGAGCCCACTGTATTGGGCCGATGACCTTCGATGTTAGGCCCCTTTAAACAACAAGCATCATCATCATCATCAGTCCACTGTATATGTTTTATGATCAACCGACACATACTGGTCTTACGGCGGCGATAAAATAGAACAGGGCTAAGACGGGGAAGGAAGTGACCGTGCTCTTTATTAAGGTACAGTCTCAGCATTGTCGTGGTGTGAAAATAAGAATACACGGAAAATCATCTTCAAGGCTGCCAACAGTGGGGTTCGAACCCATCATTTTCCGAATACAAATTCACAGGTAGGTGACTAATACCATTCAGCCGACTCACTCGTCGTTGACAAGTTCTGTAAGTAATGGGAAAATGAAAACGCTACAACTGTCTTAACAATCTTGGTAATGTATTATTTCATTACGCTAATGTAACGCAAGGAACATTACTAAGGATTAAATGTGAAAAGCAAGCTCAAGGGACCTGATTTCTGTAGTAGTTTAGCTCCTGGCTTCTACCCTAAAGGTGGAGGTTTAGATTCCCTGTCGATCCCAGGTTAGAATTTTCAACTTGGAATAACGGTTATAATCCAACGTAAGCCATAGTTGCGTCCGGCTTCATGTAGGGGGGGGGGGGACGTGTTCGCGTGTCATCCGGCGGCCCCTGGCTTGATTCCCGGCCGGGTCAGGGTTTTTTAATTGTAAATGATTAATATCCCTGGCCTGGGGACTGGGTGCTTGTGTCGTCCTTAATGTTCCTTTCCTCACATTCAACACTTTACACTTCCGCCATTTACATAATACACGCAGGTTCCTCACATATGGTGCAAGTAGGGGAAAAAGATATTCATAAGTCGACGCCCCGAACAAATAGCATTTTTTTATAAATAAAAAAGCCATAGTTGCTCCAGAAAGCCCAGAAATATATGGGACTAGTTGAAGAAGTTGTTTAAATAACAAAAGTAAGCTCACTTGTTTATGTACACCATACAGCACATTGTCATGCTATTAAGAAACTACTTTAAACTGAACCCTCGGAACTTAAGGGCACATTAGGGCTGCAGATACCGGCTACGTGTTGAACAGTACTGCTTGTCTTTTCTGAACGGCTCAGCTGCCTACCGAACCCGACAGCGTCTCAGTTAATCTCTGGAAATTGTGTGAACCCAAATTCATCACTCCGTCCAGAACTGATATTACTCGAGTGGACAGAATCGAAACTGGGGTATGCGTTTAAGCAACAGGAAGGCTAATTCTAAATCATATGGCTGGCTTTAAACCGAAAACTTGGAAGAAATGCAGTTTTCTGAAGGTCATATTCCATAGGAATAAATGCCAGCCTTTCACCTTTCAGTATATAAATTCCCCCTGTTATTTCGAAATATCTACTGCAGTGTTTTTAAAGAATAATGCTTTTCCATTCATGGATCCCATAAGGATTCCATATGTAATGATCAGTCGCCCATAATATACAGAGTTGAGTAAAGTCATATCCGTATAAGCCAATGAAAGCGCTTGGTGCAATGGAAGTTAAAAGCACCCATTATACGTAACCTCCGTATTCTATGGAACAGGGTGACTGGTTTTGCATCTAGCAGAGACGTGATAAATGAGTGAAGATAAAGTTTGAATTCAAGGGTACAAGCTGCGGCAAATATTCGTCTTTAGGACGAGGAATTATAGATTGGATAAATTTACCAAGGAGATGTCCGATAAACTTCGAACTTCTTTCAAATAATTTAAGAAGTGACTTGGTAAACAGCTGCTAGGAAATCTGACACATCGGCTACAGTCCTAAATGCACATCAATGGTATTGTATGAATGAATAGATGAAGGTAAGGTAAGGGTTATTCTGCCCGAAGGCAGGTCCGAACCTCCGCAGAGGTGTTCCTGAGCCGGAGTTTACGTGCGGTAGGGTGGCCAGTTCCTTTCCGCTCCTCCATTCCCTTACCCCCCACCAACAGCGCGTGGAAACCCATCCAACTCCTGACCACGCCCAATGTTGCTTAACTTCGGAGATCTCACGGGATCCGGTATTTCAACACGGCTACGGCCGTTGGCATAGATGAAGGAATTAATAATTATTTGATGGATTTATCAATTTTTTCCCATGATCTTTTTATTCGTTTTTATGCTCATATAGTGTAACGTCACACTGTCACACATCTTCACTCCTATGCCAAAATCGCGAATGTGACAATGCTCTTTCAGTCCATTATTTCTCTTAAGACTGATCACGCCTCCCAGCCACATATTGATTTGCAATCCACCAGAACAATTTTCGTTGAGTTCATTTTCCTATGCGCTTGTGTACTGTAAATGAAAATGAACCTTAAATACTCTGGGAGTGGGTGAATATGTAATGCGAACATACATTCCTGCAGTATGGTATAGTAAGGTTCATTTTCCTCTACACAGGTTAGCATAGGAAAATGAACTCAACGAAATTTGTTCTGATGAGCAGCATATCAATATGTGGCTGGGAGGCGTGACCAGTCTTAAGAGAAATAATGGTTAGGAAGAGCATTGTCACATTCGTGGCCGTGACCATAATTAAGGGACAGCCTCGGCAATACCCTGATTTTTAAAATGAGCAACTATGTACAAATATCTTCAAGGCTGTCGACAGTGGGGCTCAAACTACCACCTCCTGAATGCACGTTTCCAAGTACACCACCCATACTGCATACCTGACTCGTTTAGTGGACCGGGCGAGTTGGCCGTGCTGTCAGGAGCACGCGGCTGTGAGCTTGCATCCGGGAGATAGTGGGTTCGAATCCCACTGTCGGCAGAAGATGGTTTACCGTGGTTTCCCATTTTCACACCAGGCAAATTCTGGGGCTGTACCTTAATTAAGGCCACGGCCGCTTCCTTACAACTCCAAGGCCTTTCCTATCCCATCGTCGCCATAAGACCTATCTGTGTCGGTGCGACGTAAAACAAGTAGCAAAAAAATAGCGTTTGGTGGACCCCTTTTTAGTTTTCATGGATGATCTGTCCCATATACTGAGAAGTATTCTAGCATGCTTGTGACATTTTCTTCCTAAAAATCCCCCTTTGGCGACGTACAATTTTAAATGGAATCCAGTCTACTGGACCATATCAAGAAATCTATATGCATTGACGAGAATTCCAATTCAAACCACGGTAGCTTAATGGGATGCCAATTGGTTGTCACATACCACATTTTGACCTCACTAGGTGAGAAGTTCTTTGCTGGGCCCAACAGCAAGACACAGGAAGTCTTAGCAGGTAGTACACTGTTTTACTCAGCCCAAGATGTCGTGTTCGACCCGCACGAAATCCGGTGGAATTTAAAAGTACTAAGACATGCCAGCCAGACTCTCTTTCATCTACACGTAAAAGAACACCTTGGAGTCTCTAAAAACTGTAAAAATTGGTTTATAATATTATTACCATAAGGGCCGATGACCTAGCTGTTAGGCCTTTTCAAACAACAAACATCATCATCATTATGACTATAGAAAGCATTTCATTCTCCCTCTCTCTCTCTCTCTCTCTCTCTCTCTCTCTCTCTCTCTCTCTGCATGACCCTGTCCCCACTCCATTTGCCGGATTGAGTCGATCAGGAAAGCAAAATGATGTTTTCCGAGCCAAGTTGGTGGCTTGACGCCGGCTCAGTCCGTTGGTATTTGACGGTTCCTGAAACTAGCTCTAGGAAATTCGGATATGTTGACGATGGAGCTTTGGCAGTACAAGATAAATTCATGGAAAACACTGACAGGTGATCTTACCACCTTGGGACAGTACTTTCGCAAATTGAGATTGCAACCGAATCCAAATAAAAGTGAAGTTACATGTTTTCACTTTAGTAACAAAATGGCCAATCGTGAACTGAAAGTTCAGTTTGAGAACACTTGTCTTGCCCACAACAGACATCCACAATATCTAGGGATTACTCTTGATAGAACTCTATACTTCAAGAAACATCTTCAGAATACGGCTGCTAAGTTACGATCAAGGAACATCTTACAGAAGCTGTGTGGAACCACCTTGGGATCATTAGCATCTACCCTATGGTTTTCAGCTCTTCGTTTTGTGTACTCTGCTGCAGAATACTGCTCATCGATATGGCTCAACAGCAGTCACGCCATATTAATTGACACTCAGCTGAATCACACTATGCGTATGATATCATGGACAATTAGATCTACTCCCACTTTCTGGCTACCTGTTCCATCCCATATTCCACCACCTCACTTCCGTCAGGAAAATACTCTCCTACGAGATTATAATAACTAACAATAGTCAGTTTCGAATCCATGGTGACATGAATGATGCTCTTATTAACAGGCTAAAATCTAGACACCCACATGTTAGTGTTACGGAGATATCCGTGGTAATCAGAGGTGAAAGAAGGTGCGGGTTGGAATAGGTCTCAACTACCAAATTGAAGTTAATTTAACATTTTTAACAAAGTTTATATTTTCTTTTCAAAATCAACAAATAACAGATAACAACATTCAACAATTTCCACCAGGTGAAAATAACAACGAAAGGCAGGTACAAAATGATTTTTCCCGTTCAGGATTTTGTTTTACCAAGTTTTGGGCTTCGAGCCCCACACTCACAATCTTTGAGCGATTAGCTCAACTTTACCCAGTTACCAAATTAACAAAGGGGCAGAGAACCCTATCATGCCAAGGAGCACCAGCTCCTAATTACAATGAAAAGAGCAGACCCGCTCTCAATTTTACAAGCCTCTCAAAGGCCACAACAAACTCCACTTCAATCTGCCCTCAAGGCACACAAGGAAACAGGGGTAATTAATACCCAACCTACTGGGCTTATTCAGAAAGGAACAGGTTAATTACATGGCCCAAAATACCAAATGGACTGGAGGCGAAGCTTGCACTCCTAATACACCTTTAAAACCTACTTGGCACTAGGCCGCATACACAAGGGCTAATCCCATACTAAGGAGGTGACTCGTATACGAAAACTTTATTACATTAAGAAAAGAAGAAAAATGGTTATGAAAACGTAGTCACCTCAAAACAATATGAGTGGGAGCTCGAGAGGGTTTGGCACTCTCTATCCCAAATTGTACTTAAAGAGACGGAATTTTTACCAAATGTCTTTTACATTTTAAAGGTAGTTTACATGAGAAAAACTTCGAACCTGCCCCGTGGGTTAAACTGCTGAGTTAACAAGAAATAAAGTTAATAAACGGCCATTACCTTGTTGATGAACTGCTGCCCGAAGAAAGAGGCGCTTCCCGCCCCCTGCTACATATTCACACACTAAGGAAGATGTCGATGGAGTGGCCCCGAGACAAGAAAATCAGCCGTTTTTGTACCCTCGTGGAAAATTCGAGACCTTTTATGAATGATAGCAACCCGCCCACAAACTTTTATTGGCTAACAGCAAAAACTAATACACAAGACGATGAAGAAACACCTTATTGGTGGGAGATTAATTACAGAAATTCATGATTGGCTACATTCAAAGCAGGCGGAAAGAAAGGATTTATATTGCCAACCCTCAAACCACAGAACAAAATTTAGTAAAAACAAAACTTAGGAATACGACATTTCTTTAGGGGAATACATTCCTTTACTCCAGAGTGCTATATTATAGTTTTGGTAGAGACATCTGTTAGAGATTGTCCAAACTTCTTGATACGGAGCAAACAAACACAAATCAAAATAGACACAGTTCAGAACACTTCATAATTACCAAATTTACAGTAGTGACATCTTCTGAATAACCGTTGAATTAGTTCAGTGGTTAAAGTTCCAAGTTTCTCCAGTAGAGAAGTTTTAATTGGCGCAATATTTGAATTAGCGGCGTGGAGGTGTACCGCCCGGTACAGTTAGAACAGCCAGAAACCTAGCAGACGCTAACATTAATCTGCTTCAGGCCTGGATGAAAGTATGGATATACAGTGCTCCAACTGAATATCACAATCTACCATGGCTGAAAAAACAAACCAGAGGGTTTTGGTCTTCCACGGAAGACCTGAACAACCATCAACAGGATTCGCACTGGCCATGGCAGATGTATCGACTCCCTCCATAAAAGGGGAATACTTAATTCGGCAGCGTGCAGTTGTGGTGCTGCGAAGCAAACAGTTCGGCACATTGTGGAGCAGTGTCATCTCACTGCCTACCTGGGAAACCCTTCTGCTCTCACCCTTGTGTGTTGACCATGTAAATAATTTGAACCTGTAAATACTTCAAACCGTAAATATTATGTATTACTACTGTATTTATATGTAATGTGATGTGTTATCCATACGCTAAATAAATAAATAATGAAGGTTCCCAATTACGCCAGCCTCATTTTGGTAGATTTACTGGCACATGAATGAACTTCTGTGGGACAAACTTGCGGTTCCTAGGTGTCACTAAATTCCGTACAAGTAATTAGTGGAACGTAAAACCAATGAGGTAATTATCTCTTCTTTCTTCGATGTGTCAGAGCTCTTCGTGAAGGAAGACCAGTAATCGTGTAATATTCACCCTAGAAACAACCGCCACCACTTCAACTGGAGATGATATGAACTTCATGACGTAAGAAGTTTTGGATAACTAATACGTATCTCCATTTCTTTCTTTCTATCTACAGTAACTCATGTTGTATTACCTCTGTGACAAGGTGTCTTATTGTGGCGCTCTGTAGCAGACAGAAAACAGGATTGTACTGCAGAAATTAGTGCAAGAGAGCGTTGTGCAGACGCTGCTCATCCAATCTTGTTTCTTTCTCCCCTTGGGATTATTCGCTGGCCTTCTGCACATCTTCTTTTATTTCTTTCTTTTCAATTCAGTTTCTGCACGTTCTTTTCAAGTATAGTGGGTGGGAGACAGGGAGGCCAGGGTGTGGTAGAGCTGCGGAGAATTCCAATGAGGCGCCGGGACAAGCTTGTAGCATAAACTCGTCTCGTGCTTAACGACCAAGTGAACCTGAGCACCATGATACAACTCAGCCAGGATACGAACTCCTCATGCATTGTAAACATGATACTGACAAACACATAATGAAGCAGTCATTTGGACACAAGACCGAAGGAATGTTTTCATGTGTGTTGCTGTCTGAACTGCTTCTGCAAGAAGTTTTCAACCCAGTGAAAATTTTTAATGATGTCATTGCTTTTAGAACCCACTAACTACTTTTGCGGTTTTCAAAAATTCCGAGGTGACTGATTCTTTTCGCGCAGAAATCATTTTATGCCCTAGTACGAGGCTGATGTATTTGAACACCCTCATATTCTACTCATCCCACATTCACCTCGGTGAGATGTGTTTATGCTGGGCGAGTGGCTCAGGTGGCTGATATCTGATTTTCTGGCCTGAGTTTGGCTGACTGACCCGGCTCAGTCCGGTCAGGGTAGTAAATAAATTACTTATATACAAAGAAAAGAAAGAAAACAGAAATAAATATTGGCTTCTGACTCTCAGAACTTGGCACTTGTACTATAGAACTTTGGCTTCATTATAGCAGCACAACTCGATGGGATAGAGTCAAGGAGCTTTTATACACTTCTGTGGATTGTCTTTCCACATTTTCAGTAACTTAAGGACAGAAGGTGGGTAATTGCTGTCACGTTGCAACCTGATTTGGGCCAAATTCTAACTAATACATCTGGGCTCCTATTCACAATAGCCCAATTAAATTTTCACCACGTACTGTATATGTAGATTATCGTCGCTGCCGGGACAAAACCTCCTATGTGAAATAATTTTAGCTTAGAACTTTGGCTGGTAAGGTTCTGTCATCTAAGGTGCAATATCGTGTGCATATTGTCAACGCATTCTCGCTCTTCGCAATGTATGTGCTGCGGGTCAGTATATCTCCAAAACATATTATCACATAAGAGGTTTTGTCCCGGCAACGACGATATTCTTAACTGTCATTGTACATTTTAAATATCATAATACAATTAGTTCACCTGTAATGGATTTTAAAAAAATACCTAACATTAATTTCTTTCCACTCATGCTATCCTTTAGGTACAATTTTCCCCTAAAATTACAAACCTACATCTACTAAATTGTATATGGGATATAATATAAAATATGTGATCTAATAAAGAAAAAAGTACTTTTAAAATAACCTATTATTTAGTAATTGTTTGTATTTAACTCATTTATTTCGCATGTAAGCTTGCTAATATAACTTTATATAATCGAAATAAGCTACTTTCAATATAAATAATATAAATTCCTTTTCACCACCAAAAATCATCGTTCTGTCTCAAATAGTTGCTGAGAAAAGTATACGTGACTATCTGAAAACTGAAATTTGGTGTGTTTTCCAAAAAATTGCAATAGAATTAAAATTTACAATGCCAGTTAAGAACATTCTCAATGAACTGTATGTGGTGAAATTTCTTTAGTCTATTATGAATAGGAATCCAGTTGTATTTATTTTAATTTTTCCCGAAGCAGGCTGAAAAATGACGGCAATTTACTACCTTCAGTCGTTAACGTGCTCAACCGAAAATTACACAACTTTCTGAACTCTGACATTCATTTACGTACTTCTGAAGCATTTACCTTTCATTGCTTGTACAGTTCAAACGCTGGACTAGCTCCTTTTTACCAGGTCCGTTTCTTATTATTTAATTTTATGAAACTCGGCCAGCATCAAATTTCTCCAGGTCGATATGGCTCTGCATCCTGCCTGTGTATCAGCAATAAAAATAAGCCATGGAAAATCTTTATAACCAAAGTGATAAACATTTTGAGCATTTGCTACGCTGAATATGCAGAGTACCATGCATCTTATCTACATATATCTGTCGTAGACCAATTCGGCCACCCAACATCCGTTAAAAACGGTCCTTTTCATGACCAACAAAATAATTTACCTAGTTGGAACAAGTAGATATATCGATGGCCTAGACTGAACACCTCGTATCTCACAAAGTTCTTCTTATCCATTATTTCCCTCAAGACTGGTTACGCCTCCCAGCTACACATGGATATGCAGTCCATCAGAGGAATGTTCGTTGTGTTCTTTCTTCCTACGCCGATGTGTGAAGGAATATGAACCTTACCGTACCATACTATAGGAAAGTATGTTTGCGTGACGTATTTACTAACTCCTAGAGTATAATTTTCATAAGGTTCATTTTCCTTTACTCGTCAGCATAGGAAAATAAATCCAACGAACATTGTTCTGATGGACTGCGTACCCAAATGTGGCTGGAAGGCGTGACCAGTCTTAAGAGAAATATTGGATAGAAAGAACTTCGTGAGATACGAGGTATTCAATCTAGGCCATCGATATGTACATATCACACCTACTGTAAATAGGCATAAAGCGAAACATAAATGTTTTTCAGCCTGGAAATTCAACCTGTTTCTCGGCAACTTGTCTCCTTAAAATGCATGATTTTGCCACTTTAACTACAGAAGTCTGTGGCGTATGACTGGCACGTATATAATCTGTTTGAAGTCCTAATAAACAGTTCCTGTCCAAAAGTAAGGTAGTGTTATTCAGAGCTGTGAGCACTTTAAATATTCATGTTCACGTCATTGAAATAACACCGGCGCTTTTGAGTTCATCTATAATTTCGAACATGAAAATGGTACAGTTGTACTAAGGCAGTATAGGACCTGGTACCAATATTCTTAGGTTGGTTCCTATATACGAGTTCGTTGCGTTGCGCGGCTTCAAAAAAGAAAAGAATAAGAAAAAAAGAAACAAAGTATGGGTATACCATCCAGTATAAATTTTAAAACAGGAACTAAAATTCCTGGAATTCTTGAATAGCATAAATCTTTCCTACTTCAAATAGTATATATCAATATAAAAATTACATTTGGTACTTATACTGATATAACAGAGTATTCGTGACCATTCCTAAATATTCTACGGAAATCAGGAATATTATGGACCATTGTATAAATGTTTAATAAATTCTGCGGCATTCTAGACGATTCGAGAATCTTCTGGTACTTTGAGTATTATTCAAGAAAATTCTCGAACACACTAGAGTATTTTGAGCATTCTAAATCATTGTTAAGAAATCTGGAACGTCGTATCGTATTCCTGACGATTCAGGAACTTTCTGTACAATATTTCAGTCTGTGTCTGCTATGTTACGTATCCAAATTTTCTAGTAATAGCTTCTGACATAAGAAACCCTATATAAACTATTTGTAGGTAATTGGCAACGTAGTCAACAATTGAAGAGCATTACAACATCTATGAGGAACAGGAGATTGAACTTCTATGGTCATGTCATGAGAATGGACAATCAGAGGCTCACCTCCAGAATTTTCCACACCATCTCTAGAGGGAAAGCGACTAATGCCAAGTGGGCAAGACTCGTCAGAAAAGACCTTCAAGAATTAGACATTGCTCCCAGTGAAATTTATGACAGGAATAGGTACAGAACGTTGATCAGAACATCAGAATCTCTCCAGTCACTAAAAGAAAAAACAGAACGTCCGCGAGAAGGTGTGGAATGGACTCAGGAGCGAAAAGGCATTCACAGTGCAAGAATGAAGGAGTACTGGTCAAAGAAGAAAGCTGCTGGAGATAAGAACCACGTGGTCCATAGCAGGCCCAAACGGAACTAAAAATATTTAATAATAATAATAATAATAATAATAATAATAATAATAATAATAATAATAATAATATCTTGATTAATGTAAGCCCCGCATTTGCTTGGCATGAATATCGGAAACCACGATTAGCCATTTTCAAGGCTGACGACTGAGGCGTTTGAAAGCTCAGGGCTATGTGACGAAGACCGCAGAAGCAACCCACTCAGTCATCTATTATAGTCAGATAATTTCAATTAGTACTGAAAATAAAATGCTGCTGATTGTTTCAGCACGGTACATTAATATTGTTTCTTATTTTGACAGCAGTAATTGTTATAGAATAGTTCCAAAGCGAAGGACGCGGAAATTCTAGGTTCTTTTCGGAAATGAAAATTTTATTCTGACAAACATTTTGTTTTGAAGTGAAGATGTGCAATCCTTAAAAGTATCTAAGTGAGCACTTCATCTTTGTTTGAAAAAGCAATCTAAACTTCTGTGATTTGGAAATCAGTACTGATAGTGCTGGGTATGAGACACGTCAGGTTCTCATTTTAATGAAAAAGAAATCCGATAGCACGAAGCGGGTAAAGGAAGAAGACAAAGAACGAGAACTCTTAATCGACCGCGAAGAAGAAGAGCTGGAAACAAACATCTCTATTGATTTCTCCGTCCTGTTTGCGTGTTAATAACGCGGCATGATGTAGAGGTTTCATCTCCCGTAGTAAAAGACGCTGCCTCAGAGGATCACAGTAGTATGTACCATGCCATGATGGGAAACTACTCACCTGGCATCATTTCAGAAGGCCCAATACTCGGGAGCCGAAAACATAAATTATTCGTATTAATAGGGGAAGACCGTGTAATTTCGACCACTTAAATTTAAACGTCCATAACTCTATTGACCTTAATGAAAATTTCTCAGCTTTTATACACGATAATTTGGTACAATTTATCAAATGATTTGGTGAGAATAAATAAATAAAGTAATATTTATTCTACATTTATTATTGTATAATTTGGACTCGTAAAAATAAACACTTGTGAGTTATTTAATGCTATGGGCTTTACGTCGCACCGACACAGATAGGTCTTATGGCGACGATGGGATAGGAAAGGCCTAGGAGTTGGAAGGAAGCGGCCGTGGCCTTAATTAAGGTACAGCCCCAGCATTTGCCTGGTGTGAAAATGGGAAACCACGGAAAACCATTTTCAGGGCTGCCGATAGTGGGATTCGAACCTACTATCTCCCGGATGCAAGCTCACAGCCGCGCGCCAGTTATTTAATGAATTTATTATTTAATATTAAGCAATAAAGTACGACACTATGAAATGTGATCGTTATGTTTGGGGTGCAGGACAATGATAAAAAAATTCATCCTGAAGTCTGGCATAGTTTTCATTAAGCCCACCTTTTGCAACTATTGTACTGAATCCAGTCGTCATCATAATACTTGTCACATACAGTGCCGCCAGACAGCTCCTCAACTGTAATCACGTAGGCTGAGTGGACCTCGAACCAGCCCTCAGATCCAGGTACAAATTCCTGACCTGGTCGGGAATTGAACCCGGAGCTTCTGGTTATGAGCCAGACACGCTAATCCTACACCGCGGGGACGACCTCAAATTATAAAACATGTCATTTTAGAATGACCAGTAAAACGATGAAGAAACGTAATTATTACAACTGTTTCAACGGTGTCCGCCTGTGTGGTGTGTTGTAGTGGTTGGTGTGATAAGCTGCCACCCCTAGAGGCGCGGGTTCGATTCCCGGCTTTGCCACGAAATTTGAAAAGTGGTACGAGGGCTGGAACGGGATCCATTCAGCTTTGGGAGGTCAACTGAGTAGATGTGTGTTTGATTCCCGCCTCAGCCATCTTGGAAGTGGTTTTCCCACTTCTCCTCCACGCAAATACCGGGATGGTACCTAAATTAAGGCCACGGCCGCTTCCTTCCCTCTTTCTTGTCTATCCCTTCCCATTTTCCCATCCCCTCGCAAGGCCCCTGTTCAGCACAGCAGGTGAGGCCGCCTGGGTGAGGTGCTGGTCATCCTCCCCAGTTGTGTCCCTCGACCCAGAGTCTGAAACTCCAGGACACTGCGCTTGAGGCGGTAGAGGTGGGATCACTTGCTGAGTCCGAGGGAAAAACCGACTCTGGAGGGTAACCAGATAAAGAAGGATAAGAATAAGAAGTTTCAACGGTCCAAATTACACGACATGCAAAGACTAATCAAAAACTAAATAATATGCAATGTATTTAACATTTATGAGTGATAGATATTTCATCAGTCCTCGTAAAAGATAAACACCCTTTTGGCTTAAATAACTACTTCACAGTACACTTACTTGTTACCGTAAAACCTAACAAGGAATGTGAGTATTAGAATTGTATTCCTCTTTCTCCTTCAATCGTAAGTCCATTAGCAAAACAACTTCCAGGAAGAAAGCTACTCTCGGTTGTCTTGCTGACGTTGCCTCAGACAGGGCGTGATCAAACTTGCAAATACCAAAAATATTATTGGTTCTTCTTCTTCTTCTTCTTCTTCTTCTTCTTCTCCTCCTCCTTCTTCTTCTTCGTATTATTATTATTATTATTATTATTATTATTATTATTATTATTATTATTATTATTATTATTCCTGTTCATACCGCTGACTGAACGGTAAGCGTAGTGGCCGTTGGTTCGATTTCTGACCATGCCGGAGGTCTTATTTCACGGCTGGTAAATTCCTCTGGATTTATTCCTTGATTTCGATATGCAACTCTTTATTTGTACACTGCACACCAACCTATTACAAATTCGCAATACTGAATTTATCCCTTCACATATATTTACCATCTGTTTTACGTCCCAACAACTACATTTTACGGCTTTCTGAAATGCTGAAATGCAGGAATTTTGTCCCGCAGGTGTTATTTTACATGCCGGTAAAACTACTGACATGAGGTTGACGTATCTAAGCACCACCGGAATGAACCGGGATCGAACACGCCAACTTGAGCTCAGAAAACCAGTAGGCTACTGCCTGAGCTACTCAGCCCGGCCGTTAGCATCTGACTAAAATTATCCACACGAGCGACATAGATAGGACTCACGATCCCACGATTGTGTGAAGTAAAAAAGCGCAAATTATTATTATTATTATTATTATTATTATTATTATTATTATTATTATTATTATTGTTATTATTATTATTATTATTATTATTATTATTATTATTATTATTATTATTATTATTATTATTATTATTATTGAAAGGTCCGCATCAAGCAAGATGGCTGCTTTAGGTCATGTAGCTGCGAAACTGCATTCGGGATATTGTGGGTTTAAACCCGGCTGTCGGTGGTGGTGGTGATTATTGTTTTAAGAGGAAGTACAACTAGGCAACCATCCTCTATCTAACACTAATCAGAGGGAAATAGGGGAAGGGGTCCGACACTTCGGAAAATGAAGATATCGGCCAAAGGAAGACAAGGGCCACGAAGGGCGTGAAAATGAAAGACTCCCTAGCCCTCGCAAACCTAATAGCATCGGGGTCGGAAAAGAACAAGAGTTGACCAAGGGAGGTCGGATAGGATAGATGAAAGTGAGGAGCATGGCACAAGTAAGTGGAAGCAATGCCAGGACTCAGCTGAGGGCCCCGTGGTTGCCAACCCACGCTCCACAGTTCAGATCTCCTGAGGCCCCTTTTAGTCGCCTCTTACGACAGGCAGGGGATACCGTGGGTGTTATTCTACCGCCCCCACCCACAGGGGTACCGGCTGTCGGCCGCCGTGAAGTTTTCTGTGGCTCATGCTGGGGCTGTACCTTAGTTGGGGCTACGGTCGCGTCCTTCACATTTATGGACCTGTCCTGATACATCGTAACCCTAAAATCTGCCTGGGTAATGCGACCTAAAATCATTAGCACAAAGTCTGCAAAGACGTTGACAGCAATTTATTAGGCTTAATGATTTTTCAGAAAATTAAAAAAAAGGTTGATGTGTTGAACCCAAATCTATGTTAAGGCAAGAAGGTAGGGATCAAAACATGACTTTAATCGTACAGGAGAAATGATGGAGGAAAGATAGATCACCACTAGCAAATATGCAGGTATACAGCTAGGTTGGTACGATTTAACAGCTCTCTATGCGTCGATTTTCACTGATCTCTCTTTTCAATTCCTGCATCAACAAGGTGAAGCATCCCTTTATTCAACCAGCTTATTGTGCTTTCCACCCCTGTGGCCTTCTGAATAATCGAAACATTCGTCGTAAAGTGAGGGGGCATCTGGACTATCACCTAATAATCTATCGGAGAGGATAGCTTTAAGTTACTCCTGATTAAAAAGCACTGGAGGAATGATCCCGGTATGGTCTGACGGATTAAAAGGTCAAGGTTCATGTTATTACACATTTTACTCTCCTCATGATTTCCTATTTATTTATTTAGGATCGTTTCAACATCCCAGGGGTTACGATTACACAACTTTCTTGACTGTTGACTTTCTTTCTTTTTACGTCAATACTCCTTCATTCTCTGGCTCGCTTTTGCTCGTTCTTCATCCGAGAAAACCCTTCTTATTCTCTTGGGTTTATCTACGAACAGAACCGTCACCTCCGCAATTTTCCTTCTGAACACTGTTCTGTTTTTAATGTCTCCCTCCTCAATACCACATTTTTTAAGATCCTGATGAACTTCGTTCACCAATGGTACTTCGGAATTTATTCTTTCCTGGAAGATGAGGATCTTATTTGCCAGGCGTTCCGGTCCCATTCTTCTCAGATGTCAATAGAAAGTCAGTCACCTTTTTCCTAATCGAGGTTGAAATGCTCTCGCATTTTTCATACAGCTCTTGATTTGATCCCAAACGAAAGGTAAACTCATTTCCTGTTGCTTTAGATATTATTTTTTCATTTCTGACATTAACATATAATATTGAAATTCGTAAATTAAGCCGCCGCTGTGATGTAGTGATTAATACGTTTATTTCCTGCATACTTTTCAGTACTCCAAATGGGCTTGCAGTGGTGTGTCAACATTGTTCTAGTTAGTATCTTGAATAGGTGGGGTATGCCAACTGACAAGCCCGCTGTAAGGCAAGGCAATTGGCAAAAGGCAACGATTGGCTAGAAGGGGAGTTTCAGCGTGTCAGGAGGAAACCAAGGCCATAGCAAGTGATACTTTTCTTTTTCATTTCTTTTTACAAATTGTTTTACGTCGCACCGACACAGATAGGTCTTATGACGACGAAGGTATAGGAAAGGACAAGGAGTGGAAAGGAAGCGGCCGTAGCTTTCATTAATGTACAGCCCCAGCATTAGCCTAGTGTGAAAAGGGCATACCACGGAAAGCCATTTTCAGTGCTGCCGACACTGGGGTTCCAACCCACTATCTCCCAAATACTAGATACTGGCTGCACTTAAGCGACTGCAATTATCGAGCTCGGTCATAACAAGTGAAAAGCCCTTTTGTATAGATATATTCCGTCACATGCGAACTTATAACAGAAAGGAATTTCTTCCATAATAAGTTAGTTCTCAACAAAAGCTCGAAAAGAACCAAAATGGAACGTTAAAACGCCCAGTCTGCAGAAATATCTGCATGGTTACTACTGGCAGAACAACAATCCTCCAGGTCATGAATTTTGTTGGAAAAACTGGAAAAAT
This sequence comes from Anabrus simplex, assembly GCF_040414725.1. Classification (NCBI taxonomy): domain Eukaryota; kingdom Metazoa; phylum Arthropoda; class Insecta; order Orthoptera; family Tettigoniidae; genus Anabrus; species Anabrus simplex. Next base: position 349,988,308 of record NC_090268.1, on the reverse strand, counting down.
CTTAAACTGACTTCGAATAGGACTGGGAAGACGCAAATTAAATTTTCAGAAATGGGGATATCTGGGAGAGAACGAAACTGCACTCTTTACATGTGGAGAAACCTATCTTACGAGTGGCAGCTAATCACCCTAACCACTACTCCACGGAGGCGGACCAGATTTGTATTATGCTAATATTTAATTGCTGTACTTAAAATGTTACGTTTATATACTTCAATATTGCCATGTTCTGATACGAATAAGGAAAGAAAGAAAGAAAGAAAGAAAGAAAGAAAGAAAGAAAGAAAGAAAAAAGACCTCTGTCCCGCAGGATTGACAAGAATACAATAGACTACGTCTAGAGTTTCGAAACCGTATTTGGGCCCATAAGTGTGAATCTTAAACACATATCTTTTTTAACGTTTTTAATACTCAAATTCTCAGTGGATAAATTGTTAGCGTGCTAGCCTTCCGTCCATGATGGCCAGGGTTCGATTCTTGACCAGGTCGGGGATTTTAACTTTCATTGATGAATTCCTCTGGTTCGGGGCTGGGATTTTGTGTTGTATTCAACACTATAATTCATGCTAGGTAGGGCCCCTTCCTCGTATACGCGCAGGTTGCTTATAGGGCGTCAACTTGAAAGACTGAACCAGGCCTGTCCGGCGGCCACACGCCACTATCATTAATATCCAAATTAGGCTATTTTAGATAATCTGAAACTGAAATTTAATTGGCTCCAGAAACCTTCAACGGATGTTTATCATCTTAAATTTCAGGCTTGAAGGAGAGTATTACAAATGGGCAAAATCCTCGACGTAATTATGTTATTCTCGTGTATGCTGGGTGTAGGTTTACCTCCAGTGATGTTCGAACGCTGTCATGTGACGTTCACCATTGTTCACGGGGCCCTCATTAGGAGCGAACTCTAATTAACAGGCCCGCTCTTCTTGGATTTAATTAACGAGAATTACAATATACATTATTGCAATCTCATCACGTCGTATGCGCAAGTTCAGGATTTATCACAATATGTGCTACTTTTGAATTATAATGATCGGTGAATCTGAAGTAAACTTTACATATTTTTTTTAAATTTAAATAATCTACAGACCGGCCCCGCGGTGTAGGGGGCAAGGTGTCCGCCCGCCACCCAGCGGCCCCGGGCTCGATTCCCGGCCGGGTCAGGGTTTTTTAATTGCAAATGATTCATATCACCGGCCTGGGGACTGGGTGTTTGTGTCGTCCTTAACGTTCCTTTTCACACATTCAACACTTAACACTTCCGCCATTTACGTAATACTCGAAAGTTTCTCACGTATGGTGCAAGTAGGGGCAAAAGATCTTCGTAGGTCGACGCCCCGAACAAATAGCATTGTTATGTCAAAAAATGTCAAAATTTATCTATAAAAATGAAATGCTAATGCAATATTAATAAAGCACTAATATCTCAGCATAATCCATTGGTAGCTGATATTATTATTATTATTATTATTATTATTATTATTATTATTATTATTATTATTATTTGCTTTACGTCACAAAGGCACAGATAGGTCTCACGGCGACGATGGGATAGGAAATCCTAGGAGTGGGAAGGAATCGGCCGTGGCCTTAATTAAAGTACAGCCCTAGCATTTGCCTGGTGTGAAAATGGGAAACCACGGAAAACCATCCTTATGGCTGCCGACAGTGGGGTTCGAACCAACTATCTCCCAGATGCAAGCTCACATCTGCGCGCCCTTAACCACACGGCCAACTTTCCCGGTAGCTGATACTGTTGTTAAATAAAAATTCATATAATAAATCGTTTAGTTTGCATGTTTGTGACGTTTCGATGTAATAAAAACGTATTCCTCATGTAAGTGTTTCCTAGAAACTCTTTAGTATTTAGTGTGAACTTTCATTTGTCCCATCTATCAACTACTGAGGGATCAAACTCGGATGTTATTGTTTTCTAATATTGCCTATATTTTATTTTGCAAGTTGCTTTACGTCGCACCGACACAGATATGTCTCATGGCGACGATGGGAAGGGCTAGGAGTGGGAAGGAAACGAACGTGGACTTAATATGGTACAGCCCCAGCATTTCTTGGTGTGAAAATGGGAAACCACGAGAAACTATCTTCAGGGCTGCCGACAATGCGGTTCGAAACCACTATCTCTCGAATACTGGATACTGGCCGCACTTAAGCGACTGCAGCTATCGAGCTCGGCACTTAACTATTTACAGTTATTACAATTCTTGCTATTAGATTCTAACAGACAATTATTATTTGACCCAACAGTGCTTAAAATCCACAATCAGATAACGAAGCATGTAATACTGTATATCGTTGCTGCGCCACGAAATGCCGTTATGTGACAATGTTGAGGGAAGAAATACTGGCCCGCAGCACATGTATCCCTCAGGACGAAAAATCGTTGATACCTTTGACAATAAAGTTCGGTGAATAGTCCTGTACTATCAATATATATGGACAACGCATGACAGTGACCTTACTGTCCTTCGAAATAGTCCCCTCCCGTAAATATGCACTGCTGAGATCGGCGATACATGTCCTGGAAACATTGGAAGAAGGCTTCCGTTGGGATGGTGTTCAAAAGCCTCGTCACGTTTCGTTGGATATCAGGAATATCGCCAAATCTCCTTCCCTTTCAAGCGAATTTGAGTCGTGGGAATATGAAGAAGCCTGAAGGATTGAGATCTGGCCAGTATGGGGGATTTTCGAGTTGCACCACCCGCTTTTTTGCCATGAACTTTTTTACGATATTGGCTGTCTGTGGGCGAGCGTTGTCATGGGCAAAAAACCATGAATCTTGTTGTGCGTACTTGGGTAGACGTTTCATGAGACGGGTCAAAATTTCAATGTACCATGCAGCATTCAACGTCGTTCCCTCAGGTAAAATTTCCTTGTGGATAATGCCTTGAATTTCGAAAAAGGTGATGAGCATCTTTTTGATGCGTAAGTTTTCGGCTCTAACCTTTTTCTGACGAGGAGATTCCGGAGAACGCCATTCCATGCTTTGCCGTTTCGTTTCAGGGTCGTATCTGAGACACCAGGTTTCATCCTCAGTTCAAGAAATTTGGTGTCACATCCGCCGTTTCGACTAAATCCTGTGAAGCCTCTAAACGTGCCTGCTTCTGATAGTCAGTCAAGACGAGAACACGTTTTCCTCTTCCCTAAATTCTGGGTAACGATTTGTTGTACGGATTCACGGTTAATCTGCAGTTCATCCGCTATCATGCGTGCAGTTAATCGCCGATCGATCGTGATTAATGTCCTCACCTTCTCAAACTTTTCGTCTCTGACGGCGGTCGCCGGTCTTCCGCTACGGGGGTTGCCAGAAATACTTTCCCGGCCTCCTCGAAAACGGGCGAACCACTGGTACACACACTTCAAGGACAGTGCCTTATCTTTATGAACACGTACAAACATCGCATGCGTTTCTTTCTGTGTCATGCCAAGCTTAAAGCAAAACTGTACATTGATCTTTTGGTCGTTCATGTTCCTGTTCGCCGTTCAGAACCAACGCACTAAACACGCACTGTGTCAAATAGATCGTACACGGGACAAACACGATGCTCAACTCAACAACGTTGGGAGCAGGTGGTCGAAACCTGCTGCTACGCAAGTGCATCGTTGTGTGTCGCCAGTGTTGCCGAAACGACCGTTCTGACTTCATTGTCACTTTATTGTCACAGGTTGTATTTTATGCAGTACTGAATCACAGATGACAGAACCTTTCTGGTCAGAGTTCTAAGCCGAAATATTGTCACATAGCGGTTTTTCTAGGCATATTTTTCACATTCTCAAGGGATTAAAAACCTATACCAAGCAAACAAACTAAAAACCAACCAACAAACCAACTACAAACATAACTATCACCACAACGAAATAGAAGTTGTTGATTTAATGAAAGGAGCCAGGGCAATCACCACAAACAAGGCTTTCCAGAAAGCATAATGAAATACATTTTCTAATATGCAGTATGTATATTAAGAGAAACGTTTATATCCTTCCTACCTTATTGTTTTGTATAAAATTGCAAGTGTTCATTTATCTGTCATAATTAATACCCTTTTTACTGATTTCGCTCTTCACCATTTTGCTATACCCATTCTTTATTGCTCTGGATGGCTCATTGTTAGATATACATGCTATATTTTGTTTGTTATTTATCTGGTAAGAGGGTGGCAGTGGTGATGATTATTGTTTAAGAGGAAGTACAAAATTAAATTAAATGGCGTATGACTTTTAGTGGCGGGAGATGCATCGCCAGATGCAGGTCTTTTGATTTGACGCCTGTAGACGACCTGCGCATCGTGATGAGGATGACATGATGATGAAGACGACACATACACCCACCCCCCGTGCTAGTGAAATTAACCAATTATGGTTAAAATTCCAGACCCTCCTGGGAATCGAACCCGAGACCCCTGTGACCAAAGGCCAGCACGCTAAGCATTTAGCCATGGAGCCGGACAGTTAACGCTAATCAGAGGGAAAACGTGTAAAAGTCAGACACTTCGAAAAATGAAGGTAACGGCCAAAGAATTTCAAGGACCACGAAGGGCTAATAAATAAAAGACTGTCTAGGATTCGCAAACCTGGTTATACTTGTATTTAAATTCATACATTAACACATCTGTTCGCATTCCTAAATTGTAAATTGAAATTAAATCACCGCTGTAGTGCTAGTTCCTGTCATTTTGGATTGCGTCACACTGTATCAGCTCTGTTTGAAAATATGATGGTGATTTTTTCGGGACGCGCTGAAAATTGCGCCATATTTAATGTTGAGGTGCCATGTCGGTAATTTGTTTGAATCGGGCGTTGTTGAATTCATCGTGTAAATATATGTAATGACGTCTGGTATTTTCCAAGATTTTTGTAAGTAGAATAAGTTATGATTTTAATGACCGAACATTGTCAAAATTTCCTGCCTTTAAGCTGATTTAAAAACTAAAACCTCTGCATTTTGAAGGCATCAATTGTACTACACATGTGATAATCAACTTGTTACCCCCTTGCAACGAAGTATATGTTACTTTACTGTTTCTCACGCACACATGCAGTCGCATCGGTTGTTGGTTTGAACCCCACTGTCGGCAGCCCTGAAAATGGTTTTCCCTGGTTTCCCATTTTCACACCAGACAAATGCTGGGACTGTACCTTAATTAAGGCCACGGCCGCTTCCTTCCCACTCCTAGCCCTTTTCCGTCCCATCGTCGCCATAAGACCTATCTATGTCAGTGCGACGTAAAGCAACTAGCAAGTAGCAAAATAGTATCGGTTGCTGCGCGAGGAAGGAGGGAAACGGTGCCGAGGGGCCGAGGTGGAAAGGCCTGCACTACAGAGATTATGTGTTAAAAATGTCTTTATGAAGTACACGAAGTCATCGGTTTAATGGTCGGTGCGAATCGTAGGATCGCAGGCTGCTTCGTAAAGTTCTTCAAGGACTTCCATCTGAACAATGTCTTTGTTCTAAGAATTGCAATTACTACTATCAAGGGCTCAATTGCACCGGGCGATTTGGCCGTGCGGTTAGGGGCGCGCAGCTGTGAGCTTGCATCCGGGAGATAGTGGGTTCGAACCCCGCTGTCGGCAGCTCTGAAGATGGTTTGCCGTGGTTTCCCATTTTCACACACGGCCGCTTCCTTCCCATTCCTAGGCCTTTTCTATCCCATCGTCGCCATAAGACCTATGTGTGTCGGTGCGACGTAAAGCGAATAGCAAAAAGTCTCAATTGCAATACTACGCTATCATTCAACGGACCCTAAACTACAAAGAAATTTTAAAAAATGATTTTCCAAACTGTCTTATTTTAAATTAAAAAAACATAAGTGTCCCGTAGGCTTTGTATTTTGGCAATCCCTGAATGGGGAAAGCATACTGTCTGTTCTCAAGTAATACTATTATTATTATTATTATTATTACTATTATTATTATTATTATTATTATTATTATTATTATTATTATTATTATTATTATTATTATTATTATTATTATTGAGAGCCTCCGTGGCTCAGGTGGCAGAGCGCGGAACTCTCAACGTTGGGTTCCGTGATTCAAATCCCGGTTTCTCTATGTGATATTTGTGCTGGACAAAGCGGAGGCCGGACAGGTTTTCCTCCGGGTATTCCGGTTTCCCTGTAATATTTAATTCCAGCAACAATCTCCAATATCATTTCATTTCATCTGTCATTCATTAATTATTGTCCCAGAGGAGTGCGACAGGCTTCGGCAGCCGGCACAATTATAATTCTCGCCGCTAGACGGGGGCTCCATTCATTCCATTCCTGACCCTGTAGAATGACTGGAAATAGGCTGTGGATTTTTTATTAATATTATGATTATTATTATTATTATTATTATTATTATTATTATTATTATTATTATTATTATTATTATTATTATTATTATTATTATTATTATTATTATTATTAGAACTGTTATTGCCTTACTGATTTGTAAACTGGTCTGTCCGTAGCATTTTTTTTTTTTTTTTTTGTAGAATTACTATACCTTACTTTCACCTATGTTTACACTTTTAAATTATATTTTTGATAATGGTTAAGTGTAAAAGACGGCCATGAGCCCTAACGTCACCGCAAATGTAAGCCAGAAATAAATAAATATTATAATCTAGTCTACCTCTGTGGTACAATCATTACTGTGATTAGCTGCCAACCCCGGAGGTTTGGGTTCGATTCCCGGCTCTGCCTCGAAATTTTAAAACTAATACGAAGACTGGAACGGGGTCCACTCAGCCTCGGGAATCTAAATGAGTAGAGGAGGATTCGATTCCCACCTCAGTCATCCTCGAAGTGGTTTTCCGTGGTTTCCGACTTCTTCGCCAGGCAAGTTGTGGGATGGTACCTAACGTAAGGCCACGGCCTCTTCTTTCCCTCTTCCTTGTCAGTCTCATCCAATATTTCCATCCCCCACACAAAGCCCCTGTTCAGCATAGCATTTTAGGCCGCCTTAGCGATGTACTGGTCCTCCTCCTCAGTTTTATCCCAGGTAAAACATCTCACGATACAGGACGCTGCCCTTGAGGTGGTAGAGGTAGGATTTCTCGCGGAGTTTGGGGGGAAAACAACCCTGTAGGGTAACCGATTAAATAAATACGTCATTATAATTATAATATTCTATAGGCCACAACTCAGAACCACTTCATAGAAAAAGGAATGTAATCTATGGGCGTGCTGAGAAATGGAATTTCATGTGTTCTTGTGGTAATAAATATCTGGGGAGATGGGAGATATTGCGCAAAAGGTCAAATATAACTTCGTTTAACGCATCATGAGGCAGAGAATGGTTTATCCCTCCATATATAGCAGAGATGAGCACGAGCTCTGTCGAGTCCCTTCAAATACCTTAGTTTGTAAGTTGATGGTGCAATTTACTCCACCATGTGAAACTGTCCTCGTCGTTCTGTGTGACTGAGAGTGCAGAAGACATATTAGTTTAAATAAAACATGAGTCGGAGGGAGACAGAATGCGAGCACAATATTTGCCCTCCGTATGTGTTTCAATAAACCACAGCTGCTCCAGAATATAGACACCGCATTTTGAAACAGAACACATATGGCAAAAGCACCATTTCTTGAAAGCTTTCGAAACTATCATGAGACGTTTATAGACTAGATGGTTTGGAAGCGATGAAGCTTTGAAATACATTAATAGTAATTCCTGTGTGGATCAAAAATTTCCGTATCTTCACTACTCTCCAGTGTCCCGTGAGAAAATATTGGCGCTCTTGAGAACTCCATAATGGCTCCTCCCGGTTTCCGGCCATCTGTGGAACACATTTCGTGTACCACAGCCAAGCCATCTTCGTACAGCCCCTGAAGGCCATTGGAGGGGTTTAAGGTAAAGGTTTCCACTATGTGCGACCTCGGTACTTGGTGAGATACAGTGGTTAGCTCTACGCCTGGCCATCTTGCCAGATAGTATGTTCGAACCCTATTGTTGGCAGCTCTGAAAATGGTTTTCCGTGGTTTTCTCATTTTCATACCATCAAATGCTAGGGCTGTACCTTTATTAAGGCCACGATCGCTTACTTCTCATTCCTGGCCTTTTCCTAATCCAATGTCACCACTATCTATGTTGGTGCGACGTGAAGAAATCTGTAGAAAGGAAACTATTTCTACAGTTATTCATTGAATATTTACACTTATATTTTACTGGAGTGATTTAAAGGCATATATCAATATCATCCTCTACAACTAAGATATTCTTTCAGATATTTTTCTTCATAATACTTACCTTTCCAAACCAATATTTTTTAATTGTTCCACTATTATTGTTAAAATAAATGAACGGGTCTGTTACGGAGTCACATGACCTACGTACCGTGTGATAAGTACTGCCGAAGTAAAATACCTGGTCAGTATGAGTTTCAAATGTTATTGTTAACATTTTATTTCCTATTTCAGGACAAATTTACACTTTTCAAGGTAACGATACTCAGGCTCCTTAACTTTCACGCACTCCAAGTCTTTTGACGCTCGACGTTGGTAATTTTGGACTCTTTAGAATTCAAACAAACCATTCTCTTCTGTACAATTCGTTCTCAATAATTTTCAACCCATTTACTGCCCATTTGTGGTGACAGTTGGCATTTTTCTGGCGTGAAAATGGGAAACCATGGAAAACCATATTATGGGCTGATGACAGTGGGGTTCGAACCCACTATCGCCCGAATACAAGCTCACAGCTGTGCGGCTAAAACCGTACGGCCACTTGCTCGGTTTATTATTATTATTATTATTATTATTATTATTATTATTATTATATGTAATTCGCTGGGGCCTTCAAGGACCACGTTACGTCTTGTTGCATTTGACACTGAACTTGGCCTTCTTTAGAGCCCAAATTTCCCTCATTCTTTGTGAGTGGGCCTGCTTACGCTCCTCTGTCCAAGGGGCACCGGGTCTTCTCTTCGGTTGCTCGTCTCGGTTTAGCCCGTTCGTCAATATTTTCTTGCGGAAGAGATCTCTGTTAAGGGCGTCTTCAGATGAGATATGTAGCATTTGCAGGTCTTCTTTGGTATTTCTAAACCAGGGAATTGTGGTTTTGGGGTTTGAATAAAAAAACTGAAAGATTTCTTTAGTTAACTTTCTTCCGTCCATTCTTTCCAGATGGCCGTAAAATCGTGCCCGTCTTTTTCTGATTGTGTCGGTAATTTTCTCTATTTTGCTGTAGACTTCCTTGTTGGATCTCTTTTGATGGATTCCATTTCTGTACTTTGATCCCAAGATTACTCTCACAATTTTGCGTTTCCTTTTCTCCAGTTCTTCAAGGAGTCCTTTGTTGGCATTTAGAGACAGGGTTTCGGTTGCATATAGAACTACTGGCTTCAGAACTGTTTCATAGTGACGTATCTTGGTGTTTTGGGAAAGGCATTTTTTGTTGTAGATTGTGCGGGATGTGTGGTAGGCTATTTCCAGTTTGCGTACTCGCTCCTGAAGTGCTTCTTTGTCCAGTCCATTTTTCATGATGATCTCACCCACGTATTTGAATTTGTCTACTCGGGTGATGTCCCCGTATTTTGTATGGAGTTTTGGTGGAGCCTCTTTGATGTTAGTCATTACTTCTGTTTTCTCAAACGATATCTGCAAATCAGTTTGTTCGGTAATTTCCTTTAAAATTTCAACTTGAGCTCTAGCGGTTTCTATGTCGTTTGAGAGAACAGCAATATCATCGACAAATGCTAAGCAGTCTGTTGCGATCCCCTTGGATTTGGTTCCTATTCTCAATGGACTGTAGTTGGTATCCTGTAATCTCACCCGCCAGGTTCTGATGATCGTTTCAAGAACACAGTTGAAGAGTATCGGGGATAGCCCATCACCTTGTTGGAATCCTGTTTTGATGTCAAAGGAATGCGAGAGATATCCGTGGAACTTCACCTTGGATTTTGTATCGGTCAGGGTGGCTTTAATTAATGCCAGCAGTTTCAAATCAACTCCAAATTCATTTAAGATGTTTAATAGGACATCCCGGTCAATGGAGTCATACGCTTTCTTAAAGTCCACAAAGACAGACACATACTGCTTGGACCTTAGTGTACAATATCTGATGATCGTTTTGAGATTTTGGATCTGTTCATCTGTTGAGCGACCTTTTCTGAACCCTCCTTGGTATTCACCTATTTCATGTTCGACTTGTGCGTCCAAACGCTCCAGGATGGCAAGTGATAGAATTTTGTAAGTCACGGGTAGCAAAGATATTCCTCCGTAGTTGTTGATGTTTTTCATGCTGCCTTTTTTGTGTAATGAATGGATCAAAACTATTTTCCAATCTTCGGGTAGGGTCTCCTTGTTCCAAATTTCTTCTATTTGCTTTTGCAAGATATCAAGTGATTCCTCTGGGGCATATTTCCATAGTTCTGCTACTACTGAGTCTTCCCCCGGCGCTTTGTTATTTTAGAGACGGGCAATGTGGCGTTTGATTTCATCTCTGTCGGGTGGTCTGGAATCTGGGTACCTAAGTAAGGGTTCCTTGATCTCAGTGGCGCTTTGCGGGTTAGAGCAATTAAGTAAATTCTTGAAGTAATCTGCCAGAATGCTGCAATTTTCTTCATTTGACGTTTTCTTCATTTTCACCTGATCATAGTGGAGAATCTACACGTACTACAAAATTAAGTCTCCGTTCAATATATGATTGTGTAGGCTGATTGGGAGAACGCAGATGCCGTTTCTCCATTCTATACGGCACTTTGAAGGTAGGAAATATTCAATGAAATTTGTAAACAAACAGTGAACATTTTAAGTGAAGAAAGTGAAGGAGAAGATAGCCATCCGATTACCCAAACCGTTAAAGGTAGACCACAATTATGTGTTGAAGAATGTTCGAACACAAAATTGCTTGATGAATATACATATGTCTGTAAAAGGAAACCCTCCATAAGCGGTCCTGTGTTATATTTTATATTTAACATTCAGCTTTAAAATTCGGAACCTAACTTTTAGATTATTCACTTTATCATAATTGTTGTTTAGTCACTTCGAGAATCTTAAGATAAAAGTACCCTTAACAGCATATAATTTTCATGTATGGTTCAGGAGTTACAGTCATTTTTGTGAAACTGCAGGATTAAATATCGCATGGGGAGTAAGGAGCAAGGCTAACAGACAGGCGAACGTAAGGGCCATGGAAAATTGCCGCATTGAGCTCCGTACATACATCAGGAAGTAAAAACTAATATTGTCTACAAGTAAATCTTACAAGGCCGTCGAATGTAAATTTATCATTTCAGTCGGACAGAACCGGAGAGGGATGCTATCTATTGTAAAAATAATTATAAAAGCAATTTTTGTCCCAAGGGAGTTGATTATGTGCGGGGCCTTGTAATTATGAGCTTGTATTCGGGTGATAGTGGGTTTGAATACAACTTTCGGCAACCTTAAAGATGTTTTTTTCCATAATTATTATAGTCTCGTGAGTATCCTCTCGAGCCCTGGAAGATCACCGTAATACTGGTTTGCACCAGATTCAGGCGCGAGGTGGCATTTCCAGGTGAACCCACTCTGTTGCGGTGAGCAATCTCACCGTATCAGGCTTCGTCGGGCGATGGTCACTGCGTGAGGAGTCCATTATACTGAACATAGCCCGTACAATACTTATTTGCGTAGATCAGATTTATTCACAGGGCCAACAGCACTCCGGCAGCGTGCTGAGCGTTGGCCATTTATTCTGAACTTCTTTCCAATTTGATTATTATTTTATATATGGTTTGTTGGTTTAGGCTATTACGAATTTGAACTCTGTATTGGGCGAAGGCCTGTATGGTTCAGTAAATCCACATATTAAAGATGGTTTTTCCATGTTTTTTTTATTTTTACACACCAGAAAAATGCTGGGACTTTACCTTAATTAGGGCCACGGTCATTTCCTTTAAGTCCTAGCACTGTCCTATCTTATCGTCACCTTGAAACCTATCTCAGTCGGTGCGACGTAACACCATCAGAAAAGGTGTAACTACCCCTTCCCTCCCCACCCCCTTTCATGTTCTTCACGGTAAAACTGGGAGACGAAATTGGTTCAACAGTGTGGAAAGCTAATCCGATAAATGCTGGACCGGGACAGTGGTGTCTATTGGGTTAATGCTCCTGACAGTAATCTGCACTGAGGGAGAAAATACTTGAAACATTTGACGAGGGGTTGCGGTTAGCTATTTCCGTTATACCTGTCACTGATGCATAACAGGGATTCTGTATAATGACATTATCAGGCGGTACGCACGTACGAACAATACATCCAGTTCTCATGATGCATGAGTAAAAAAAAGGGGGGGAATAGAGTAATGTGATTTTTCAATTAGCTTCATTCCGGCGTATGACGCATCGCAGTGGTTGAGCCACAGCTAAAGATCAATAAAAACGGCAACAGCGGTAGTCGCCAGCCGATAATATGTATGGGACCGGTGTGGGGGTGGAGGTACATTAATCATGGCAAGCACGAGGCAGTAAGAGCCATAACAGATGATATTATCTGGCCTATGTTACAAAAACCAGGAAGTGAACTAATTGTTTTTGTTGTAATCAGCTGTCGGCAATCTCTCCCCGACTTTATTTATGAATGTTTTGACGTACCAAATTAACTTCAAATGATATCGTTCAAAGGTACGACCTCTCCCCATATTTTCATCGTTATGTTTGCATTAGTCTTCTTATGTGTATTGTATTAAGTGAATTACTTGATTCTATCAACTCTAATAAGGAAGAAAAAATGAAACTGATAGTATCAACTTCGTGATAACCGGTCATGACCTGAAGGAATAGATAAATAGTGATAACATTATGAGTTAATGTCTCTTCAACTTATATAGATCGTTGGAGACTAGGAGTGGTTCACTTAGGTGGTAATGTTCATTGTTGTTAGCGAAATACAGTGAAATACCCACTAATAGAAAATATATGTTTTAATACTATGGGGGTGCTGTTCTCCTAGCTTTTCATGACAATGTCACCTGATGCAAGTTTGACTTTTGGTGAATTGAAAGACATGTTTGATAACCACTTCGTTACAACTTTGTTTACAAGTGGCCCATGATAACTTATAACAAGAGGCGAATTGCACACAGTGGTAAATAAAATTGTGACGTCAATAAATAAATAAATAAATAAATAAATAAATAAATAAATAAATAAATAAATAAATTACAATTATTGCATAAGTCTTCCTCGTGAACAGTCGAGATTTTCTTCTGAAGATGCGGACTAAAGTTATCTGCGAAACGTGAAGAATTCCTCCGTCTTTTATTGACACGGGAAAAGCCCAATAGCTCATACCATGTCTGAAATATTACAACTCATTAACTTAATTTACATTTACGGCTTCTATTATCTTACTCTTTATTCGAATTTGCCTACTTAAGACCACGCTTATTGAACCGCTAAGGTTTTATCTTTGCTCGCCTTTGTCACATTATTTCTTTCTTTCTTCTGACCAGAAGTTACATTCCTTCTACAGAATTTTTCCTGAAAACCGAGGGCTTTCTTGAGGATCTTTCTAATAGTCTGTATGTTTGTTTTAAGTCTGTCAACTCCAATTCTTTTATATTCTTTTCAGCCTGCGTCAGTCAGGTGATACCGACTTCCTTGTTTCGCCAGACTGTGAACAGGCGGTTGGCCAGTTTTTTAGGAGACAATCCTGCCATGTGCCATAGGAGTCTACCCTCCTTTCTCTGGCACAGTCAGTGAGTCTCTCTATTCAGGAGTGGAAAATGACGTCTCCGGTATTACCCATCTTTCAGTATCAGGCCTGGGATCGTTCTGAGTATTATTCTCTCCCTTTCCAACTTTTCAATCAATTCTTTTTCTCTCTGGTGATAGACACTCCATGGCATACAAGGCACCGTGTCGATTACTGTAATGTAGTGTTTCTGCTTCAGATTGGGAGATAGGCACCGCTTGTTGTAGATGTTTTGAGTAAGTCGATAGGCCAGTTCCAGCTTGTGTACTCTTGAGGAGAGGGCGGCTTTTGCTGACAAGTTGGGTTCAATCCAGCCGCTGACGTACTTGAATTTCTCAGCTCTATTGATTTTATCCTGTTCTAGCCACATCTCTATATTAGCTTCTTTGATGTTGTTAAAATACTCGGTTTCCTCCAGTGACTCATGGACTCCCACTTTGGTGGCACGTCCTCTGAGACAATTGACATGGTCCAACGTCATTTCCAGACACTCAGTGATCAGTTCCATGTCGTCTACAAAGGCCGGATAACTTTTTTATTTTGTTATTAACAAATACATCGCAATTAGGAAATATCCCGGTGGCAATAGTCACGTACAGTAGTGTGTTTATAAGGTAAAGTTAAAACATAATTACACAACAAAACCGACAACAACAAAACAAAAGTACAAGAAGCAATTCCACGGAAAGAAAATATTACAAGAAATACTACTCGTTTAACATTCTAAATGCATCATCATCATCATCATCATCATCATCATCATATAAAATTTCACACACAACTTGATGATGATGTTTAAAGGGACCCAACATCTAAGGTCATCTGCCCTCATGCACAACTTAAGTATTTCCAATGTTTAACACTATGACTTGCAATACTATAGGATGATCTTACTACTAGCTTAACATTACAAGTTAAAAACATGAATACCCAACAACAACAACAACAACAACAACAACAACAACAAGAACAAGCAAATTAAGCCCAAGTCAACCCATCCCTCTTGTAATCCAGAGAGAGCCCCAATGTGACCAGTTCCTTGCGCCATTCTGTCACAAGTTGTTCAAGGATGCATTTGAGTGTGACAGTCCGTCACTTTGTCTCACACCTGTTTTAATCTCGAAGGTTTTTGAGATCTCACCTTAGAACCTAACCTTGGATTTGTAATAATCATATTATTGATGTTATTTATTTCGAACTAAATTATATGGCTGCTAGCCTAGCGACATTGGTGACTAATTTTATAACCCGAGCATATTTTGTTCTAGTAATCCTAAGTCAACCACAATGGTACCGTTGTGTTGGTTGTAAGATTTTATATCCAAAGGTACGCGTACCATACATCAGAATTTATTTTCAGAAGTCGATATGAAGCAAATTAAGATGTTCTGACATTCTCACCCCTGAATAACATTGCCCCAAAGGGTCATAGGGGGACAGTAATGGCACGATCATATCGGCAATAAGGGGAGATTTCGAATGATGTCCAGCATGAATGGTCGAAGTAGTAATTTAGACGGTCAAATCGACCAGTTCTAAACAACATTCAAACTTCTGCTCGGCCCTTGCCATGACACTCTGTTGGTATTCGGATCACATTGTTATATTTTTGTAAAGCGTCAAATGTTCTGCCTTTGGACGTCTTAACTTCATTCGTATGTCTTTCGGCTTGCGAGTCGTCAATCGCGAACTAAACATCTAACGCCACCCCAACCCTCACGTATTTAACTGAGGTCCATCAAGTGTCGCAGATTCTCACGTGTACAATGTTGCAACCAAACGGTACCTCAACCATTCAGATCTGATCTTTAGTTCCTGTGTTGTGAGCCTAAATGCTGACACTTGATTTACATCTTAAGGTGTGAATATTTGTAGCCTGATTTTATGGACTTGGTCACGTCACTAGGGAAGAGGTCTTCAGGCTGCCCACTGATAGACTACTGTAGACGAGAGTTAAATTTACAATTAAAAATATATTTGCTGATGAGAGGAAGAGATAAATATCTACATCCACATAGCTCACAACAGTTTCACCTAATATTTTTATTTTTCAATTCTTTTTGCGTCGTCAAATATTGTTTATTATTCACATTAATTCCACATGAGTGGAAGCCCACAGGCCCAACCCTTCAAGAAAAAACGTTGGCAAAACAACGAGACGAACTGGGATAAAATGGAAATCTTCCTGAGTCCCGCATAATAACCCATTTTTTATTGGAAGATAATTATAATAGATCAAAGGAATTCAGATAATTTCCATGACCAGCTCCACTTTTAACCAATTCACACACGAATTATTTCTGACTCGCAAAATAATGGAATCGATTTTTAAATGGTCTTAACTCACTAATTTGTTTATTTTCTGATTTTGCGAATATCGGAAACTTTGAACACAGTCCTACCGATTACATTTAAATCGGCATCTTTCATGTCTCGAGTTGAGAAAGGACGGAGGATCAAGGATGGCAGTTTGTTTCACATGGAAGTATCTCTGAAGAGTCAGTCAAAAACTCATAAACAAAAAAGTTAACTTTCCAATGAGTATCCTTTACCATTTCTTTACTCCCATGCAGAAAAATACTATTTCGAGGGGTATTCTACAGTAAGTCGCATCATCAACCAACCTTCCTTTCCGGTTCATAGTTCAAGGACACAACTGCCACCATCATCACCATTATACCTAACCGTAAAAGTTCCCGTTAAAAAAATCAAGACTTTATAAAAAAAACAGACCTACATTTCTTACGAGCAAAGGACGACTTCTACAATGAAATCATTTCTTTGCCAAACGAGCATGAATGTGACACAGAATAAGAACACCGAAAGAAAGAAGTTTGGATAAAAAATAAATATAGATGTTAATGATATTATTTTGCCTGTCTAATTTGTACTATACAGTAAGAAGGAACAGTGATATCAAAGTATTTCCTTTTATTTTCTGAACTTAAATCTTACTCAGACACCTATTCAGAAAGGTTGTAATTGAAGAAAAGTATGATTCTAAGTACTTAAATGTGAGATTGAATAATAAGTTATATATTAGAATAATTATCATATGGATTTCCATAAGATAGTTGAAATAATTTAATTCCACTTAATTTTAACCAGATTTCTCAAGTTAGAAATTGTAATCTTTTAAAGGGAGTAACACAGAAAATTGTAAAATTAAAAAAGTAGGATGTTTACTTGAAAGTGAAAATTTGTTTTATATAGCAGCACTTTATAACTTACCAATCCGATAAAAATATAAATATGCATACATTGTACTTAGTTTTAGTCAATATGGCATACGCCCGTTTAAAAATTTCGAATTCATTTATTTTGAATTCCTCCTACATAAAATAAAGGCTGCCACTGGGACAAAGAGTACCTCAAAAGATATATTTTTTACATTAAATGCAAAGTTCATCGGTTAATACTGAAGCTTAATCAAATTTTGATAATCCAAACGGGGAGTGACAACATTACTGCACAAAAAACGGCGTGTCAATACTCCGGAGACCGAGCTCGATAGCTGCAGTTGCTTAAGTGCGGCCAGTATCCAGTATTCGGGAGATAGTAGGTTCGAACCCCACTGTCGGCAGCCCTGAAAATGATTTTCCGTGGTTTCCCATTTTCACACCAGGCAAATGTTGGGGCTGTACATTAATTAAGGCCACGGCCGCTTCCTTCCCACTCCTAGCCCTTTCCTGTCCCGTCATCACCATAAGACCTATCTGCGTCGGTGCGACGTAAAGCAACTAGCAAATAAAGAAAGTATTCCGGAGACTGGTGAGACTTGTCGTTGTTGGCCACTTCACCCAAGCTGCATTAGTTTTTTGAGATGCAGAGATGTCAGAATTTTTTTCCTGCGTGAGTTTTTACATGACGGAACATCTGCAGACACATGACTGCCGGAATTGAGTACCTTCAAATATCATCAGGCTGTGCCAAACTCACCAACCTGAGCTCAGAGAGCCAACCTCTACCGACTGAACCATTCGATGTCAATAACTCCCTACATTTTTTTTTCATAGAATGCATGGAATAAAACACCCACTTATTGATATTTGAAGTGTGGCAGGGAAAAGTGATCTAAGTGCCAAAACTGTGGAAAACAGGTTTTTTTACCCAAGACATTCTAAATGTCGCTTTCATTGTATCTTGCAATTTCCAAACGTGTCGCTAGATCATACTGGATGTAGTCCCAACGCCAATGTAGGTAAAGCAGACTATGTGCCGTTAGTTGGTGAACTGTAATCTGAATCCTTTGCTTATGATTCCGTGGTAGTACGAGTATAGTGTTTCTGTCATTTCGAAAGCTTCGTGATCGTGAATTACTAGGGATAATCTCGGAATCATTCTCTACAAACGAAACAACAGTGAGAATGCAGGTTGGGAATCTTGTCGGGTGCTGAAGCCAGGAACAAATGTCAACAATATCTTCTCCGTAGAATTTTCGACCTTAGTGAAACAAGTGCTTTTGAATAAATAAATAAATAAATAAATAAATAAATAAATAAATAAATAAATAAATAAATAAATAAATAAATAAATAAATAAATAAATAAATAAATAAATAAAACTATATACGCAAAATGCCGGGGGGTTATTTTTGGAACTTTTATCTTGCTGAGTCATTTTTTACAAGTTACTTTACGTCGCACCGACACAGATAGGTTTTATGGCGACGATGGAGCAAGAAATGGTTGGGAGTGGGAAGGAAGCGGCCCTGGCCATAATTAAGGTACAGCCCCAACATTTACGTGGTGTGAAAATGGGAAACCACTGGAAACCATCTTCAAGGCTGCCGACAGTGGGGGTTCGAACCCACTGTCTCGCAAATACTGGATACTGGTCGCACTTAAGCGACTGCAGCTATCGAGCTCGGTGTCTGAGTACTCCTTCATGATGAATTTGTTGTGATTTAAAGGGACTGCGATTTCTTTTGAAATATAGAGTGCTTATTGATGACGAGATTTTGTCATTGAAAGGACTAATATTTTTTAAAGAATTCTATATGTGCATCTCATTATTAATGATGAGTGTTTGTGATTTAATAAGACTAAGGTATATCTTTTAAATTCGATCAGTCTAAGTGCTTATTGATCGTGATTAATTTGAAGAGAAGGCAAGGAAATGAATACTTTCACGGACTTAAATCATTTCCCCATTTTTTTACCTGAAGAATATAGATCATTTCCTGATTTTCTTTACATTTTTCAGCAATTTTCAAATGCTCCTAACATGTTATTGCGTGACAATAACATTCCATGTCATGTTTTCGAGAAAAACGACTTCAACAGTATTCGCAAGGTTTCTAATTTTTATTTTTCGATAAAATTATTTCTAAATCAATTTGCCCTGCCACGCTTCATTTATTTAGCCACGAACAGACCTATGCCTTTCACTGTGACTTCTTTTCTTTTTCTTCTACTTCCACCGCTTTTTACACACTTTGGTGGGGTGGTAGGTGCGATCTGCGTTATATATGAGGATTTCACCCTGTTTTATAGCTCGATGCACTTCCTGACGCCAACTCAATGTGGGGGGATTTATTCATATTGCGTGTTTGTATAATGATTGAAGGTGTGGTTTCTCGTGTGCCTATGAAGTAGAGTATATTAGGAAAAAACACAGTCAGCGAATCCATAAGTTAGAGGAGTTACTACTACCACTAAATGTTTCCATTATTCCCCTGAAGGGCGAGGTGGGCCTCCTAAATGGTGACGCCGTCTCTCAGGCCGGAAGATGTGTACCGGAGAAAGAGATTAGTGGTGAAGGTGAGAGTCTATAGTAGGAAGTGTCACGGCATTCACCTGCACAGGAGAATGGAAAACCACGGGAAACTATTCTCAGAGGAGTTAACAGGGCGCTGTTAATATGTCCGTATTTGCCGGGAATCGATCTCGAGGCCCTCTATCTAAACCGATAATCTTTATGCTGACCAATCAGCCAAGGAGCTGAACTGATTTGAGCTATAAATAGAAATTGTTCCATTGAATGTTATTGGTTGAATAGGAATTACGTCGTATAATGTGTAGTAAGGTGATGTTGTCAATGCATTCTCCTTCTGTTGGAACACAATCTGTGATCCGTCTCATGAATCACAATGAGCCACATGTTACATAAGGAAATAGATTACTAGTAGCTCCACCGTGCTTGGCTCCATTGAGCAGTTGGTAATATCCTGCATAATTCGGTGATTATCTGCATCCTGGTTTCAGTTGGCAGATATCTCCACCCACTGTTTACCTGCTGCCCTCTCGCTTTCACCTGTTACTCTGAAGACACGCTAATGCTCATCATTAGATACTCTAGCAATGACCGCTTGACCTACAGGCTCAGTGGAGCAGCTGACAATACCTACGATAAGGATTTATACCACAGTCCTTTAAAAAACAAGTGAGTCCACTGGGGACTCATGCCCCAAATCGGAAGAGAACTGCACTGTTGTTTAAATAACCAACCTTAGCGAAAATATATACATACATTTAATGTAATAATATAAATAATGAAAAATGGCAAAGTAATTATATACACGGTGGTAATTTGAATAAAAGGTATGTCGATACCTCCACCGTTGTCATTTTATAAGCCGCCGAAGTTAGCTAATCAGATCGCTTCGCGGGCGATTTCAGGTGGGCTTTGCGAGGCGGTGTTGCTAAAACTACACGTGGCTTAAGACCGGCTTGAGAGCGCAATAGAAGAAATAAACTTCTCCAGGGGAGGGGCTTGAACAAGGACCTTCCTGCTGATAGCCTCGGCCCACACAAAGCACAGTGCGGTGTCCTTGGCTGAAACCCACTGTGTGTTATTGTTTGATGCTCATTTCTCGGCATGGCTCTCAAGCCCGACCAAGCCACACGTAGATTTAACATCACAGCCTTGTAAAGCCCATTTGAATTCACCCGCGAAGCGATCTGATTGGCTAGCTTCAGCAGCTGATAAGATGACAATGGCGCGAGATATCGAAGTAGTTTTTCAACTTACTTATTAGTATGACCAACGCTGTAACCCTCATACACTCGTTTTACGTTGCCTACATTGGTGTTCGAGTCATCAATCAATAGTCTGGATTGATGCGGCACTCCATGCTACTCTATACTGTGCTAAGCTTTTCTTTTCTACGGAGCTGCTGCATTCTACATCTGTTCTAACCTGCTTTACCTCTACCGTTCTTACCACCTACACTTTCCTCAGAAATCAACTGAACAAATCTTGGGTGTCTTAAGATGTGCTCTGTCATTCTATCTCTTCTGTTCAATTTTAGTCAAGTCGATCTCCTCTCACCAATTCGATTCATTATCTCTCCATTCGTGATTCGATCTATCCATCTCACCTTCAGCATTCTTCTGTACCACCACATTTCCAAAGCTTCCATTCTTTTTTCTGAGCTATTTATCGTCCATGCTTCACTTTTATACAATGTCACTATTTCAGTCTCGCCACTGACGAACCAGAACATACCGCTTAGTCCGAAAACTCGTCTCCTTATTTTCAAGTCTTCCCTGCCCAAAGATTGTAACATTTGTCTTAAATCGCCCAGAGCAAATCGTGCTTCTTTTGTAACTTCTCCAGTTCTCGAATCAAATAATCATTGGAACCATTCTCTAATTGGGGTCTTAACAGTAACATACGCCCTCTCGTTTACATCGTTACTGCAGCCGCTAAATACCCTCATAACCACAAAAAGAGATCTACAACCTTTTTTTTTTTACAATCTCGTTAATGGGATTATCACAATGAAGATCGTTCCTTCGTTACTTACAGCAGTCTGCGTGAGGTACATCCATTCCATCAATACAGTAATTAAAACTGAAGGGACCTTTTCCTCTTGATAAATCATACACGGCATGATAAGTATTGAGGTAATTTTCCTTTGCTTTATCACCCTTTTAAGGTCAACTACGGAAAAATATATTCATATCAACTATCTCCCTCCCTTAGATCATAAACAGGTCTGCAAACAGCAACAAATTTTCTTTAAAATGCCATATATCTCCCACAAATTTAGGTACTATTTCAAAGGAAGATACTAATATTTTGTGCAAGTTAATAAGTTCCAGGGCTCCAATTTTGATGACCTAACATATGCCAAAAATGGCTTGTAAAAATGACCTAAAATCCTCAATAAATGACATAAAATGATCGTTAAATTGACCTACAAGCATGAAGTAACATATATAATTATAAAATATGTGTACTCCCCATATTTATCTCATAACGCAGTGAATACAATTAACAAGTTTAATAAAATAATATCTTAATAACAGATACAGAAACACATGAGAAATAATTGTTTCAGTAATTCCTAATAATGCAGTTCTTACATGAAAAATAATTGTGCATCTATACGTCGTCAGTTCTAGGATATTATGCAGTCTCTGCAATCCACTGATACTTTGGATCCCACATGTTCGTCGTGAGCTACATGTTTCTGAATGATAAATCTTTTATCTATTGCCCACTTCCCTTCGCAGATTTCTCAGAAGTATATCTGAATACCTGTAGAAGAAAATTCCTCGCCGAATTTTGAAATAATTTTTTCTCTAATGGAGGCTTTAGCACTGCCATTATAACATTTGAAGTGAATCACACATGAATGAAAGTCGTACAGCTTTAGAAGAAACTAACTAGCACATATCTCTATATTTATACTCGGGAAATTCAACTATCTGATTGAAATGTTAATTTGTATCTTCTAGAGTGAAAATAACTCCCGCTCTTTCATCGCCTCCCATCCACATTAGAAGCAATATCTAGTTGCTCTCTAGAGGCGCGGATTTAAAAGATACGGATAAGGTTGTAGAAGGTTACTTTATTTCGCAAAGTTGGAAGTGAATACTGAACCTTTTGCTTTTTTGAGTATTCCTGTTCTTTGAAGCAGCGATGGTATTTAGATATGTTGATTACTTTATGTAAAAGCATGGAAATTACAGAATTATAGCGCAGGACGTAGAAGAAATGACTTAAAAACAAAAGAATAGTGTAACGAAGGGCTGAAAATGACAAATTAATTTGGTAAAATTGAAAAATGTGACCTAAAATGAAAAGTGAAAAAAATATGACGAAACAATTGACTTAATAAATATTTCTGTAATCAGGATCAGATGATCATGATTAATTTAAGAATTTAAGAATTTATTGCAGCCAGATGGCCATAAAATGAGATACAACAATAGGTTTCAAGGTTACAAAGTAAGCAGGAAATATTATCACACAACATACTGCGATTTACAGATGCTCGCTATATGATAATATTTAAGCTTGTTCGGTTCATGATATGTTATTCTTTTGCAAATTTTGTGATGGAAGTCGTGTACGGCGAGTCTTGTGACTACGTTTCTTAATCCCTGATTTTGCTGTGTCCATCGTCTATCGGTCATTGCTTCCATTAAGTAAAATTCCAGTGGTATGTCCTGTTGCTTCAGATGCTTCTGCTCAAGTACCTTCTCCATTTGCAGGATAGATGGCATGTGTAGTGTGAATCGGAGGTCTTCGATATAGAAAGATTCCCTTGCTTATTCATAGATTAGTCTGGAAAGTGACGATCCTGTCACGCCCAGTGCTCTCTTAAGGAATCGTGCTTTCACTTTTTCTATCGTGGTGAGGTCTGTTGTGGTTAGCCTTTCCCATATTTGCTCTAGGCCGTATGAGGTAGGGGGAATTATTTTAGCGTGGGAGAGTGTCATTGATGTTCGTAGTGAGAGTTTGGTTATGTTCTTCAGATCGTATATTCCTCGTGATCAGGATTTATACATCGTCGTTGCGCGCAGAAAACCCGATATATGATAATATTTCAGCTCGGAACTCTGACCAGAAAGGTTCAGTATTGCGTGAACTACAGATCAACGAATGTTCGTTCTAACTTGTAAGTGATATATGTACTGCGGGTCAGTATTTCTCCCCTCAACACTGCCACATACCGGTATTTCGAGGAACAACCACGATATGTCAGCAACGTGTATGATTCATCAATTAAAATGTGACATGTCACCAAAATCCAGGCCCTCTAATAACGCTAGTCCCTCCAATAATGACTTAAAAGGTTAGTATCCAATATGTATTTTACCCTATTAAAATCGGTTCTCAAAAATAAAATATATTTCATTGAAAATATTAAAGGTAGTCACTGCCATAATACTTTTATTTTAGGGACGGAAATAACTTGTTCATGTTTTCCTTGTAGCATTTAGGCAATTAAAGAATTTTACTGCGTTTGTTTGCCTCAGCTTTTATGGCTCGCAGAGAAGAGTGTACATAATATTTTTTTAATATGTTACCTTCCGGAAGGTAACGTTCACCAACACCTGAGGGGAGATGTAGTGGTTCTGTAACAATTAAATATTCACTTTAAATACAACATTGCTTTACGAACCTATACATATTATAATACTTTTAAAATCGGGAAAGTTTACTTTATTCGATGAAGTGAAAAATGAAAGGGCAGATTTTTCATGACTTTCCACGTGGGGTCAATGTTGAATGAGCTGTGTACTTGTGCAGTGAATTTATTTCATAGTACCTCAATTCAACCGTGATTATTGCCACTGTTCCGCAGGACCATGGGGACTGCGTTAGGTTGGTAAATTAGCATGCTCAGCTGCATGCAGAGCATAATCAAATATTCAGTAGACCTGGTGAAACGGCTGTGCAGCGTACGGTCATAACAAATGTGACTGAACATAAAAAGAATGACTATAGGCTATAGTGAGGTAATGTAGCTCGCCTGCGTTGGTGAACTATAAGGGAACTTGTTTTTGTGGGAAATTAGCATGCAGGTACTCTCCGTTTATATTTTAAGATTTTAAGAGTTTCTTCTGAAAGTGAGTTTACTTCAACTTTCGCCTATTTGCTTCAAACGGACGCTGCTAACTGCCGAGTCCAAAGTACTCGTTCCCATCCTTGGCCCAAAACCAGTTATCAACGAAATATTCATCGATAATTCACTATCATTTTAAAGGTATTCGTTTCTTTGTGAAGTTTCTTTGTGGAAACAAGTGTTCTCTTGTTCAGACAATATTTTAAAATATGTACTTTTTAACCCTTCACACATTTATTTTATTGAGATTGTATTTCAATTTATTTCGCACCGTGTACTTAAGTACATTGTATAGTCCGTTTGTGGATATTTTACCTATAAATTATTCCCTGTCCACAAATATTTATCCCTGGTACATTTTCGGTAAATTCTGTACTTTCTTTTCATAATTTTAATTTTTTTCAAATTTTCATTTATTTCCGGGTCGATAAATTACTATGTACATTTTCTCCTAATTATTCGAGAACTTCTTCGCCTTACTGTTATTTTTATCATTTATAACGAACAATAAATCTTCTAATGCGTTTAGTTTAAATCAACATGTGCAATTTCTGTATTTTTGAACTGCATGCCAAACGACTGATATCAATATCAAATGCCATAACAAGCGGAGCAATTCCTGTTACCAAAAGCTCTGGAAATATAATAATAGACTTTGGAGAATGGAATAGTGTTCATGTTCCCGACCAAAAATGTCCAGGTGGAATGTACAATAAGTCGTATGAAGAGAACAGCTAATTAGCATGATATTTTGGATTATTTAAGAACTCTGAACTAGGTTTTCGCATTAACAAATTACTGTAAATGCTCATTTATGTGGTAAATATTGATTGTGGGCGAAAATATATAGGAAAAAATACGAATATGCAAAAGGTGTTGAAGGGGGGAGACGATGTTAGGGAAAATACCCTTTAGAAAAAATTGTTCTAGGGAAACCATTTTAGAAAAACGTGAACGGTAATCGTATAGCCACCTGTAATTGGAGTCATACTGTTGGTGGTATAAATAAATAAATAAATAAATAACTAAATAAATAAATAAATAAATAAATAAATAAATAAATAAATAAATAAATAAATAAATAAATAAATAGGCTACTATTATTTCGACGTATATGTAACTACTTTGGTTTCTCTTCAAAATGAAAACCCTGATCTAGTATTCATACGTTACTTATTACAGATCACATATATGCATTCACCGAGGGACAAAACACATGACAGAGCACATCAATACAGATAGTGTAAAATCAAATTTGCTTTACCTGTTCTTATCAATATTTATATTAGCTTAGAAATTAGGATATCCTGAATACAGCCTGCTATTGTTCCGATACTGTATAGAAGAGTTGGTAGAATTATTAAATAATGGTACTTGTGACATTTGGATATTTTATTCTTCGGTTATTCTTTCCTTCTTTTGGTCACCATTACGAAGTAAATAACAATTTACAAAAATAGATGGACTGTGGCCAGGATCAGTTCACGATGATAGAATTCTGGAACGCTCTCACACCTACCGTGCAGTTAGTAGTCATGAAAATGATAATTCTTGGTGATAATGATTAAGGAATTATTCTCTGTACCATGACCCAGCACTCCGCAAGAATTAGCATACAATAATTTATTTAGAACAGAGTTAGTGACAATCGATAATTATTGTTTGGAGAAACAAAAAAGAAGATTTCCAAATCTAAATTATGAAAGAGTTAAACTGAACAAGGTGCCTCCTGTAATGTTAAGTTGTGCTGTACTTCATAACGCCGCCAATAAATTTCAATAAATTTCCAATTTCTTTGAAATCATTTAGGAAAAGGCTAAGAAAACAACAGATAGGGAATCTGCCACCTGGGCGACTGCCCTAAATGCAGATCAGTATTGATTGATTGATTGATTGATTGATTGATTGATTGATTGATTGATTGATTGATTGATTGATTGATTGATTGATTGATTGATTGATTGATTGATTGATTGATTGATTGATTGATTGATTGATTGATTGATTGATTGATTGATTGATTGATTAAAGTATCCCAAAGACCTCGGAGAAGATGATGGAAATCAGCAGACTGAAGAATTTGATATTTACATTGAAGAAAATTATTTGAAATGTCTGGTACATAGGAAGAGATATCAGGTACATGACGATATCTATGATCTTGGACTTCAGTTCTACTTCACCTCAAATTTATGATTATTGCAATATCCTCTTGCTAGCATTAATGTAAATTCAAGAGATGTTATTCCGTGATCATTGAAACATTCGAAATGTGTATTTGGAGTAGAATGGAGAAAATAAAATGGGTGGGTAAAGTGAAGCGTACTGCAGTACTGAAAAGAATCAAGGAACATATAACACTCCTAAATCTAAATAAAATGAGCGAGCGGGATGGGATATATATTGAGAGGAATAAGACTTATAAAAAATTCCTTGAAGATACACTGCAAGGGGAAAAGAAACTAGGAAGGAGAAGAATAAAAATATTGATCGAAGTGAAAATGGGTTGATACCAGACTACCAAACAGTTATGGTGTCAGGAACCTGCCACCAGGTAGAACACCTTATGATGATGATGATCAATTTTACTGAAAATATAATTTTTATCTAAATACTATAAATATGCTAGCTGTTTTACATCAAGGTTTAGGACGACCTACAGCTCTGTCACTTTTTTGCACATTCTCTCGATTTACATCAGTATTGCACCGTTCCCGCGTCCAGGTGAGGATACATGAGATCCAGACTAGCTCTTAATAAATAATTCTATCTGATTAATGTTGCTGGGTTGTGGGTTCCGCTTGAGAAAGTACGCAGATGGCCTATGGTAAATCTCAACCTACGCAGAAGGACGTCTCCAACATGCTATCAGTCGGATACCATACTCGCATGTCGCCGTAATTAATCGCAAATTTCAGGTTACTACGGTATTTCAAGTGATTCGTACGTGTTTCTAACGAAATCGCAATCAGAAAATGAGTCATTACAGTCTTATATCTAGTTCTTATACTAAGTAGGCATTAAAAGAATTATATAGTTTCACTACTCAGCTTTTATTGACTATTCAATCTAAGTACCAAGTACATGTCATGTAAAATATCGTTAAACGATGCCTCGTATAACGTAGACAGCTTCATAATGTTATAAACATCTCCATTAGTTGCAATTACGTTGAAATAAAGGAAAATAGGTTTGGAAAAACCCGTAATAAATAGTTGAAAACTAGGCCTTAATCATCGATTCATTAACTCTGGCCTGTCGAAATACTAAGTCTTAGTTAGGTAATGTTCGTAGAAATCAAATGAAAAAGAAAAATTAAAATATATAAATCAAATGAAACATATTAAATATAGTTGAAAGAATTAGATGCATCCAATTGGTTAAAAAAATGAAAAGAAAATTACACTCCCTACTATATACATCATTTCAGATTATAGTTTCAAAAGAGAATGTAAAACGCAGTGAAAATAACCAAATAAATAATTAATTAAGATCTGGAATCTCTTCTCACTGAGCTGAATTGCTCCTCAAAGTTACCAAAAATTCTATCATTTAGCCTTAAATTCACATATAACTGGTGAAACGAATGTCACTTTGCTAAAACTTAACATCTGTGTCCATACACAGTAGAAAATCGTATGGGAAAGCAATGTCTGTTTTCTGAGGACTTCAGTTAACTCATATGTTTGAAAATTTGCAGGTATGTTTCATATTTCATAGGGTCTGATCTCCATATAAGCAAATTCAGGTCCACTCTAAGTCGTAATTGATTTCAAATTGATTCTATCATAAGGCTTATGTGGTTAGTTCACTTAATTATTATCTTAATCCATGGTTGAAATTCAATTTAAGTGCGTATCTGGCTGAATGTAGCATTGCCAAGTGTATTTAATTAACTTTCTAACAAATTATACCATAAGTGGAAAAATTGGCATGTTAGAAGACTCTACCTTCATCTAAAAATCCATATATGAATGACTAAGTCACCAGTGATGTGTCAAACTGCTCCCATAAAATCATGAATTAGGTTACCATGTGTGAGAGTACTTGAAAATGGTCGTAAATAACTCAGTGAAGGCCTAAATATCAACGTTATTAGCCTCTTGGTTCATCTGATGATCCTACATACTCAAACAACTCTGTATTGATGGCATTCAGATCGTATCCTAACCTATTTTGTGTATCTGGGAATACAAACAGCAATTGAAAACAGTACGTTTCAATATATACCTTAGCATGCGTAATTTACACATACTATCATCTCTCAGAAGACTACTATGACCAACCTTTCAAATGAAAAATAAACATCACCATCACAACTTAACATACGCTTATACTATTACTTCATTCACTATTTATCACTTCAAATATCACGTAACATTCATATTAGTGCATTTCAAGCACCCATCTCATTAAATACGCTGCATATGTGCCATAACCTACACATATAAAAACATTATCCTTACCGTCATAGTATCAAATAAAAGTGTATCACAATACTAAGCTGTACTACTATACTTCGTCGTAAACATTCCCTAAATACGATCTCCACGCTTGCTATTTCGATAAGCCATCACACATGTATATTGACGTTTATATTCTACTCTAACACTTCACTGATAACGACTAAAAATATCTATCACTTTCTCTCACACCACATTGATAAATTTGCGAACGGCTTTCACTGGTATTCTACGCCTATATATGGGATTAACAGTAACTTCAGATGAACACCTACTTCCATGTAATTACACTTCAATATTATATATGCACGCACAATGTCACAAATCATATCACACATAGCCAAAAAGTAAAGGTTTCTACTTACGAAAAACGACTCATAGGGGACTTAACTTTGCTTATTGGGCCCTGTTTGCCATCTCGCTGTTGGTCATCGGGAATGGTATGCCTCGCTCCATGGTTCTGCTTTAGGTAATCGGGTCCATCTCGTCTTCTCAGCTGATTACCAATCCTCCTGGGTCATCAATCTCGTAAAGCGCCACCATAGTCGGAGTAGTCTCTGCCTTGGTCTTTTAGAACATCATAGTGGTCTCTAGTACATCAGGGACAAAGTAATACAATGTATTAGTTAATATTGACATGCTGCAATTTGTCTTCGTTTCGTACTGCCTATGATATCAGAATATATGTGCTCCGGGCCGTCTAGTTTAGCTATAACAGTTCTAACTGTGCTACTATTTGTCAACTCTCTCGTTTGCCGAGTAAATGCAATTTTTCCGTGCTTATTAGAATTGCACTTGTCAGCTGGTTGGGCTCTGCTCTCTACGATGTGCAGTATCAGATAAATATAAAGCTTCCAAGTTCAGCCGTGACGTATTAATTGTACCAGACTTGTTGATTCCTTTTTGCTGGTCTTAAATTTCGCGCAGATATTTCAATCTATGCAGTGACGTTGAGCGGGCTGCCGCGGATTTTATTCTCCTCCAATAATTGATCTTAAAATCAGATAAACTGGCTTGTTTCTTTAATCGACTCCGTCTTATTTGCCGTAGTGCTGAATTGTGTCTAGTGTTCTAATGGAAGTCTCTTTTTGTATTCCGCTTCTGTCAGTCTTTTCTCACAGCCTTCTAAGAATGGTTCTTTCGGTGACTACCGGTTTAAAGGATTATCATTTCGGCTCGTACCAATGTTAGTTGCTTTCACATTGACCTTTTAATGGTTTGAACGCCATTTTTGTTCCTACTGATGCAATTATAGAACGGTGAAATGGCACAGTATCAGTTTGTATATTCTTGGCTTCGTTCTTTAATTGTTTCTCTTAAATAGAGTTTGCTAGTTATTTTCTGTACTCATTCATGATCTCCACCCACGCCTATTCCTTACTAGTTGATGTACCCGTGCTTCGCTACGAAATTCTACATTGTATGCAGAATTCTAGGTTAGGTAGTGTACACGTTGTAAGTAAAATTGTATTAAATTGCATACTTCTTAACGTTATCCTAGAAACGCGACGGGGAAGTCACCAAAGCTCTCTTCTCATGTGAAGACTGGGTTAGGGAATTTTCATTGTAATGGCAGACCCTCTTGCCCACCGTCAGTCAAATCAAGTTGGGAAATTTTCAGTATAATGGCAGACACTCACCCTCCACCTGCATTTTTACATGTTCAGAAGTACTGACTTTGTGGTTTCCAAACTGAAGTCAACATAGGTCTTTACGACGACGTTAGTAGGAATATCGCAATTAAAAGCAATGTTTTCATATGAAATACTCGAACAAATGAAAAACTACATATTTTCTCACTTTCAAAGAGCAGTAGCCTATTACCCTGCCGGTACAACTGTCCGAAGTTCCAAATCTGGAATGACCAGGCCTCAGAACGCATTTTTTGGCTGGGGGTGAATAGTGGAGAGTCTCAGGGCGAAAACTGTGCTCTTTTACTTATCTATTTCCAAGGAGTATCCGACGAGTCGGTAAACCTCAAATCACTACACTGGCGGGTGAATCAATCTGACTTGGAGGCAAAATTGTTCTCCAATCCAGAGAAAGAACATCCTCTTCGCTGCTAATTTGGAATAAAATGAATGTATAATTTAATAAAAGTGAAGGGGATGAAGCTGTTCTTAAGAAACGGCCCTTTTCAGGGGTGAAGTTTGAGTTATTTAGTGAATTGTAGTGCTATAATTTGGAATAGGCCTAAATTGAATTTCTAGACCAGGTCATAAGTGAGCCTCTGCCATTCTTCCGTTAAGTGTGCACACTGCTTATTCCAATCAGCGCGTCAGAGTAGGGAGCGAATAGCTGGAATACTATGATGAACCTGTGTTTTATGTACCATTAATATCAGAAAATGTATGAACCAGAGGAATGGCATGTTAAATAAGAAAATTATCTAACTCCCCAGCTATTTCCCGCCAATATTCAGGCTCGGTACGCATCAGTAATCCCATCAATCGGAAATGAGTGGCGACATAAGAGACGAAGAACATCTCAAGAAAAAGTGGTCAAGGCAATGTTATTGTTGATCAATATATGAGCTTCACATTCAGTTTTCTTCCGACTCTGAAATACCACTCTTATCATAGTCGGTACGGTAAATCTGAATAAAACATAAATTTTCAGAAATTGTACTCTCTGTAACTTTTGTTATGTTCGATAGGACCAATAAAATAAAAATAAAAAATTAAATTTTGGTCGCCTTCCCCTAAACTACCATTTCGTCCAGGGCGAGTAAAATTATTTATAGCTTAGACTGTAGTTTCTTATTCCCGGACTGTACATACTGATGTTCATTAAAATCTCTTTACCCATTTTCTTGTGGCTAGGCGTTGATATGGACTTACCAAGAAAAATACAGATTCATGAATATCTGGTAATCGTAAATAGAAATAATTATGTATAATTTATGTATCAGACAAAAATGATGGGAAATTTAATTCTATATAACTTTATTTATGTAGAATTTATGGATAGAACCAATAATAATTATATTTTAGGCCTTCTCCTCAACTACCATTTCACTTAGCGTGATTTAAATAATTTATAGCTTAGATTGTAGTGGCCCATTCCCCGACTTTACATACCGATTTTCATTATATTCTCTTCAGACGTTTTTTCGTGATACATACATACATACATACAGACAGACAGACATGACGAAAAATTAAAAAAGTGCATTTCCTTGTTACTGTAGACACGTCCGATACAGAAATATTATTCTCTTTACGTCTACCGGTTGTCCGTAGCAAGAGAGCTAGGTCATAGCACGGTAACTAAGATACACACACAAGACAGGTCAAATTGTAAATATTGTCGCTGTGTGAGAGCCATTAGTACTGTGAATCGGGTGTCCTGATAAGTGGTGCATGTTTAAATCTCAGAATCTTTATCATATTATTTCAATTTTTTTTCTTGAGCTTCCTGCATTTCATCCAAAATATTTACCTTCGTTTGATAGAAAGTAACAATTATAAATAAAATACGGATACCTATTTCATCTTGTGAAAAATTTGTTTGATTTATAATTATAATAATTTTTGCTGTTTCCTGAACACTGAAAAAAAAACATTTCTGTAACAAATTATCATTTTAAACACTTCTCTTCGTATTTCGATTTATCACTAAGATGGATAGGATGGGGTCTATTAACTATAAGAAAAATGTATTTACAAAATATTTGCATTAGCCATAAACCATGTACTTTTGGTGTTTCAATTATGTATGAGGAGTGTTTGTTCAAAAGGCGCTACTTTTACCGTAAGAAAGTTATGAAAAAACGCAGGGAAAGTTATAATAAAAGACACATGATCGGGTATGATACTACTTTTAATTAATTACACCTTTCTGGTCTGCAATGCTCGTGGCATTCGATAGTATTTAACTCCTGCAATGGATATGGACGAAATACTAGTAAGAGACAGTCCTCATATGTATATGTTTAGTCCTCAGCCCGAAGGCTGGTTGGATCCTCAACAGCTCCGCCATCAGCTGCCATAAATGGCCTAAGCATCACTGAAGAGGTGTACTAGGGAAATGAGGAGTGAGGTAGTTTTCCGTTGCTTTCGTCACCGAGTCAGAAGTTGCAATTACATATCAGTCTGCCAAGCCCACTGAAATGCATGCACCAACTGACCCTATGAGCAACATTTTCACACCATTCATAGCAGGGACTGACTGCATAAGGAATGGCATTACTAGCATCACTCATACCTCAGTCACTTTCATCTCGTCAAAGCCAAGGATAAAGCTTAGACAGATCAATGAAAGTAACAATATTGCTGTAGCCCATACTAGAAGACATAGTGCAATGTAAATACTACATCCTGCCAGCAAACGCATAGTCCTCATATATACCTTACCTAATATTCTTGTGTAATAGTGCATTCTTCTCTCTTTCAGGTAAGTGATCGATCCAGTAACCATTGACCTGTTGAAGACTGAATTTACTGTTAAGCCCATGGATTATGGTACGTTTTGACTATTTTGCTCACTTCAGATTTGCCTGTAATTTTTTTAACACATATGCCATAAAAATGTGCTTATTCTAAACCTAGTCAACTTAATTATGACGTAAATGTGTCGAGGAGTTCAAGACATGTATAGTTTCTAACACCTTTTAACACCGACCACCAGATCGGGATGAAATGAAAGCCCAAGTCAGTCCATTATAAGTAACCGAGGATGACAGAGATAGAATCACGAACTCCAATGTTAAGTTCAAATAACGTTATTAATTTCGACTGCACGCAGTTACACGAAGGGGTATGTGTATCTCAGCCGGGCTGAGTAACGAAGGCGGTAAATCGCTGACCTTGTGAGCCCAATTTCGCAGGTTCGATCCTGGCTCAGGCCGTTGGTATTTTACGGTGCCCAAATACGTCAGCATCATAACAGTACATTTACTGGCACCTAAAATAACTCTTCCGGGACAGAATTCCGGCACCTCGGCGTCTCCGAAAACCATAAAAATGTAGTTAGTTGTACGTAAATTAAATAACAGCCCGTATCTCACATGAAACGTACAGTTTATACTCGTAACTGTAATACATAACACCAGTATCCAATTATGCTAACAGCGAATCAGATTTGTAACATTTAGAATAACTTTTAATATAACTGTAAAATTAAATATAATTTGCATTTAAAGAAATAAACCATTTAAATTTTCTCCTCTCTTGTGCATAGTTTTCCACCCTCCGTTTACAAGCATTAGATCTAAGAGCGATAACGAAAACTTACCCTGAAGTGTTTTTGGGCACTTTCAATTTTTCACAGTACCAAGCGTGTTGCGTACAGTCCATGAGGAGTATGATGGAAAAACACAAAGATGCAAAAAAAAAAACTCATCTCAGAGTTTTCATCTATCTTCAGAAGTCATTGGATAGAGTACAGATATATCTGTTTTGGGCAGCATTTTGAGCTCATGGTATTACAGAAACTTTCGTGAAATAGACACAGGACATGTATAAGGATGCAAATACCCTTGAGGGATGCCCTACAGGTATACCCAAACCTCTTCCAGTCAAATTTGACCTCCACAATGGCAATGTTCTTAGCTCGATCCTTTTCATTATTGTATTGAATTTAATCGGAAATCACAAGTGGCCTTCTAGAAATAATACCATAATACCCGTACCCCCTTCCTCTCACAGCATGTAGGCCGCCCGCCATCATAGTAGAAAATAAATTAGTATTTTATTAATTTTGAAAATAACTACCAGTACAATCTTATTGCTTATGTTTGGAGTGCCAGTGATACTTCTAGTTATATTTTCTTTAAATATGAGCGATGATTTGTGTTACGAAATATCCAACAAATTTCTTCCAACCAGCAACGTGTAATATGTGGTAGTGAAATAATATTGCGGATGCTTCATTCGCCCTTTTTTTAAATAACACCAACTCTTCATGAAAGTAAATGCTAAATAAATTATGGTGTTAGTGCCCATATAAGCAGAGCTCATCTTTCTTAACATACAGGTACCGTTGTTGTCAGGCAATCTGCGTGGATGATGTGATATTGATCGGCGAAAACGTGGTATTGCTTCAGGAGATACTTGGAAAATAGCGAAAAGTGTTAGCAGACAATGGACTGAAAGTCAGCCGTTCAAAGACCGTACATCTTCCCTGCACTTTCAAAATCCCGTGGCATCAAGGATAGATTTTCTGCTTTAATCTCAATCACTCCGAAATGTAGATGGCTCTGCAGTGAAAAAACTGGGTCAATGTTACGAGGATGTAAATCACAGGATCAGTGTAGGCCCTTCTGTTGACAATCACTATCGAATTGTAATGTATTAGTCATAATGGCAGATACACTCTTTCAAGATCGCTACAAATTGACATCAATGTATATATATCGACATAAAGTATATGCATGTTTACACTATTGCAGATCTTCACATTCATATTCACTACTGCTGAACGGTACGTTATATCGACAAACAGATTGCACCATAAAACGTCTTTTAGTGGACTAAATGGTTGATTCTGTTCCATTTTCTCGTTATCTCGTCTATTTGTGGGTTAGATTAAGTTATAAATTTTGAATAGGGTGAACATTGGGTACATTTTTAAAATTTTACATTATTTTTCGCAAACATATGTGGAAGTTAGACTCATGAAATGTGGCTCGCATATGGCCATCAGTAGTGTCAATGTGTGTGCCAAATTTGATAACACTATCTTTCATATAAATATGTCAAACTATGAAATATACGTGTAAAAGGCACACAATATACGTTCAATCGAGAAATACAGCCAATTCTAACGTTTAAGGGAGAGAGATAGACCAAACATTCAGAGGACCAAAGTTGTAGATCACTCCAAATTGAACGCAGATTGTGCCATCCGTTTCATTATTCGACTTATTGTTTAGCCAACAAATACCTCAAAAGGAAAGTCTACACAGTCATTAAATTTGCCTCCATATTTCGATATTTTTCGGTGGTAAAAAGTGAGAAATTTATACGTCTTGGAATTTTTCCGTCGGTCATAGACTAAAAGCTATAATTTCTCCAAATTTCAATTTTCTAGCTCGTCTGGCCGATTGTTCCGCCATCTTGATCCGGGAGTAGGTGGGTGAAATTTAAGAATTTCCTGAAAGTTTTTAAGGCCAAGAAGCCTATAGGTTATCACTTTGGGTAAATATATACGACTGTGTTATTATGCTGAGCCCAAAATTTGAAACCCCCAGAGTGCCTCACGCAGGCAATTTTGAGAATTTTCG
Source organism: Anabrus simplex (assembly GCF_040414725.1). Lineage (NCBI taxonomy): Eukaryota > Metazoa > Arthropoda > Insecta > Orthoptera > Tettigoniidae > Anabrus > Anabrus simplex. The sequence continues at coordinate 349,952,130 of NC_090268.1, read as the reverse complement.
ATTTTTCTAGGAATCCCGGGACGGGGTCGGCTCGCTAGGTGCAGGTCTTTTGATTTGACTCCCGTAGACGACCTGCGCGTCATGATGAGGATAGAATGATGATGAAGACAACACATACACACAGCCCCCATGCCAGGGAAATTAACCAATGATGCTTAAAATTTCCACCCTGCCGGGAATCGAGCCCGTTACCCCTGTGACCAAAGGCCAGCACGCTAACAATTTAACCATGGAGCCAGACAATTAATTAGGCTGTTTCTTTTTCAGTAGTCTATAAATTTTATTTGTTCACGAATTTGTTTCGAAGAACGTAACAGTAATGTTACACAACCAAAATCCCATTATATATCTCAATGATGCACGCGTCAGACAATATTGTCATACTCGCCAGCAGGTTAATTCCTATGACGTCAAGGAAGATGATTATTAACCAAGGGGTGGGTGTTGTTGAAATGATATATTTTTCCCTTTGCATTAGGACGTTGCTCCGTAGCATACAAATTCCTTCTGCTTTATGACAAACAATAATATCATGTTTTTTGCATTTGTTTGGCTTTTTTTTGTCGATTTGAAAGGTTTTACATCATTTTAAAGTGTTTTTTTATTTATGTATGTATTGCTTATTCTAATTATGGTGAATGTCCCCAAGTGGCAACATAAAAACTTTATACATTTTGGTTACATTTGGTCAAATTTCGTGGTTCAGAAAGGGTAAGGAGGGGATTTATACCTGAGAGCCTTATGTTTCCAAGGTATATGCATAAACACAATATGAAACTCTCAAAATTAGGATGAATTATTTCCTAGCACGTCCAAAGCACAAGAAATTCACCCAGCCTTCAACCTTCCTTTACAGCCAGTCATTCACCTCACGAACCTCAAGCCAAAGAACAAATGGAATGGAATGGCGGATGGCTTTTTTAGTGCCGGGAGTGTCCGAGGACAAGTTCGGCTCGTCAGATGCAGGTCTCTTGATTTGACTCCCGTAGGTGACCTGCGCGTCGTGATGAGGATGAAATGATGATAATAATAATATTAATAATAATCGTATGGCCACAGCTACCGTGTCCAGACATTTCAAGTTGACGCCATCTGGCTGTCTGCTCGTCAATGTTGACGTTCCGTTTTACTCTAGGCCCACTAGATGGCAGACCGAGTAAACCGAAACTCTCTTGGTCGTCTATGGCTGAGATTTAATTTTTAAAAAATCATAAGTCTGTATAGAGTTCTCTCCCATTTTCACAGACACTATACATAGGTGTACATAAATGCATGAATGAGGTTTTTTTTAATGATTCCATGACCGAATTAAATTGTCATGCATGCATGAATAAATGAATGAACACTTCTCTCCCAGTCACGGATAGCCACCAACTGAGGAGAGAGCATTCGGTTGGCAGGATAAATGTATGGATGGGATTATGCATGACTACTGCTCGGTCGTGTTATCCACCCCTGGTGAGAAAAGGGAGCCACCTTCCCGATGATAACACGTCCGGCCTTTTCCCTTGAGGCCCAAACGGAAGACCCCACCTGATCTAATAGCTGTCAAACACTAATTTCTCACCATTCCCTAATTTCTGCGAGGCACACGTAAGCGGAAATCCCGCTCCCCATGTGCCCCCTCCCTATTCTTCTTTCTCTGTTGCATTTAGATCACTCTACATATTCGATTGGGATAGGCCCGTTCTATCCCGTCCTACTTCGGTTATAGCCTTACATAAGTGTATGAATTAATGAATGAATGAATTAATTGGCTATGATTCCCTATCTAAAATAGTGCCCTTTGCACAGGCGGATCGCCATTCCACATGCAAGGGCCACACCTACGATCATCTACATGAGTGTATGAATAAATGAATTAATTAATTAATTACCAATTCCCTAACTGTATTGAGATAACACGTAAGGATGGATTTATGAATGGGTATATGGATATTCATGCATGCATGTTAGGAAAGAATACTCATCCCTCTCAGTACGGATAACCAGTAACTGGGGAGAGAGCCCTCTTTATGAATTAAATAAATGATTGAATGAATAATATATGTGGAATGAGTAGTGAATGAATGAGTGAATGTTATCAACCTACAGCCACGGATCGCCAGCAGCTGAGGATGAAACATTATATCCATTGGACCCTGTCTCATTACAAACAGTTTGACAGTTAATTACGTTATGGCTTACTAACATATCGACTATTACAGTGCTACATATACTAATATTCCTTTTACTACATATCCCTATTGGCAATTTCTTAACTAATCGGTTCGCAACACAATCATCCATCCGTAATATGACCTACCCTCATTGTAGGCTCTTTCAACACTCTTCTACATGAATTTCTAATTACAATTAACAGTTTACTGAGATTACCAGGTTTAAACCATTCTTTGCTTATTATCTTAATAATCCTATAGCCATTCTCATCCTCATTTATCATATATTGTTCCTTGTTATTCAAAAATTTCCTTCTCACCGCTATGGTTTCTTTACATGATTTCAACATGTGAAATTCTTCTCTGTTTTCACCACAGAGAAGGCACCTTGTTACATCTTTCACTTTAATCCATCCCCTTTTCTTGTAAATTCCCATTAACCACCATATCAAACCCCTGATTTCGCTTCTATTTACACTCACAATATTTATGTTCATATCCTGCCTTATCCTAATAAACTCTGAGAGGGTCGCCTTGCCTCTACACTCGGATACCAACCACTGTCTTTGAATATCTCTGAGTCGTCTAATGTTTAGTTTATTCGTTGATCTTTCCAACCTCTCCCAATAACTTCCATATCCCAACCTATCTAATATACTTCTGATTTTCGTTAACCAATACTCTCCCTGGATATTATCTCTCTGATGTTGATATGCGATCTGCAGAAGCTCGCCACCCTCTCTTCCTTTCAATCTCAACAGATATTTCAGAACTCTCTTAAGAACATCTACTTGGATATTTTCTTCACATATTAATCTTACTCCACAATTTGCTGTACAATTTGGTAACCCCATTACAATTTTACCGAACTTACTTATAACCTGATTCAGCATCTCACACTCTTTCTCTACACCCCATAGCTCAGCTCCATAAAGCATTCGATTTTTAACTACGGCTTGCAGGACATTTCTCTGAATCTTATAGTCTATATTTGGGAATTTATTTTCAAGAATTCTAATTACTGATAATGCTGCAAGACCTTTCCATTTGGCTTGTTTTATTTGATGGATCCACTTCCCGTTGTTTGCTATATATATTCCCAGGTACTCTAATCTATTTGTGACCTCCACTTGACAACCATCAATCGTCCATTGTTCATTCTTCGCTCGTTTACAGCCTTTCTTACAGATCAGAACTTTCGTCTTGGAAATGTTAATTTTTAATGACCACGTTTTAGCAAACTCTGTCACAGCATTAATGCTCTTTTGCATGCCTCCGGCCGTTAACGTCGTCAGCAGGACATCGTCCGCGAAAATTAGGCCTGGTATTTCTTGATTTACTAAAACTGGGCTCATCCAGTTATCACCTCCATGTCCATTTAATATATCGTTTATAAATAACAGAAATAAAATAGGAGATAGCTTACATCCTTGTTTCAAACCCAATAAAGAATCTATTTGACCACATGCTACCCCATCACTTACCCTTATACTGCATTGCACCCTTCGGTAAACTGCCTCCAATGCTTGTACCATCTTACTAGATATTCCTAATATGCGTAATTTTGCGAACAATGCGCCCCTGCTGACTGTGTCAAAAGCCTTTTCAAAATCTATAGCCGATATATATAATTTTCCTGCTTTCGGTTTTATATACTTATCTATTATTGTTTTTACAATCATGATGTTATCTATTGTTCTTCTGCGTTTTCTGAAACCACTTTGATATTTCGAGAGGATGGAGAATTCTTCCGCCCATTTCATCAGTCTATTTGCCAGAATTCCTGTATATAATTTACTTAGGGAGTCCAATAGTGTTATACCTCTGTAGTTGTTTTGATTACTTCTCTCCCCACGCTTCTTGTAAATTGGACATATTATTCCTGTCTGCCATGCCTTAGAAAACTCCAAAGAATCAAATATCCTATTGAACAATTTTACTAATATTTCCAGCATTTGTTGACTTTTTACTGCTTCTTTCCAAAATTCATTAGTTATACCACTGAAGCCTCCCGCTTTCCTACATTTGACCTTTCTAATCATTTCTAAAACTTCACATTCTGTTATTTCTTCATCTAAACAAGGGATACAAATCTCTAAGCCCCTCGAGATATCCATGCATGTTCTATTATTTATCCAAGTATCCTGTCCTCGTAGCAATTTATTAAAATAATTAAAATAATCAATCCAGACTCCATTCTCAATTTTAACATTGGCATATCTTCTTTCACCTCTACTTATTTTGTTAATTCTATTCCATACCTTATCACTTTGATTATTCTTACAGTCTATGTTTATTAATTTTGCCTCCTCCTGTTGCCATATCCTCTTTTGCTCTACTAACAACACTTTATATTCTTTTCTTAGTTCACAATAGTGTGCCCGAACCTTAGGCTCCCCCTCTTTTCTATATGCCTTTAGGGCTCTAATCACCTCCATTTTCTTTGTTTTACACACATCATTGTACCATCCTTTCCTTTTATCTTTATTATTATTCTGTTTCCTTTTCACATGAGCTATAGTTTTAAAGGGTTTCTCTACCAGTTCTACCGCTAAGTCCACCTTACTACTCAGTAACGCAACCTCTATTCCACCCTTAATTATCTGGAATTCTTCTCCCTTTAAATATGACTCTACTCTTTTTGGGGTATTCTCGCACCACTTGTATTTATTAATTATCCTAATATTATCTTTTTCTGTTACAGTGTTACGTTCCTCCTGTTCTTTCTCATACACTTCTAGGGTAACAGATACCGGGGAATGATGTGATTCGGCCCATTCTAATATCTCTATTTCCTTTACCATCTCTAAAATATCTCCCGTACACACAACCAAATCAATTGCGCTACCTCCCTGCGCTGTAATATATGTTAGCTTTCCCGTTTCATCTCCCCGCCACCATCCATTTAGAATATATAAATTCTCTACGGTACATAATTCTAGTAGTTTATCCCCATAAACATTACGTTCTTTATCCCGACTGTTTCTGCTACTTCTCATTGGCTCTATTCCTTCTTTACTATATGCGGGAATTGACTCTCCAATTCGTGCGTTCCAATCCCCCAACATAATGATTCCTGCTTTTTCATATTTACCTCTCATTAGGTTAATCTCCTCTATTAAATCCTCAAAAAAGTTCACATTGGTATATGGTGACCCCATCGGATGGTTATATATAAAGGCTAAGCACATGTCTCTCTGTTTACTCCCTTCCAGTTTAAGTTTGATCCAAATTACATCTTGCATATCGTTAGGCAATTCTTCTATCTGACTACTAAACTCTTCCTTTATCAGAAGTGTTATTCCTCCCGGAATTCTCCCTCAAGTCCCTCGTTTTCTTTTTATTACACTTCTCGTAACATAGCCCTTCCATGTTAAAATCTTTCCTTCCGGCATCCATGTTTCTAAGAAAGCAAATATCTCAAAATTTTCCACAAGCTCAGACACTCCATCATTCCCCAGTTTACTTAATATGCCTTCTATATTTACAAAACCAATTTTCAATGCTAGTTATTTCACTTTCCTATTATCTGAGACACTACCTGTTTTACTACGTGTGTTTATTGTTTTATCAATTTGTACTATACTTCCATGAGGAGAACTATAAATTTCCCCTAACTTCCTTCCTTCCCGTTTATTACATTTTCCATCTGAGAACACTCCCTTCTTAGCCCATAAGTCCTTCAAGCTCTGTCCCTGCTTCTTTTTCTTATCGTCCTCTGCCCTGCAGCTGTTTTTTTCAGCTACCGGAGTAGTACACGAGCTATTGCCCGGTTCCTCATCAGGTGTTAAACATTTACTTACAGGTCGTCTCTCCGTAGTAGTGGCAACGCCCTCACTGTCAGTAGGTGTCAGTAACCTTGGCGACACGAGCTCTGCTCCTGTTTTCTGCACGTCATCATTCTTTCTTCCGTGTTGCGCCGGTACCGCACTTCCTCCTCGCGCCAGGGCTTCCAGCTGGGATGGCGTGTAGTTCTTTCTCCAACCATCGCCTGTGATGAATAGTCTCTTGCCTCTAATAAGCGCTGTAAGGCCCTCCCTTCTTGCTCTTCCCAAGTGAAATCAAAGTATTTTCATCTCTTTCCTTTCTTCAATTCCCAGGTCTTTCTGGATCCAGACTTCCGTCCCTTTTAAATTCCTGGCATTCCGGAGAAATTGGTAGGTTTTCATTCCAGATACCAATTGTACTTTAATCGGTCTGTTCCCTTGGATCCTTCCTATTCTCTGCACGTCGTCCACATCGGATTCCGTGCAATTTACTTTCACTCCTTGTGTGAACACTTCCAACACAGCATCTAGTAACGCCAGTTTGTCCTCGCTTCTATTGTCCTTAATCCCATGTATGACCAGACATCTGCTACGTTGGGCAAGCACTGATCTCCGGACCTGCATCTCCAGCTCCCGTGTGCGCTGCTCCAACACCAGTCGGTGTTCCTTAGCAATTTTCATTTCTTCCTGGTATTTATCTAGAGATTCTTTTATACCTGCCATATCACCCCGAAGGCTGTCTTTCATATCCTGAATATCTTTGTTCTGTGCCATAATGAGCTCCCTCGTTGTGTCTGTTTGGCTGCCCTCTTTTATCACCTCCTTGATCTTAGCTATATCTTCCCAATTCAGTGGCCCAGGGTTGCTTTCCACTCCTCCAATTACTAATATTGCAGCAATCAGTAACGCTGCCAGCACGATTTCAGAGTATTTGATATCACATTTTAAACCACATACCTAATATTTTATTCGATTGTTCCATCGGCCGATGACCGCTCGGTAGAGTTCTATGCTTATTCCCATTATGCTTACGCCACAACACTCAGCACTCCGCACACACGTCTGCTTCGTTTGCAGGGCTCCAATCGACTGCGCTGAGATTTAATTAATTTTGTCGGGTAAGCACCAAATGTGTCACCAGAGATCTTTTACATGCCGACATCGTACGACATGGAGTGTCGAATTGACTTTTTTCCGCCCTTCAAAAATAAGACTACCTCTGCCGGGTTTGAACCCGCTATCTTGGGATCCGGAGGCCGTCACTCTGCCACTGATGCACAGAGGCAGCTATGAAATGATGATGAATACGACACATACACCCAGCCCTAGTGCCAGCGAAATTAACCAATTAAGGTTAAAATTCCCGACCCTGCCGGGAATCGAAACCGGGACCCCTGTGACCAAAGGCCAGCACGCTAACCATTTAGCCATGGAGCCGGACAGAACAAATGGGAACGAGACGTGATTGGAAACAACTTTCTAGCACTACACCCAGCAAATCATGATGTCCATATTCATGTACACTCCCCAGTAAATTGGGAGATCATTATTTATGTAATAAAAAAAGCTGTGCAGTGAATATTACATATACAACTATTGTTACAGTCATTATAATTCAGTCTGGTGAAATATTTTAAATTTTTGTTTTTACTACTTATTTTATATCTATCTATCTTGATCTGTTTACCCTCCAGGGTTGGCTTGTCCCTCGGACTCGGCGAAGGATCCCACCTCTACCACCTCAAGGGCAGTGTCCTGGAGTTTCAGACTTTTGGGTCGGGTACAACTGGGGAGAATGACCAGTACCTCGCCCAGGCGGCCGCACCTGCTATGCTGAACAGGGGCCTTGTGGAGGGATGGGAAGATTGGAAGGGATAGACAAGGAAGAGGGAAGGAAGCGGCCGTGGCCTTAAGTGAGGTACCATCCCGGCATTTGTCTGGAGGAGAAGTGGGAAACCACGGAAAACCACTTCCAGGATGGCTGAGGTGGGAATCGAACCCACCTCTACTCAGTTGATCTCCCGAGGCTGAGTGGACCCCGTTCCAGCCCTCGTACCACTTTTCAAATTTCGTGGCAGAGCCGGGAATCGAACCCGGACCTCCGGGGGTGGCAGCTAATCACGCTAACCACTACACCACAGAGGCGGACACTTATTTTATATAACTTTCCATAAAAGCAAGGGCATTTTACTGATCATTTTAAATGATTTTTAGGTCATCAACATCAGCCCCTAATTATTATTAATATGGTCAGTTCTTTTAGTAAAAGCAGTAGATAGTGAAACAGTGTGTAGTTTTTTCTCATATGGCAGGATAAAACGGCTCATACAAAAAAAAAATCTCCTCGTGATAATCGTGAACAATGAAGTCGCTTACAAAGGGAAATGGCTGTACTCAAGAATGAACTGTACTTGTATGTAAATGCGTGTGACGTACACGAGAGCGACATGCAACAAGTTGACTCATAACATGAGCGTGTGTAATTGAGCACGCAATCTCTTGATATCATCATCACGCAAACACTTTCTAAGAAAGTACAAACTATTTCATTTGTTAGGTATGAATAAGTCCGCCTCTGTGGTGTAGTGGTTAGCGTGATTAGCTGCCAACTCCGGAGGCCCGGGTTCGATTCCCGGCTCTGCCACGAAATTTGAAAAGTGGTACGAGGGCTGGAACGGGGTCCACTCAGCCTCGGGAGGTCAACTGAGTAGAGGTGGGTTCGATTCCCACTTCAGCCATCCTGGAAGTGGTTTTCCGTGGTTTCCCACTTCTCCTCCAGGCAAGTGCCGGGATGGTACCTAACTTAAGGCCACGGCCGCTTCCTTCCCTCTTCCTTGCCTATCCCTTCCAATCTTCCCATCCCTCCACACGGCCCCTGTTCAGCATAGCAGGTGAGGCCGCCTGGGCGAGGTACTGGTCATTCTCCCCAGTTGTATCCCCGACCAAGAGTCTGAAGCTCCAGGACACTGCCCTTGAGGCGGTAGAGGTGGGATCCCTCTCTGTGTCCGAGGGAAAAGCCGACCCTGGAGGGTAAACAGATGATGATGAAAGAACCATAAAAATAAAAATGGGGTATACTGCACTTTATATGCTTTAAGAGTTAACATAGTATAAACAATATGTCAGGCATACAATTCCCTATTCAGTGATATACACATCATGGATTAGAATTTACGTTCAGATTTGCATATAAATCAAATAAAACAATTCTCACATATTCGACCGACTATACTTTGTCCCTAAGGACCGATGGACAACTGTTGAGGTACCAGCATCTTGACCTCAGAGAGAGTTCTCTAAACTTACCACACATGAGAAGTCGGAACTGACATTTAGACGGTCAATTTTTCTCAATTTGATCTTTTGTGATCTTCCAGTCGACTTTTCAAGAAATTCTTTAGCTTCATAATTTGGTCCCTCCCTTGCATATTTTTATTTTACCGAGCGAGTTGTCCGTGCGGTTAGGGTCTTACAGCTGTGAGCTTGTAACAGGGAGATAGTGGGTTCGAACATCACTGTCGGCAGCCCTGAAGATGGTTTTCCGTGGTTTTCCAATTACGCACCAGGCAAATGATGGGGCTGTACCTTAATTAAGCCCACGGCCACTTCCTTCCCATACCTATGTCTTTCCTATGCCATCGTCGTCATAAGGCATATCTGTGTGACTGCGACGTAAAGCAAATTGTAAAATATATATATATATTATTTTGGGATATGGACATTTTCGTATTCGAAAGTAAGGCCTCTTTTGCTCTGTCTTTAGACACCTTCGCCTCCTTTGTATGTCTTTTGGTTTCGAATCTATTAATAGCAATACAAATCATGTACATTAAAATTGTCACTTTCATTAAAATCACAATGCCACATAGGATCTTTAGTTCCAGTGCTATAAGCCTGAATGTGACCACGTGATATGTTACATTAATACATGTAGCCTGATGTTATACACATTGTTACCTTAAAACAGATTGTCATTTCTACGTGCAGTGAGGTGCACATACATACATAGCACCTTATGTTAACACAATAACATCTTATCTTAGGTAACGTTTCGGGGTAGATTATGATTTTTTTTAACTCGTCTGGAATCTAATGTTCCAATGGAATATTCATCATCATCATCATCATCATCTGTTTACCCTCCAGGTTCGGCTTTTCCCTCGGACTCAGCGAGGGATCCCACCTCTACCGCCTCAAGGGCAGTGTCCTGGAGCTTCAGACTCTTGGTCGGGGATACAACTGGGGAGTATGACCAGTACCTCGCCCAGGCGGCCTCACCTGCTATCGTGAACAGGGACCTTGTAGGGGGATGGGAAGAGTGGAAGGGATAGGCAAGGATGAGGGAAGGAAGCGGCCGTGGCCTTACGTTAGGTACCATCCCGGCATTCGCCTGGAGGAGAAGTGGGAAACCACGGAAAACCACTTCCAGGATGGCTGAGGTGGGAATCGAACCCACCTCTACTCAGTTGACCTCCCGAGGCTGAGTGGACCCCGTTCCAGCCCTCGTACCACTTTTCAAATTTCGTGGCAGAGCCGGGAATCGAACCCGGACCTCCGGGGGTGGCAGCTAATAACGCTAACCACTACACCACAGAGGCGGACATGGAATATTCAGTTGCTTTTAATTGCGTTTGGCCTCCATAGAGATCTGATGCAGGTCTTTTAAGCTTACTCCCAATGGGAGACTTGTGCGTCTTTGATGATCTTAAAGAATATCATATATTCTATTAGTGAAGACGGAACAAACATCCCGGCCCGAGCCAGAGGAATTAACCAATGAAGGTTGAAATCCCCGATCGCAGCCGAGAATCGAACCCAGGTCACCTTTGGATCATAGGCCATCATGTATCCATGGAGCCGCACTAACTCGTGTCCTTGTCCCAAGGTAGTGCACCTCTTTTTAACCAGACACCCCCAATGGAGGTGAACTGCATGTATACCATTTTAAGCACATACCAGCACTCCAGCCTTTCTTAAATGTCTGGCATTACTGCCAATCGAACCCAGAGCTCAGAGGACGACAAATGAAAGCTCTAACTGTTATGCTGTACAGGCAGAAAATATTCCTTTAAGTAAAGTACTGTATAAGATACATACGTGGTAGAGGAGGGATTCCTCGCTGAGTCCTGGGAGGAGAGAGCAATCCTGGAAGTTAAACGGGTAATAAAATTAAATTTTAAGATATACAGTATATATGCAATCGTCCGACTCGTTGGCTGATTAGTCAGTGTAGTACCCTTCGGTTCAGAGGGTCCCGAGTTCGATTCCCGGCCGGGTCGGGGATTTTAATAACTTCTAATTAATTCTTCTGGCTCGGGAACTGGGTGTTTGTGTATGTCCCAACATTCACCTCTTCACATTCAGACAGCACACCGCACTACCGACCACCACAGAAATACGCAATAGTGATTACATCCCTCCATAAGACGTTTGGCGTCATGAAGGACATCCGGACGTAAAACAGGGCCAAATCCACATATGCGAAGCAGTTCGCACCCGCGACCCTACAGATGCGGGAAAATTGGCAGGAAAAGAAGAATAAGAAGATACAGTATATATACTCTCATTCCGTAACCTGAAGGGTTAGGGCGCGACACTTAGAGATTGAAGCCCTCTCTCTGGCCAGAAAATGTGTCGTGATTTTCGATGCAGTAAAGGACGAAGGAGAACGGGTTGGCCGTGGCCTATAGATGGAAACTTTCCCCGCATTTGCCTGGAAGTGAGAAAGAAAAACGAAGGAAAAACACCCTCAAGACAGCCAACGCATGGCGGGATTTGACCTACTCGCCTCCCGACTACAGAGCTGCTAAGCCATAGCCACTGTGCTTGGTCATTTACGGTTCAGGACTGTTAATATTTTTATCTTTGATTTACGTCGCACCGACACAGATAGGTCTTAAGGCGACGATGGTATAGGAAAGGCCTAGGAGTTGGAGGAAATGTGACCATGGCCTTAATTAAGGAAAACCCCAGCATTTACCTGGTGTAAAAATGGGAAGCCACGGAAAAACTTATGGAGGGCTTCCAACAGTGGGGTTTAAACCCACTCTCTCCCGAATGCAAGCTGATAGCCCCCGCGACCCAAACCGCATGGCCACTTGCTCGTTATTCAGGAATAAGGATAATTGAACTAATCATGGTATCGAGCCTATGAAGGAAGGTCCATATATATTTCCAGGAATGTCTTGAAATTGAGTTCATTGATTATCATAAGTTGGCATCGGAATTCCATCGATCATGATCAATTATTCAAACAAAGCTTGCATAAACACTAAAAAGGCCTTGAACTTACTACATTGTGTCCCTAAGTGATGTCGACAGAACTCTACATAATTACAGCACAATTTAAACGAGGAATGTTGCTCGTAGTTTACAAGAAAGGACTAATGAAGTATTTAGACCCTGTGAGACAGTGGACCATTACAGTGTACATACAGGAATTTATCAAACTAATTATTTAATTAATTATAACACTCTGTCCCTCGGAGGGCCAAATGTAAAGTGCCCGATTCATGATTCAAAAGTCATAATAGTCTAGATAGTCAAATATTGAAGATCGAGTTCAGTTCATGAATCATAATTACAGACACAGTTGTGAATTTAGTCCATCTGAAAAATTAACTGAACCGTATGAGACTTTCAGTGGTGTTCCACTTCGGTGATAGATGGCGGTGCTACTAGAACTACAAAATGTGTATACAGACCACTAAAATAGCATCGCCTTAGAAGATCGGCAAGCAAGCAGCTGAGATCAAACTATTTTTATTATCATTATTATTATTATTAATGTAATTAATGGAATATTTTAGGTTTATGTGCTGTATATCCCTGCCGGATATGAAGTTTTAACAACCGGATCCCCTTCTTGGCGTCAACCTCATTAGAGGAATTAATAAAACGAAATGAATGACGTGATAGGATAGTAGGAAGGGAGAGGGTGAAACCTGGTTCCAGCACATAGCCTACTCTTTTCTGTTCAAGGTTTTACTTCTCCATCCGACGGACGAATCACAGTCAACGCCGTCATATGAATCATCATCATCATCTGTTTACCCTCCAGGTTCGGACTGAGCGAGGGATCCCACCTCTACCGCCTCAAAGGCAGTGTCCTGGAGCTTCAGACTCTTGGTCGGGGGATACAACTGGGGAGTATGACCAGTACCTCGCCCAGGCGGCCTCACCTGCTATGCTGAACAGGGGCCTTGTGGAGGGATGGGAAGACTGGAAGGGATAGACAAGGAAGAGGGAAGGAAGCGGCCGTGGCCTTAAGTTAGGTACCATCCCGGCATTCGCCTGGAGGAGAAGTGGGAAACCACGGAAAACCACTTCGAGGATGGCTGAGGTGGGAATCGAACCCACCTCTACTCAGTTGACCTCCCGAGGCTGAGTGGACCCCGTTCCAGCCCTCGTACCGCTTTTCAAATGTCGTGGCAGAGCCGGGAATCGAACCCGGATCTCCGGGGGTGGCAGCTAATCACGCTAACCACTACACCACAGAGGCGGACGCCGTCATATGCTCTCACTTATAAAAGCACTGCGGAGACGTTTGGAATTTAGTCCAGTCATTAGAAACTGTATACCACCACTTCTCCTACCCTGCCTGCCAACACCCTGATGGTGATAAAACATTTTCGCCCAGTCGGACTCTAACCGACTAACTTCGGCGTAGGACCATATAGGCTTAACGCTAAACTATCAATGCCACAAGGCGGTTATTTAAAAACATTGTATGTACATATAAGCAAAATTTAAACACGCAATTTTAATTATATTTATTATTATTATTATTGGCTTTACGTCGCACTTACACAGATAGGTCTTATGGTGACGATGGGACAGAAAACGGCTAGGAGTGGAAAGGAAGCAGCCGTGGCCTTAATTAAGGTACAGCCCCAGCATTTGCCTGGTGTGAAAATGGGAAACCACGGAAAAATATCTTCAGGGCTGCCGACAGTGGAGTTCGAACCCACTATTTCCCGAATACTGGATACTGGCCGCACTTAAGCGACTGCAGCTATCTAGCTCGGTATATTATTATTAGTAGTAGTGGTAGTAGTAGTAGTAGTAGTAGTTGTTGTAGTAGTATTGCTAATTTTTAATTTCAGCACACCCAGCACATAGGTACCAGGCGGCTTTCGAACGCCGTACTTTCTACTTATAAATGCCCCGCATGCACAAATGATGAATGGGATATCTACCAATTGATTTTCACAGGGTAACTACTGTCAGCGGGCAGGTTACGTCAGAATATGAAGAGATAAAAAACGGAGTATCGCTCGCAGCACGTTACTCAGAGCACCGGAATGTCTACACGTGTATAAATTCAACTCGATAAAAGAGTTGATTGCATGGAACAAAAACTAATACTGTTCGGCGAAATATGTGTGTAGAAGGCGTACATCTGTTTGGAGTTTCTGTTGCATTCCGACCAGGTTGTCCAGCTTAAAATAATGTCTGTGTATTCACCGCTGCTGATCACACTAGCCATTGCCGATATGCAGACAGTAAATATAGTGCGGCCGTACCATACACCAGCCTAGAACTATGCGGTCGAAAACGATGTTTACTAATGCAAGGGGTGCATTAGACCAGTAGCGCTGAGTAACATGCTGCGAGCGACACTCCGTTTTTTATCTCTTCATATTCTGACGTAACCTGCCCGCTGGCAGTAGTTACCCTGTGAAAATCAGTTGGTAGACGTCCCATTCACCATTTGTGCATGCGGGACATTTATAAGTAGAAAGTACGGCGTTCGAGAGCCACCTGGTATACCTTGAGCTGAGAAATGGCTGAGACTGGCAAGATAGCGGCCGTAGCTTAAATTAGGGTTACACCCAGCATTTTCGTGGAGTGGAATTGAAAACAAAGGTGAACCATCCTCTGAGCTAGCGAGATTAGGTTACGTACCCACCATCGTCGGTATGAAAGTTGACAGCTATACGACCCGTACCACATAGCCAATTCTCTCGGTAATTTTAATTGTTGTTGTTGTTGTTGTTGTTGTTAGAGAGATTAAATCACCAATACTTTTCGGGCCTAGATTTGAGCAACTATTTGAAGATGTCCCTATTTTCGACAGTACTTTATTGGCCCAGTTTGCTAGTGAGTAATGAGCTGCTTCTCGTTTTTGTAAATCAGTTTAGGATAAGATGACGGAAAGTACAAAACAAGTATTTTCATAATCCAATTCTGAAAATGAAAACTTGTAGCCAATGCCAAAAATGACCCAGTCCAGAAATTTAACTTGCCTATCTGCTTCTTAATCTTATCACAGGACGGGACTAAGCACTGTTTGTTAAGAAGCTGGGAGTTACATACCACGTTCCTGTTTATTTTAAAAGTCGAATGTCCTGTTAACGGGTAAGGGATTATTCGGTATTTCAGTAATGGTGAAACTGTCAGGTTTATGCCTCCACACACTTACAGGTAGAACTTAGAAATTCACCGAAATGCTTTTGGCATTCGTTCCAAGTTTACTGAACTAAAAGTAAGCAAAATATATAGTTTAAATAAGTTTTAAGTCGTTATTTTCAATTATAGGATATATCTAAATTCCTAATTAATGCTTTGAGGATCGAGAGAGTGGCTCCACGGTTTTAGTCCCGTACCTGTAAGCTTGCACACGGGAGATGCTGCGTTCGAATCCCACTGTCGGTGGCCCTGAGGATGGTTGTCCGTGGTTTTCCATTTTTTCGCACTAGGCAAATACTGCAGCTGTACCTTTGTAAAAGGCCACGGTCGCTTCTTTCCCACTCCTAGCACTTGCCTATCACATCGTCGCCATAAGACCTATCTGTGAAGGTGCGACGTAAAAAAACTTTGTAAGAAATAAATAAAACACTTTGAGGGCTTGTATGAAGCACTGGGTAGGTAACATACTGAATAGAAACCCATGTTCGTAACAAGCAAAACACTACCACGCGTTTAAGAAATTAATTTTATTTGTTTTTACGTCCCGCTAACTACTTTTGACGGTTTTCGGAGACGCCGAGGTGCCGGAATTTCGTCCCATAGAATTTATTTTTAACGTACCATTAAATCTGCCGACTTGAGACCGATGTATTTGAGCACCTTCAAATAACGCCGGATTGAGCCAGGATGGAACCTGCCTACCTGGGCTCAGAAGACCAGCCCTCTACTGAGCTCGGCGCGTTTAAGCGAGCGGAGCTGATTACGTACTTTTTGTTGCACTACTTCTGCGTTTACTTACAAGTACTGCTGGACGTGACGACCACCCACTTCGATACAAACTTTGCACCTGATTATTATGTTCCAGTACACTCAGAAACACCTGGTAGTCGAACATCAGCCGCTGTCATAACCCTCACGAGCAAACCTTCCTCTAACTCCACCAGAGTCTCGCAAAGTTCTTTTAAGTGGACGCAGAAGAACTTTACGCACACCGGACGAGTTGGCCGTGCGGTTAGGGACGCACAGCTGTGAGCTCTCATCCGGAAGATACTGGGTTCGAATCCCACTGTCGGCAGCCCTGAAAATGGTTTTCCGTGGTTTCCCAATTTCACACCAGGCAAATGTTCCTTACCTGTACGTTAATTAAGACCACGGCCACTTCCTTCCCATTCTTAGGCCTTTCCTGTCCCACCGTCGCCATAAGACCTATCTGTGTCGGTCCGACGTAATGCAAAAAGAAAAAATTCACACAACGTATGAACGCCACCAGTCCGCTCATTGACGCAGATATGGGGTATTTAAACGCATGGTGGTTCTAAAGTTCCACAATCTTTGAAATAATTTAAGGCTTGGTAAGTAACTCATAGGGAATCTGCCATCTGCGTGACTGCCCTAAATGCAGATCACTGGTGATTTATGATGATGATGGTGACGATGCTTAGAGCTAAGAAACGGAGATGAATTCTTATTCAAAATTTAGGTAACTTTTTTAAGGATTTCAGTTTGCCGAACACTAGTCACAACACATATAGCACTACAGCACACCTGAAAAACACACTATTAGAGCAAAGAATGAAATGTTTCGTTGTAGAAAGAACATCACCTGAAATATAGAAACACTTATGTTCTAATTATGCTTATATACTTAAATATTTGAAATTCAGAACTTATCATAATGAAGTGCTCCATTAACAATGTCGCGTGGCTTTCGAAGAGGCCTGATGCAGGTCTTTCGTGTTGACGCCTGATAGGCTACCTGCGCGTCTGAGATATTGGAGTCCAACCTATAATGAATTCTAATGCTGAAGATCAAACACACATCCAGCCCCGAACCATCGGGATTTAAAAGAAATAATTTTAAAATCCCAGAACCGACCAATAATCCAACACAGGACCTTTTGGACCAAAGACCAGCACGCTAACTATTCCGCCATGTAGCCGGACAGTGCTCAAATTGTACGTCCTCTCTCCTTGTTACTTCATCAACGAAACATGTCATTCTTTGCTTATTCATGTGTTCCTACGAGTATGTTAAAGTGTTATGATGACAGCATGAAAAACTTTAAAGTTCCTTAACTGAGTGGACAATATACGTATGGCATCCTTCTTAACAAATTATTCAAAATGTTATCTAGTTGGTCCTCTTCAAGCCAACAAACTGCGCAGTAGGAATGTAAAATCCAATACCGAATGTCGCTAGAGCTTTGATAGGCCTTGGCCCACCAAGTGACTGCTGATCAGCCCGAAGGCCTGCAGGTTCCGACGTGACGGATGGTAGCACGACGAATCCTCTCCGTCGTTATTATTGGTTTTCTAGACCGAAGTCGCCATCTCACCGACAGTTAAAACTGCTGAACTGCAATTACGTAGGCTGAGTGGACCTCGAAACAACCCTCAGGTCCAGGTGAAAATCCCCGACCAGGACGGTAATCGACCCCGGGGCCTCCGGGTGAGAGGTAGGCATTCTAACCCTAGACTACGAGATCGGCTCGATATAGGAATTCAAATACACCCCAAGTAATGGGCAAGAAGAAAAATATTGTTATGTATTATTAGAAACAGTTTGCCCTCCCGGGATTGATATTTTTTCCGAACTCAGCAAGGGATCAAATATTTACCGTCTCAAAGACATTGTTCTGGAGCGTGGGACATTAGATTGGGGATACAACTGGGGAGGAGGACCTGTACCTCGCTCAGGCCGCCTCACCTGCTATACTGAAAAGGAAAAGGAGGATGGGAAGGTTGGAAGGAATAGCCAAGGAGAAGGGGAGAAGGCCACCGTGGCCTTAAGTTGGTACCATCCCAACATTTGCCTGGAGAAGAAGTCGGGAAAACACGGAAAACCACTTCTAGGATGGCTGAGGTGGGAATCGAACACCGCTCTACTCAGTTAACCTCCCGAGGATAAGTGGACTCCATTCCAGCCCCTCGTACCACTTTTCAAATTTCGTGACAGAGCCGAGAATGGAACCCGTGCCCCCGCGGGGGTGAGCTAATCACACTAACCACTACCACACAGAGTCTGCTGTTTTTATTAAGTTCTAAAAGTTAACAAACTGCAGAAAAACAAATATAATTTAATTTCTATTTATGACGTATTTTCAGGTGGTTGTTGATATAATACTCCATTATAATACAACATTTCGTTACCTCTAAACTTTGCGAGTACTTTCTTAGAGATATTAATCAGCAACATCATACATTGCTGGCACAGCCAGCGGGAAACCTTTAGTTACAGATGAAAACTTCATGCAACTAAACCATGGACTACAAACTAAATAACGGAGAGAGTTGGCTCTGCTGTTTGAGCCAAGTTCCTGGTAGCTTGTATTCGGGTAATGGTGGGTTCCAACCCTACTGTTGGTAATCCTGAAGATGGTTTTCTGTTGTTTACCCTTTGCACAACTGGCGGATGCTGGGTCTCTACCGTAATTACAGTCATGGTCACTTCCTTCCCAGTCCTATCGCAGTTCCACAACATCCCTATCCCATCGTAGCCATAAGACTTGTGCGTGTCTGTGCGACGTAAACGCAAGAATAAAAAATTAAAATAATCCAATGAGTTAAATTTTGATAGCCATGCTTGTTATGGTAATGCTACCAGAGAAAGGAATGAAGTTTACTGCAGAAATTAATGTGAACCACAGTGTTTTACAGGCTTTGCTTATTTATCATATAGCAAGCATATACAAGCTAAAGAAAATATACATAAAGACAAGAATGTTGGTAGCATTCAAAGAAAGGTAAATCATAATATGAAACCAAAGATGAAACCTACCAAAGGCACTTATCTGAGCCAACCAACAAGAACGCTTGGAACTAGCGCTGACATTCTACAGGTAAATGCAGAAGGCCTGTCAAAGGAAAAATTTAGGGATGCCATATACCAACCTAAGAAACTAGAACCACCAACCTGAAAAAAAAGGACACACTCTACTGATGGAATAACTGCACCTTAATCACGTCTATCGGTTTCACATTCACCACAGACCATTGGCCCATCACTTTTGTCATTAATGGTTTTCTTTTCTGTTCCATTCGTACCTCTCTGAAGATGAAATATTCTGTAAAAGTACTTTGTTCTCCACAAATAGTGGTGAAAATGGATGCAACGGAAATGTTTGAAATTATAATTCAAACACGCTACACCTTTTACAGTCTCAATCTTGAACGTGTCTGACCTTGGTAACTGTAAATTAAGCAATGAAAATATTCATTCTGTGTTTGAATTATGACTTAGAATACAAAAGAATAATTCATTTTACGGCAAAATAATACTTAATAAAACTTTCAGAATTCAATTTTTACACAATTTATGCACGGACAATTTCTCTAAACAATGCTAAGCTAAAAAGAAAACGGAAGTAAACAATAGTTGTAAACAAAAAGTGTTGCCTATTTAAATGTGGAGGTGAAGATGATAAGTAAACACCGTGCGAAGTTTATTTTTTTTCAAATCCTTCAAAAAGGGGACATTTGTCAAGTTATTCGAAAATCCGGCCGAACGCTTTCCATTCTGTTATAAGGAGGACATGTGCGGGGGGAAAGAGGACATCTGGCATCCCTAGACAAGATAGCTAAGATAGGTGGATACCAAATGATAGCGAGTCTTCTTACACCTGACCATGGATCAATTATGTATGTCAAAAATAACCTTTCTTTTACATGCTGATGTAATATGACATGAAATGCAGAATGGCCGTTTTCACGCCCTTCAAATATTCTACAACCTCTGCTGGGTTCGAAGACTAATATTCCGCTACTGATTCCCAGAGTGAGGCGAAAAAAAACTCTTATCGACTAAAACTGACCATTTTGCTGAAACTTTCAATTTTTATCGAAATGTGTTAGTGCTGAATGATGTTATTAATCCTTTTACCCCGTGTGATGTTGAGATTGCGAATTCTATTGTTTTTATATGCTTGCCTGAATTACTCTAGGTGTTATTGTTCACGAGTTAGCACGCGTAATAGATAACTATTACCCTACCAGTAATCCTATTCAAGTACATCTCGTAACTAATGGCAAAGTCCAATCAATCGGGAGCTGCGGCTAAGTTTATGTTCGGGTCAAGAGACACAATCAAGTGAAAACATCGATTGTTATACTATCGACTGATCCAGGCCAAATACTCTAAATGGGTTGTGGAGTTCCACACCGTGGTATCGCTTTTTACACTTGTCATATTTGATTCAATGAACATAAGCTCTATGAAAACATGTCGAAGGAAATCGGATAATCACACTTTTACAGACACTTCGATCAGTTATTATGAGTTAATTGGATTTTACATGGTAGAGATTATACGCTTTTGTGGTACAGGATTTTGATCTCGTTATTACCAGTTTGGTACTCTCACTGAGAGCGTGGTAGAATGTAGATACAATGAATCTATTGAAAGAGCTGCCCTTGTTCGTGCGACGTAAATCCAATAACAAAAAGGAAAAGCATTCCAAATACCTAATGCTAGACAGCCATGCCTGTTGTCAATCAATCAATCAATCAATCAATCAATCAATCAATCAATCAATCAATCAATCAATCAATCAATGATCTGCATTTAGGTCTGTCACCCAGGTGACAGATTCCCTACCTAGCGTTTTCTTAAACATTTCCGAATAACTTGGAAATTGATCGAACATTTCCCTTGATAATGAATACTAATTCCATACTCCTAGTCTTATAAATTAATATTTGCCCTAATTTGTCCTCTTGAATTCCTAATTTACCTTCATACTCTGAATTTTCCTACTTTTAAAAGTTCCATTCAGGCTTATTTGTCTATTTATTTCATTCCACGCCAACTCTCCACTAACACTTCGAAACAGAGCACATAGTCGAGTATCCCTTCTCCTTACTCCCAAGTTTTTCCAGACCAAAGTTTGCAACATTTTCGTAACAATACTACTTTGTCGGAAATCACCCAGAGTAAAGCGTGCTGCTTTCCTCTGTTTTTTCAAATATATTATTTGAGTGCGCTATTGTGTAAAGCATACACTTCGATCTCAACCTTTTGAGTATTAACGAATCCTGCATAACCACTACACAAATAGGCAAGTTATTATTATGGCAATGCTACAATTGTGATAAATGAAGTTTAATGCAGAAATGTCTGGTGCCATGGCTAAATGGTTAGCGTGATGGCCTTTGATCACAGGAGTCCCTAGTTCGATTCCCGGCAGGGTCGGTAATTTTAACCATAATTGGTTCATTTCGATGGCATGGGTCTGGGTGTATTTGTCGTCGTCATAACCATTCTATTATCATCATGACACACAGGTCGCCTACGGGTATAAATACAAAAGACCTGCACCTGGTGAGCCGAACTTGTCCTCGGACACTCCCGGCACTAAAAGCCTTACGCCATTTCATTTACTGCAGAAATTAATGAAAAACCACATGCTGAATTCATAAGACATGAAATGCAGAAAGCTCATTTACCCACACTTCAATTAATATTTGACAACCTCTCTGTTTATTGTGCAAGAAATACTCGCCTAGTATCTCACTAATGAAATAATTAAATACCGGTAGATGAATTATTTGAGTGCACTATCGTAAAAAATATATACTCGATTTTAACCTTTTGAGTATTAACGAATCCAGCGTAGTCCCCTACATAAATGAACTCATTTCGGGGGAAAACCAGACAAGTCCTTTTTCAGTTTCTTTTTTTAATTCTTGCAGCAACCTACTAAAGACAATTCTCTCTATTCTTTGACAGTAACAAGATGTATCATTTTGTCATATTGAAAAAGATATCCAAATTTGACTTCCAGATTATTCAGGAATACCAAAAAGTCCCCAGTAAGAGCCAGATAAGATGAGTTACCTTGTTAATATCCTGAATATTTTTAATAACAGAGGCTTCAACCAGATAAGTCAGTTTATCTTGTTTGTAGTATAGTTTCTGCCATTATTATGGAAGTACCGAGCTGAGTGGCTCAGAAGGTTGAAGCGCTGGCCATCTGACCCCAACTTCGGAGGTTCGATCCTGGCTCAGACCGGTGGTATTTGTAGGTGCTGAAATACGTCAGCCTCGTGTCGGTAGTTTACTTGCACGTAAAAGAACTCCCGCGAGACTAAATTGCGGCACCTCGGCGTCTCCGAAAACCGTAAAAGTAATTAATGGTACGTAGAGGCATTATTATTATTATTATTATTATTATTATTATTATTATTATTATTATTATGAACTTGAGGGCCCTGAGAAGGGCCTCTAGGTATGATTCTTCTCCATTTTCCTTGACCGGGAGGTCGTATACGACAGTTCGGTCTCATCTTATTCTGATGTTGCTCACTTAGCACCACCCGGGGGACATGTGTAGGGTAATTTAAGGTTAAACCTACGGACATGAGCAACAGTGGTCCCCCAAGTTCGTAACATTGGCCCTTCAATGAAAATATGCCAGCTTAACATCGAGGGCATAAGCAGAGCAAAGTGTGAACACCTAGCAAAGATTCTCAAAGAACACCAGACTCATATCATCCTGCTTCAAGGAACCCACACGGAAAATGATCTCCAGCTGCAATCCAGAGGGAGAATTCCAGGATTTAAATTAGTGTCCGCAGTTAATCACGCAAAGTATGGGATTGCCACCTATGTGAGGAGTGATATTACCCACTATCAAGTCTTGCCATCCTTCTCAGATAATGAAATATTTACTACCTCAATCAAAGTTTGTGATTTGACAGTAGTTAACGTATATAAACCTCCTGGAACTCCCTGGCCGTCTCCACCAATTCCATCTCTGCAAAATCCAAGTATAATTGCAGGCGACTTCAACAGCCATCACACACTATGGGGATACAAAGAGAATGACAGTAATGGGGAAAAGCTCACTGACTGGATGGAAACTGAAAACCTTAAGCTTATCTATGATGCCAAGGATAAGGCTTCCTTCTCTTCTGCACGATGGAACAAAGAATACACCCCGGATCTCTGTTTTGTAACGCAGTCACAACACCCACTCAGCAACATACGACTCACAGTGCTCAACAAATTTCCTCACAGTCAGCACAGACCAATAATTATCCAGTCTGGATTGCTTGTGCCCATCGTTCACTCCTGCCCGAAAAAGAGATGGAATTTTAAAAAAGCCAATTGGGAAGAATTTTCTAAACAGATTGACTCCAACTTGCGATGGATAAGACCTATTCATAGTAACTACAGCAGATTCATCGGTGTGGTTAAAAGTGCAGCAAAACGATGTATCCCAAGAGGATATCGTAAACAATACATCCCCGGCTGGAACGAGGAGAGTGAAAGGCTCTTCAAAGAATTTGAGGCCAATGGTGACCCAGATACAGCTTCGGAACTGTTACAATCCCTAGATGAAAATAGGAAGAGAATTTGGCAAGAAACAGTAGAGTCCCTAGACTTCACTCACTCCAGCAGAGAAGCTTGGAGCCTGATCAGGAAATTGGACACACCAAATAGCAAAATTAGACCGAAAACAAGCATCAGTCTAGACGACATGGCCAAGCATATGATCTGTACCTCAAAGGTCTCAGTTGAAAAGTATCATAGAAGGCACGTAAAGCACCTCCTGAAGGAAAAGAAACATTCGGCTCAACGATCCTCTGAATTCTCTGCCCCATTTCAACTACAAGAAACTAAGCAGGCCTTAGAAAGTCTAAAACCTGGCAAAGCGGCAGGCGCTGATGGTATATATCCAGAGTTCCTTCTTCATCTTGGACCAGCTGCTGCTAAATGGCTTACTAACTTCTTCACAAACATACTAGAGACAGGTAACCTACCTTCAGTCTTCAAGAAAACAAAAATAATAGCTGTATTGAAAACATCTAAGGACCCAACAAAAGTTGAGAGTTACCGGCCAATAGCACTACTCAGTGTTACAATGAAGCTTGTGGAAAGGCTGATATATAACAGGATTTTTGCGACAATAAACCAGCATATTCCAGTCGAGCAAGCTGGATTTAGACCTGGACGAGGATGTGAAGAACAGGTTTTAGCACTAGTTACCCATATTGAAAATGGATTTGAGAACAAAATGGTAAGCACGGCCGTCTTCTTAGATCTGACAGCTGCATATGACACCGTGTGGCAAGATAAGCTCCTTCTCAAATTTATCAGCATCATCCCTTGTCTGAAACTCTCCACATTACTCAGTAACATGCTGAGTAATAGGTACTTCCAGATTTTTTCCGAAGACTCCAGAAGTAAAGTACATAAGATAAATGGCGGACTCCCTCAGGGCTCTGTATTGGCCCCTCTTCTATTCAACCTGTACACACATGACCTTCCTGTAACTAAATCCAGAAAATTCATCTACGCAGATGACATCGCATTGGTTGCCCAACATCAACGCTTCGATGAGTCTGAGTCGACGCTTACATCAGACTTAAAGATTCTAGACAGTTACTTTTATCACAA
The DNA here is from genome assembly GCF_040414725.1 of Anabrus simplex. Taxonomy (NCBI): domain Eukaryota; kingdom Metazoa; phylum Arthropoda; class Insecta; order Orthoptera; family Tettigoniidae; genus Anabrus; species Anabrus simplex. The sequence continues at coordinate 349,927,396 of NC_090268.1, read as the reverse complement.
CAACCTTAGACCAAACCCCAAGAAAACTGTTGTGTCCACCTTCCATTTGCGGAATAGAAGTGCTGGGTACAAACCAACCATACCATTCAAAGGAGAGAATCTACAGTATTGTAGTAAACCAAAATACCTGGGAGTCACCCTGGACAGGTCCTTGACCTACAAGAATCACCTCTATAATGTGTCAGCCAAGATCAAGACCAGAAATAACATCCTCCAAAAGCTGGCAGGTACATCCTGGGGTGCTAATGCCCAAGTCCTGAGATCCACTGCTCTTGCACTCTCTTATTCCGTCGCTGAATATTGCTGCTCTACCTGGCTTAACAGTGCTCACACTGGATTAGTAGACACCCAGCTGAACCAAGCAATGCGTATCATTACAGGATGCATCCGACCAACTAACACACACTGGCTTCCCACCCTAAGCCACATACCACCTCCATCCCTAAGAAGATCACAGTCACTGCTTAACTTGTGGAAGAAAATTGAAAACAATCCTCACCTTCCTATTCATTCTGACATAGCAGCTTCCCCAGCTAAACGACTGAAATTCAGACACCCTTCTTGGCGTACTGCAATGAATTTACAGGACACCTCATTTAATGTATCGGACGCCTGGAAAGAACAATGGCAACAGCAATCCGCATTACCACATCACCACATCATTGAGAACCCATGCAAGTGCCCAGATGGTTTTTCTCTTCCCAGAGGATGCTAAATCGAATTAGGACCGGCCAAGGTAGATGTGGAGCCACTCTCTTCAAATGGGGATGGAAGACATCACCGCAATGTGACTGCGGACAAGGGGAACAGACAGTGGAACACCTTGCATTTGAGTGTCCTTTGCGTAGTTACAGAGGCTCTATTGAGGACTTAAACTGTGTCTCAAACGAAGCTCTTCTCTGGCTATTAAATTTTGACATGGAACTTTAGTTACGAGCTTGAGATGGTAGTTGTATATATTGTAAATAATATTGTATTCATCATACGCTAAATAAATAAATAATAATTATTATTATTATTGTGGACGTGTAAAGTATTATTTTGTAAATTCATTATTGGTAGTGAATGTACACGGCTGCCTTTGTTAAGGAGAACTATTAAATCTTACTAGCTAACAATACACCAAATTGGTTTCGACTGGTCCATACAAGAAAATAATGCCTAGTCAATATAGGGCAACGAGGTCGATAGCTGCAGTCGCTTAAACGCGGCCATTATCCAGTATTCGGGGATAGTGGGTTCGAACCCCACCATCGGCAGGGAAAGGATGGGAAAGGAGAGGACTAGGAATGGGAAGGATGCGGCCGTGGCATTAATTAGGGTATAGCTCCGAAATCTGCCTGATGTGAAAATTGGAAACCGCGGAAATCCATCTTCGTGACTGCTGACAGTGGGTTACGAACCCACTATCTCTGGATTGCAATCTCACACCTAATACAAGAAAAAGAAATGATGGAGGCACTCCTCATGTTAGACTAAAGAAAACTAAAAATGTCCTAATTTCAAAGGGATGATACCTTTTACCAAGCTCCCATTGGAATTAAGACAAACATCGTTAAAATACTTTGCAAAAACTCTATAAAATTGGCTCACAACAAGTAGCATTTAGAGGACACAGAACTTTGAAGAAAAATTGCTGCACCTCCACGTGAATGAGTAAGGATATGTAAATTTGTAATTATATATTTTACTTGTAGTTATAGTATAAAATATTTAGCACAGAATATCTTCAAAGGGTTTGAAGGGGAAATGAGAGTATTATGTTATTAATAATTGAGAGGGAAAGAAATGAAATGGCGTATGGCTTTTAGTGCCGGGAGTGCCCAAGGACAAGTTCGGCTCGCCAGATGCAGGTCTTTTGACTTGACGCCCGTAGGCGACCCACGCGTCGTGATGAGGATAAAATGATGAAGACGACACATACACCCAGCCCCAGTGCCAGCGGAATTAACCAATTATGGTTAAAATTCCCGACCCTGCCGGGAATAGAACCCGGGACCCCTGTGGCCAAAGGCCAGCACGCTATCCATTTAGCTATGGAGCCGGACATTAAGATGGAAATCAACTACTGATCCATTTAACAACGTAATGCAATGCAACCATCATGTTTCTATATACAATTATTACACACTTCACCTCAAAGTGAACAACCGTCAAAGACGATTCAGTTAAGCACCAAAATGATAGGACTTTCAATTAAACGTAATAAATTATCCACTTGAAGTGAACATTATGATCCAAAGTTTCCCTCACCTCGGAAAAAGTTGGCTACGAACTGAGCTTGCGTTTTGGAGATGGTATGTTGTAATTCCACCATCGGTAGCCCTCACTACTTCTGTATTTCTTAGTCCTAGTTATTTTCTATTCTAACACCACAGGAAACCTACCTGTGTTATAATCAAAAGAAATTATGTGTTACCTAAGAAACTTATGAAAGACTTCAGAGTTTTACGACTCCTCTTTGCTTGTGTTTGTTCCTCAGTTTATATTCATAATTATGGCAATTGTTGTAAGGAAACAGCAATTTGGACGAGCATACTTGAATACAACATGAAAGGGATGCCGATTTGAATTATTTAGCCAGGCTTCATTGTAATGTGAATGTATCTTCAAGCTCAATGCTTCAGTGCTTGATGCCCCTTTGACCTTTTCAAACACCATCAAAGGATTTGTCCGGTCCGGTCGCCCGTTAGTTAACAACTTTGTGTCCTCTTAACATAACATGAAAGTAGGCCAAGCAGCTAACCGAATTCTCTCTTTTTTTCACTCTTGTCCTTGCTTTGATCTTTAGTGTGCTTCTTTACGCTCAAGATACCCTGCATTAGTTTATAACTCAACATTAAATGGTTGAAGAATGAAGTGGCTGTAATAAGACGGAGCCTGCCTCATCTTATTATGTCATAGTGCAATGCCGATAATGTTCTCCTTTCTTTTTTATACGGGTAAATGACCAGGATGTTAGACCCCTGTAAGTAACAAGCATCATCATCATCATCATCATCATCATCATCATCATCATCATCATCATCATCAACAACAACAACAACAACATTTTGATAATAATCCGTAAAGGGAATCATGGAATTCGTTAAAGAATATGTGTGAATAAATCTGTATGAAAACCTGTATGGACTTTCTTTTATCATTATCTAAGTGTGTAATCATATGCATAGACTATTATAGACTATTATGCCCATCAGTGTTCAGTTTGCGTGCCTCTATGGATTAACTAAGTGTATCCACAATCCTCTATTTGAAGCTGCCACGGTTGTCTCGTTTTGTTCTAACCCTGTTATATTCAAAGCATATAATCTGGGTCTAATCACCTTCGCCTAGCTTCTGTTACTGAGTTCACTATTCTCCTAGGTAACCTATCCTCCCGTTTTCTCTTCAGATGCCTACACCCAGCTACGTCCATAGTGTTCATTGCAAACATACCCGTTATCTCCTCATTCCGAGTATAGCTTGCTCAGTTTGCTCGTTAACGACTGGCAACTCAAACGTTCAGCATTACCCCCTCGCCCCCTTCCCCAGTAATCAGATTCATGACTGTCTACAGTCGCCTCTGCTGTGACCAATAGCATCTTGCTTTTTAAGTGACAGTCCAAGTATTTCAAAGGCGTGCCGGTCCTGGTGCCTACTCGCTTGTCAGGTCTCCAGTGTTGCACAGCTACATGCAGTTGTGTCCAGTATCGCTGCTCGCTCGCAGTGGCTTATGGAGATTTGACAACGCTGTATCTCGAGTTGGGTAAATCCTGGCACTCCGCGGACAAGGAATGTAAACACAGCCAACCAGCTAGGCTTCAAAAGCATGCCGGTCGTTAACGAGGAAATTGAATGAACTATACCTCCCTTATTCGCACTTCCTTGTGCCACCAATCATTATCGCACTTTCATGTCAGTTACTTCCAGCTCACTCCCGTACAGAAAAGTCTATCCGAATAAGAACGGTACTAAGGGCAATTTCATCTAACAGGTCACTTTTACTCGCAGAATACAGCTGATCATAACTTCGAACTTACAGCATCGGCTTCGCGACACCTTGATTCGATTTAATTTTTTATACAATCATCCTGGAAAAATACACATCCTAAGTAGTTGAATTGACCCGCCTATTCCGGTTTCATATTGCATATCTGAGATTCAGTTCTCCTAGTAACCGATAATCTTCATGTCATGGTCGCTACACTTCTAGCTCCAAGGTATCAGACAGCAGACTTTCAGCACATTCTACCATTTCGAAGAGCTGTGGGGTGCTTGAGCTACTTCAGTGCTCCCTGCCGCCGATAACCGTACATTATGTGAAATACGAATGAATTTAGCGGCCACGGAGATTGTTTTCTGGGATGATGGATTCGAACCCCACTGACAGCAAACTCTGAGGATCGTTTTTCTGGGGTTTGCAACGTGAAGGTAAAAATCAGGCAGTACCTTAAATAGGAATTTGGCCGCTACTTCCTTTTCCCATCCCAGCGTCTCACTGTCGGTGTATTGTTAAACAGCTGGTAAAATCAAAGGATTTAGGAGCCCTTCCTCATTACCTTCCAAGGGTGGATTCTGTTTTTGAAATGGCATTATTAATTATTTGTCGCTTCCTTCCATCTCCGGACCCTTTTCTTACCTATCGTCGCCATAAGACCTATCTGTGAGGTGCGACGTAAAGCAAATCATAAAATCAGTCATTCCTTCCTGTGTCCTTAAGTGACGAAGTTAGTGGCCCTCTCTTACAATTTTCAATGCTTAGAAACAAGAACAGATAAGGAAACAGCACATGAGCAGGTTGTATTTTCTGTGCGCTGATCCCACTACACAAGAATTGTAATCCGTCGCCAAGTATGTAGTTCTCAACACGTGTCCGCAGCTACGAGTAAGCCCAAAATGGGGAATGTTATATGGCATGTTATATGGCATGACATATTATATAGCAGAAAGGGAAATACTACGAAGAAAACATTATAAATGAGATTCTTTGGAGGGGATAATGTATGTTATAACCATTTATGTGAGTGTGAGAAAATAATACACAAGGGCTGCATAAAACCACCTCTACAGATGGAAATTTACAAAACGAAATTTCTTATGCATAGAAACAAATAAATATCAATATTCTTTTCAGAGCTTAGAAAATTATTCAAATGTAACAACACACAATAAAAAATATATTTACAACGTACAGCGTTGAGTCTATGACTGATTATCGCATTACCTCAAATTATTACATTTACACTATTTTACTCGAACACAGGCACTGAAGAAAAGTTTCACTGCTGAAAAATAGCCTTATGAAAACAACGGGAATGCAAGTGGGAAAAGCTTGGGAACCACTGGTCTAGGGAATCACTTAGTTCAGATTAATCCTTGTCTGCAAAGGTGGCCACGCATATATCGTCGTTGCCGGGACAAAACCTCCTATGTGATAATATTTTTGGAGATATACTGACCCGCAGCACATACATTATGAAGAGTGAGAATGCCTTAACAATATTCACACAATATTGCACCTTAGATGACAGAACCTTTCCGGCCAAAGTTCTAAGCTAAAATATTTCACATAGGAGGTTTTGTCCCGGCAGCGACGATATACTACCACCTTATTTCATTTACTCGGGTTCTCTGTTCTGCCGTTGTTAAATACAGGTCCTCAATTTGGATAAACAGTGGTCATACAACAATGATAGGTACCTAACTAAATCAGGAAACACGTCTTATTACTGATTGTATTCATCCTACTAACACACACACACACACTGGTCTTAAGCAACATGCAAGTACTAGAGATCAGAAACACTACTCAAGGCACGAAGGAAAACTTCAAGCAGTACCCACTTAGCAGTCCTGCAGATACATTGACACCTGCAAGTAAGCGACTGAACTGCAGGCAACCATCATTGAACACAGCAGAAACCGTTCTTCGGAGCTTTTTCGACTTCTCAAATACCTAGAAACGTCAATAGAATGCGCTTCTGTATTACACTATGAAATTGTTCAGAACCTATGTGTTCAGCCAGCTGATTGCAGACGTCAATGGATATGACGAACCGCTACAGTCAGCTGAACATACTACCTTTGAGTGCCCAGTTCGAACCTTCAGGAATACCTTAACAGACGTATATCTCACGTCTTATTAAACCGTCCAGTAGATTTATAATCTGGATTCTGAATTTTGAATAATATTACGATTTGTGATTTCACTGTTTCTTGTTTACTATTTACAGTACGTATACGAAGTAAATAGAACAGTAAATAATTTAAGTGCTAACGTTATGGAAAGTGTGAGTCTTTGACTCCCACTTACCCATAGACTTCCATGGCCTGTACGGAGTTGGATTAGTTTTTTTTTCACCCTTCTGAGAGCACATATGGCCATTTTATTCACTATTCCTAATCACGAATTGTTCACGAACAGTATCTACCCTCGTGAGAATCAAACAGAACGACTCCAAGTTGGATTGCACTATTTTACGAACATGGGCGCAAACAGAGAAGTTATGTATTGCTGATAATCTCCGATATAGTCAGCATGAATTTAGAGTTCCCGACTAGGCAGAGTAATCCTTGGATACATGAAACTGGCAAAAGCCGTGTCGTTCGTGTGATGAGCTGCAACAGGTGGAACATCTTAGCGGAGACTTCGATAAAAATAACTGAGCAAAAAACGAACAGGAGGACCGACCGAACATTAGCGCAACCAGAGAGGTTGTGGGTTTCAACACAATATCACCACGGTCAAAAGTTATAAATATTGCATCTAGTGCAGAACGGTGAACGAGGAATCTCCTGGTAAACCTCTCATCACTGAGCTCGAGAGCTGCAGTCGCTTAAGTGCGGCCAGTATCCAGTAATCGGGAGATAGTGGGTTCGAACCACACTGTCGGCAGCCCTGAATATGGTTTTCCGTGGTTTCCCATTTTCACACCAGACAAATGCTGAGGCTGTACCTTAATTAAAGTCACGGCCGCTTCCTTCCCATTCCTAGGCATTTCGTCTCCCATCGTCGCCATAAGACCTATCTGTGTCGGTGCGACTTAAAGCAAATAGAAAATAAAACTCTCATTCGTACTGCGTTCTCTATGTCATAAATACATAAACATGGAATTCATAAACTCTTCAATCCTGAGTAAATTTGCTCTATAATTTAATTTTTAATGTCTACATCAGCGTTTCTAAAGCTGGGGCTCCAACCTCAAGAGGAGTGGGGCACCATGCAAAGGGGTCGTCTAATAAAAGTACCATGCACGAAGGTAATAGAAATTATTTTCTTATGAAAACGAATACATTTTAAAATTAATTCCATAAGACATTTGCCGGGCTGAGTGAAAGCACCTATCAGAATTTTGTTTAAGACTTGCTGTACGTCGCACCGACACAGATAGGTCTTATGGCGACGATGGGAGAGGAAAGGGCTAGGAGTGGGAAGGAAGTGGCCGTGGTCTTATTTGAGTTACACCCCCAACATTTGCCTGGTATGAAAATGGGAAAACACGGAAAACCATTTTCAGGGCCACCGACAGTGGGATTCGAACCCACTATCTCCCTAGTGCAAGTTCACAGCTGCGCGCCCTTAACCGCATGGCCAACTCGCTCAGTAGAATAATTGTTAAACACACATTTATTATAAGACATAAAAACTCATCTCTACAAACATATATATTTTAAAACTACAGTAAAAATCGCGTGTTAAATGCGACTATGAATGTTTTGCAAACGCTTTGCAATCATATTGGGCTTATATATTTTATATTTATACTCTTAATTATGCGCTGTGGGATGTTTCCATTGTTGTGTTATAACACTATCTTACTTTAAACATAGAAGGTTGTTGATTTTTCAAAATATATATTGGTCTTTCAAAACGCTCAAAATATTTGCTTTTGTAAGACGGGTGTTTGGTTTTCAAGTGCCGAACTAACTTTAATGGATTTATAGTTTTGGTGTACAGTACCTGGAAGTTAACAACGCCTTGTGACTTACCATCCGACGAAATGAATCCATATAATTATATTTATTTTTAGTCTCGGTTTCTTATTGATGTATTCACAGTATGAAGACGGCTCACTTCGTTTTGTCGCAGTTTTCCGGTTTGCATTGAAAATTCAAGAAAAATTATTTCACCAACTGTTTTTACTTAAGTACACGCTACTAAAACCACAATGAGTTTCTATCTCCCGTAGCGCTCCTCGTTTGCAGGCACTGCTACGATGGGCGAATTCACGTTCGAACATGTAAAAACTTCCACAGGCTCAATATACGCACTGTTAAACAGGACGAGTTCAAACACATCGCTATCAAGTCATATAATCAGTTCGAACTACTTGCTGACATAAGTGATTATTAACTAGGCTGACCCTGTTAAAATTTAACGGATTGCAGGTTATAACTGGCCATGAGTAAAATTTGGCTCGAGTGGTGAACCCAACATGGTCTTAAGTTTAGTTTCTTCTTTAGGAAATAGGCATGACGAATAGTAAATTGTCTTTTGAATGCAAAATGAAGTGATGTATCTGGTGGTGATAGACTGATTCTTGGAATCAGTGTTCCTGACCTCGAAAATGTTGTGAGATGGACAGCAGGCAATGGTATGTTGATAAACGGGGTTAAAAGTCAGGTTGTGAGTTTTACAAGTAGGAAAAGTCCTCTCAGTTTTAAATTACTGCGTTGATGGGGTGAAAGTTCCTTTTGGGGATCATTGTAAGTATCTAGGTGTTAATATAAGGAAAGATCTTCATTGGGGTAATCACATAAATGAGATTGTAAATAAAGTGTACAGATCTCTGCACATGGTTATGAGGGTGTTTAGGGGTTGTAGTAAGGATGTAAAGGAGAGGGCATATAAGTCTCTGGTAAGACCCCAACTAGAGTATGGTTCCAGTGTATGGGACCCTCACCAGGATTACCTTCAAGAACTGGAAAAAATCCAAAGAAAAGCAGCTCGATTTGTTCTGGGCGATTTCCGACAAAAGAGTAGCGTTACAAAAATGTTGCAATGTTTGGGTTGGGAAGAATTGAGAGAAAGAAGAAGAGCTGCTCGACTAAGTGGTATGTTCCGGGCTGTCAGCGGAGAGATGGCGTGGAATGACATTAGTACACGAATAAGTTTGAATGGCGTTTATAAAAGTAGGAAAGATCACAATATGAAGATAAAGTTGGAATTCAAGAGGACAAACTGGGGCAAATATTCATTTATAGAAAGGGGAGTTAGGGATTGGAATAACTTACCAAGAGAGATGTTCAATAAATTTCCTATTTTTTTGAAATCATTTAGGAAAAGGCTAGGAAAACAACAAATAGGAAATCTGCCACCTGGGCGACTGCCCTAAATGCAGATCAGTATTGATTGATTGATTGATCGATCTACCCTTTCACTAGTGGTCATTTCAGGTCCAGACAGAGATGTCTTAACAAAATCACAGTAGCGCCAGTTCTTAATGCGAGTGTATAGGCCGTTAAACCACTAAAATAATAATAATAATAATAATAATAATAATAATAATAATAATAATAATAATAATAATAATAATAATAATAATGTTAAGTGGAAGTCATACGATGATAAAAATACGGAGGGAGGCGAGCCAAGTAAAGATTTTAACGAATCCAAAGTTACAGAAATTCACAGAGTTTTAAAACTGAATATCGAGTTATCGTATAATGAATGTGGGATGAAATCTGAGTATGGAAAATATATTCCTAACCTCTGAACAGTAGAAGACGAATAAGTTTGAATGGAGTAGGAAAGATCATAATTTGAGTATAAAGTTGGAATTCAAGAGGAAATATTGCGGCAAATATTCGTTTATAGGAAGAGGAATTATGCATTGGAACAATTCAGAAGTTCGATAATTTGCAACTTACTTGAAAATCATATGAGAAACGACTAGTAATGAACAGATATTGGTTCTGAACGGTGGTGACAGTCCTAAATGGAGATCATTGGTGAATTTACTGTAATTATGAATAGGTCTGCCTAGGACGAAAAGGAGGATTTGGGATGAAGTTTCACCTGAAAATGCGGAAGAAAATGTGGTATACTGGATGTAAAAAATTACTGCTTCTTTTAATTTCTCATTTATGTTCATCAAATCACTACGTATTTGTATTACAGCTGTGTGAAGCTTGGTTTTATAAGATACAAATACAAGACTTGTGGGAAAACATTGTAATTGAGAGAAATTTTAACGATTTGATGTAAATTTTAACTCCATAAATTGGCCAATACTGATCCTCTTGGCCAGCCTATCATTTGTATATTTGTTTTTAATGTGATTCTTAGACACTATAGAGACAGATTAGAATGTCGAGATAATTTTGCCGAATGAACATCTTGAATGTACACTGATGTGGTTTTACGTGGCAGACTACAACCCTTAATCGGTTTCTTACGAATGTTGAGGCACAGACATGGGAGATTTCTATACTGTTGGAGAAATTTTGAATCTGCTATCAGCTCACAAACGGTCTCATTAAGCGGTGACACAGCAGTTCACTTACTGCCTATTACCTAATTAGTAGAAATGTGAACGGTGTCCTGGAATTCTCCGTATGACAAGCGCTAATTTAGTGCTCCTATGTTGGACCTGTTCCAGTAAACCAACCATTTCCTAGAACACTCGAGTTTATGCCATTCTGTTTAATAAAGCTGTGAGTTTAATGTCAAAGCTTTCAAAGTATAATAATGATGCACTCTTTTAGTGAGATATTACATCCCGGGTGTTGGATAGCCACAGGGGGGAAATATTAGATAAAAAGAATTTTAACCTTAATGATTCAATGAAAAAAGGTTTATCATTTAAATGGTTCCGTGACAATGAAATTCAAAGAGAAATACTTTGAATATAAATACGCGAATCGGGCAAATAAAGCCAACTGTATAATTTACTCACATGCACTGTATTTCAGATGTCGTCTGTCTGTCTGTCTGTCTGTCTGTCTGTCTGTCTGTCTGTCTGTCTGTCTGTCTGTCTGTCTGTCTGTCTGTCTGTCTGTCTGTCTGTCTGTCTGTCTGTCTGTCTGTCTGTCTGTCTGTCTGTCTGTCTGTCTGTCTGTCTGTCTGTCTGTCTGTCTGTCTGTCTGTCTGTCTGTCTGTCTGTCTGATTCCTGTCATGTTCACCGTATCTCTACTAGTTTACCAGGAATTTACGAATACGTATGCGTTACAGTGCGAGTTCAGGACAATTGCCCATCGAGCAGTGCACGGACGGGTTCTATCAGGATGAAAATCAGTATTTGTTTTCAAGTTTAACCATCGCTATAGTTAATTATTCAGTGAGGAAATGTTTCTGAGTTTCTATCTTGTGATATCACCAATATAGGTCCTGTAAACGACGAGAACATTATACTAGTTAATTACATTGTAAAATATTTTTAAACTTTCTTTTATATATATGTCGGCGATAAGGCGAGATTAATTTATAGTGCATGGCATTTTACGGCCGGATGCCCCTCTTGACGCCAACATCAGTTGAGGAGCTAATGAAGATGAAATGAATGATGGTGAATGATGTTGGATAAGAAGATGGAAGGTATATGCTGTGGGCTGACAATAGGAACTCTCTCGGCATTTACCTGGACGAAAAAATGGGAAACCACAGAAAACCATTCTGAGGACAGCCGATGCTGGTTTCAGAACCCACGCGTCTCCCGGATGTAGACCTGTAGTGCGTTAACATGCTCGGCCGTTGTAAATCCCCCTCCACCCCTCCCCGCCACTGCATGGCACAACAGCCCCGAAGGGCCATTACCTACCAATTGACCTTTGCTCAGCCCGAAAGCCTACAAATTACGAGGTGTCGTGTCGTCAGCAAGACGGATCCTCTCGGCCTTTATCCTTGGCTTTGTAGACCGGGATCGCTATCTCACCGTCAGATAGTTTCTCATTTGTTATCATGTAGGCTGAGTGGACCTCGATCCAGCCCTCAGATGCAGGTAAAAATCCCTGAACTTGCCGGGAATCGAACACGGAGTCTCCGGGTAAGATGTAGACACGCTACCCCTACACCGTGGGGCCGGCTACATTGTAAATAGTTATTTAATATTAATAAAACAATAAAATACGAGTTAAATCCCTTGGTGATTCAGATTTGGGACAAGAGAAATTTCCTATCAATCGGCGTAACTAAAATCAGATAATAAAATATTGCATATCATTTACATGTACGTTACGTTTCAGGTATTCCACATGCTACCTTTTCATAAAATCCGTTAAATTAATATTTACACTGAATCATCAGAAGTAGAATCCACATGGAACTCCATTAAAGATAGTGTGATTGAAATCCAGGAAACTGAAATTGGACACTGCAACAACATCAAAAGACAGAGCTGGATGACAGATGAAATTCTAGAACTTATGGATGAGAGGAGAAAACATAAAAATACAGATCACATTCAGTACAAAACTCTAAACAAAGCTGTACGCTGAAAGTGCAGAGAAGCCCGAGAATTATGGATGACAAACAGGTCAGATCCTTCAAGAGAAGCACGACTAACTTGCATAAGAAAGTGAAAGAACTTGGTGGTTTGCAACGGAGACGATATGGTCAAATTTTGAGACATGCCAATAATGAAATCATCTTGGGTGTGGAAGAGAAACTCAAACGATGGAAGGAATATATAGAAAATATTTTCAAAGATGAGAGAAATGATCCTCCGACGAGAGAATAAATGAAAATAGCCCTGAAATAACAAAAAGTGAAGTTGTACATGCCGTAAAACTTCAAAAGAATGGTAAAGCAACTGGACCGGACGGTGTGTATGCTGAAGTTTTCAAAATAATAACAGAACAGGAATCTACCGGCCTCAATATCTTAACATCATTATTCAATCAAATATATATGTATCGGGAGAAATACTATCAGACTGGCTGAAATCAACCTTTATACAACTACCGAAGAAGCCTAACTCGTCTCAGTGCGATTATTATCGTATGATAAGTTTGATATCTCACGTGCTCAAAATATTCTTGCGAATTATTCACACTAGAATTACAAAAAAAAAATGTGAATCCCACATGGATCAGAATCAATTCGGTTCCCGAAATGGCGTTGGTACACGTGAGGCACTCTTTTCGTTAAATGTGTTGTTACAGAGATGCAGAGATATGAATGTTGATGTCTATCCATGTTTTATAGACTATAAGAAAGCTTTTTATTGTGTCAGGCACAATAAGCTGATAGAGATTCTGAGACCAACAGGTACTGACTCCGGTGACTTACTTATAATCGGTAACCTGTACTGGAATCAGTTTGCAAATGTCAAAACTGATCAAGGAACTTCAGAAACTGCTTCGATCAGCAAGGGTGTCCGCCAGGGTTGTGTACTGTCACCTCTGTTGTTTAACCGTCACTCAGAGGCAATCTTTAAAGAAATATTGGCAGACTATGGTGGGATAAAAATTAACGGGAAAATAATCAACAACATCAGATATGCAGAGGATACTGTTGTCATAGCTGATAACATGCCTGCCCTTCAGAGCATGATAAACTCCTTAGTTCAGCACAGTGAAGAGTTTGGATTATATGTTAACCCCTCAAAGACGAAACCGATGGTGTTCTCTAAGAAGACAATTCGAACAAATCTCACAATTAAAGATAAAACAGTTAAGCAAGTATCTTCTCTCAAATATCTGGGTACCATCTTGGATGACCAATGTAACTCCAAACGGGAGATAATATCTAGAATGGAGCAAGCCAGGAAACAATTCATTAAAAAAGTTCTTTGTGAGGTCAGATCTCAGTCTCCAACTACGAATTCGTATGATCCGCTGCTATATATTTTCTGTTCTCCTATATGGATGTGAAAGGTGGACTCTGGATCCAATCATAGAAAAACGTATTGATGCCTTCGAAATGTTCCTGTATCGCCGTCCCTTGCGGATATCCTGAGTAATGAAAATCCCCAATGCCGAGGTCCTTCGTCGGGTGAAAAAGCAAAAAGAACTACTGCTCACCATAAAACAGAGGAAAACATATGTAAATATCATGAGAGGTGAGAGGTATCAATTATTACAGCTTATTATCGAAGGAAAGATACAGGGGAAGAGATCTGTTGAGAGAAGAATGAATTCATGGCTGAAAAACCTTCGAAGATGGCATTCCATTCTGCGCTGTCAAGATCAGAGCTAGTTACGTGGATCGCCAACCTCCGCTCGGAGACGGCGTCTTAAGAAGAAGAGGAATATTCAGAAAGCTCTATCAACTTTTATTTATTTATTTATTTATTTATTTATTTATTTATTTATTTATTTATTTATCTTTCTTTCTTAATCTGCTTACCCTCCATGGTTAGCTTTTCCCTCGGATTCAGCGAGGGATCCCACCTCTACCGCCTCAAGGGCAGTGTTCTGGAACTTCAGACTAATAATCAGATATCTCAATATGTACATATGTTCTTATACACATTTTCTGTATGCAGTTCGGGGGGATAAAACTGGGGAGGATGAACAGTACCTCGACCAAGCGACCTCACCTGCTATACTGAAGAGGGGCCTTGCGGGAGGATGGGAAGATTGAAAGGGATAGACAAGGAAGAGGGAAGGAAGCGGCCGTGGCCTTAAGTTGGGTACCATCCCGGAATTCGCCTGGAGGAGAAGTGGGAAACCACGGAAAACCACTTCCAGGATGGCTGAGATGGGAATCGAATCCATCTCTACTCAGTTCACCCCCAGAGGCTGAGTGGATCCCGTTCCAGCCCTCGTACCACTTTACAAATTTCGTGGCAGAGACGTGAATCGAACCCGGACCTCCGGGCGTGACAGCTAATTACACTAAACACTACACCACAGAGGTGGATTTATTTCTTTATTTCTTTATTTCTTTATTTATTTCTTTCTTTATTTATTTATTTATTTTTTATTTATTTATTTTTATTTATTTATTTAGTCTGATCCAGGACACCCTAGATTTGCCATAAGACACAGAATAATACACAATAACAATTTTGAGGGAAGATAAAATGATTAATGTTTAAAAATATGACAGGTTACAATTAACCATGTTAAATGGCGTGAACTCCATATAAATATTGACGAAGAATCGAAAGTATTTGATGAGTGAGGCGACCTTCTCATCTTGTAGGCTTCTCACTAGTTTATATTTTTGTCGCCATGTGACGAAAGATTTGGAAATTGTTCCCCTCGCGCCAAAGAAAAGTCCAGTCACCGTAATTTTTTTAAGGTTATACGACTCAAGAAAGAAAAGGATGGTTGGATTATAGATATCCTTTTTCTCATTGTCTACGTCAGTCGGCTGAGAGGCTGAAGATTCAAAGCGTACCGTAGGATCAATAATTTCTGCTTCGTTCCTCCGTCTGTCAATCGCTATAATATCAATCCTGCGAGTGCTGCCTCCTTCGGCGAGACAGTGGACTTCTTTGTACACTTCTAGATTTTTGAGACGAAGAGCATTAGCAATCAGGTTTCTGATGATGTTATGGCGTTTGATCCTAAGCAGTTCTACTTGAGGGCAACTCCTCAGAACATGTGGTAAGGTTTCATACTCACTGCAGTGTCTGCAGTGGCCTGTGCTGGTAGAACGTCCCGGCAGAGTACGTACTGGTGCAACCATCGCGGTCATCTTCAACATCTCCCTCCATTCCGAACAAGTTAAACCATCTCTTCTGGTAACCCAAGAATTAGCAGCAGGAACTTGAGCAAATAACTCAACACCTCTTCCTTTTTGTGGATATGCACACCAAGCTTCAAATTCGCGTGTTCTAAGTATATCGCGCAGTTGCCTAACAGATTTCGTTGATGTCTCTTCATTGAGTTGAAGTTCAGATAGGCAGCGAGTTTTTATTGCCGTGAAATTTCGAACAGCATTTACGTGCGAATCATTCACAGCTTCTAGCTTAAGATTGATGTTCAGCTGTTGAAGGTACGCTTCCCAAGTAGCGCGCATTAGTGCTGACCCTTTATATTTGTGGCTCGAATAGATCATACTTGTCGGTGTGTCACTCGAAAGTTGTAGAATTTCTTTAAGTGCGCTTCTGATCATGTTGTCGGCTTTTAACAGACTTTATTTGGGAATTTTCTCAACCGAAACAGTCTGTAAGGGGTATATCAGTGTAGGGCCAATCAACTGATTTATTACAGTCAATTTTTGATACGGTTGGAGTAAGTGAGTCCTGGTAATCTGATCTAAGTTAGCTTTCAATTTTTCAAGTACCTGATGTTCATTGAAGACTAAAGTCTGTCTGAAAGTTGCCCCTAAATATTTTATTTCTTCACTATCATTTATACTTCTAATGTTTCCAGAGTCCGTCACGATATCATCAGAATGAAGTTTACCATTTTCTATAATGATGGCATTTGATTTGTCTGCATTTATATACAAACCTATTTCTTAAAGCAGATTTATGACAGAAGTGACTAGGATTGAAGCTGCTGCTTGGCCTTTAGCTATGATCACCAGATCGTCGGCAAAGCATAGGGATGTTAAAGGTACAGTGTTAGGACTCAATTGAAAACCATACATTTCTGATATTTTGATATCTGTGAGTTCGTCAAGGATGTGGTTTATACCGCAGTTAAATAAGAAAGGTGGAATGGGATCTCCTTGCATCACTCCACGTTTGATGTTTATCTTATCTGTATGACCACGAGCAGTTTGAACTTGTGTTGTGTTTTCTGTGAGAAGGTTGACTAGTAACTTCTTAATGGATCTGGGTAGTATAGAGTTCTCTATTGTCGCCTTTAAGTGATTGTGTCCAATACTATCGAACGCTTTGCTGATGTCGAGGAATACTACGCAGCCTGAAATCTTTTCTATTACAGTTGTTCGTAAAATGCCATCAACAATATTAACGTTAATGAAAGAGCCAGGGATCATGACAAAACCTCTTTGGAACTGGTTCAAAGGGATGTATTCCCTTACAATTTTATCAAGGATATTACTTAATATGCGTCGAATAATGGAGAAAATACTAATCGGTCTCCATTTGGACAGACCATTCTCTTCACCGCCTTTATGTATAAGAACAGTCCTCGCTGCCTTAAAAACCTCAGGAATGAACCCACTTTCAAATATTCTTCTGATGATATGGGCTAAAATATTAGCAGCAAGTGGATCATAAACAGATTTCAATTAAACCTTATCCGGACCTGGGCTAGTGTCAATTGCTATGCTCTTGATAATAGAGAAAACTAACTCTTGAGATATTGAAATTGTATCATCTAAGGTTTCATTCGTATAATCAATATAGGAGTCTCTCATGCAATCATTAGGAGTTTCAAATCTGTTCCTAAAAATCCTTCAACAACATCTTTCTCTAGTTTCAAATTATTAGTTGTTTTGCCACTTAACATTTTTCTAATTGCTTTCCTCCTTTGGTAAAAATATTCATATTGAGTCAGTTCATACTCGAATTTAACCTTCCTACGTTCACGATCATTCTTAGAGGATCTCTGTGGGTTACTGGAGGTTTTGTACTGTCGGTTGTTATTTTTGTAAGTGCCACGTTTACGAGCTTTAATATATCTAGTAAATGGACTCTATGGACCTGGCAGTAGGTCTGTAGCTGTGGCAAGGAAGTTTACAAAATTAGTAACTTGTTCATTGAATTCAGCATCACTCAATTCATGCTGAAAAATACCTAGCCATTTACTCAGTTCGTCGTGGTAAGGTTTCTTTTTTTGCTCTCTTTGATCAGAGGTTATTTCCAACTTCGTTAACTGACCATTTTTACTAGAAATAGGAATAGGATCTGAAGGTGGAATTTTAGACAGACTAGGTGTAGTCATAGATGGATTCAACAAGCAGGCTCTGTATTGCTCTGGGTGTGATTTACTTATATGTATCTTAAGGCCTTTAGACATTTGCCCGCAAAACTGACATTGTGTTTTGTTATCAGTGGTACTCTTATTGGTGTCATTTGCAGCCATAGTACCTCGATAATATAGTTACAGATTATATTTGTCAATGATGATAATTTATTAGGCCCATAGACATTATTACTATGAAACTGTAGAATATATCAGAAAGTAGGGATGTGTAATTTATTTCGCCTTGTAAATGCAAACCATGAATTGAAGGTATTACACTGGGATATTTAAAGAGAGTTAAAGATGGCAAGAAGAGAGAAAAAAAATACTGAGAATATAGCCTATTTATTTATTTATTTATTTATTTATTTATTTATTTATTTATTTATTTATTTATTTATTCATTTTTTATTTATTTATTGCAGCCTCTATACAGATGAACTAAGAGTTGGTTAGTGAAAGCAGCAAGATCTCAGATGTTGATATAGGTTTCAATATTGTGGTTTCCTAATGCAATGAAAATACGCACTTTCACCGTCCAGTCCAGTCGAGCACACATTACATACGCAGTATGCAGTTGTGTTGGTAGATACACTGTACAAGGTGATAATTATTTCTTTCTTCGATGAATCCGCAATCATTAATAGTGAGGTGAAAAGCCTTTGACCACCAGTTGACCTGACTCTTTATGTGGTCAGTGTACTGGAAGGTCAAGGGATCGATGTCCGACCTTCTCGTGTTGTATAAGTACACTGCCACACAAGATACATTATTTTGATATTCGAGTCCATTAACATAGCTCAATGTTCCCCTTGCGTTTTACTGCAGTGACGATTTCGTGCTCCCTGAATGTTAACGCTACAATACGAGTGTAAAAAGAGAAGTTGGTGCCCAACAGTAACACCTTGCTTGACCTTACAAGAAACTTCAAAACTAATTTCAACTCTCCCATTTATCATTTCCCTACGACATATAACGTACAAGTTATTCAAAGTTTGCCATACAAAAAAATTACTCGAAATGAGATTCTACTGAGTAAACTGCATAGAAATATTCACTGAATTTGAATAAGGTTAAATGTTATCACTAGGTCACTCTGCTCACGCTCAATAATTTGGAAGTATGAAATACACATGTTTGTTATTAATGAAGTCTCTCACTTCATGTTGTAACGGTTCAAATCTCGTTACAAGATGATATCTGTATTTTTATTATTGTATGATTTTATCTGTATTTTATTATTATTATTATTATTATTATTATTATTATTATTATTATTATTATTATTATTATTATGTCAGTATTATTATTATGTTATCTGTGATATTGTTACTATTATTGTAATTATCCGTTTTATTCAATTCGATTTTGCAATTGCCTGTTGCTTGCAAGATTGTACTTAGATGTATGCATATATACGTATGTGTAGAATAACACTCAATACCTGTACAGTGAGAATTGTTGTATATATCAGAGATTGGATGTGACGCTGGGACATTGTGTAGGATTAGTGGAGATTCTGCCAAGTCATCGCCGCGCTATGGCTACAGCATTGTATTTATTTAGATATGCGCTCACGGAGTTAGCCGCCTCCGGGCTATTTCACCACTGTATGTAATATTTGCCGCGTTGTGGGAGTATGTCATTGTTATTTCTGGAGATTACGTAGCGGTGTCAACCAGCGTCTATATAAGGTGGGTGCATATTGTAGCGTCAGTCATTAGTTATACGGATGCAGTACAGTGAAGTAGTCTACTAGATCAAGAGGCCTTAGTTGGTCAGTCAACCAGTGTGAACGAGAGATGGTGAAGACTCAGTGAGCCGTTATTGGTCATTGAGAGAGTGAGACCAAATGGTTGGTCCGTCACTTAGTGGAAGACACGGACGCAAGGGCTTACCATGAAGTCAGAGAGGGCAACCCAGGACCTACCAAGAGGTAATACCATATTGACTTACAAAGAAGTCAGATGAGATGGAGAAGAAGCAGTCACAAGGATGTATCACCAAGTTAGGCGTGACACATCTACAGTAAACACCAGATCAAAGGAATACGTCGTAATTACACTAAAAGTGTTGAAGGTACAGTCAAGTGAATAAGTGAGGGAAATATTTCGTATAAATTGTTAAATGTCCGGTCAAGAAAAATTCAAATTCATGCCTAGTTTCTTTCAGTTGCAATGTCATAATTTCACATTCTCATCTGTTTTATCGCAACAAGACTCACTATTTTTTGATATATTATTTAAAGAATATATATTGTTCTATCAAACGAATTCATAGTTTCATTTCATTGACAGTAAAATATCTTAACCTCAAAATTAATGGGGAAACCGAACGCCAATCTCCCTTTCCCAGAAATTATATGGTATGTTGTCAAAAGTAAGTTTATTACCCCACACCCTAGAGATAGTCAAGAGTCTCATTGTATTATTGCTGCACTGAGTGGCAGCTGGCGCCCTTCAAATAACGTATGTGTAAGTAACCAGGTAACAAGTAAGTGTGAGTACAAGGTTCGACGAGTGTGTATTTTATTTAATGAATGTTAATTTTCATAATTTCCATTTTAAATGCAGATATTTAATATTTTTCAAGTTAAATGCAGATTTATATGTTTGTAAAGTTAGTTAGACAGTCAGGAACATCCTCAATGTAATATAGTTGGGACTTCATCGCCAACTGCCCTATTTGCTCACAACATGTGGAATCTCTCTACTAACCTATGTCGTTGTAGTATTTTCAAAACTCATGTGGTGTCAGTAGAAAAAAAATGAAATGGCGTATGGCTTTTAGTGTCGTGAGTGTCCGATAACAAGTTCGGATCGCCAGATGCAGGTCTTTTGATTTGACACCCATAGGCGACCTGCGCGTCGTGATGAAGATGAAATGATGATGAAGACGACACATATACTGCACCCGTCCACCTCCCGAGTCCCAGACTAGCATTTATCTCAGGGGTGTCGGTTCATTATTTAAATCATCAAATATAAATATAACGGCATAATAGAACACGGGGATGAACGGAGCAACTTAAAATTAAAATGGGGAAGGCTCGATTGTAACTTGAATTTAAGGACTCCATGATAGGACTAGGAAGTGACTGTTACTTTAAAAAGGGCATCATCTAACTACAATAAAAAGATTATGAGAGTGGTTTCCTTTGAAATAAATTGCCAGAAGGAGCGGTTTATTACGCCATTTGACGTATAAAACTTTGATACACGTGGCAACAATATTTGAATTTACACACATGTTACATATATAAATCACTTGCCATACCGCAAGTGGTATCAATATCTTGCTGCGTTGCTTCTGAAATAAAATGACATTTTGGAGGTATAATTTACGGATCGATTCCATTTGAATCGAACCGTTGTTCAAAGATATAGCTTCCTTCTATCGGGAGCCCGAGCATAACCCATGTTACGGTCGGCTTCCCGATTTAACTAAGATGACGTACTCCGGCTATATACATTTTTCCGAGACCGGTACTCGGACTGGGTAATGTTTCTCGTGAAGTGCGAAAACTGGATTCCACGGACAGTCCCTATTTTACGATATCCAGCTGATGCCATACCAATGAATTAGCATTTACATTTTATTTACATGTGATCTGAATTGTCACCAGTTAGCCTCAGTAGACTACTGCCACAGATGAGATAACGAGAAGCGGTGGGAAATACCGTGCCAATGACCCCCCTCGCATCGCGAGCGAAGTAAACAAACACGCCAAGTATACAGTCACATCGTCCCATGCGGAAACCGTACAAAAACGAGGCAACAAAATGATTCTAATATTAACATTCTCATTATTCAACCTACGAATAGAGGGATGTTGTCACCAAACAATTAACTCCACCATCGTCACAATATTCATGAAATTATCATCCTCGAAATTATTATTATTATTATTATTATTATTATTATTATTATTCAACGGTTCCTGGCACTGTCACGTTTGATTAATATCATCATTATTATGCGGGATGCAAACACCAATGGTTATTACTGTTATTATTATTATTATATCCCTCTCGTGATTATTATTATTATTAATGAATAGGTGACTCAAGATATTATTATTATTATTCACGTCCCTTAAGAGGTTATTATTATTAATGGACCGGTCACTTCCGCCAAAATATATATTAAGATATCGGTCGCAATTATAATTAATTCACTGATCAACCAACGGCATCATTACTGTTATTATTATGACAATTATTATTAAACTGACCGCGATGATTTAACATCGTCCTTACATTATTATTATTATCGGTTGCATATTATCATTTAGATTCCCGTTTAACATCTTTATCAACGCTCAATTAATTAAGGCGGTCCAATCCTTTATCTGCAATATTTATTATTATTATTATCACGACATCATGATTGTCCTCGCTCGTCATTACAATGAATACAATATACGACCATTTATGTGGAATCTGAACTCTCATTATCCTTAGATCCGTTGTATCTCAACGAATAGCTGTGCAGTCTATTTATTTCGTACATGCTGTCACGGGTTCGAATTCTCCCCGCTCTGTAACTCAGTATTTCTCTGTGACACTGCCCGTACATTTTACACTCATATCAATATCCTAAGTGTCTCTCGTACGGAATTTATTTTCCTCTCTATCTCAATATTCCTCGATTCATTTATTTATTCCTCACAGAATTATCAACTGACTTATTTATTCATTTCTGACATCGTACGACCTTTTATTATCTGACTGCAGATTCTTTCACATATTCTACCTCATTTTGATCTACGCTTTAGTTCATTCTCCACAAATAATCGTAACACCTTGAAATTATATTTACCAAATTTTGACAATCATAGTCTCGTAATATTAGCACTACATGTTCCGGCTAATGAATCGCAACTTTAAGACACGACATTTATACGTAAAAAAATATTGGACCGCAATTTAAACCACACGTTCATTAACATGTACGGATCATTAGCACCGATTTACATTTCATTATTATTAATTGATCAAATTAAATTACCACGCACTTTAATTCCGAATAATAAAAGAACGACATCCCGTCATTAAATGATTCCCAATAAACTCAACACTTGATCACATGAATTATTTATTATCTCCAAATCATATTTAAAAAAAAATATCTTCTTCAAAAAAAAAGTAGTTATATTATTTATTTATTATTATTATTATTTTAAAAAAATAATAATTTCGCCTGTTATACGGTAGCCCACTCCTAATATGTTTAACGCATAACCCATTGTACAAACTCAATTAATTCTGGCACTAAACACTCCAGATATGATTTACTTAGAAATATTATTATTATTATCGCTTCTCCCAAATTTAACAACTTCACTTTGAAAATATGAACATATTAATTACAACAAAACATAGCTGGTATGGCGAAGCTGGATTTCCTTCCATGTCATTACATAGCTCGTTAAAATGACAAAACAGAAAACACATATCGGGTCTTATTTAACTATCATAACCAAAATCAAATGTAAAGAAAATTATTGACTACAAAGAAAATATGAATGCATGCATGACTTAACGTACTACAATATATATACAAATTTACATCTCCAACAAACTGAATGCATAAAAGACCCGATTATTTACATTATTATGATTTACTACTGTCCGTGCTAAAAATTTAGGATGGGGTCGTTAAGCGACTCATCTTGTTACAGAAGGTAACCAAGTATAATCAAGTTATTCCCATTTTTCCCATCACGATAACATTTCCCAAATATTATTTACAGTTTAGTACTCATCTTAGTTATCGGTATTCCATTACAGCTTTGCAGACGAGAGGCTCCATCCGGCCCCTCTCTGCGTTTTACTCCTCCATTCTTGATGGCGTAGTTTCACAAAAGATTTCCTGGCACATTATCATTTTACACTCATATCTTGATTACCACAAACCTTCACCATTTACAACGTTAACACTGTATACTTTAACTTGGATACAACAAATTTCTATCCTAGACCCAAGAATTTAATATATTTACACTATTTAATCTTCGTCCACCTACCGCACAATGGACCTGGACACGTACGACGAGGTGTCAACTATTACGCCCGTCGCGATACGCTTGTTTCGTACGGCACTCTTGACGTGTTCATAATATCGGTTCGATACAGCAAAGTACAGGCTACTACTTCCGTAAAGTACTGTTCGTCACACAGTCTATTATGTACGTACTTATGGTGATATACTTTATACTACTCTCTTGCAGGGTAATTACTTTACGTCACTGATATTCACAAATGACAAACACTGTCCTACGTTAACATTTTCTAATTCCTGTTGCTTGAGCGCGATCACATTTTACAAACACTGGCGGATGCTCGCTCCATTAAATGACTGTACGTCCGTAGAATTCTAAGTTAGCGGCGACCAACAGTTCAGCTCCCGATATTCAATTCACGTGTGCTGGCGACCGTCAATTCAGCTTCGAGTGTTCACTACAAGTGTGTTGCGAGGATCCCTTGCCCCGTATATATGGATGAAGCCTTTTTCCCGCGGATTCGTTGACGTCATACCCCTGAGGGAGGGGGTGGATTTTTAATATCGGTACTTGCACTCCGAATTGGAAGTTAAAATTTACCTCAAATTAATCCACTCCGCTAGCATATCTGCTGGATAAAATATGAACTCCTGGTGATCACAGATTTAGGAGATATGGATGGATTTAGCTCCTCACATTTCGCGCCTTCGTAAGCGTCCCTGACAACGTGGTCTTCTTTCAGCCAATGAGATTCAAGCTGTCTGGTTTCCAAGAAATCCAGCCTTCAATTTATTTAATTTGCCAATAAGTATTGATTATTTTTCCATGCGTGACATCTAATAAATTCATTACATTCATCCGCGTACTCATATTAATTTATTACTGAATACTTTTGTAATTACGAAAATATCTCATCCATCATTCTTTAAGATGGTATCACTGAGTCTCCCATCAAATTTTTACTATTGGCCGGCAAGCGGTCACGTGATTTAAATCTCCACCTGCTCGAACTTAGGCTAGCGAACGTACACGTAGCCGCTGTAATTTTCCACAAGATCACGGAATTTCCGTCCTACCAAAAATATCCCAAGGTATTACTCATGTTGTGAGTTTCCTTTGTATGACTCTCCCCCTTCCTCTTTCTGACCAAGACTTATTTGTGGACTCTGTATTTCCTTGTACGCCAACTAATGATATTCCCTGCTGTGAAGTAGCTAAAAGTTGTCGTGTTGGGCTAATCCGTCAGGCTCCAGTCTGTCGTCCTTCCTTCGCTCTGATTTTGACATTACATAAACGAAATATTTTCAACGTCCCTTCTGTATTTCAATAAATGTACCATATTATTTTACCGATCAAATCATGACTGACTATGGGCCTAAGTCACTCGGGTTCATCTTCCTCTTGCCCAGGTAAAAAAAATCTAGTGAGTATCATGAGATTTTTTTTATGAGGTGTCCATATCATCACTATCATGATTTGACATCGGATCCTCTGTTCTGCGACGGCTATTGATTTCGTCTCTCAACATCTGGTTCCTGACCCTTAACTCCTCGTTCTGTCTTTCGATTTGATGGATTGTATTGACAAATTCCTGCACGTCTCTGTCTATCTCTCCACACTCTGGACATGGCCTTGCTTCAATTGGTGTATGGATTACTTGGACTTCTTCTTCCCTTCCGTCATCTTCTTCATCCTCTTCTTCGACATCATCTTCTTCCGGCTCGTCATCTGCTTCCTCTCGTTCATCCTCTGCTTCCCTTTGGTCTGCTGGCGTGTGGTAAAGCTTTAAATTTGCAGCGTTATAGATGTTCTCTGAACTTCCATCCAAGCTCTGAACTTTGTAAGCATTGTTGTCATAAGTTTGTATAATCTTGAAAGGGCCCACGAACAATTTACAAAACTTGTGGTACACCTTCTGCTCTGGGTTAGATACACTAGGCTTCTTTACTAGAACTAGCTCGCCAACCCTCAACGGACGGTGGAATCGCTTATTCCTCAGCCTTCTCAATCGTCGTTCTGCTTGTGCCTCCAAATGTTCCCGTGTCTTTCTGATACAAATTTCGCTGGATCCTCGTGGATCTGCAGGACATGCTACTGCATTATGCCATGGCCTGGCCGGATATCTGTTAAAGTGAACCACTTCCGGTATCTGGCCCGATGCTTCGTGGATCGTGGTGTTAATACATTTAGTTATAATGGGCACCACGTCAATCCACCGCCAATGTGCCTCGGAACAATAGATCCTGCAAAATTTTGCAATCTCTCGCATGATCCTCTCTGATGGATTCGATTCGGGATGGCGAATCGAACTAAGTACATGCTGAATGTCTAGTTGTCGTAATTGATTTGCAAACGCAGCAGATGTGAACTGACTACCATGATCAGTAAGGATCTTCTTAGGCTTCCCCATCTGTGGAATGATATGTGAAGTAATTCCTCGTAGTACAGTTTTAGAATTTGCCTTTTGCAGCGGATACAAGGCTACCAATTTAGAGAATACATCTAAACTAACAAGGATGAATTGGTTTCCCCTACGGGCCTTGGGGAGTGGTCCGTACAGGTCCATTGCGAATATCTCGCGGGGTTCAGTAGGTAACAGTGGGCACGGAGATTGCTTAAGTAAGTATGGATTAGGTTTAATCCTTTGGCAGACGTCACATGATCGTAGTACATTTCGGACTGTTTGGTTCATCTTGGCCCACACGAATGTCTCTTGGATAGTTGCCAACACCTTCCCTATACCTCCGTGTCCAATGACCCGGTGTACATGGTTGACTACCGGTACTTGCATTTCAGATGGTATGACTATGCGAAGTTTCGTGTGTTCCTCATCCAAAAACTTATGAAGAACCCCATTCAAATAATGGTAGCTCGCTGATAATTTACTAGCTCTGTCATACTGTGGATTGCCTGGCTGCAATGTTTTGTTAAAAAAATCTATCATCAAGTTAGTGAACCCATCTCTCTTCTGTATCGCTCCGATGTCCTTCAGATTCCTTAAGACCTCCTGATCCTCTTCTATCAACTCAATTTGGTGGATTACGACTTCCTCCGGGTTTGGATGTCGACTCAATGTGTCTGCCAAAATATTGAGTTTCCCGGGGCAATGTTCGACTGTTAGATCAAATTGCTGGATAAATAATGCCCAACGGCTAACCCTCTCGCTTGCCATATTGGTTTTCATAATGAACGTCAGCGCTTTGTGATCGGTACGAATAACAATCTGAAAACCATTCACGATCTTCTTCCAATATTGCAAAGCGCTCACGATAGACAGCATTTCCAATTCCGTGATAGTATACTTTATCTCATGCTTCCGCAATTTCCGGCTCATGAAGGCAATATAGGTCTTTATGCTTGGATCATCGGGGTTTTCCTGCAGTAATACGGCTCCTATACCTATGGTTGAGGCGTCTGTTTGAATTATGAATTTGAGACTGAAATCCGGGTATCCGAGCTTAACATTATGCAGTAATCGTTGCTTGGTCTGAGCGAACGCCTCATCACAAGTATGGTCCCACTTCCATCGATTATTTTTCTTAAGCAGGTCCTGCAATGGTGCTACTACGGTTGTGTAATCAGGGCAATGATCAGCGAAGAATTGACACATTCCAAGGAACTGCCGAACATGTTTTACTTTAGTAGGCTTAGGAAACATCCTAATGGCCTCAATTTTGACTGGGTTTGGTCGCACACCATCTCCATCTACAAGGTGACCCAAAAATAACACCTCCTTCTGACAAAAATGTGATTTCGATGGGTTGACCTTGAAGTTATGACTTCCTAAATCGGTGAGGACTTCATTAATATTTTCCAAGTGTTCCGAAAGTGTTTTTGTAGCTACCAAGATATCATCCACATACATGATAGTCGCCTCTTTGACCTTTGGACTTAGATTGCGGTCAAGAGCTCGAATGAGAACCGAACCCGCGTTCTTAATACCGAACGGGAGACGGTTAAACACATAAGTCTGTTGATCGAATAAGAATCCCGTCAACAACTTAGATTTAGCTTCCAACAGTATATGATGAAACGATGACGTCAGGTCAAAAGTGGTAAAATATTCCATATCTTTAAATCTCTTCAAGATCTCTTTAATAGGCGGGGCCTGCTCATACTCTGGGACTAATCTCTCGTTGATAGCACGTGCATCAAGGCAAATGCGCACTGATCCGTCCGGTTTCCTTACTATCACTAAAGGATTCAAAAATGGCGTCGGTGACTTCGAAATCAATCCACTTGCTTCCATTTCTCTAATAGCTTCGCGGACTTGGGGATAGAATTTCTCGGCAATTGGATATAATTTCTTCTTATACGGGGACCAATCATTCACGTTTAATTCGTATTCAAATTTTTCAATTTTTCCAGGTTTTGAGCCAAACGTGTCGCTATGCTTTGTTAAAATTTTGAATAAATCTTCCTTCCCCTCGGGACCTATTACAGCTGCATTAACTTTATCTGCTATAACCTTCCCACAGTTGATTTCACCTTCCTGCAATTCTGCCGCAAATAGCTTATAATCATCAGAGGTCACATGATCATCCGTCTCACTCATGACACTTTCGTCCGTCCTAAGCGGATTCACGACTTCGGTGTTCCAAATTTCTTCCTGTTCTCCTATCTCCGACTGAGGGTTCATGGTTGTATCCTCAATACCTTCCCTGTGCTTAAACCTGACAGAGTTATCTCCCATATCAATCACAGCCTGGTATTCGGTCATAAAATCAGCCCCTAGGATCAAGTTATAGTTGATTTTATTCATGATAATAAATGTATGAGCAAATTTTGAATTTCCAATTTCGATGTCCAATAATGCCTGGTTCTTACATATGACGGATTTATCCGGGATAATTCCACGAATCTTCAAATTTGAAACTGGGATAATCGGGATGTTTACTTTGGATTGTAGTTCATTTAACAGAACTTGGGATACTACTGATACGCTGGCGCCTGTATCAATGAGTGATCGAACCCTCACGTGGTTGATCCTAGTGTATATCACTGGTAGTCTCTTAATTTCCTTTGAAATTTGGATTTCGGGATCGTCAATTAATTCGTCAGAGGTCACAACCCATGTATCGACCTCTGCGATGATCCATTCTTCAGTTAAAAATCGGCGTTTTTTTTTTTCGCCCCGAGCCGTTCTTCAGATTCGAACGTCGGTGCATTCGGGTTCAGGTCGCTGCCCCCTTTCCTTGCTCTTTGGAATTGCAAGCTCTCCGCTCCTGTCGCTTCCTCATCACGGCCTCGATCATGGATCGCCTCCTTCCATTTTCTCTTGTTCAGCTCTTCTATATACCGCCTAGACTCTTGGTATCTGTCATCCTTCTCCTGACGAGATCCTCCCTGGTAATATCTCGGGTTCCCTTGATTCCTAGCTGGATACGGCCTATAATTACTTCTCTGGAATCCACGGTATCCCCTGTCAGCTCGAAAGTTCCCTTGGTTGGTTTGCCGGTTGCCTTCCGCAAAATTCCTTGGTCTCGTCCATTGTCGCGGCTTCCACTCCGTATTATATGCTCGACGAGGTTCCGGATCAGTACTAGTTCCCTGGTTCTTTGTACTCGTGGTCTTCGGTTCGATTGTCCGTTCGATATTATTCACCTGTTGGTCCCTGCTCCTAATTTGTCTTGGGTTCGAATGATGCGTTGTGAGGTCTAATTGACGTAATAAAGCCTCCGCATCGACAGCTGTCTGGACATTTGACGCTATCATCATTCGTTGGACCTCGAATGGCAATTGTTTTCCAATGGCGCTAATCAATTCTGTTTCGCTCATTGGATTATCAAGCTCCCGTAGCTTGTGAAATTGTGCCACAAAGTAATCAGAGAATTTCGTGGGTGAAGATGTTGAATATCGTCTGGAATATACTTCCAGCCTTAACTCCTGCTGTTCCTGAATACTCCAGAACTTTTGGAGAAAAGCCCGCCGAAATCCTTCAAAATCTTCAAAAGTATACAAGAAAGCCCTGAACCATACAGCTGGTGCTCCGTCTAGGAATTTCTCGACCGTTCGCAGTTGTCGCTCTACTGGTATCTTATTCTCATTTATATAACCGGCGATTTCCCGGATGAAACCTTTCGGGGTGATATGCCCACGGGCATCGAACTTTGGTGGCTTGTCATCAGACATCTTAATGACGTGTACCACCGATGTCGGGATAGCACTTGATGACGTAGACGACCCATCTCTGTTTTCAAACTTGAAACCGTGTGTATCAGCATGGGATAGGCCTCCTTTCTTATGAATCCCCTGGTTATCATGGGGTTCGTATTCGCGATATTGGAGGTTAAAATCTTGGCTAGACGCTGATGGTTCCAACCTAGCCTTCAACATCTCCAAGTCTTTTCGCATGTCATCCATTCCGTTGGGATTACAACTGGCTATTTCCTTTGTGCCGGAATTTTGCCCATTATACGCCTTGCATTGTTCTAACAAGCGAACTTCCGTGTCGGCGAATGATTGGCCCTGTTCAATTAAGTCTTCTGTCCGCTGGAATAACGCTAAGTTTGCGTCTTCGCACTTGGTTATTCTCTGGCTACGGTCTTCTAAATTTATGGTTAGTTCTTCGACTTTGTTTTTCAGTCCTGCTACGATCACAAGTGTACGTGCGGCTTCCCCACGTAACTCGTTCATGCCCTTGTCATGCTTGTCCAAGGTGCCAGCTATCTGCGCGCATTTTTCTTCTACTTGTCCCCGGACGATGTCATTCTCCTTCCTACACTCATCCCGAATTTCCTCTATGTGTGATTCTATGTCTTTTCTGTCAGTTAATCGTAGAGCGGCGAGTTCCTTGACACTAGCGTTCAATTTTTCCTTAATTTCTGCGCGTTCCATTTGAGCCTCATCTCTAACGCGGTCAACCTTTTCATTAACGATGGTAATGTACGCATCCATGTGCACTTTTAATTCATCTTTCGCGAAGTGACATGCTTCCTGGACTTGAGTTAATTTGTCCCTAAGTTCCTGTCCCATCGCTACGCTCGCGGCCTGAACTGCATCTATTTGTGCCTTGAGTTCTGTTTTATTAACTTCGCACGCAGCCTGTACTTGGTCTATTTTGTTCTCTAATGAAGCACTATTAACCTTCATTTGTTGAATAATTTCCTGTCTATCAGAAACACTATCGGCCTGCATTTGATCAACTTTATTTTCTAATGAAACACTATTCGCCTGTACTTGATCGAACCTACGTTCCATTGCAACATTATTCAAAGCCAACGCTTGCATTAAGTCCTTTAACGTGAGAGCTTTCATCTCTCCTTGTCCTTCTACCACTAAGTCCTGGGATCGCTCCCCATCGTCGTCAGACATTATAACTTTTCTTGAGAAAGCAAAAAGGCCGATCGGCCTCTCACCTTGCTGCACACGAAGGAATACGCTATTGGGTCTAGGCCCTATCCTATGATATTATACCCCTACACTAACTTTCATTTAACAAAAAAAATTTTGCCTTTTAAACTTGTTTACATTTGCAGGTCATTCACCTTGAATGCTGGCTTGCGCCTAAGATTTCACAATAAACCGCTCCAATATAACAACAACAACAACATTAAAAACAACGATGAAGTTGGAAATCTCCTGCCCTGAAATACGTTAATTTTAATTTATACCATCTCAACCTCTTTTTAAATAATAACTTGAACTGGTGCTCAGTAATATTTTTACCATTTCAAGCCTTCCTAAACAACTGTTTATAATATTCATCTCATGTCCACTGGCATTTAAATGGAGTCCTGAATTACCAAAATAATATTAAATTTCATATGGGAAAGAGAAACATCAAATCTTCGAGCTTATTGAATTTTGAATCATTGCCAAACTTGAAGAGATTAGCAATGGATTATATTAATAACTAGCCAAATCTAGCTCCGTTCGAAACTAACCTTACTCTAGCATAATATTACGTTACAAGTGAACACACACTTGACCGTGATGCGGTCAACAAATTAAAAAAAATCAAAAATTTAAAAATATAAAATTTTGGAAAAAAAAGTATAAAATATAAAAAAATTTACAATTGATTAGCAATGATATTAGCCTCTCTGCCGTTCTTAGAGCAACACGTTGCCGTTCTTAAAGCCCCACTTTGGGCCAGCCATTTTGCACCCGTCCACCTCCCGAGTCCCAGACTAGCATTTATCTCAGGGGTGTCGGTTCATTATTTAAATCATCAAATATAAATATAACGGCATAATAGAACACGGGGATGAACGGAGCAACTTAAAATTAAAATGGGGAAGGCTCGATTGTAACTTGAATTTAAGGACTCCATGATAGGACTAGGAAGTGACTGTTACTTTAAAAAGGGCATCATCTAACTACAATAAAAAGATTATGAGAGTGGTTTCCTTTGAAATAAATTGCCAGAAGGAGCGGTTTATTACGCCATTTGACGTATAAAACTTTGATACACGTGGCAACAATATTTGAATTTACACACATGTTACATATATAAATCACTTGCCATACCGCAAGTGGTATCAATATCTTGCTGCGTTGCTTCTGAAATAAAATGACATTTTGGAGGTATAATTTACGGATCGATTCCATTTGAATCGAACCGTTGTTCAAAGATATAGCTTCCTTCTATCGGGAGCCCGAGCATAACCCATGTTACGGTCGGCTTCCCGATTTAACTAAGATGACGTACTCCGGCTATATACATTTTTCCGAGACCGGTACTCGGACTGGGTAATGTTTCTCGTGAAGTGCGAAAACTGGATTCCACGGACAGTCCCTATTTTACGATATCCAGCTGATGCCATACCAATGAATTAGCATTTACATTTTATTTACATGTGATCTGAATTGTCACCAGTTAGCCTCAGTAGACTACTGCCACAGATGATATAACGAGAAGCGGTGGGAAATACCGTGCCAATGACCCCCCTCGC
This sequence comes from Anabrus simplex, assembly GCF_040414725.1. Lineage (NCBI taxonomy): Eukaryota > Metazoa > Arthropoda > Insecta > Orthoptera > Tettigoniidae > Anabrus > Anabrus simplex. The sequence goes on along the minus strand of NC_090268.1, from coordinate 349,894,740 downwards.
ATCGCGAGCGAAGTAAACAAACACGCCAAGTATACAGTCACATCGTCCCATGCGGAAACCGTACAAAAACGAGGCAACAAAATGATTCCAATATTAACATTCTCATTATTCAACCTACGAATAGAGGGATGTTGTCACCAAACAATTAACTCCACCATCGTCACAATATTCATGAAATTATCATCCTCGAAATTATTATTATTATTATTATTATTATTATTATTATTCAACGGTTCCTGGCACTGTCACGTTTGATTAATATCATCATTATTATGCGGGATGCAAACACCAATGGTTATTACTGTTATTATTATTATTATATCCCTCTCGTGATTATTATTATTATTAATGAATAGGTGACTCAAGATATTATTATTATTATTCACGTCCCTTAAGAGGTTATTATTATTAATGGACCGGTCACTTCCGCCAAAATATATATTAAGATATCGGTCGCAATTATAATTAATTCACTGATCAACCAACGGCATCATTACTGTTATTATTATGACAATTATTATTAAACTGACCGCGATGATTTAACATCGTCCTTACATTATTATTATTATCGGTTGCATATTATCATTTAGATTCCCGTTTAACATCTTTATCAACGCTCAATTAATTAAGGCGGTCCAATCCTTTATCTGCAATATTTATTATTATTATTATCACGACATCATGATTGTCCTCGCTCGTCATTACAATGAATACAATATACGACCATTTATGTGGAATCTGAACTCTCATTATCCTTAGATCCGTTGTATCTCAACGAATAGCTGTGCAGTCTATTTATTTCGTACATGCTGTCACGGGTTCGAATTCTCCCCGCTCTGTAACTCAGTATTTCTCTGTGACACTGCCCGTACATTTTACACTCATATCAATATCCTAAGTGTCTCTCGTACGGAATTTATTTTCCTCTCTATCTCAATATTCCTCGATTCATTTATTTATTCCTCACAGAATTATCAACTGACTTATTTATTCATTTCTGACATCGTACGACCTTTTATTATCTGACTGCAGATTCTTTCACATATTCTATCTGATTTTGATCTACGCTTTAGTTCATTCTCCACAAATAATCGTAACACCTTGAAATTATATTTACCAAATTTTGACAATCATAGTCTCGTAATATTAGCACTACATGTTCCGGCTAATGAATCGCAACTTTAAGACACGACATTTATACGTAAAAAAATATTGGACCGTAATTTAAACCACACGTTCATTAACATGTACGGATCATTAGCACCGATTTACATTTCATTATTATTAATTGATCAAATTAAATTACTACGCACTTTAATTCCGAATAATAAAAAAAACGACATCTCGTCATTAAATGATTCCCAATAAACTCAACACTTGATCACATGAATTATTTATTATCTCCAAATCATATTTAAAAAAATATCTTCTTCAAAAAAAAAGTAGTTATATTATTTATTTATTATTATTATTATTTTAAAAAAATAATAATTTCGCCTGTTATACGGTAGCCCACTCCTAATATGTTTAACGCATAACCCATTGTACAAACTCAATTAATTCTGGCACTAAACACTCCAGATATGATTTACTTAGAAATATTATTATTATTATCGCTTCTCCCAAATTTAACAACTTCACTTTGAAAATATGAACATATTAATTACAACAAAACATAGCTGGTATGGCGAAGCTGGATTTCCTTCCATGTCATTACATAGCTCGTTAAAATGACAAAACAGAAAACACATATCGGGTCTTATTTAACTATCATAACCAAAATCAAATGTAAAGAAAATTATTGACTACAAAGAAAATATGAATGCATGCATGACTTAACGTACTACAATATATATACAAATTTACATCTCCAACAAACTGAATGCATAAAAGACCCGATTATTTACATTATTATGATTTACTACTGTCCGTGCTAAAAATTTAGGATGGGGTCGTTAAGCGACTCATCTTGTTACAGAAGGTAACCAAGTATAATCAAGTTATTCCCATTTTTCCCATCACGATAACATTTCCCAAATATTATTTACAGTTTAGTACTCATCTTAGTTATCGGTATTCCATTACAGCTTTGCAGACGAGAGGCTCCATCCGGCCCCTCTCTGCGTTTTACTCCTCCATTCTTGATGGCGTAGTTTCACAAAAGATTTCCTGGCACATTATCATTTTACACTCATATCTTGATTACCACAAACCTTCACCATTTACAACGTTAACACTGTATACTTTAACTTGGATACAACAAATTTCTATCCTAGACCCAAGAATTTAATATATTTACACTATTTAATCTTCGTCCACCTACCGCACAATGGACCTGGACACGTACGACGAGGTGTCAACTATTACGCCCGTCGCGATACGCTTGTTTCGTACGGCACTCTTGACGTGTTCATAATATCGGTTCGATACAGCAAAGTACAGGCTACTACTTCCGTAAAGTACTGTTCGTCACACAGTCTATTATGTACGTACTTATGGTGATATACTTTATACTACTCTCTTGCAGGGTAATTACTTTACGTCACTGATATTCACAAATGACAAACACTGTCCTACGTTAACATTTTCTAATTCCTGTTGCTTGAGCGCGATCACATTTTACAAACACTGGCGGATGCTCGCTCCATTAAATGACTGTACGTCCGTAGAATTCTAAGTTAGCGGCGACCAACAGTTCAGCTCCCGATATTCAATTCACGTGTGCTGGCGACCGTCAATTCAGCTTCGAGTGTTCACTACAAGTGTGTTGCGAGGATCCCTTGCCCCGTATATATGGATGAAGCCTTTTTCCCGCGGATTCGTTGACGTCATACCCCTGAGGGAGGGGGTGGATTTTTAATATCGGTACTTGCACTCCGAATTGGAAGTTAAAATTTACCTCAAATTAATCCACTCCGCTAGCATATCTGCTGGATAAAATATGAACTCCTGGTGATCACAGATTTAGGAGATATGGATGGATTTAGCTCCTCACATTTCGCGCCTTCGTAAGCGTCCCTGACAACGTGGTCTTCTTTCAGCCAATGAGATTCAAGCTGTCTGGTTTCCAAGAAATCCAGCCTTCAATTTATTTAATTTGCCAATAAGTATTGATTATTTTTCCATGCGTGACATCTAATAAATTCATTACATTCATCCGCGTACTCATATTAATTTATTACTGAATACTTTTGTAATTACGAAAATATCTCATCCATCATTCTTTAAGATGGTATCACTGAGTCTCCCATCAAATTTTTACTATTGGCCGGCAAGCGGTCACGTGATTTAAATCTCCACCTGCTCGAACTTAGGCTAGCGAACGTACACGTAGCCGCTGTAATTTTCCACAAGATCACGGAATTTCCGTCCTACCAAAAATATCCCAAGGTATTACTCATGTTGTGAGTTTCCTTTGTATGACTCTCCCCCTTCCTCTTTCTGACCAAGACTTATTTGTGGACTCTGTATTTCCTTGTACGCCAACTAATGATATTCCCTGCTGTGAAGTAGCTAAAAGTTGTCGTGTTGGGCTAATCCGTCAGGCTCCAGTCTGTCGTCCTTCCTTCGCTCTGATTTTGACATTACATAAACGAAATATTTTCAACGTCCCTTCTGTATTTCAATAAATGTACCATATTATTTTACCGATCAAATCATGACTGACTATGGGCCTAAGTCACTCGGGTTCAATACCAAGCCCCCGTGCCACCGAAATTAACCAATTATGGTTAAAATTCCCGACCCTTCCGGGAATCGAACTCAGGACCCCCTGTGACCAAAGGCAAGCTCGCTAACCATTTAGCCACGGAGCCGGACGGTGTCAGTAGAGAAAACTCCAAATAGAATTTAAATCGAACTCAAGCCTATAAACACAGAACAGTTCTTCTTCTTCTTTTTCTCCTTCTTCTTCATGTGGCATGGCTGCTCCTTCAGACGTTGATGGTCACTGTGGCAAATGCTCTTCGATTTTAAATCAGATGAGGAAGCAGTTGGGCACTGTATGTGTCATGTATCCACAACTTCCTACCCCGTCCAGCTCCACGATGATTCGCAATCTTCCCTTCTAAAATAAGGGGCTCTTAACTTTGAAGCGTGGTTGGGCTAACACGGAGCCCTACCTGAATCCTGGCATTGCTTCCACTTATTTGTACCAGGACTAGATTTTGTAATGACTGAAATAACATCACATACTCTCTCAACACCTGAAGTTCAGTTTCATTTCTTCTTTTTTTCCCTTGCTATTTGCTTTACGTCGCACCGACACAGATAGGTCTTATGGTGACGACGGGATAAGAAAGGCCTAGGAATGGGAATAAAACGGCCGTGGCCTTAATTAAGGTGCAGCCCCAGCATTTACTTGGTGTGAAAATGGGAAACCACGGAAAACGATCTTCAGGGTTGCCGACAGTGGGGTTCGAACCCACTATCTCCCAATTACTGGATACTGGTCGCACTTAAGCGACTGCAGCTATAGAGCTCGGTTTTCGTTTCCTCCTCCCCTTGGTAGAGCGCTGGCCTTCTGAGCCCTACCTGGTGGGTTCAATCCAGGCTTAGCCCGGTGCTATTTGAAGGTCCTCAAATAATTCAGCCCTGGTGTCAGCATACTAAGTAGCACATAAAAGAACTCTATTGGCAAGATTCCAGCAGCTCGGCGTCACTGAAAACCGTAAAAAGCAGTGAGTGAGCTGTAAAATCAATAACATTATTATTGTAGCAATGAAGGCTGAGGGAGTGTGGGGCCGGCGTATGACGACAATACCGCTGGAGCAGTAACCGTGTGGGTGGGCTGGCAGCGAGGAAAACGACAGCACTGACGGACTGTTGAGGCTCAAGATAGGGAAGCTTCTAGAAGAAGCTGAAAGCAGATTAAAAATGAAGAATGAGACAGGAATGATATGGAAGTGGAAACTACGGGAAACTTTTTTTTCTTTATTTTCTTTAGGTACCAGACCAAACAGCCAGCAAGAAATGCATCGGAATACAAAATATAGACAGTAAACATACACTGCCAACGGCCGTAGCCGTGTTGAAATACCGGATCCCGCGAGATCTCCGAAGTTAACCAACATTGGGCGTGGTCAATATTTGGATGGGTTGCCAAGCGCTGTTGGTGGGGGATAAGGGAATGGAGGAGCGGAAAGGAACTGGCCACCGTACCGTATGTAAACTTCGACTCAGGCATATCTCTACGGAGGTTCGAACCTGCCTTCGGGCAGATTACACCCTTACCTTACCTAAATATACACTTAGAATACATAGACGCATATGCATCTTCCACAATATTGTACTTGGATTAAGTAGTTTCAATAGTTCCGTGTGCTTGCACGATGCTCACACACACATATACAGAAAAGAAAAGAAGAAGTATAAACACTGCAACTGTAGTATGCTTTTTTTTTCAGACGTTGTATCACATCAAAATTTATACTCTTAAATTGCATTATACACCTCTGGTTGCTGGGATGATAAAATGCACTGTATTGTGCCCTACAGGACCCTATGGTTCCGGCCAGGCGAAAGCCGGTCTCGAACCCAGAGTACAGTAGTGAAAGAACTCTCACAAACGTGAGCTTGTGCACATAGTCTTACCTGAACACACATCCTCGCTCGGCCGTACAATAGCGCACTTCTCAGGGATAACATGACTGAACAATGGGCAATATTAAGATAAAACACTAGGATATGTGACTAATCAGGTAAGAATCAGCTAAAATAAAAAATATCTAACAGAAAACATCGCTGCATTCAAAGTTTTACAATCAGGGATTTATTACATAAACAAAACTATTTACAAATATAAGAGCTTTCAAATATGATTGGGGTAAAGATAATGTTGAGCCGATGACAATCACTTCACTGCCTTCACGAAACAGCTGTGCTGTAACAAGCATGTTACAATTGTGTAAGTAATGAAATCTAAAAAAATGGATATCTGCTGAAATACACATCTAACAGTAATTCCCATAAAATTTACTATGCCTCGTACCATCGAACCCCGGTGCAAACAAATATAAACACATAATGTACAGTGTCCTGACTCGGTCAAGAACCCTGGTCCCATGAAGAGTAAGGCGTATAATATTCATATATAAACAATATAAAAAGAACACAACCAACATGTCCAAGGGGTCAATATCAAACGGGCCAGTGTAAAAATTAAAGTAGAACAAACAGAACAAAAATCTCTCCCTGCGTTCAAAACATCAAGGTCGTCTTCTCCCCCTTACACACTCGACAAGCTGCAGACAGTAATATAACCAAGTTTCAAGACTGTGACGTCAGACACAACAACCCTCACCATTCGAACACTCGACAAGCAGCAGCCCACACAATTTACGAGCTCAGCTGGCTGCGGGCTAAGAAACCTCGCCTTTCACAGTACCTCACATAATCTGGCTGCTAAAAGCACTCTTTTAAATACACCTGGGCAATCCGCCCTCATCTCAATATCACCAGCAATATAACAAATCTTATTTTCGCCTCCCATGGGCTCAACCTCGATAATACAAAGGCACAAATCATTAAGCTATAGTCACATGGCCATAATAAGGCATCTCCAATGCATCCAATACACTCTCAAACTGTGCTGGGCTTTCTCATATCAATACATACAGTCAGCTACATGCATAATGCTCTCATCTCTCAAACATTCGGACTCGCTCGCCCTGTCAGTAAAGCGAGGTGAATTACGGGTTACATCCTGGTCTCAACTATACAGCCTTCGTCTGCAGAGACAAATGCCTGAACGCAACACAATAAATAGTGCCTGCCTGTTAGACTAACCTACCATGACCAAGGGAGTTCGACCTGATGCATGAAGATAACACGTACGCTAATATAATACTATCGAAATGAAATATAAACACACCAACACGGAATCTACAAAATATCATCTACCCTAATGTACGGGGTTCGAGCTTGAGGCCTAGCTCTTTATTACCAAGAATTTTCCTACCATAACTAACCTGTTGGCTGACGGCCCCCCTACTCCTATCTAAATTTAAATGACATGCTTGAAACATAATTGGAAAGCTCTGACCTTATATGATTGATGACGTGACGGAGCGGCCCTCCCTGTGGACCACTGAATTTACCACATCATGACAAACTGCGACGCTTGCAGCAGATACTGGTGAACACTTGGAGACATTCTTTCTTGCGTGACTCCTTCGTACAGCTCCTTAGGTGGTTGGAAGATGTCCCCTTCGACGTCGCGCTGATCAGGTACGCCCAACGTTCCTGGATCGATTCCCGATGTCGTGTCGGCTTCAGCTCCGGTTGTGGCTTCCTCGTAATGATGATGTAGAAGCTCGTTCCGGCTTGATGCAGGGGTAACTGAAAACAAATTCATTTATTACAGACAGTCCAGACTCGATGCCTGTTTCCACTGCTATCGTGCCTCACACGTTACATTGACCAAGTCTTGTTCTGAATTTTAAACCTGGTACACTATAGTTTCTTCACCACTCTTGGTAACACTGTTATTCCATCCTTTCACTCGGACAACATGTAGTCCTGGAAGAACTACTCTGAGCCTATATTTATTCTAGCATTACGTCAGTTACAACTTGACCTCACAGAAATATGAAGCTACTAGTTCATCAGTCTATTATAGGCAGTACCTCATCTCACCAGAGCATATCAACACAGGTAATATCACGAATCTAGCTGAATATGCAAGTTGATTACTTACTTCCTCGCAGATTCCGTAGTACTAGTTGTATGTGCAGCTCGAAGACACAATGTTGTTCACGGTGCCGACTTGTAGCATGACGACTTCGTTCAAGCAGCCTTACGGTCAAAGAATGAGGCTGATGTGCCAGGCGGCCTTGTATTTATAATCAGGTTAGCGTAGCCACGCCGTTTGATCGCGCGCAGGATACGCGCGCCCGCGACTCGAAGTTTTTCCGCACAAAGCACGTCAAGTACCCTATTTAACGAATGCATTTATGATTGCAGCCCTAATGCGTATCAAAATTAAGCAGAAATTATGCAGGTTGCAATTCTTGTATCAAATCCAATGCATCTCTTCCGTAACCAAATATATTAATTTAATTCTTTCTTCCCTCCGAAGGTAAGTTTTGCCGGGATCCGGGAAGCGTCCCCAATCTTCATTAAGAGGCTTGGCTTGGGACATAACTCCCTTTAATGAGGTTCTGGAGATTTTCATAATGACGCTCTAGCTCTCTTCACACGAGAACGCTTCTTCTGGAATCTTTTATGAAATAGACTATAAGACAATGACTTCGTGGGTGGTCTTATGTAATCCCAATATCCAATACTAAAATCTATACTATTGGTCCATGAACAGAATGGTTCAGTATGTTGAGTGGTATTTGGAAGTTCAATCAAAGTAAAGTTGTTATGATTTTTTCCCGCTGTACATTATAAAGATGACACGAGAAGAAAATGTGGTTGACGTCAGCAATTACTTGACGGTCACAGAAACAATAAAGCGAGTTTAGGACTCCTATCCTGTAGAAATAATTTGCAAAACTGCCGTAATTGAACGTCCTGCGAATAAGAGAAGTGGCGTATCGGCGACAAGCATTTCATTTGGAGAATCAGGGTAAGTGAGGAGGGCATGGTTAGACTGCAGAGTCACTGTCGGCAGCCCTGAAGATGGTTTTCCATGGTTTCCCATTTTCACACCAGACAAATGCCGGGGCTGTACCTTAATTAAGGCCAAGGCCGCTTCCTTCCAATTCCTAGGCCTTTCCTATCCCATCGTCGCTATAATACATATCTGTGTCGGTGCGACGTAAAGCAAATAGCAAAAAAAAAAGACTGCAGAGTATTGTTTTCCCGTTGCCTTTTTGTATTATTCCATTCTTCTTCAATTTGCGTTCGAGTACGCTGCCTGATACGTGGCACATAGTCTCGAATTGACACTGTGATTCTGGGCACTCGCCCAAATGCGTTGCTGCTCTAGCGAGCCCGTCAATATATTCGGTGTGTAGGATACCTTTATGGCTAGGTATCCAAAGAAAGTGCACCTCAGTATTGAAATGTGGAAGTTGTTGAAATCAATTAACGATCTGGATTTGATGAACCGTTAGTTTGTATGTAGTAGGTGGCTGTAGAGTCTTCAATACACTGAGAGAGTCAGTAATTATAAGAACTGCTGATGGTTAACACTTAAATGGTATGCTAGAGCTTCGGAAGTAACAATAGTCCAGTCATTTGCTAAAGTAAATAAACGAGATTCTTCAGTTGCGGGACAGTAAAAAGCGCATCCCACTGCAGGCGGTGAGGGTAATTTTGAACCATAGGTGAGAATCTGAAGAGCATTGGACCACTGGCTTTTAGTATATTCTACAAAGTAAGACTGAACTCTGGTTAGAGGAAGTAAGTCTGCTGTAAGATGTATTGCAATGAAAAACAATAAGTTGGAGTATGGAATCACAAATGCAGGGCAAGACTTGTGGGGTGTCGACGTTGGAAGTATGGGGCGTAGATACTAAAGACTGTTCAGGAGGCATCCATTTTGTGTCTCCGTGCTCTCCCATAATGGTTCCTAAATTAGCCAGACTGCTACAGATTGGTGGATCATTCTTGAACATCCTGGCTAGTACAAACGGTTCTGCTAAATACTGTCGACGTACAGCGATTAAGAGTTTCGGTACACTCTATTAACAGCGCATTTGTTGGGGTCGAAGCCTTTGCTCCAATGCAGTTTCTGACACAGCTCTATTATATTCTGCCCAGTTTGCGCAGAGCGATTTTACTTCCGTTATGATAAAATATACTCCCATAATCCATTTTAGAACGGATCAAGCTGCGATACAGGAGAAGGAGAACACAGGGATCATCCCCCACCATGTTCGGGTGAGAGTACGAAGAATATTGAGAGTTCGTTCCGATTTTGTTGTAACCTCAGTTATATGCGGCAAAGAAATGAAATGGCGTATGGCTTTTAGTGCCGGGAGTGTCCGAGGACAAGTTCGGCTCGCCAGATGCAGATCTTTTCATTTAACTCCCGTAGGCGACCTGCGCGTCGTGATAAGGATGAAATGATGATGAAGACGACACATACACCCAGCCCCAGTGTCAACGGAATTAACAAATGATAGTTAAAATTCCAGACCCTGCCGTGAATCGAACCCAGGACCCCTGTGTACCGAAGGCCAGCACGCTAACCATTTAACCATGGAGCCGGACAGTTATATGCGGTGACCATGTCAGACGAGTGGACGAGAATCTTCTACGGGGCTATATGAAGAGCGAACCCGGCGACACTGGGTCAATCTGGGGTTAGTCGTGGGTGATACCCTGTGGATTAGAGTGATAGAGTAAATTGGGTTGCGGCGGCATCCCCTGTCTGTCGTAATACCTGACTAAAAGGGCCACTATGGCTCTTAACATAGGAGCGAGGGTAGGCAACCACGGGGTCCTTAGATGACCCCTGGCATTGCTTCCACTCACTTTTGCCAGGCACATAGCCTATCTGACCTCCCTTGGTCAACACTTGTTTTCCCAACCTCGATGATATTACGTATGGAAGCCTAGGGAGTCTTTCATTTACACTCCGTTATCTCTCTTTGGCAGATACCATCATTCTTTTACTGTAGGTCCCCTTACATTCTTTCCCTCTGATTAGTGTCATATACTGCAGAGGATGGTTGTCTACTTGTATTCCCCTTAAAACAATAATCACCCCCAACACCACCTGGTATAACAAATCCACGGTATGCTTGCCTGTCATAAGGGAAGAGTAAGGGGTGCACCAGGGACTCTAATTTTCGGATTGTGGGTTGAAGACCACGGTTCCTCTAGCCGAGCCTGGCATTGCTTCCGTTTCACTGTGTCATTGTCCTCGGCTTTACCACGGTATTGGGTTTGCGAAGCCTAGGGAGTCTTTCATTTAAACGTTCCTTGTGGCCCTTACCTTTCCGCATCCGATACATACATTTTTCGGAGTATCGTACCTGTTTCATTTTCCCTCTGGTCAGTCTTGAGAGAGACAGTGTTCCGTTAAGTGGAAGTGAGTTGCGAGACGGTCGCAAGTGTTTCAGGGAGCACTGTGGGGATTCAAAAATGTCTTGATTACTTGGCGTGCGATGAGCCAGGAAGTAAACGGTTTAGGGACGAGGCTGTGCTGTGAGAGGCCGTGTTGGAGAACATGAATTTGACTCGCTACCGGGCTGTGTGTTCGTATGTGTATGTTATGATCGAGAGTCAAAACTCTGTCTGGTGGAAAACTGAAATGCGAGTGAAGGTGTAAATAATACTTTATTTAATTTAGTGTATAGAGAAACACTCTACCATTCTGATTAGTCATTTCCTTTTAAGGACCCTGATAACCAACCACATTGTTATTAAATTATAATGATATGTTGTAAGTTTATCTGTTGGGACTTGAAAAGAAATGTTACGAGTATGATAACTGTGAACATAATAATGTAAATATATGCAAAAAAATACATAGAAAAATCTCTCGGAATCACCTGGCGCGTGGAATGATGATGGTCCATTCAGAGAATATCTAGCTTGCATACTAATATGGAAATAATCAGGGAGACATGTAATATAATGTTTCTTTGGTTAGCACGTGTGCACTACAGATTTTACATTTTTGCAACTAAATTCAGTGCACGGAGTGTTGTTTGGCTGGGTTATTTATGTTGATAGTCTAATTTCAGAAATGGGGTCACTGAAGAGTGGCTTGGTAAGGTTATAATTACGGAACAATGCTTGGGATAATGAGTATATCGTGTGTTCAGTATAAATTAAGTTATATATTTATTAAAGGAGAGGCGTTCTCTCGCTCTCTATTCGTTGAAGAGTACAGTCAAAGAAAAAGTTGTTAGCGTTTTCTCGCTGGTGCATAGTCCACTTTGTGCGCCAAAGAATCTCTTTTTTACGCAGTCTTGTGTGCCGCTTGGATTCAGTCTGACTTTGTTCCCAGCACTGCTTTGGTCATCCTCCATGGCGTTGGCCTTTAACATAGAAATGGAAGATGGATCTGTACCAGATGCTTGCACGCTGGGTATGGCCATGCCGTTGGTAATTTTTCACAGTAACTGGCGCATTACATAATTGTTGCTAAATTTTGTTGATAAGAGAGCACTGAGCGGAGGAATCTCATTTTCAGTTTATTTTTATGTTTATTCTTTGCTTTATGTTGTACCACTCTGACACGTCTTACGGTGACAATGGATGGGCAGGGCAAGAACTGGGAAGGAAGTAACCATGGACTTAATTAAGGTACAATTCAAACATTTGCCTGGTGGAAAATGAGAAACCATGGGAAATCATCTTCAGGGCTGCCGACAGTGGGGTTAGAATCTAGTATTTCCCTAATGCAAGCTGACATCATCATGAACTCAACCGCGTATATAAGTTGCTCAATAATTCCGAATTATATACATGATATGCAATAAATCTCTCTAGGATGTGTCCTTAACAATTCACCAAATTTACACTTTTTAAGGCATTGTCTATACATTTACTAGCAAGTGGAAGTCATAGCTGTGGGAATATCAATTTCGCTCAAACTTTGGGAGGTACATTTACATCAAAAACAAATAGAGAAAAGTGCCCATTAAATTGAAATTAAACAGCCTGCATACATACTGACATAAATATTGTACAACCCCCTGGGCTAGTGATCGTCCCAGAATTTCGTCGCAGTCATCTAGGGTTTCAAGGAGTGCCAGCCCTTCATTTTAATTGTGCTTTCTGTTTTCACCGAGCGAGTTCGCCGTGTGGTTTGTGTCTAGTAGTTGTGAGCTTGCGTTGGGAAATGATGGGTTGGAAACCCTTCATCGGCATTTTCATACCAGGCAAATACTGATGGTGTACTTTAATTAAGGTCACGGTTGCTACCTTCCCATCCATCCGTCACCAAAAACCTTCGATGTGTTAGTGTGACGTTAAAAACCACTAGCAAAAGAGAAAGTTGCAAGTGAGTAATGAAATGGTCAAGGAATGATATGGCGAACTTGTATAATGTAACGTTGCAAATAAAACTTTCGTCCGCCTCTGTGGTGTAGAGGTTAAGTGTGATTACCTGCCACCCCTACAGACCCGGGTTCAATTCCCGGCTCTCCCACCAAATTTAAAATTTTGTACGAGGACAGGAATAGGGTCCACTGTCTCGAGAGGTCAACTGAGTAGAAGGGCATTCGATTCCTTCCTGAGTCATCCTCTAAGTGGTTCTTCGTGCTTTCCCGCTTCTCCTCCAGGGAAATGTCCGAACGGTACCTAACTAAGACCACGGCCTCTTCGTTCACCGTTCCTTGACCACCCCTTATATCCCCCACAATCACAGTAGTTCGAGCTCGGTAAATAAAATAATAAATAAACAAAACTTCCTCAAGGAAACTCATAATAAGAATGCCTTTCTTCCAGTAGTTGAGGCCACCTAGACGAGGCACAGGTCCTTCTCCTATTTGTATTCCCCGGTCTAATGTCTCGCACTCCAGGACACTGCTCTTGAGGCGGTAGAAGCGGGATTTCTCGCTGAGTGCGAGGGAAACCCAACTCTGGACGGTAAACGGATCAGGGAATTAAATAATATATATATATGCTAGTTGCTTTACGTCGCACCGACACAGATAGGTCTTATAGCGACGATGTGACAGGAAAGGGCTAGGAGTGTGAGGGAAGCGGCCGTGGCCTTAATTAATGTACATCCCCAGCATTTGCCTGGTGTGAAAATGGGAAACCACGGAAAACCATTTTCAGGGCTGCCGACAGTGGGGTTCGAACCTACTATCTCCCGAATACTGGATACTGGCCGCACTTAAGTGACTGCAACTATCGAGCTCGGTAAATAAAATAATAAATAAACAAAACTTCCTCAAGGAAATTCATAATAAGAATGCCTTTCTTCCATTTTTACTAATTTTTTTGTTGTAAAATGTAAACAATTTCACTCTAATCCCATCCCTTATCATAACTATAACAGTGATTATTAAAAAATACAAAAAGGGAAAATCCGACAAATCATGAATGGCAAGATGGGACGATAGTAAATGGGTTTATTATACTGCTTCATTGAGTCCCGTTCACTATTCCATCAATAATTCCAGTACCAATGAAGATACTACAGATCTTCAGGAGGTAGCATTCCAATAGAAAACATTCATGAATATTGTTAAACTAAAACGGACCAGTGGCACAATTCCTACGTTTACCGTTTACACAGACCAACCTCCAAAAGTTTAAACGATATCGGTGACCCATAACAGAGGCCTTATCTTGTGTCGTAGAGTATCATATTCTCCTACGTTTGTAGCGAGAGAGATGCACACTTTTCCATAGTTTAATTTTAACGAAATTCAAATTTTATAGCTCAGAAACTACCACTGCTTCCTAAGGAGAATTTTGCGTCCTCAACATAATTTCTTAATGCTTCTGCTGCCTAGGACTACTGTTTACGGTGCGTTTTGTATGCTGATATGTGTCAGAAAAATGTGTTACTTTCATTAACCTTGACGTTGACGGCATTAAAATGCCTGAGATATGAGCGACGTTATTAATACGATTTAAGGAACTCGAAATCCGCATCGTATCTTAATGAAGTCTTTTCTCTCCATTCTAGCATATAATGTAAAGACAAAGACATCTCCGTACAGGCCATGAAGGCCCTTGGAGGAGTGGAAGGTAAAGACTTCCACCATTGTTAACCACGGCACGTGATGGGGTAGAGTGGTTAGCTCTACGCTCGGCCGCCTTTGCCCCCAGGAATTAACCTGGTACTTATTTCTGGCGTAGGCTGAGTGAACCTAAGGGCCATATGCACCTCCGGAACTGGAAATCTCGTTTTTTAAATTTGACGACTTCTGACGGGGATTCGAACCCACGTCCTTTCGGGCGAACCGAGCACGCCTTTACCGCCTCGGCCAGGCAGCCCCTAGCATATAATGTAAGGTGTTGAAAAACCGTTGCTTTACCATTGGCCAATGAGTAAAGAGTTTCTAAGTATTTAAACAAAAATAAACATAAATGTTTATAACCCTTAGTTTAATTTGATAGAATGTGATGTTATATCAAAAAGGAAACATATCATTCTGTTTTAATTAAATTGTTTCTCTTTCAAATATAATACTGTTTCCATGTTTCCTTTTTTCAGGTAATTTATAAGTTTCTTACTCAAAGTTAATTTCGGCCGACTGTAGAACGTAACAGTTTAAATTAACTGAGTCAAAATTGAAACGAGATGGCATCAGATATTACCAACAAAAAAAAGATACTAAATATTCATTCATACTGCCTGAAGGAAGTTACGGCGGGTGATATAAGCCCAGGGGCAAACGAAGCTACTACCTGCCTTACAAACACCGCACTCTACTTCATGTTCCTCCCTCGAACGAACCATTTACTAATTTTTAAAGAAAGTCACTGGGCTAAGACTGTCGAAATTTGGCCTCCTGACTCAGCACACTCATCCCTACCTTCTGTAAGGTTATTTGCACTTATCTCCCAAACTATTAGTTACCGTTGTGAGGTAACATAAATATTTTGTTATTTTATTCGAAAAGTTAGCACGGAAAACTCTCCATAATATCTAATGGTACGACAACATAGTGAACTTCAGTTTAGTGGCAAGACAGTATAAAAGTCATAGAATCACTGTTTTTTTTTTAATCCTTCAAGTACCCAGAACAGTAAGTTCACTTCCATAGCAGTGAATCTCTTCAAATTCTGTTCATAGATAAGTAAAGTAAGAATATGAAATAACAAGTATGCTTATCCTTAACTTTGAGATATAAAGAGGCCAATTGACACTGGCTAACTTTCAGTTATAATACCGACGGCATGGAAACCACTAGCTCTGTTCAGTCTATAAACTAATATGTGATGACGGTATTGTGGCTTTGGCTTTTACATACGGCGTTGTGATGAATTCAGAGAAAAAGCTTCCGAACTTATACACTGTACTTTTGTACTACACACGAGGAGTGTCTTTTCAAAAGAAAGTTGTGGGAATACCATAAGAAACGTAAAACAAAAGGCACATGGAAACGTATCCATGATCGCGTATGGTACAAATTTTAAGGAATTACATTTTTCTGGTTAGGATTGCTCATGGCTATCGATAATATTCAACTACTGTAATGCATGTGGACAAAATACTGATTTATGTTTTTGGAATTTGGAATAACGACTTTAAAACAGACACTCTTGATACTTCCTCCAAGGAATTTGCTTTACTTCAAGTATATGGGTACATCGAAGCTTCTTTAACAGTTGGAGGTGTAGAATTACCAGGATTACTTGATTCGAGAACTGGAAATTATCCAGTGGGAAGCATCAACACTTCTTCTGGGTGATTTCATACTAAGAGTAATGTTACGGAGATGTTGAAAATTTTGGGCTGGGAAGGAAGGGGCCAGACGACTAGTTGCTCGACTAAGCGGTATGTTCCGTACCATTACTGGAGAGATGGCTTCGTAGCATACGAATAAGGTTGAATGGAATTTGTATAAATATAATATGAAGATAATATTTTAATTCAGGATACTGGGACAATTATTCGTTTATTCGAGGAGGCATTAGGGATTTGAATGGTTTATCAAGGGGGTGTTCGATAAATTAGCAACTTCTTTGAAATCATTTTATAAAGGACTCCATAAACAATTAGTAGAAAACCTGCCAATTACGCGACAGCCCTACATTAAGATCAGTGATGATTAAAAATAAGTTATTGAAAATTTCGGCAAAAAATGAGACAAAGTAGTCTACTGTATGTAATGATTAATATTCTAAAAGTACGGACAGGTGCACTAAGACTTCAAAACGTTGCCGAGATGATCTCCATTGCAACTCTCCACGCAGATAAACTCTAAAATGTCTCCTAAATAGGATATTTGCAGTACTAATTGATCCGGCAGCTTGTACATCAATGGGCAAACAATTTAATGCCACCGCAGTATTCCCATCACATCACCGTTCCCACGAGAAGAGCTGAAGCGATGTGAGCTATTTGTCTTTCTTCGGGTGGAGTAGGTCACACAGACAACCCATTTTATCATCAATAGGACATACGGCACGATCAGTACAATACCTTGTGTGTACTACGCAAGATTTATTTCGTAATGTACTGCTGTTGACATATGCTTTTAGGGACGTTACATCTGAGTGGAATCATCTTCGGCATCTCACCAAGGCGACCGAGGTTCGAATCCCAAAAATATACATAATGGAAATGTGATTCCGATTATACATAAACCTGGAGGTTCCGTGGTTATGATCACAGTATTAACGTAAAACAACATGCTTGCTTTTTAATATTTGGCTTCCCTCCAAAAACACTTCTTTGCTTAGTGCCAACATTTAGCACTTGAAATCATATTCATCTGGTCAGAGGTTCCCGGGTTGGATCCAGATCGAGCTTGTCATTTTAGCCCAAACCAAATAAACAGACCTCTGACAATACAAGGTTATTACTGCATTAACATACCAAGACGATTGCTTCCCAGGTACTGAAGGGTCACGTGTTTGGTAAGACAGCACCCTAAGCCATACTGAATGGTTTTCTTGACCATGCCCGCTGCCTCTCGTGACAACAACTCTTTAGTTGCTCTCACGAGGATGAGTGAATCACCTTTCAACATTCTGTCTACAGTGAAAATCCATGGACTGACTGTGAATTGAACGCGTGGCCTCCAAATAAGGGGCAGGCATGCTTCCTCTACACCACAAATCTGAGTGGACATTTTATCTGGATCTGGTTAGTTTTTATGCCTCAGGGACAGGATGTTTTTGTTTTTCATAAAACATACCTGTTAATTTACACAACACATCATACTTCCAGCAATCCCAAGAACACGCTATAGTTCCATTCCTCCCTTTACAAAGTATGTTCCCAAACATATGGGAAGGGTGGATAGTACATCCTAAAACAACAAAAGAATTCCCGATGAACATACGCACTACGATCGATCGTCTACGAGCTACGTCCATTTTAGTTACTAGCAGGAGTGGGGATAGTTCTCATTTAGTATTAAGCTTGGAGTTAGGCATGCCGTTACGGGCATTGAAGTACTTCGACAGTATGTGAAGCAAGGTTGCCATCGAATACGAGGAAGGACTAGAGTGTTCGAACGTGTTCAACACTATGAGGTGCTGTGTCCAGGTGCTTTCAGGCGCATGATGGACATTTTGAGAGTTAGAATACAATATACCTGCCGGTAGACCAAGACGGCGACAGCTACTCGACATGTGATGTGCCAGGTAATGCTATTACAAATACTTCCCATCCAAAGTTGGAGAGTCTACAACGTTCACGTGCCTCGGTTTGATACGAGGATTAATGTAATATTTCAGAATAAAAACGTCATAACAACCGCTCACAAAACTTTCCCATTCTACATACTATGCAATGTCTAGAACAGTGCAGTTCAGAAAAATAATTATTTAGACTTCTGTATACCTCTAGACCTTTTGCTACAATAACTCACCATCTTCGTGAAAACTCTCTAAATTACTTGCGATACTGATTTGAAACAGAAAATGTACTTCAAACCTTCTACGTTAAGCTCCATCTATAAATATAATCATAAGTGTTAAAATTAGAAGACAACAATAGTTTAGGTATTACTTTAGGTATTTTTAATTTTACTCCTCTTTGTAAAGATTAAATTTTAATAGGTATGAAATATTGTTTCTTTCTCATTGTAAATATAATATTAGAAAAGTTCAGATATTAGGCCATTAGAAAAGTTTTCACACGAAACTGTGTTTTTTAAATCTACTTGTTTCTTGTAAGTATTAGATATGAAATATTATTTCTTTCTCATTGTAAATATAATATTAGAGTAGTCTAGATGCTAGGTCATTAGACTAATTTGGAACATGGAAAAATAAACACATGTAAAACATTTCCACTGTAATTAGGATTGGAAATCATGTAGTGCGCAGTAAATAAATACATAAATTCACACATCAACTAGTAGACTTTTCAGCCTATTTATGACAATGGAAGAACATTTACATCATTAAAATTAACTCCACTTAATTTTATTGGCATGTGTTAATTAATGTACTTTTAAAATCATTTTACCGAAAACTAAACATAAAAATCCACCTACAAACGTTGTATTGCGCTAAACATTCTAGCGTGAATGATTTTCCGCTGTGTCGCAACAATTTCTAATTGTCTTCTTCTCGGAGTATCTGGGTTTGATTTCCAGTTATTCCAAGGATTTTATTCGAACGGAGTTCATTCTGTCCCTCACATACAATTGAGGAGCTCTCTCATAGGAGAGATAGTATATCCGATCGTAAATTCCAATCAGTACGGCCGAGGGAGTCGTAACGTAGATGATATATCGCCACACAGTCTGGTGGTCGTTTGGCAAGGAAACATTCATCTGGGCAGGAGAGCAGATCTAAGACTTACTAGGAGTATTCCTTTCTCTCCATCACTTTTCTCAAACCATAGTGATTCCGTTCTTGATGCCAATTCTATGTGGAGAGATGTGTTCATTATTCTGTGTTTCTGTAGAGGCTGGTATTGTATGTGTATGAAAAGTATTGTGCTAGGATAAACACCAAAATCCAGTTCCTACATTAGAGGAATTAATCAGACGCAGTTAAAATCAATCCCCGAACAAGCCAGGAATCGAACCCTAGGCCTTGTTAATCGAAGTCCTGGACACTGTCCATTCAGCCAAAAACCCGTAGAGGGACCTCCATTCTTCCGTTGACATTAAATGCAACCGTAATCCCGTTCAGTAGGAAATGAAGAACCTAGGTATGATCCTGACTGAAACTCTTGACTGGTCTGCACACGTAAGAAATGCATGTAGAAAGATGTACGCGACGCTACACTCTCTGAAACGACATAAGGACATTTTGCCACAAGACGTAAAGATAAAACTTCTCCAAACATTGATACTACCAATACTCTACTATCGCGACAAAACAAACTACAAAACTTCAACGAGTATTTTAACTTTACTTATAACTTATAACTGTTGTCTCCTATTAATATTGTTGAAGAGAGTTGGGAGGTGAATTAGGAAAGATCCTTGAAGTATTGAGTGCTGAGTGTGAGTAATGTGGAGAAGGTCTTTGGTTCTGTTGCAGCGGGAAGGAATACGGAGAGAGAAGTGTGCGACAAGATGTTCCGAACGATAATGCCCATTTAGGATCCCGTGGAGGAAACTCAGGTCAGCTACATGTCGCCTGATGGGCAGCGGTGACACATTTATTGCCCTTAATACCAGCTACGTAGACAGATTTCTGAGCTTGGGCTTTCTGTTCCTAACAATTGCAGCAAAGAACGATGCTGCTCTGTCTAACAGGTTAATATTGGAGGGGGAATATGTTGTCCAAATCGGAGAGCAGTAGTTAAGAGAGGTTGAGTAATCGTGAGGAAGAAGTGACGAAGAGCAGGGGGATCAGGAATTTCTGTGAAGCGGTAGAGAATGCCTAGTAATTTCATAGCTTTGGTTGTATATCGTCGTTGCCGGGACGAAACCTCCTATGTGAAATATTTTAGCTTAGAACTTTGGCCGGTAAGGTTCTCTCATCTAAGGTGGAATATTGTGTGACAGTTGTCAAGGCATTCTCGCTCTTCATGATGTATGTGCTGCGGGTCAGTATATCTCCAAAAATATTATCACATAGGAGGTTTTGTCCCGGCAACGACGATATGTTACTATGTGGTTCTTAAATTGTAATTTTCTGTCGAATATTACACCTAAGTCACGCTGTTGCGTAACTACAGTGATGGGCTCGCTGAGTAAGTAATATGATGTCGGTAGAGGAGATTTACGTAGTGTTATGGTCATGTGGCTGCGTTTTTGTGGATTGGGGATAAGTTTCCAAGTACAGCACCAGTTCGGGAGGAAGTTAAGTGAGGACTGTAGCAGAGCTGCATCTGCTGGATTCCTGATCTTCCTAAAATCTTGCAGTCATGAGCAAAATATAGGGTATTTGCTGTTTCGTTGAGTTCGGACAGCAGATCGTCCACAAACAAGGAAAACAGCAAGGGGCCAAGAGCAATGCCTTTTGGGACACCGGAGGTGACTTCCAGCCATGAGGATGAAGTGCCTGATATTACCACTCTCTGACCACGGTTATGTAGGAAGCCAGTAAGAAGGATCAGAAGACTGCCATGTATAATACATCGTTCGGAGAGTTTATGGCAAAACTCTTAGAATCGTTGTATATTCCGAGTTGTCAGTGGAGAGACAGCGTGTAATGGCGTTAGTAGACGAAAACTTTGAGTGGTGTTTTTAAAAGTAGAAAAGATCAAAATATGAAGATAAAGTTGGAATTCAAGACGAAAAATTTGAGAAATTATTCGTTTATAGGAAGAGAAGTTAGGTACTGGAATATTATACCAAGGGAGATATTCAATACATTTCCAAATTCTTTGCATTTCTAGAAAAGACTAGGAAAACAATAGCGAATCTACCACTTGTGCGACTGCCCTAAATGCAGATGATTGATTGATTGATTGATTGATTGATTGATTGATTGATTGATTGATTGATTGATTGATTGATTGATTGATTGATTGATTGATTGATTGATTGATTGATTGATTGATTGATTGATTGATTGATTGATTGATTGATTGATTGATTCTTGTGCATGTAGAATGATATACATTATCAGACTACATCTGTTATGCTGTGGAAATCGGCGATTTAAATTCATGTAATGTGTGCTTGTCTGATAAAATCGCTCTGTATACACTTTTCCTAATTAATTTAACGCAGTGTGTTGTTGGAATTTCCGCAAAGTATCCAGTAATCGGGAGATAGTGGGTTCGAGCCCCACTGTCGGTAGCCCTGAAGATGGTTTTCCGTGGTTTCCCATTTACACAGCAGGCAAATGCCGGGGCTGTACCTTACTTAAGGCCACGGCCGCTTCCTTCCAATTCCTAGGTCTTTCCTATCCTATCGTCGCCATAAGACCTATCTGTGTCAGTGCGACGTAAAGCAAATAGCAAAAAAAAAAACCGCAATGGAATTTCTAAATTCCCGATAAGGATTTTAGATTTTCCACACTAGTTGATTCCCAGGTCACACGCAGTTTAAGTTCTCCATGCACATTTCGAATGTTATATGACCACTAAAGAAAACAGCTTGCGATAATTTTGACTGAAAGACTACGTATTATATATTATTCTACCAAATACTTACTCATTAATAATTTTGAAGGTAGTTTGTAGTGATCTCAGATTGCCTTTTTTTCTTAACTGAGTTGCTTGCCTTGATGTTGGTTAAGTGCCCTGTTTGATTCACTTTAATGGCCCGGAGTAAATTCGCTTGAAGTTATTTCATTTTCAGAATTAAATATGCTTGACGTTTTCGCATTTCCAGTGTTTTTAATCATTTCGTCTAACGGTTAATACTGTGCGAGAAATTTCAAAGAATTTGTGCTGTGGGTCGGTTTTTCTCCCGAAATATTCCCAAATAGCGGTTTTTAGCAGGCGCAACGATATGTAGCTTTAACGCCACAACCTCGCATATTGACCCATTTATTCTCTTCCCAAAACAAAATGACATCATGTTTCTTGCGGGAAATTGATGTATCAGGTTTCCATAATGGACAGCTTAGGTAGATGTTAATGTATCTACAGTTCACGTCATCAGAATGACGTCATGCATGGTCACGCCTAAATGCAGGTGATTGCTATTCATCCGCAGCTCACCATGAGGTAGGTCTCCGGTTGACAATTATGGTCAGTCGATGGCTTGCTGGACGCGCTGTTAGCTGACAAAAACAGGAATGTTACACGTTACGTGTAGCAACACGCCCCAATGCAAACTAGGTTCCGTCACACTGATTGTATTTATTATTTTCTATCCGTAGTCGGTAAATACTACAGTAATCGTGGTGTTATAAATTTTAGTAAAATATATAGCAGTGATTGCTAAACACAATGTATTCAAAGCTAGTATATGGTCAAATTTAATGAAAAAATGAACTTTTAACACCTATATTCCAAAACTAAAGAATGATTCCAGCCGGATGCTCGGTTTTATAATAAAACCCCTACCTTCATACATTTTCAGTTATTTACCAGCCTCGCAATGAGTAAGTTAGAATACATGTCTGCCATATGGGACCCACATTCAGACGAACTTGCTACTGAAGTATGCCAAAATATCGTCGCTGCCGGGACAAAACCTCCTATGTGAAAAAATTTAGCTTAGAACTTTGGCCGGTAAAGTTCTGTCATCTAAGGTGCAATATTGTGTGAATATTGTCAAGGCATTCTCGCTCTTCATAATGAATGTGCTGCGGGTCAGTATATATCAAAAAATATTAACACATAGGAGGTTTTGACCCGGGAACGACGATATGTTCTTCGTAGTATTTGTATTATAAAACAAAAACATACAGTATTTTGTCATTTGGATGAATCAACGGGGTATATAAAAAGGATCATTTACCTCACATTATATAATATCAGAATAGGAATGATTTCATTACACACGTTAAATAAAATTACGACCAATAAATTTAATTACCTTGAATTTTTATCTTGGTTGATATTTGTCAAGCTCACAAGTACACATTATTCCACATCCAAAGATAAGGAATACCTCATTACATAAATTCAAAATTTGTTAAAATGTTATATTGTCATAACATAGATTTAGTTTCAGGATCAGACACTGTAATTAATGAACAAATAAAGACTTATGTTACCAGTTTATAAATTCAGGTCGCATTTTTGTATGCTATGTACGTTGATACACCGTCAAGGTAGTTTTTATTGTCCTTTATATTTTTCCATTGTTTGCTTTGAATTGTTTGAAATTTACAAAAGTTGTATTGAATATAAAAATAACCATACGCTAACAAATATCAAGCTGGTGTTTCAAACGTGAAATGCTGGTATAAAGATATGTTTTAATAAATAAATAAATAAATAAATAAATAAATAAATAAATAAATAAATAAATAAATAAATAAATATTTACACTCAAATTAATTTAACTAAAAATTATAAATTATAATTTGAATTTAAGAATTGGACCTATGCTCTAGTACATAGCCATTAACAGACTAAAATGAAGGCGTTGAGGGAGAACAGAGAGGAGGAGAATATAAAAACAAAATCTGCAATATGTGTGCAGTGATATCGCAGTGGACCACATGGTCTGATACCTGACTGAATGATGATAATGATGATGAAATGTCGTATGACTTGTAGTGCCGGGATATCCCAGGACGGGTTCGGCTCGCCAGGTGCAGGTCTTTCTATTTGATTCCCGTAGGCGACCTGCGCGTCGTGATGAGGATGAAATGATGATGACGACAACACATACACCCAGCCCCCGGGCCATTGGAATTAACCAATTAACGTTAAAATCCCCGACCCGGCCGGGAATCGAACCCGGGACCCTCTGAACCGAAGGCCAGTACGCTGACCGTTCACCCAACGGGTCGGACATGATGATGATGATGAATTCAAATACACAGATCATATATTTGTATTTCAATTTACGTAAGCTGGCTGTCTCCACCCGCCCCCTTGTACGTATTTAAATCTATGTATTTCCGAAACCAATTACGTATCATTTCCACTTATTTCAGGAGATGATTCCATTTTTAACGTTAGTAACTTAGATGATTTTATTGATCGTGATGAAGTTATGACTACCAAGCGAGTAGTCGCGTGGTTTGGGGCACGTATCTGTGAGCTTGCATTCGGGAAATAGTGGGTTCGAATCCCACTGTTGGCAGCCGTGAAAATAGTTTTGCGTGGTTTCCCATTTCCACACCAGGAAATTCTGATACTGTATTTTAAGTACGGCCACATTCACTTCATTACCTCTCTTAACTCTTTCCTATCCTATCGTTACCATAAGACATATGTGTGTCAGTCGGACGTCAAGCAAATTCTTTAAAAAAATGGTATGTCTCCTGGCCCTCTCTTAACCAAATCAGGAAGACCCGGAAGAACATGAGAGTCTGTACTATGTACAACCGTTAGAGTAATTTATAGGAAACAACTATTGTACATTGTAATTAGAAGTAATAAACCGGTTGACTTTTTTCACACTTACAAATATTTATTTCATTGCTCATTTGCACAGTTTTTAGAAATTTTCAACATTTTTTGAACCATAGTGAAGGATGTGAGGAGTGAGAGGTGTATGATTGAATTTCTTCCGCTTTGTCCGTCTCCATGGTTAAATGGTTAGCGTGCTGGCCTTTGGTCACTGGGATTCCAGGTTCGATTCCCGGCAGGGTCAGGAATTTCAAACATCATTGGTTAATTTCGCTGGCACGGGAGCTGCGTGTATATGTCGTCTTCATCATTTCAACCTCATAACGACGCGAAGGTCGCCTACGGGGGTCAAATCAAAAGACCTGCATCTCGCGAGCCGAAAATGTCCTCAGACACTCCCGGCACTAAAAGCCATACGCCATTTTATTGTTTCTCTTTGCTCCTTACAAAAGCTATCCACTCTCATGAACCACTTTTCTCTCTATCCTGCACCTCGCTGATTTTGGTCATTTGTTTTTAAAATAGTCCAGCACTGCAGGCTAAAATTTGTGACGCTGGCGTAGCGAGTCTTATTCATTCCTTTACTACTCCTAAAAGCCTGCTTTCGTTACCCTTAAGGGCTTCTTAAAAGGTACCGTATTCTCCCAGATCAAGGAGATTTCTATCAGTGAAGGAGAAGTATGGAAGTACGGTGTATGTCCGGGGGTTGGTGGTCGCGGCCTGTAATAGCAACAGTCCTGGCATTCGCCTTAGCGGAGGATAATGTTAAACCACCGAAGACCATTCTCAGGACAGCCGACAGTGGGGACTAGCCCCTCTCCGTCTCCCGAACACAGAGGTGTAGAACCACGGTAGAGTCGTGGTCACCCGTCCTCTACTCGGTTGGTTGGTCGGTCGGAGTGCAGAGTCGTCGGGTACTCAGACTGGAAAACCTTATAAGTTGACATTGCTGTAAGGTTTTTAATTCGGCTTTGGAGTAGTCACCCTAATATCACTTCGGTTTTTGGGTGCGGGTAACAGGGTATTTTCGTTTTGCGGGTACCCGGAATTTCCAATTACCCGAGTGCCTTCATCCATCCTAGTTCATACAGGGTGGCCCATACGAAGCGTTAGAAGCGAATATCTGTAGATAAAACTGAATGCTTTGTATACGATAAATATTAGTACTATTGTCCGACTCGTTGGCTGAATTGTCAGCGTACTGGCCTTCGGTTCAGAGGGTCCCGGGTTCGATTCCCGGCCGGGTCGGGGATTTTAACCTTAATTGGTTAATTCCAATGGCCCGGGGGCTGGGTGTTTGTACTGTTCCCAACATCCCTGCAACTCACACTCCACACATAACACTATCCTTCACCACAATAACACGCAGTTACTTACACATGGCAGATGCCGCCCACCCTCATCGGAGGGTCTGCCTTACAAGGGCTGCACTCGGCTAGAAATAGCCACACGAAATTAAATTAATTAGTACTATTTAAACTGAAAATGTGAAATGCAAGAAATTCAAATGAACGCTTAATTGCAAACCAAGAACCAAGCCAACTTGCTATATGCTTTCTACTAACGATGGTCGTAGGCTGCATGCGACTACTTTAGTGTACCAGATGCTACTTACCTGCACTCCAGATTTCACTACCTCAGTTCCCTGCGAATTTTCAATACTTGGTCACGTTTTACGGTAAATGAAATGGCGTATGGTTTTTAGTGCCGGGACTGTCCGAGGACCTATTCGGCTCGCGAGATGCAGGTCTTTTGATTTGACCCCCGTAGGCGACCTTCGCGTCGTTATGAGGTTGAAATGATGAAGACGACATATACACGCAGCTCCCATGCCAATGGAATTAACCAATTGTGGTTAAAATTCTCAACCCTGCCAGGAATCGAACCCGAGACCGCTGTGACCAAAGGCGAGCACGCCAACCATTTAGCCATGGAGCCGAATACGTCTTATGGTATAAATCTCTGTATGAGGTTGCAGAGATTGCCTGGTGTTCCTGAAGCCAATTTGGATGCATGTGGCACTTTAGCTCGTCCCAGACATGTTCAGTAAGATTTATGACAAGCTCGAGTAGGTCAATCGATAAGTTCGAGTGTGCTTATCAAACAATCCATGTCTGAACGACATCTCTGGTTTGATTCAGGAGAGTTCCTACTGAAAATGTATCACCCTATTGGGAACTATGAAATGACTACAATGACAGTCTCATTCAACATACGAAATTCATCATTGGAGAGAACTTCATTTTATGCTGCCCTGTGGTAACTGGGCCCGTCGTCATGTAATTTTTGTAAACACTGAGTGAACATCCCTTGAAACGATTCCTGAATGTTGGACGGCGTTGATAAACGAACAGAACCCTTTACTTGAAGACTGTTCCAACTCCACGTTTTGATCAAAATGCGCTATATAAGTACTTTCAAAATTATAGGTGAAAAATTTAACGGTGAGTACAGGGCAATCAAACGAGAAAAGAAGTCCTAATAAATATAAATCCAGAAAGTAACCGTCTCCGAGTTATGATGTAAACGCATTTGCAACAGCTACAACGTCGTTTATGCTTCATATTCCAAGAATCAGGCTCCATATTGAATATCAACTGAGCTTAGTATTTGTACCGGCATTTGATGCAGCTGTCACAGTACCTCACACGTTTTATAGATTTGCCAACGGAATGCACGGGAGAAAGCAGATGATACCACGTGGGTTACCAACACTATGCCTGTCTTTCATGAGGGAATACTTCATTGTACAACCATGCTGCCTTCCGTGCATTGTCATTAGCACGTCCTTATATGAAATCGATATCGACCATCCTTTCATTAGCAAACGTGTCAAGTGCCATGACTACCACTTCAAATGCCGCTACACTTTCAAAAATATGTTGACATCTTTTGTAGAGCGTCGTACCTGTGTGAACAACGTTGGAACGATTGTATATGTGATTATTTCACATCTTGGAAACAATTGGCTTATGGATTTTATGACTTTTATCCTTGTTTAAATGCTCTCTACTCGCCCCTGTAGACTTTATCCATGACTTTGTCTGCAGAATGGTAGTTTTAGGTGAGCTGCATCTACTTTTCTAAAATCATACCCCAATTCAGGTTAATTAGCTTTGATATGTTAGTCTGAAAATGGTATGGAGTTAAAGAACGTCCCAACTCCTGGAGTTGAAACAGCCTTAAAACATTAAGAAGCGAACCTCAGAGAAATTGGTAATGTTTAAAGGCTGGGTAATAATAATAGCGTATTGTCTTCACAGGCCCGATGTAGGTCTTTCGAGTTGACGTCTGATGGGCGACCTGTGCGTCTGTGAGAAAGAGAAAGGTTAAAATCACTGAATAGGCCGATTATCAAACCCGCGGCCCCTTCGATTGAAGGCCAACATGCAAACCATTTAGCTATGGAGCCGAAAAAATTCGTGTCTCGAAGTGGTACAGCTCTTTTCTGGCACACCCCCAATAGAGGTCATCTGCTTGTGCCATTTTAATCAAATACCTGCCCTTTTTGCCATTCTTAAATTTCTGGTAGTACCAGGAATTGAACCCGAGCCTCGGAGGACGGCAGCTAATAGCACTGCGGTGACAGAAAAAAAGGCTGGGTGCAGTTAGTACAACGTAAATCTCAGAAATAAGCGTATCCAGAGGTATGATTCCTGAGTTCAAATGTTATTTCAGTTCTGTTTCAAATATCTGTGTCAAACAATAAGGACGTTTTCAAAGTTAACAAGTAGAAAACTTTTCAGTTCTAAGATAATCACAAGTTCGGAATAGAATTTACCAGATTCCTGTCTCCACTGGAATTTTCAAGTATGTTTCCCCTGTTGAAATGCAACATCTCACCAATTCCTCCCTCATAGACACAGGGGTGTTGTAGTGAGTCTCCCTGTTAGAGTTAAAAAAAGTAGCAAACTTGTGTAAACTATGTAAATACCTAAAACAGGAAACTGTATACTACACGAGGGATGTGAAAAAACTTGAGTAACAGATCAATGAGTAAAGTGAGTGACATTCATTAAGTTTCATATTGTGCAAGCTAAAAGATCATATCTTCCTTCCTACGTTTGAAACAATAAATGATACATATAATTAACTGTTCATTGACACTGATGAGAAAGCAAATTCTAAATGTATGTTTGTGCAAATGAGCAATTATCAATCATTTCCATTCACCTAATTGAAGTACGTCCCGATTCCAACAAACAATTCTACACAAATTTAAGGCATACAGGGTAAAAGGGTTTCGTTTTGTAGACAAGGGCGTACGATTACCTAGGTTGGAGAGCGCCGGAAGATGTGAGACGGTATAGTAAATATTGCATTATTTAGCGGGAAAAAGGGATTTAAGATATGTTCTTGACCATGTCAAGCATGTTAACTGTGATTCTTACAAGCTTGGGATATGCTTCATATTGTAGGGCATAACAAAGATAAAGATCTGTGTTGTATCTGCACACAGCGAAAGGATCACCAAAAAATCCATGTTATTGAAAGGATTCCTTTTTCGTCGTTCTCGTAACGCACACTGTTTGACAAATATCTTCAGCTGTCACGTGTCTGCCTGTGAGAGGAAGGGAAGCGCGTGTTTACAAAGATAGCAGTGCCACTTTGAGCCGACTGGAATTACCCCCTGAAGTCTTGTGTACGTTTCTCCGATGTATTGACGTTTATGCCCTGTGTTTACACACACGTTCTATTCGTCATATCCCTCCCTGTCTTTCCAAATGCAGGGGCATAATGCGCGCACTTGTAAAATGTTACCCTTTTAATGGTCATATAGCGGACCGACATCGTCATTTTAAATATCACGGCCGCATAGCCAAACAACCAACACAGTCATTTGCGACATTGTGTATCATTCGGCCTTCCAGCGACACTGCATTTTAATCTGCACTCTGATGTACCCGTGTGACAATAGTAATGGTTTTGGTTCTTACGGCTCACTAACTATTTTTACGATTTCCAGAGAAGCCGAGGTGCCACAATTTAGTCCCGCAGGAGTTCATCTACGAGCCAGTAAATCTCCCGATACGAGGCTGACTTATTTGAGCACCTTCAAGTACCACCGGACTGAGCCAGGATCGAAGCTGCCAAGTTGGGGCCAGAAGGCCAACACCTCAGCTGTCTGAGCTACTTGTCTTATATAAATTAATTGAATTGAATTTCTATGTGATACTATTATGTAGGTGTTGTAATTCTAAAAAGCAGCGATTTATATCGGCATTTAGCGGTGCGCGTCGCCTCGGTTCCGAGGACCAGTGCGTCATATCGTATGTCGTTTACTCGTGAGAAGGCAGGTTGAGAAGACCTGAAGTGTTAAGGTTTGGAGCAAGTGAGACTTTTCTTGGTATTCTTGGCGGGGTACTGATTGATAGGGAAGGGTATTTTACTGGTTAAATTCCCCAGGGTCTCGTCTACCTGATCCACCGAGGGGTTCTAGATTTAGTTTGTTTTTGGCTGTTAATTAGGCTGAGAATAAACAAGAATAGATTACTGGTTTTTAGGTTAGTGGGGCTAAAGTGGAGAGGTGTGAGGGCGTGTGTTGTCTTGTGTGTTCAAGTATATGATGTTTCATTTTAATTGTCTTTTTGAAGTACAGGCAGCCGTGGCAAAGTTTACAGAATTACAGTATTACCAACGATGGTGTATGCCCTTGAAATTGTGTCCCAAAGGAAACCACACATAAGCCGACTGGAAATAGCAGAGATGAGAATGCTCCAGTAGATGTGCTCAGCGACCAGAAAGGACAGGATAAGGAGTGACTGTATGTACGAGACAGTGAAGATTATCAACATAGGAGCGAAGATACAGGAGGCGAGGCTAAGAGGATTCGGACACTAATGAGAAGGGTTGAGGAGTTTGGGGGAAGGAAGGTCAGACAACTGAATGCCCAGGGAAAGAGTAAGGGTGGACTAACAAAAAAATTTGGATGGAGTTGTTCGAGGAAAACCTGAAAGAGAATAAATGTGTAGGTGAATATACCAAAAAATAGGCATCAGAGGAGAAGACTCATAAGAACAGCTATCCTGCGTAGAGTGGGAAAAGCTGCAGAAGGAGATAAACTGGAATTATTTTAATTATTGTTTTACACACGGGAAAATTTTGTCTATCCAGAAGTTCCGCAAAGGGAAATTATCTGTGAGACTGTAATTTTTTAATATTCATGATATATGAATTAAGTCCTCGCCTGCTATCATCAAACTCCTTGCTACTTTCTGTCTAAATGTCGCTGGGGAACTGTGTTATTACAACATCCACGAGCTTACTGAAAATGAATGGTATATACAGTGGTTCACGAAATACCCTCCAGAGCCCATCAAACCTATTTTAATTATATTTTGTAGATATGCCAAACATACTAGTAGGGAATAAGGATACTGCAAAACCGCGTAGGTTAATGACCGTAACTGCAAATCAAATTTCCTACATGAAGCCCGGCAACTGCTACCTTGTACATTCCAGTTCCCCTTGCATGCAAGGAATCAATCGGTAGACACAGTCGTAGAGAGCCATTAAGTAGCAGCTGCAGCAATCGACTACAGACTGTCGAGTGGCCCATATTTTAATGGTGATACCAAATGAGCAATAGATAGAAGAATTCTCATCAGTGTTCTTTTGTCTGCGTCGATTGATTACGGAGCAAACTTTATATTATATGTCTGTGATCGACCGTTTAATACTTGCTGACATTAGCGTAATTTTAAGACAAGACGTTTTTGTTAGTATCTTTAATCGTGGAGATGTAGCGTTTACTTTAATAATGTTAGAGGTGGCGCAGTGTTATTTCTGACCTCTGTAAGTTATAAGTTGACGTGCGTGAGTCTTGAGAACGCAGTCTTGTCCTCCACTATATCACATTAACTGCTTCAACAACAGTAAAAAATATTTTTAAAAAGGTATGTCATAGTCGTTAAGGTATTCATTTTCTTCTTTTCAGTTCTACATCACTACTACGATCTGACACTTGTGGTTCATGTTCACTCTCGGATAGTTTCAGCACAGTAGGTTTGCCTCCTCCACACCTTGTAGAAGAGATATCATCTCCCTTCGTACTCGTATTATTGAAACTCTTCTGGCAGAGTTCATTCCAACAATACGCGCTTTAACTGAAGCATTTATGGTCTTGGCAATTCTGGGACAATATCACGTCTACAAAGAAGTAATTCGTAAACTTTGAACAAGAAGAGGAGCCATTAATTGAAAAGCTACACTTCATCTAGCTGTACAATCAGAAGAATGTGGTGCTGAGTGTAGTACCGGGCTGAACAAAGAAGGAACCACTTCTTCTCCAAAACCTTTTCAATCCAGCCACTTATTCGTTCAGGTATTAGCCTTGAAACATGCTATACTAAGACTGAAAGTAAATAGGAGAAGCGTACCCATAAATTCTGCATATCCGTCATTTATATTGTCATGTCGAAAAGACTCGAGTAAATTTAATGTACAGAAATATTACTCTGCCGGCCCCGTGGTGGAGGGGTAGCGTGCCTACCTCTTATCCGGAGGTCCGGGTTCAATTCCCGGCCAGGACAGGGATTTTTACCTGCATCTGAGGGCTGGTTCGAGGTCCACTCAACCTACGTGGTTAGAATTGAAGAGCTATCTGACGGTGAGATAGCGTCTAGAAAGCCAAGAATAACGGCCGGGAGGATTCGTCGTGCTGACCACACGACACCTCGTAATCTGCAGGCCTTCGGTCTGAACAGCGGTCGCTTGGTAGGCCAAGGCCTTTCGAGGGCTGTAGTGTTATGGGGTTAGTTAGTTAGTTAGTTAGTTAGTTAGTTAGTTAGTTAGTTAGTTAGTTAGTTAGTTAGTTAGTTAGTTAGTTAGTTAGTTAGTTAGTTAGTTAGTTAGTTAGTTAGTTAGTTAGTTAGTTAGTTAGAAATATTACTTTACTTTGGCTTTACTCAATCGTCAGAAGGTCTGATCTGATTCTTACGTCCTCAAAACATCTTTAACTTTGATAGTAAATGTTGTGAATTGTGCAGTGTTTTCCCTTGGTGGTAACGTCAAGAAGCTTCAATACTTATCCGGTTTACTGAGTTTGGAAGACTGACCTTCTCTAAGGTGAGCACTGAGTTTCGAAGACTGGCCTTCTCTAAGGTGAGCACTGCTAAAATATTCATTACTATATTCAAGTAGAATTCAAATGTTACTGGCAGTGGATCCGCGTACAACTGTGGGTTAGTCATACCATGCTGCGGAATTGTGTGAATGCTCCAGATTTAACCAAGTACCACAATTAGCACTAATTTTGTTTATTGGAAAAACTAAGTTATCATGCGCGAATGAAGAGCTAAATAATTCAGCATAAGTAATAGTTTTTCCAGTATATAAATATTATTTTTATAACTAACATTCTCAAATTGCCTTATACTTCAATTTTTCCTTCATACTGGGAAATTAGTCAAGCAAGTACAATTAATTAATTTATTAAACACAATGTGTACAATCAATTTTTTCACCACTCTGTCATTTCTGTGATTAGAGATTGAGGTCTGTTTAAATATTCCACTAAATGGTATTTAGAGCATGGATTATTGCATTTCTTGCAGATGCAATCCTCCTTAGATTCATGGAATGCCTCATTGTAGCAGATCCTTCTATGAAACCCGTGGACAGGGAATCGCGTATATAGATGTCGAAGTTTGAAATTCGGTCCCTTCCAAATCTCTGACTTCATTGCATCAGTCCCCATTATTTATTGGGGTATCGCGTTGGCTTTTTTCCGTCTCTCCTCCATGATAGTTTTATATGCATGCGTTACCGGTACATCAAAAATGTGCTTTATGTCTTCCATGAAGAAGGTTTCCTGCACTATTTTATAGGCCTAACTATTTCTTGAGAATTTTGATCTTGAGAGAGCTCTCTTAATAAATCTCGCTTTGACGCTTTCTAGCTTCCTAAGGTTGTTCACCGAAAAGTAAGACCAAATCAATTGAATACCATATGTGGCAGTCGGCATAACTTTAATTTTGAATAGTTTCATCGCTGCTGATAAGGATAGGTTTTTGAGTTTCGGGATGTCGTATGAGACTTTCGTTGCTGCCGTAGCTCGCTCCTGTACATGTAGGGAGAAAGCAGTTCCAGTAGTTTGTAATACGACACCCAGGTATTTGAAGTTGGATACGGATTCTATGTTCACATATTGGTTAGAAATGAACTGAAAGAGGCAACCCAACAACCGTATGTATTTCATAATCTACATTATGAATCCAGCCCTCTGATGAGTAATTATTCATCAAACAAGCATGAAATGGACATTGAAAACACGGAGTATGCTACAGTAACAAGTCGACAGGCCCATCAGCAACCTGACAGGCACATCAGACATGAATGCGTTACGCAAAGTAGTAGATACCAGTTACGATCTGCTAATCAAGAGCATCGCCCCCTGCCC
The DNA here is from genome assembly GCF_040414725.1 of Anabrus simplex. Lineage (NCBI taxonomy): Eukaryota > Metazoa > Arthropoda > Insecta > Orthoptera > Tettigoniidae > Anabrus > Anabrus simplex. Next base: position 349,860,403 of record NC_090268.1, on the reverse strand, counting down.
CCAGCCAAAATAGGGAAGGGGAATAACAACGGTGGGAAACTCAAATCGGCACCAAGACTCTACTGGATGTACATTGGACACCCAGATGAAGAGTCCATGGAAGAAGACATCACCACTTATATGGCAGAAAAGGGTATTAACAGCGTCAAAACTTGCTCCTCTATTGGAACAAGCGGTAGGAACAAATCTTTTAAAATGGTAGTTTAAGATAGCTATAAAAAATTAAGATCTTACGTTCGGTTTGTCGTACATCGACACTTTTCCAGAAAATGTTCTTAGCATATTTTTTTTTGCTAGTTGCTTTACGTCGCACCGACACAGATAGGTCTTATGGCGACGATGGGACAGGAAAGGGCTAGGAGTGGGAAGGAAGCGGCCGTGGCCTTAATTAAGGTACAACCCCAGCATTTGCCCGGTGTGAAAATGGGAAACCACGGAAAACCATTTTCAGGGCTGCCGACAGTGGGGTTCGAACCTACTATCTCCCGAATACTGGATACTGGCCGCACTTAAGCGACTGCAGCTATCGAGCTCGGTCTTAGCATAGTTAAGCAACTAGTCACACTTATTCGATTTCCGAGTGTTAAATACCGATCACGATATTAATTGCTGGACACTGAAATACCAAACTAAAGTGGTGAGAAACACATTTCGTTGTTAGTCACCGAGCGAGTCGACTGCATGGTGCGCGCCAAGTAGCCGAGCAGCTGTTAGCTTGTACCCTACCATCGGATCCCCGAAGATCAGTTTTCATGCTTTTCCATTTCAACACCAGATAAACGCTGGAACTGTACCTTAATTAACCCATCACAAACTATTATTTTTGGTTGAAACACTGACTAGGAATGCCATTTTCCCCCTTTCCGTATATGTTTGCTAAGTTTGCTTGAAGTATTTACAATGTTTATTGCAAGCAACCATTAACATTGTGAAGTAAGTTTTATCTTTATACGTTTTACTGAAATCTTGCAGTGCTTGACAGATATTAAAATTATTGTAGGGAAACTTTTTATCAGTCACATTCGCTTGTTGTGTTGTAGTTTAGATAAGCGTTCTTTTGCTTTTTGCCATCACTTTCCCTGGCGGGATTGCTATTTACTGTCTCACTGTCACTGCTAATGCTACAATCATATATTTGTAGGTCCCTCTTTTCCTCTATAAAGCAGGCATTTTTTACTTGTTTCCTATATTTAGGGTCGTTTCAAAGATATCCTGATTTCTAGCATCCATTGCAAGACCAGTTTAATCATAATTTATACCGACATACAGACAGGAAAAATCGCCTTCAGAAGATATTAATATGCCAAACTACAGTAGTTCTACCTGTGAACACAACAATACAGTAGAGTATCGTAATAGAAATAATAGAAATAATAATGATAATAATAATAATAATAAAATAATAATAATGTACCGGTGTTATTCCAAAATGCTTGCACAGCTCTTTGGCCGCATTAAACCTGCATCATCACACATACGTAGAACTACAGAAAGCCACCCTCTTGAGCACTTGCCACATTGTGAGAAAGTTCCTAGGAACGACTTTTCCTCTGACTCACGCCAAACAGCATGAAGTTCCAGGCCGCAGTTCCAGTAATACTGAAGAACAGATTCCCAAAACGGGGACATAAGAAGTCTGAAGTTGTTTGTATTTATTGTATGAATGTATATGTTGTAATTATTTCTGTTGTAAATATTAGTACATATATGTACCTGTAGTTTCATAATCAAGAGGGTGACTCCTTGCTTAGGCCGAGTAAGCCCATTATGTTACCGGCACAAGCCGAGCCCTCCTAAATTGATACAAATAATAATAATAATAATAATAATAATAATAATAATAATAATAATAATAATAATAATAATAATAATAATAATAATAATGGTATGTTGCCTTCGGAGAGGCCTGGTGCACGTCTTTCGAGTGGACGCCGTATAGGCGACCAGTGTGCCTGTGGAGATGGGTTCCTGCTTGAGATGAATTCCAACGATGAAAACAGCACAAATACCCAGTCCACGAGCCATAGAAATTTACCAACTAAGGTCAAAATCCCTCACCCGTCCGAAAGTTGAACCCGAGACCCTTTGGAGAAAAGGCCACCACGCTCACCATCTAGCAATGGCGTAGCAATACAAACAAAGATGATGACTGTTCTATTCGTCACTGAAAGGGAATGGTTTAAGGCTCTGGCCGCCTTTTTTACCGTCCTAACCTTTTCCTATTTCCATTGGCGCCTGAAACCAATCTGATTCAGTGATACACTCAACTACTAGTAATATAATTATTCTCTGGCATCTCCTGGGACATCCAGTAAAACTGAAAAGGAGTTATATACGTAGCACATAGATAAGAACATTTCCCTGGTTATAGAAATAGTTCAATCAATAATTCAGACGCCTATCTAGAAGTTGTTGCTTGTTAGGGAACATATCGATGTAGATGTACTTTCTCGAACAGAGAGAGAGAGAGAGAGAGAGAGAGAGAGAGAGTTTCTGCATGGATATTCGCTGTAAATTATTGGTGAAATGTCACCGCCTGTTTGTAAGTAATTAAGACAGATGGGCTTGATTGCTGCGTAGGCGTAATGACGTCATAACGATACAAGTGATGTATCCATTTCTAAAACTGATTACCCAGACATGCGGGAAAGATATGGAATCGATACTGGGTCACGACAACCAAAGTACTGAACATTATATCAATTAATGCTGATCAATATAGTTGCGTGAGAGACGAATTGAAGTCCTCAAACATAATTGGTACTCCTAGCGCTTCGAGCCGTTATATTACATCCTGTAGTAACATAATGATGCAATACTCGTAATAACGTGACGCATTTCATCACTAAAATATTACTCTCTACCGTAGAAATTGTTATGTACTTTCACGCCATTTATAAAAAAGTCTCTGATGGTGCATTGAAATATAATTTTCATCACATTTTCTGCTGAATATAGACCAAAAATTTAGTGCGGATCCACAAAATGTATATGCCAGTTGTTTAAGAGATCGAGAACATCATAAGCATCATCATCTCATAATTTAACCTTGTCCAATGTTTCCTCCATAAGTGTTGGAACTGTCCATCGTTCGTAGGATTTGCAATATCATCCCAGGAGACTGTAATGGCCTTGAAGTCCTCCTCCAATATTTTAAGTCAAGACTTCTGGGCATGGCCTAGTTTCCTTCTACCACCAAGTGATCTATTATTTCAATCTTAAAGTGTGCATTACATATCTGAAAAAACACATTTTTGTTAATATTGAACATGTATACTATGATCGATTTAGTAGATGCTATACTTCCTTAAAGCTGACGTACAGGTTTTGTTTCGCTTACCTTCATATGGCATACATGTGCTACGATTGTTTATAATGCTCCATTTCATCATCTGAAATTGCATTGAATCTAGTAGGAAGAAACACTTTAAAATTTTCGCAGGTACATAGTATTCTTTGCACTGAAATAATACGGTATCCTTCGTTGACAGGCAACTCCCTAAGGCGTAGAGTCTCAACTTCTGTAGAACGACCAAAACTGTTAATTGCATCCATGCTACTAAAAGAAATAAAGACAGATGTTAGACATTCGAAAAACAAAAACAAAACAGGGTTTGTTCAATAAATGTCAGACATAGTTGCAAGTTTGAACTCAGAATAGATGAACAGTTCATCAAGAGAGATTATACGTAAGAGTAAAGAGTCAAATCAAATCAAATCAAATCAAAATCTCTTTATTTTCAAATGAGGTATCTACCTCGGTGGCAAATGGTGCACTAAAATACATTATTGTCAAGCACTAAATTTTAAATTAACAAGAGAAGAAAAAAATTCTAGAATACAGTAATATACAATTTATGCTAACATTTTTTTTCTATTAAACAAACAGATCATCCTTAATAAGTTTATATTGTTTACAAAATTCTACTTATAATATCTCCTATACTTACAAACATAGTCAACTCATATACAGTATGTGGAATTACTTCAAATAATACTATGCAACTGGTATAAGATTAAAATTTACATTACATTTATTTTTATTTTATTTTTACCCATTTTGGAACCTAAGTAGCGTAACGACCTGCTGCGTCTTAACCAGAGCCCCCTTTTGCCACTCATAGTCGCAATGTTAAGAATAGATGAAACCAAAAGTCAATCACTACCGGTCAGAAATAGCAACACGTTTGAAGTTGGAAGAGAACTAGGCGTAAGAGTAAGTCATAAACGCCATGTTTTAAGACGTAATACACTTTATACTTTTTTCATACATACGAAAGTAGAAGCACTCTTACAGATAACAAAGAAACCAAAGTTGATCAATAAAGGTCGGGCTAATGCGAGTTTGAAATTACAAAAGGACAATAATTTATCAAGTTCGGCCCCGCGGTGTAGGGGGCAACCCGTCAACCTGTCACCCAGCGGCCGCGGGTTCTATTCCCGGCCGGGTCAGGTGTTTTTGATTGTAAATGATTAATATCCATGACCTGGGGACTGGGTGTTTGTGTCGTCCTTAACATTCTCACATTAAACACTCTACACTTCCACAATTACACTTACACGCAGATTCCTATCATATGGTGAAAGTACTGCCAAAAGATCTGCAGAGATCGACGCCACGAACACATTTTTTAAAAATCATCAATAGAGATTAAACGTAAGAGTAAAGAGTCAAACAGAGTTGCAAGGTTAAGATTCAAGGAACCAAGACTTGACCAATGAATGTCGGACATCGTTATAAGTAACAAAATAACAAAGGAAACTACAGTTCTTCGATAGAGATTAGATGTAACAGTAAAGAGTCGGTCCTAGTCGCAATGTTAAAAACATATAGTATGATTAAATAATAATAAGAAAAAAAAGAACGTACCTTATCAAGTACTCACGACGAGCTTCCCGAAGACGAATAGCAGACATGTTGTAGAAAGCCCCAGTATTTAAATAGCAATTCAAAGTTCAAATGTATGCATATTTTTTCACACGCAGACCGGACGATGGCATCTGCGAGCACTTCGCTAAATGCATAAAATCGCCACCTTCACAAATTTTTGCTAGGTTAGTAATCCTTGTTACTTACAAAAACAGTTCTGCCGAGACATGACATTGTTTGCTTCGTAGTACATTTTCATCATTACTTTCTGTGTAGACGTTAAGGGTAGGGAGTCTTTTTAATTTATGGCAGCTTAAACGTTAGGCGTTCTTAATTAAACGCACGCTTTCAATACACAGTCTTTTTCTTAGCAGGATACTCAGCAGTCCAAAGGGAAGAGCCTGGGGTTCCATTCCCCGTCGAGTGTAGCGCGAAGGGTTTTTTCGGTTCTGAATACAAATTTTTAATCTCTAAGTAATCTAAACATTACACTAGGCAATTAAAGTCTCTAGCGTTCAAATCTATAAGCTCGAAATGTTACAATCAAAAATTCTGTTCTCCAAACACTGAAAACCAACAAACCATCAGCTCCGTTGCTAGCGTCTTTGACTCTGCAGCCGCTCAGCTTCAAGATGATGAAATACTTTATAAAGTTGTGTCCCTATGAATAAATCGCATGTATTAAACCTTACCCCATCTACCTAGACCTATACCACTACCTTGCCGAGTTCAGTTTCCAACGTTACGGCCACTATGAATAAAGTACAGCCTTACGCCATCTCCCTAGTCCTATCAGTGCAATGTGTAGCCGCCATCTTGTTTCAAGATCAGCTTCCACAGAGCTCAGCATCACAGTCCCCTAGATTTACTGTGGACCCTGTCTCATCTTGTCTAGTTAGAACCTGGGATTGAATCTCAAACTTGAGTCTATAGCGCTCTTGTAAGGTTAAGCCTGGCGTCATATCCGTGCCTGTTAGATTAAGCAAGCACTCTTGTCCATAATCACGTTGGCAGTTAGCTTAAGCTAGCACACTTGGGCATCAGACTTGAGTCCGTAAAGCTAACGCCCCTGTAAGGATAAACGTTACGCCCCTATGATTAAAGCATATGTATTAAGTCCCCCTAGTCCTACTAGTACAACGTGTAGCCGCTAAGGCAGTGTAAGGAAGGGCAGCCGGTTACGTTAACGCCTGGTCAGTGAGAGGTTAAGCCTGCACAATTAGCTAGGGTGTAAAGTTGTGTCCAAGCTGGTGTAGGCAAGGGCAGTCTGATTGGTTAACGCCTGGTCAGTGTAAGGTTAAGCCTGGATATTTAGTCCCGGGTGTTGGGAAGGGCAACCGGTTAGGTTAACGCCTGGCCAGCGTAACGTTAATCCTGCACTTTATGTCAGGGTGTAGGGAAGGGCAACCTGTTAGGTTAACGCCTGGCCAGCGAACGGTTAATCCTGCTATTTTTGCCAGGGTGCGAGTTAGGTTAGGTTAAGCGTGTTCAGCGTAACGTTAGACCTGCATTGTTATGCAGTTAGTAAGGGTATCGAACTTAAAGTCTGTTATGTTAAGCTTACACTCGTATGCGGTTAGCCCGGGTGTGGAACTCCCGAGGACATCTCCAAAACTCGTGAAAATACTTCTCGGGACATAAAACCAATAACATGAAGAATTATCTGATTATCATGTAGAGAATGCGGAACAGGGTCTGATGGATCATTTCAAGTACTTAGTATTTGTTTTCTCCTGGAATCATAGGATGGGTATAGAAATCTAATCAAAATGTTGTAAAGCTAATGCAGTGAGCTATTATAGCACAACAAAATACATGCATGAAATTAATTTCATGGTTAAATCCCCGTATGAGGTTGGTAAGATATATTTCAGAGGAATTACACATTTCAATTCATTAAAATATATATTTGCATATTAAAATACAATTAAAGTAAATCATAGTGATATATGTTTCGTTCGTTCTTTTGGGATATCTACTTATTGGATAAATATCATTCCACAAATACAGATGACACACATCAAGTTAAAATCACGTAACACAGTTCGACACTCAGTCCAGTCACGAGTATTTTGTGATGTCCATAGTGTTTCTTCCATTAAAAACCTTTCGAAGTAAATTCTTTATAATTGTAAGCAGTCAAAAGGGCCCATGGGGCACAATGGAGTTCGTAAAATTTTAAAATTTACAGTATTTTATAAAAGTGTACCCTTAAAAATACAATTATATGATTGATGATATAATGCTCTAAGTTGAATAAATGTTATTGTGTCTTATTTTTATAACATATTTCGTAGTAAAAAGTCCAGTTTTTAAATTGAAGATAGTCCTTACAAGCCATGCTTACAAATTTGGAACAATTTCAAATGAATACAGCAGGAAGTTTGTGGGAGTGATACTGTAAAGTTACTAAGAGTAGAAATTAGGAGAGAACTCCCCTCAAAATCATTTTAGAGAACTCCACATTGTACAAGTGCATCGTGATTAGGCCAGGATATAGACATGCATTGTGCATTCACTCAAAAATAGAATGAATGCATGGTACTGTATAATTAATATTAAATATTAATATTAATATTAAATGCGAGAAATATACAGTAGTTGGAGTGATTCGGCATGTCTAAAACTCGTAAAATTACTTATTGGGATATAAAACCTCTAATAAAACATAATTATCTGAATATCATGTCGTGTATAAGAAACAGAATCTGGTGGATAATTGCAAGTACTTAATATATCTGTTTCCTCCTAGAATCGTATGATGGTGTTTCGGTAAACGTTTGAAAATAATTAAACATGAAACGAGGGATGCTCAGAACATTTTGACTTTTGAGAAGACTTAAGAATACGAGAGTGAAATCTGGGCTGATTTCGTATACCGTATAAGCTTCGCCACCGGTGATTGGAAAACACCGAAAGGCGTCGTGTAGAAGGTAGAAAATTTTAAGTTATAAAATATGTAACACAGGAGCAGCGATGGGATAAAAGAGACGGTGATAAAGATTAAGACTACCAATCTTGAGACCAGAGAGGTGTACAATAAAATAAATACATAAATTACTACCTGTAGTACCCGGAGTTGCCCGGATAGTTTCTGAATGTTTACCTTTAAGATTTGTATTACCAGCTTATGTGTAAAGTGAATTTTTATAGAATTCCTTTTGACTTGCAGATTGATATGCTACGAACTATTATGTAGTTTTAGAATTATTTAGATGCGTTTGATTTTAAGTTTTAGATTATTTGATTTTCGAGTAAAACTTTGTCCTTATGGAAGATCCAATCGACTGGGATCCTGTCAAAAATTCGAAGTGTCACTATTCATTTCAGTGACCACGAAAACTATAGATTCGATACTATTCTAGATTATTTTTATACCTTACCCCCCTCGTCCCCCGGCCGTAAGGGTGCTAGGGGTGTCTACCCCCACGCGGTTTGTCTTCTGATTACTAAGACATAAGTGTACCAAATTTGGTTGAAATCACTCCAGTGGTTTAGGGGGAGATGTAATACATACATACATACATACATACATACATACATACATACATACATACATACATACATACATACATACATACATACATACTGCAACCTTTCCACCCCACGCCATTTGCCGCATAGAACCAAATGACTGCATGATAATCCCTAAAAAGTCGGGATACCGCCATATAGCACCATACGCCAAAGCGCCTGATGGAAAGGGACCTTTTTAGTCTAGAGTCAAATGCCACCTCATCAGGAACAAAAAAAATTCAGAATGATGGGTGAGCAAATGCTCTTCCGACCGTGCAAGGGTCTACTGCACCCTTCTGTTCCAAAGAATCAAACCACCGACCTCCCAAGGCCATGGTGCGTGCGCGGCAGAAGATCAAAGAAAATAACACATAACTAGCTTAAAGGCATAAAAGAACGGAAGGAAACCTGGGATGCAATGTTATTCGGCAAAATGATAGACAGACAAAAATTTAAATACCTATTTATTGAGCCTTGATAAATCAAATTAATTAAAGGTTGATCCTGAATATTTATCGTATATCAATGTTGAATATGCAATGTCCAATGGACTAAATACAAATTGTAAAGTGTCAAAAAGTTTATTTCTCCTTTACCTCTTTCTTCTTCCCGACATGATGATAAATATTACATCATAATTTGTATAACATACTTTTAAAAAAATCAGAAATATCCTTATAAATGCGACGGTTATCATTAATAACTTTCTTCACTATCAGAAGAAGCAATTATTTATACAACAAATTAAATTGAAGATAACTTGAAGTGGTCACCTAGCTAAATTAATTATATTACAAAAATAAACAAAGAATAAATGAATGCTAGTCGATATAATCATAATCAAAATAAAATGACTGATGTCAGGTCCAGAAATCGAACCCACATCCCAGTGAATCCAATGACAAAAATTACGAAAATAAAACTCGATTTGTCATCCACATAAAGAGTGAAACACGACTAAAAGAATGTATAAAAAAGGAAAATATGTACAATAATATGAAACAAAACAATAAACAAGATATACATGCAATTAGCTGTATATAAAAAAATGTGACAACAAAAATCCATGGTTGCCTCAGAACTCGAACCGATGATATCCAAGATGGCATCGACAAACGGGACTAATAAAACTGCCTTTTTTAATTAATCATATGGTCAACAAATAAATGATAATACTGGCGTTCCAGTTAGTTAAATATTATTATAAGATCATACATGAAAAAGTCAAAGAACTCTTTAAACAATAATCGGTGTCGCACTGCCTTCATTCTAAGTGGAATAGTTCGAACAATACAGCATACAGTAATCCTTTAAAAGGGGCAAGCCTTCTTCACTCTCCCCTCATCGTAAATCTCTGGATGTCAAAGCCCTGGCAAATAATGGCCCAGTGTGGCAGAAATATCCTTTCAACATCTCAAGGTGAAAGCAAATCGTTTCCCTTGGAACACATATTTGTTAAATAATCTTATTTCATTATATATTCTCATATCATATTTTCAAAGCTCCACTGGCTTATAAATTCACTGTCCTGCCATAATTCTATAATACAATATCAATCCACTGTTCATTTTCTTATATTCACATCCATCAACTCAGAATGACCGGCTTCGATTCCATCCGATTACAGAATACAGCCTAGGTTTTTCCTACGTTTTAAAATCAAATCAATAAAATCAAATATGGATTTTAAACATATCCATAATGTTATTCTCATATCTAGAAAGGGAAATTATTCGACATTAAAGGAAAACGCTAATCTCAATAGGAAGGCGTCTGTTCGATGTCTAGGCATGTCACAAGTTACGCATATAATTAATACAGCCATCTACAAATATTATCTTGCAAATTACGTGAAAATAATAGTGCCTTGCTATCCTGATGTTAACAGTCGATAATCCATTTTTACAAGCATAATCACCATGCATTATCATAATAAGCTTGGATATCACGTAAATAAATTATACAAAATTACGGCTTGGCTCAGTGCCAAAAACAAATCCACTTTCTATTACATTTACCTAATCTAAGCACTCTGACTAACTAATATTTTATCATCACGTCAAATACATGCATTACGTTAATTATATATATATATATATATATATATATTTAAGCCCATGGAGTAGACTATTAATTCCATGAAATTAACATAAATGAATATGAAGACCACTCACAAGTTCTCTTTCTAATTAAAAAATATATGCAATTTACATGTCTAACCTAATTTACGTGATCTGCATAATGAATAACCGCGCATTTATTAAAAAATTATTTCATTTTAGTACTTATCATCACGTCGTAACATCCAAGGTTCGGGTCCCGGGTAAGACCCTCATTCTTTCCTTTTAAGCTTCCATGGTGTTGACGTCGGTCACAGGTTCATGTCCGTTGCTACTCCCGCTGAGCACGTTCATAATCCAATGGTTATCTTCTACACTTATAAGAGTTTTTATGAGATTAAGACTTGTTGCGTCACTTTAACACAAAAAATACAATTAATTGCACTATAATGAAATGAATACTTGTTGCATCACTTAAAAAGTTACAATTATACCGTTCTTGCGATCACATAACTTCAACCTGTTTTTAAATACTATTGTTTGTAGACAATTACAATATTCTCGAAGATATAAACTGTGTTTAGTGTTTACAGTCTGAAACACTAAATAGATCAGAACACCATCAAACCGTGGTTCTGCTTTGGATCCTTCGCGTGAAGTGGATACTGTTGTCATCATCGCGGTTCCTTTTATAAACTTCCCCCCTTCCATGCAAGAGACAGTGGATAATCCCCACTACTTTTTTTAATTAATAGTTCCACGTGTCGTATGACATCGGTAATACACTCAAACGTGTGACTCAGATTCTTAAGTATTCTGGTTATGTGCCGAACCTGAATTGTTCGGCCATTTATTTAAAATTAATTATCAAAATAATGCCCCAACAATGTCTTCCATGAGGGTGCTGCGTACAAGGGACGCTTAGCGTGTTATATAATGCAACGATTGCGTATTCTTCCACACGTTAATATATTATAAAGAATTGGAATTTTGGCAGATGTCTATAATGAAATCATATAACATCCCGAGGTTTCCCGTATTAAATATTATGCATGTCTCGAGATCTCATCATACAAATGCAACTCGCGAGCTGGCAACATCGTGTTCGGCCATTTTTTCAACGGGTGAAGGTATCATTATCGATTTTTCTGGCTTGAGATTTTCTTCCCTCTCTCTCTATCTGTGTATCCTTTTAGTTAAGACGGAGTGGTGTTTAGTAGGTTACAAAGGTTGTGTAAGCATGTGCAACCTAATGCAACTTTTTGTAACAAGTACAAGGGAGCTTTACAAAGGTTCTTCACTGCCAAATAATTAATAAATAAATATGTACATGACCGATAAGGTCACAATACATACATACATACACATATACATACATACATACATACATACATACACACATACAAAAAATGACATTTTAATATATTATTTGTATACTTCACCCCCTTTCCATCCCTGCCCAATGGAGTCCTACGAGTGTCTTACACAACAGTATATAGTAAGTCATATGTGTACAAATTTTGGTTGGCAGCTATGCCCAAACGTACATGCATAATCTCGCTGCTCTAGAATCCTGGAGGTGACGTTGCCATGGTTACGGCAGTTCATTTCTTTTATCCGATTCCAAGAGCTGGGGTAGTATGGTGACACTATCTCCATAACGGTTGGTTTTTAGGGCCCGTATGGCTTACCGAAATTTGTTCTTTGCATCAAGGGGCTTAAAATGAGCTTTGTTTCGTCCTTGTACGACAAATTCGATATTTCGCCTATATTAGCCTGTTACTTTTATATCCCCCGTCACCCCCCCCTCGAATTGTTTTGAAAATATAATACAACCCATGTTACTCACTGGCAATGTAGCTTTCTACAGGTGAAGTAATTTTTAAAATCGTTTCAGTAGTTACAAACAAATATACATTTTTTTTCTCTTTTTAATATTAGTATAAACAAGGCAACAGTACGTCACGCAATATTGTACTCGACCAAGACGACATGTCTAGGAAGGCGTGGGGCAGAGCAACTGGGAAAAAGAAGAAAGAACGTTCTCAGAAAGGTAGTGGGACTAAATAGAGGAGGTGAAAGATGGAAACGAAAATCGAGGGACGAAGTGTTCCCAAACACGAAGACGATATCCGAATAAATAAAACTGAAAAAAGCAAGATTTGCTGGTCATATGATCAGGATGGACATGGAGAGAATGATTAGAAGAGTATGAGAGACCTAGGATGAGAGGAAAGAGGGAAACTAAGTGGGTTGTCGAACTCCAGAAGGACTGAACTGAGATGGAGATAAATACACACACATCAACCAATATGCCAGATCTCAATGATATAGAAAGGTACAAGGAAAGGATAGAAAAGCACCAGTGGGCGAAACAAGAGAAGATGATACTGAAAATATCAGCTGAAGAACAGGAGAGAAGGAGAGAGAAGATGAAGAGGTTCTGGGAGGAGAAGAATAAAACGCAAGTAATGATAAAGCTGTCCGTGGTCCTACAGAGGCCGTAACAAAATATGAGGTAGAAGACGAAGGCGAAGAATAACGAGAAGCAGCAGATTATAATGACGTTTTTAATAATTTCAAGGTAAGAGCTATGTATATAGATGAGGCCAGATTTCTGGTTGAAAATTGGAGCTATTTCATTCACGTAGACTTGAAGATAGACCACTTAATGGTAAAACAGCCTACAAGAAATTTTGCAGGTTACTTCAGCAATGGTGTGCAGAATTTAAACAGTAAATAGGGGATATTGTACTGATAATACTAAGATAGGGAAACTAGGGTCTGAGAAGCCAGGTTAAGAAGATATAAGCTTAAACACGTCTACCACCATTACTGTTTCCTTGATTATTTACATCACATTTGTAAGTATTGTACCAGGAAAGCCTAGGTCCTGGCCCATATCAATCGAAAGAAACGTTATTCCAGCATAAAAGATCCGACCGACGTACGAACATCTATGTAAAGAATGTTCCAGTATGTGCCAGATCCCTCGAGTGCACTAAGCGGAGTCAAGTGACGTCACCTGTCGCTCGAAGCTCACCTCCCCTAGAGATTTCTCGAAAAGAATTTTCTTTTGTCAGCTTTTCAACGCCTTAACCAATTTCAACGGGACAAACGCTGAATCGTAGCGGACGTCATAAAAGTTAATCCCTGTGAATTTCGAATTAATTCATCCCATGGTTGTTGAGTTATAATAATTTAAAGTCTAAAAGATATTACGCACTCACGGTCACATGGCCAAGAGATGCTACCCCTCCCAGCGCTGGTATCTATATATTTCAAGGCCAGCCAGCAAGCAGGCCAGTACAAGGACGAGTATACAGCTGTGTGTGAGTGAGACAGAGGAGAGACCGACCCGCGTACAGTATGTTCGCGCAGTCACGGTGAAAGTACTTGCCATCGCATTTCCGGAACACGAAGTTATATCGCCGACAGAATTATAAAAGACGTCGCACTGTATTTAGTACATCGCGTCGCGGCTACAGCCTAATTCTAAAAGACATTTAAGAATATAATACGAGTGAACTTATTGAAGTGCAAATATCAAATATTTAACGTTCACAGAATATGTCATTACGTGTAGACTTAGGTTACTTCGAATGACATTGAACCCAGAAACTAATGTGTAGAATCACCAGAACTCATTTCTTTTCGAGTATTGAACTGTATTTCTTTATTCACACCACATCAGTATACGACTTACAGTAGTAATTTGAGTGAAAACTAAGAACTTTTTCTGAGGTAATATAACGTTATAATAACAAGATAAGCAGAAAATAATCCTTAGTGACTTAATGACTGTGTTCAAAGACTGTGATTATCGACTTGCCTTTTCAAGTGTGAACTGTGTATTTATGAACGTTTCAGTAACGACTTTAAATAGTATTTCATACAGGAAGGACTGTGATTCTTCATTTAACGTCTCAATTACGCCATAAATAGTGTTCAACAGTAAATGACAGTGTCAGTGATAACTACTCGCACTAAGTGAATTTTTCGTGCGCGAAAAATCACCCTAACAAGCTGCAATTCTACATGATCCAGTTCCAGCCGTCATCACCTCATCGGGAACGTCAACATGGTGTGTTAAGGGAACATCGCCGATCCTGATTCTCCACGGAACATTCCAGATGTCCATCCTTCGACATTTTGTAGGAACATTTCTTTCCGTAAGTGAGTAGTAACAAACTGACTAAAAATTTTTTTATTAATTTTGAACAGTGGAAACTTCAGTGCCGCGTGTGAACAAATATTTCAGATTTCTCATAATTTCTCAGAAGTGATTAATTTAATTTCAAATTTCATTTTTATATCTCACAGAAAGACTTTAGGCTTTTCAAGTGTTCTATATATCAAGGTTTACAAACTGAAAACTGAAAACTTTTAACAGAAATTTAATTTCTCATATCAACTTACAATTACAAGTGTGTGCTTAGGTTTAGAAAGACTTTAGGTGGAAATTCAATACCTCATATTCTCACATATGAAAGACTTTGGAATCAATGATATTTATTCAGGAAGATTACGTTCAAACTTTTAATTTCAATGCCAGATTTGAGTCCAATAATCATATTGCAGGGTGAAGAATTAATAAATTGTTTTGAAAAAAAATTTTAACCATCTATTATTCGCTCTGCGAGTCTATCCTACTCTGTATCGGCTCCAAAACCAAGTTCCACTCCCTGAGGTCCTACTCATGCCCTATGCCCAAAAACTTTTCCTGGTACAGTATATATGCCGTATTTATTTTATTCAGTATTAACAATATTTGTAGATATCTGAAAAGTTGTGGCTGAATCTCGTGGGCCTATATCGTGCTTGCATTGAGGTTAGTGGCCGTCAATTCCGGTAACTGTTTTGACGTACAAAATATAACATTAACTCAGGTTTGATAATGATATGACGTAAATAACGAAAGAACTAAATGTAAATATTCATGTAAAATTTAGCCTACGTAATCCTCAGAGCAGTAACAGAAATAGACCTGAAGCCCATATACCTTTAAGCTGGCTTCGCAGACCCTGAGATTCCGATATCAAGATGTTCAGGATGTTCAGTAATGCATCCCCCTATTTCCAGTTTAATTTTTGCATGCATTTACAGAAACACGCCATTTATAACGGTGGCTCTCCGGGTACTTTCTACGTATAAGTGTCCCGCATGCACGAATGGGATGCATAATGAATGGTTTAAAACGGAGCGCTACAACGTGCTGTATTTCGAATGTGAAACACATAGAAATCATTTTACTACACACATTCTGCAACAGGGTGCATTTGTTAATACACCCAAGATTCATAAAATAGTTTAATAATCCAATAATGTATACACATACAGACATGCCACTCTAAAAATGCGTTCATTATATTTGCATTGAACGATCTGTTAGCTATTGATTCCAACTCTGTTCGGCGAAATACTTGTACATAAGGAAACTGCTGCCGATACCGTATGCGATCTTTGAATATATTCCGACCAGATTCTCCATAGATTAAAATTAAGCCTGTGTATTTGTCGTTGATGAACACACTACTCATTATCGATATGTTGACATCAATTGTACTGCTCCTTTGCCAAATAGCAGCCTACTACTCTGCGTTGAAAACGAGGCTTACTAACGCAAGGGGTTCATTAGACGGGCAGCGCTCAGGAACATGTAGCGAGTGGCCATCCTGTTGTTATATCTTCGTATTCTGACCCAAAGTTCCTGCAGGCAATAATACCCCTATGAAAATCAGTGATTAGGCATTCCGTTCAACATTAGAGCACGCGGGAAAGTACGACACTAGTGGGCCACGTGGTATGTGTAGTCGCTCAAAATATGAGCGAATGGTACGGCATATTCCCCGCATTTAATATTTTATTAGAGTTAATCTTAGTTATTATCAAAAATAATTTATCTTCCACGTAAAAATAAATCCTGGCGATACCCACAAGTAACATTATAACTATTCGTTTTGTGATTTCTGAGAAAAATGTAACTATGGCGAACTTATGCAATACCGTGCACTAATTCTTTTTTTAGCGACTGTACAAAGCATGTCTATATGACTGTCCTAATTACGGTAAACTTCTAGAACGTATACAGAAATTGACACACATGCTGATTTACTCTAGATTTATTTTTTACGCTAGAATTCCATTAACTTACCGACTTTTTACAAAATACATACTAGATTTTTATCTTCCTTTCAACCTGTTACCAGCATTATTGATAATAAGGGTTTGACGTAATTTATTACGGTATGTTATTGCTGTATTCACTGGATCACAGACAATTTCTTGTTTGAAAACTGAATAAGGAAACAGCCAGTATCATTTGGATCTTCTTGACTTTTTCCATATTTATTGGTATCGGTACTCGATAAAGGTTTTGGCTAGTTTTACGACCGGATGTCCTTCCTAACCCCAACCCTATGTGGAAGGATATACTCACCATTGTCTTGTTCTACGTAATGAGTAGTGTGGTGTTTTGAGTGTACATGAAGAAAAGTGTATTAATGTGAACACATTAACCCAGTCATAGAGCTAGATGAATTAATCACACGCGTTAAAATCGTCGGCTCTGTCTGAATTTAATCCCGGGGCCATCTTAAATGAAGGCCAGAGCGCTGATAATTTAGCGTAAGAACCGGACAATTCCATTCATTCAATTGCAGATGTTAATATTAAACACATAACAGGTCTTTAATTTCGTGTGTCTCATAAACTTATAAACCTTTTTACCTGTTATTTATTGATCGTGCTATGTCATAAAAAAAGTAGAGACGTACCCAGAATTTTTTCCAATGTAGAACCTTTTAAACTCGACTTTGATGGCATGTTATTTATCGCCAAGTCTTGCACACAGCCGTTTAAAATGAAATAGAATCCTAATGGAAACATCGGTTCGTATCTGTAATTTCCAAGTGTTTCTTGAGTAAATTTGAAAGGAAAAGGGAGAGATTCTTATGCTGATGGTGTTTCAGCTATTGGAGGTGATCCAGCTTCCCCTCAGCGCCTTGAGCATGGTGTTTATGCAACCAGCACGCACGACAAGGCAGAAGGGTTGCTTCCAGCCTGCGAATAGCGGCGCAGTGAAGTTAAACCGGACCAGGTCAGGTCAGGGCGGGTCAGCTGCAGTATCGGTACTGTATGTGTGCGGGGATCGCGGAGAACTAAGGGTGAACGGTAAATTTTTAATTATCATAATATAGAAATTATTACGACACCATCAGGAAGCCCAACATTGTAGTGCTGTGAGAAATGCTTCGTTGAATAAATCATTATAATAGAGCTATAATTCGTCCCGGTAATACCTACTTCGAAGGAGAAATGTCCCATAGGCTTTAAATTCTTTAAATTAAAAATTATCTCGCTGGAAAAATATTTCATAAGAAATGGGATTACTTTTATAGTATTCACCTTCACTGTCTCTCCCTCCTCTTTTTCCCTCCATGATTACGACAAGCCGTTCATTAAGGAAATTAATATTAATACTATTGGTTTTACGTTCCACTGAGCTATTCGACTTGTGATTAGAATTACTCCGCTATCCCATCTGTACTACTCATCCTGATTCTGATTAAATTATTGTCACATATTAATTTTTCACATGACTCCATCATCTGCAGTAATATTTAACCCTTATTGCTTCAATACAAAAAAAGCAAGCAGGCATGTAGTATTATGTGACTGTTGATATCGTATCCATAGCTTGAACTCCTCCACTTTTGCATGGGATGTTAACAACAGGTATTTAACTTTTATTTAACACGTTGACTGCCAGGACACACAGCAAGAAATGTCCCGGTGGCCAAAGCATTTTTTCTACTATGCATGTAGTAAATAAGAAGTAAAGCAAAATTCGAAGTGATATTTCACTTAAGTGTTAAATGTACGTACGAAATACAATAAAAATTCTCAGCACCCCGAGGTACCGCCGTGGCCCCACAGAAAAGTTCACTGCATGGTTTTACCTAGACGGTCAGAGCGGGACAATCTAGCTGTACCAGAAGCTTGCATCTCTTGATAGTACACATTGTAGATAACAGAGCCTGCCACGATTTGTTTACTAGCGCTTAGGAGTACAATCGCAAGACACTCATTCTTTTACAGTAGGGTGTATGTGAAATACTTGCGAGATATTTCTAAGTTATTTTCCAGTGAACGGAGAGGTTAGTTATAAAAATGAAACCGTTTTCTTCTTGAACTCGGAAGATAATGACGCTAGCCCTTCAGTATGAGATCTCTGGTATATAGTGTCCATGTCAAACTGGTCTATTACATTTTTCAACACAAAAAACTCTTCACCAAATTAAATTTGAAGGATATTTATTTCCTATTTACTCCTTGCCAAATGCTCAACGGTAATGTAAACTTTTCCTATGTTGTCAATTTAGAAAATGCAAATACGGTCATTTTTACGTTATATTTATTGCGATAACCATAGAAATCAGCTCAGGTATGGGTGCAACAATTTGGAAGGAATCAGTGTGGCCTATTGATTAGGTAAGCATAAGCTTGGGGTGAAAATGGGAAATCACAGAAATCCGTAACCAGGTTTCCCGACAGTAGTATTCAAGTCCAGGATCTCCAAAATTTTGAGCTTGCGAGTTAGCTAACCCGGCACACCTAAGCGCATGGCTAAACTGGTTGGACAAATACTCACATATTGCCAATAAGAGGAGGTTGGATTAATAAAAAATAAAGACTATACTTTGGAAACCAAGCACGCCAGGATTTGCTCCGAGGCCATAGCGGTACGCTAGCATAGCGAATTTAACGGCTCAGCGGACCGCCGGCCCGGCAGTGAAAGTCAAATAGCAACACCTGTCAGCGGTACTTTGTACCGCCGTGGCCTCATGAGACACTCACTCAGCGGTACAATGTACCGCTCTGGCAGCCAACGTGTTAAAATTCCATCAATTATTGACCGATATTACAGCCTCGATCCCCTTGATGAAATCCAATGAAAATTTCTCCAGATTCTTTACGACAACAGGTGCGGTTTTATTATATTAATGTTTAATTTAACGTATGAATTACAATATCGGAATTGAGGTTTCCTACAGTAACATGGAATGTCTTCCCACTCTACAAGGAAGTGATAATGAGTTGCATCGTCATCGGCTTCTTTCCAAGGTGCCCGCAATTTGAATCCCGGCCAACGCGTACGGAGAATTCTATGTCTAGTTAGTGACCCAAGAAGCGATTTTTTGACTGTTCGCTATCTGTTCTGTCGTACTAATGTTGTGAGATTTTAATATGGTGGTCACAACAGATGACAGTGAGGTCACCCTTGTGATCTCCGTCATCTCCATTAGAATACTTTTGATCTCCTGAAGGAATGAGCTATTCTATTCTGTGAGTATAGGTGACCTGATTTTGTCTTTTACTATCCAGATTGAGGATGGTGTTCCCTATATTGAACATTACGATTCATAATCTGACTAGGATGGATGCTATAATGGCCTCCGTGTTTGCATGGTATGTAAGGCTTAGTATGGCATAGTTCCTGGTGAAAGGCTCATAACCTCATGCGAATTTTATGTTTTTCTTCTCGTCTATGCGGGGTTTTTTGCCGGGCACGATAACCTGAATTATTGTTCATTTTTTTCATTCCTTTATGCGAGGTGTTTTAGAAATTTCGATATTATACTTTCTTTAATTTAGCCAGCCCATTCCGTGAGGTGATGTCGTTGTTGTTGTTCTGTGTACCTTGTACCTTGATTATATACAACGCGAGATATTTTGATGACATTTGGTTTTGTGCCCATTTATTTTATTTACCATTGGCTTACAGAAGACCTTTCTTTTTATTTGGTACGCATTGTTGGTTCAGTCATGCGTGCTTCCGCTGCATATCAGTACACATGTTCTTCCAAGGTAAGGTATTATGAACCCAGACTGCGTTCATTTACCTGTCTAGGAAATATCTCTATTTGAACGGAAGTTGGGTAATGGGATTCTACCGCCGTATTAGATGATACACTTAAGAAAATGGAAATTGCAACACCATGAAGGAATTCGTCGTTTGTGATGATTTTCAAGATATAGAACGATACCATATAGGTATGTAAACGATCAAAGTTTCAGACCCATTGGATTGTTGCTAAAGGTCTCCCCACGTGATTGGTCGTGGAGGAATCAACTTCAGTAAACGGACTCTGGTGTAGCGTAGTTGACTTGCAGTCTGTGCAGTGAAGTGTTCCCCGTCAAACATGCCTCGACGACAGAGAAGAGCACGCTATCAACAACTGTCGCCGTTTGAGAGGGCTCGGATTATTGGGCTGTGTGAGGCTGGATTATCGCTAAGGACTGTCACTGCACGTGTTGGCCGACAGGCATCTACGGTACAACGTGTATGGCAGCAGTGGACAAATTAAGGTACCCACACTCATAGACCTGGCGCAGGCCCAGCGCGACCGACAACTGTGAGAGAGGATCGCCGCATCACTCGGATGGTCCGGATGGAACCCCATGCAACAGCAGCGCAAATTCGAGCAGCTGTGGCACCCCACGTTACACAACAAACACTTGGTAATCGCCTGCGTGCAGCTGGCTTACGAGCCCGTGTCCCTGCAGAAGGTGTTCCATTGACCCCATAACAGCGACGTGTAAGGCTGGCCTGGTGTCGAGAAAGATCGACGTGGGTCGAAAAATGGCACAGGGTCGTCTTTAGTGATGAATCGCGCTTCTGTCTTGCCCGCAGTGATCGCCGGAATCGTGTGCGCCGACGTACCGGAGAGAGGGGCCGCCCAGATCTTCTTGTCGAGAGGCATACAGGGCCAACACCAAGCATTATTGTCTGGGGAGCTATTGGCTTTAATGTGAACTCACAATTAATGCTTGTTGAGGGCACTATGACTGCTCGACAGTACGTTGATAGGGTAATCAAACAGTGGTTGTCCCTATGATAGCGAACATTGCTAATGGGATATTTCAGCAAGATAATGCCCGGGTTCACACTGCACGCATCTCCAGAGAAGCTCTCCACGACATCACAACCTTAGAATGGCCCGCCAGATCCCCGGACCTCAGTCCTATTGAGCATGTGTGGGACATGATGGGTCGACAACTGGCCAACCGTCCTCAGCCACCCACAACTCTGGAACAACTGACCCGTGCAGTGCAGCAAGCATGGGCCACAAATCCTCAGGAAGCGATCCAGGGCCTTATTGACTCCATGCCTCGACGAATTCATCAGTGTACTGCAGCTCGTGGTGGGCACATCCTGTATTGATTGTTGTCCAAACTTGCGGTCAGAGGGACCTGAAAGTGTTGTCATCGAATCACAACCAAACACTCGTCTTGCATCTTCAATTGTAGCAACGTAGCACCACTCCTTCTGGGTGGTGCAATTTTCATTTTCTTCATTATATGAAGAGCTACTCAATAATGGTGTTCTATTGAGTACCAAATCCCATATTTTTGGTCTCCTTGCTTATCTCTCAAATTATGTGATTGAGCTTTGAACGACTATGCTAATGTTTCGCCTTGTTGTAATACTTTTAATACTTTGTTTTTGTATCCCGATACATAACCTTCTCTTTTCTTTTGTGGGAGGACATTTTCATACGTGACATCAAGCGCCCCGGGTAGAAATAATCCCTTTTCTTCTTAATTCATTGCCCTTTTATTTTACTCCTTGTGGCGCTATGTCTGCCGCGCTCAAAAATAGGCTTTACACCAGGAACGTTGTCTTGAAAACGAGAAGAAGAACAAGTGATTTTGCGGTGAACAACAAAGAAAGAAATGCAGATGAGAAGTAACTTAAATGAGGTTAATATTGTTCAGCGACGTCAATTTTGAGAGGGGGAATTTCAGGTGATAGGAATTCCCTCTTATAATATTAAAAATCCAAGAAATAAAGGAGTCCGTAAGTTCTAGCCTACCGCCAACTTCGTATCGTTTATCCTGTGTATGTCTAAGTTATTTATGAGTGTTCAGGGGTCATGGGCCGCAATCTTTTAATTGTGTGTTTGTATACATTGGTCCCTTAATAAATACATATGACTTCATCTTATCGTTTCTATCAAGTAGACTAGTTTATTGATGCTTAGCGTAGAACCTAAGAACCAGGTTCCGGACGGTTTTTGGTCCATTCTGAACCACGATCATGGCAATTTTATCTAAAAAATTACGTAGCTTGGTACATTAGACAGCAAAAGAATTTGTACATTTTAATTTTTAAGTAATATCTTAGAAAAAAAGTGTTCGTAGAAACTTATTTCTGCATAATATCACCTTTCTCCGTTTAACAGTCTTCATTATATAAAATATTGAATACAGTGCATTTGTTCGAAATTAATATTCTTGAGGAATATTGTTAACAAGATCTGAAAGGTACGACTTCTATTTACAGTGGTAACGATAATCTGCAAAGAATACAATCTAAGAGTTCGCTTAGTTATTGACATGTTCCGGAAATATACTTATACAGGGCGAATCATAACTATGCCGACAAAATAATCTGGGATACTTTTACACATTTATGTTAAGAACGATGGTGTAATCCGATTGGCGGAGACTTTTCGTTTCTTTTGTAGAAAATGGGGTGAATTTGTTACTTCTGGGTGCGCGACCCAAAATGAAGAAATGCATGTTGCTGTGAGTCAAAGGAGAGAATGGAAGGGAGGGGAAGTGGAAAGTGGGAGACAGAGTTAATGAGCAATGCACCACACATCCTGAACATAGTCCAAAGATCACTATTACACCATTGTGAACTGTGCATCGATATAGGAGGGAGGCATATTGAACATCTACTGTAATCAAACCACTTGACGTATTCTTTCCTTCGTTCAGTATTTCATTCCATTTACAATGTTGTAAGTGATAGAATACACAAACGTGGGGCAGCAGCGTTGTAGCCTCGATCATGTTAAATAATAAAGAACGTTACTGCGACCAACAGATTGGAGGAGAAACGATTTGGTGCATTCCTTGACTGACAAGTGTGTCTTATTTACAGTGTGGTTTTATACTGTGTAGGTGCAGTTACGGCTGTTTAATAAACGAACTCTGGATATTACCTCTAAGAGACAAGGACAATCCGGTGCGAGTCGAACGAGGAAACTTGTCCATACACGCGGAGCATTATCTCCGTCTCCTTCATAATACTCCACTTCCCCTCCGTCCCCTTCTCTTCCCTGAAGCAGGGCAGCGGCTTGCGTTCTGACATAGCAAATACGGCAAGTTCGTCAATTTGAATCACGTGCCCGGAAGTAACATATTAAAACCGATTTCATGTAAATAATTTCTTCCCTCCAATCCGATTGCACTATCATTCTTAACATAACACGAAGAGTATCCATGATTTTTATCGGTATATTTATCATACAATCTGTATTTATTTCAGCATATTAATATATTTTGAAAGTTGTTATGGCTTCCTCATCAAAGCACGAGATGTATTTACGAAATTTTGGGGTTCTTTCCTGAATGTTATTAAAGTGAATTTTCATTGCTCAGTATTTGAAACTCGCAACTAAACTTCGTTCAATACTACATGAAATGCGAAGAATAAGCAACTATAATCTGTCCGTATATGCAGAGTGGGTTTCGTCCCTTGGGTTTCATCCCTTAAGAGGCCACGGCTTGTCCGTCGTCCAACAGCTCTGTACTCTGAACGGCCAACCGAGCAGAGGAAAGGTGGCCACGGCTCTACCGTGGCTCTACGCCTCTGCGTTTGGGAGACGGGTCTGGGGCACAGTGCCGAACTTCACGCCTGGCCCCACCCGTCGGCTGTCCTGAGAATAGTTTTCCGTGGTTTTCCATTCTCCTGCACTAAGGCGAATGCCGGGACAGTTCGTAGTGTAGGCCACGGCTGCCCACCCCCTCACCTTCTCCGCACATCTTATTCACCGTAACAAATCTCCCGGCCTGAGAGACGCCGTCACCGTCTAAGAGGCCCGCCTCTCCCTTCAGGGGAGGATTGAAAACGTTTAGTAGTAGTAACTAATTCAATTGAACATGCTGGGCGGTGTTCCCTTCTTGTTGCTTAGTTGCGTGTTTTCCTGTGGGAGCTCAACCGCACCATAATAATCATTGTAATAATTATAATAAACACTGTCGTTTCCGAGAAAAAGTAATATTTTAAAAAGAGTAACATCTATTGACATATAGTTTTCCTTCAATCTCATTTCTTTATACATTTTCCATTCGTATAGCATTCACAGCATTGATGTATTCACATGTTTCTTTTGTTGTGGAATAAAATTATGATTATTATTTGATTAATCATCTGAAGAAGAATGGCAACAACCCACATGATTTACACATGATTAGAAACACTTCATTACTGTGTACATGTGAAAATAAAGCCTCTACAGAGAATTCAATTCGGTCCTTCGATATTAGAAGAAGAATATTGTTATAATTTAAACGACTTTTTCAATGAGGGCTATTATACATTGGCAGAATAAAACATCCAAACACCAAGAAGGAGTTGTGCTATATTGACTAACGTTGGTAGGTGTGTTTATATAACTGAAAGATGGCGTTGATTCAAATTTCCCGAAAATCGCATTAGCGTGGCGCTAGTAACGGCGCCATGACGTTGCACATCAGGTTTGCTTTACGGGTTTTACTCTGCGAGAGCGTTAGTTACCTGTAAGATTAGACAGAGTGACTGTCAGTGGGTCAAAAATGTCTTTACGACGACGACGAGGCCAGTGTCAACAGCTCACTGCGGTTGAACGAGGCCGTATAATAGGGCTACGTTAAGGTGGATTTTCCTTCCGCGCTATTGCAGAACGACTTGGCAGGAATGTCTCCACTGTGCATGCGTGCTGGCAGCAGTAGTCATGAAAAGGTACGCGCGCAAGGAGACTGGGCTCCGGACGTCACCGTGGCAGCACAGAGAGGGAGGACCGCCGTATTCGGCGTATGGCTGTGACGCAACGGACTGCGTCTGCAGCCGCAATTTGAGCGGGTTGGCACCACAGTTACGCAATGAACTGTTCTAAATCGGTTACTTAAAGGTCAGCTCCGAGCCAGACTGCCTGTGGCGTGCATTCCACTTACCCTAAACCACCACCGTCTGCGACTTCAGTAGTGTCAAGCGAGAGCTCATTGGAGGATGGAGTGGAGGTCCGTTGTACCTTCTGATGAAATACGGCTCCGCCATGGTGCCAGTGATGGCCGAATGTGTTGGTTAGGATGAGGCTAGGTGAGCACCTGCATTCCATCTGTCTGCGGCGTCGACACACACTGGACCTAAACCGGGAGTTCTGGTCTGTGGATCAGTTTCCTACGACAGCAGGAGCACTCTCGTGGATACCACGCACCCTGACTGAAGATCTGGACCTACACCGGGAGTTCTGGTCTGTGGATCAGTTTCCTACGACAGCAGGAGCACTCGTGGATACCACGCACCCTGACTGAAGATCTGCACGTCCGCCTGGTGATTCGACCTCTTGTGCTGCCATTCATGAACAGCATTCCTGGAGTGTAATCCAACAGGATAACGCACGCCCCCATGCCGCTGTTGTAAACCAACGTGTTCTGCAGAGTGTCGACATGTTGCTCAATCCCCCTAACTGTCCACAAACTAGCACGTATGGGGCATCATTTGACGACAACCCCAGCGTCATCCACAACCGTTATTAACTGTCCCTGTATTGACCGACCATGTTCAGTAAGCATAGAATCCATCCCACAAGCTGTCATCCGGCACCTGTACGACACAATGCATGGACGTTTGCATGCCTGCATTCAACAGTCAGGTGATTAAACTGGTTTTAATGGACCAGCCTGGAATATTTACAAACGCTTTTCTTGCGTAGACCTCTAGTCTTGTGCCTTTAATCAATAAAATGTGTTACCTCGATAAATATATTCCCAAAATGTCCGTATTCTACATTCCTTATTTCATGGTGTTAGGATATTTTTCCGCCGGTGTAGTTATGAATATACGAGGGCTGATCAACAAAGGCTGAGACTGATCCTTTTTCACTGCTGTTCACTACATCATTTCAATATTTACATGATCTTTTTCAAACTAGTCCCCTCCACTTCAATGCTCTTTTTATAGCGTCTCTGCCAGTCCCTGAACACATGTGCAGACCATTCTTTTTCAAGTCCTTCAGAATCGCCTCACTTTTCCTGAGCACTGCTTCAGAGTTCCCAAATCGAATGCGCCAAAGCTTTTCCTTTAGTGATGGGAATAAAATAATCACAGGGTGCAATATCAGTGGTATAAGGTAGATGCGGTACGCAGGTAATGTTGAATCGAGCCAGAAACTGCATGACTTGATTTGCGACATCAGGTCGTGCATTGTCGCCACCCAGTCCCAGAAAGCTCTGGTCGTTTCTTTGCAATATGCTTCCTCAGTGTAGCCAGTACTGACTTGTAGTATGCTGCTGTAACCGTAGTGTGAGGGGGAACTGCATCCTGTCATCTCCATTGCCTGGTATTCGAAATGCACGTAGCGTCTACACAATAGAGCATTACTACGAACCTACCGATACTAGATTGCTGCCGCTACGGACATTATACATAAAAACCCGCTCTTTTGAAATATTTATGTTACGGGTAGGAAACTATCACGGAGCTCATTCTTTGTTGATCAGCCTACGTATATATATTTTTTAAAATCTTGATTTTGTTGCTTCCTTATACCTTCTTCAAATTTTCGAAATTATCGAAATTTTTGAAAGGATCCAATTTAATTTTTCCCTTTTCTATCTGACTTGACGGAAGTTGGCCCAGATAGAATTTTAAAAACTTAAAATAACCTTGCAATACCTCGTATTAGACACATTCGACTCTCTCCACTACTAATTTAATGAGTGGCCTACTAAGGCTTTTTGTGTGCAATTTAGTTGTCTGGATAATGAGTCTTACACGACAGAGTCAAGACACTTGGTTCTCACCAAAACGAGCATGGTTAGAAACTCATTAGTAGCATATTGGATTTTGAAGTGAGAAATCAAATCCCTGTGATTCAGATTCCTCGTAAAACTGGAGTATATTTGGCTATTCTAGAGCATGTCCTTCATATAGATAAAATTCACTACCATCTACCATACAAAGTGTCATACACATATTTTCGATATCTTG
This sequence comes from Anabrus simplex, assembly GCF_040414725.1. Classification (NCBI taxonomy): domain Eukaryota; kingdom Metazoa; phylum Arthropoda; class Insecta; order Orthoptera; family Tettigoniidae; genus Anabrus; species Anabrus simplex. Next base: position 349,832,910 of record NC_090268.1, on the reverse strand, counting down.
TGAATTATTGTGAAAACAACGTGAAATAATCAAAATTATGAAAAATGAGCAACATGCCTCTCACAAAGTGGAGCATAGGAAGTGCCAGACATGAGCATTAATAAACGTATCTTTTGAAGTAGAGGAGATAATTACTTTTTGACGTGAAATGTCAGTTGGAAAAGTTAAGCGAGAAAAATAAAAATAAAATAAAACCACAAACAGTACAGTCGAGTTGATAGAAGGGCAAGATTCTGTGCGTCTGCATATAACTAATAATGCGACGTCGTCCGCCATTTTAATATACGGCCTTGTAAGTAGCAAGCTAGTCTAGTTCGAGCGGTGGGCGCCATCACCGAGCTACCGTCCCACCCTCTCGCCACTGCAGGCAACCAATCAGAGACGAGTCATGCGCACACTGGGCAACCCATCTTTTCATCCCGAGCCTTCCGGAGGTATGAGACGTAAGCAGAAATGTGTAACCAGAGCATTCGATTTACAGAGAGCTCCAGGGATTTCTCTTCGTCTGAAATATGTGGAAGGGCTGGCTTTTCTATATAAACAGGCAAGACTAGAGTGTGACGGTTCAGTTTGGGCTGAGTTCTGCTAGGGATGTAGGCAGTAGGACAGTGCTGTGAAGTGTGGGTACTGCTGCGGAATATTGAATTAGCGTGCTACAGTGTTGACGGAGACCTGTCTCCGAACTGACGGAGAATGTTGAACAGTGCATCTGAGTGAGTTGGGACTGTGAACCAAAAAAACGCTGTGAGTGTGAATGTCAGACTGTGATTACGCGCACGCAAACTGTGGCGGCCGATATCGTTGTACAGTAGTCGTGAAGTACCCTAGGGTGGAAGTGACAGCTGTAGAAATGTGTCTGTACTGTAATTGTTTTAGCTCGAAAATGTTAGGCTGAAAAAATAATAGGACCAAATAGTGAGTCGAGAGAGAGAGACAGAACTGCTGGATTTTGTGTCTGTGCAATTTGTATATCAATTCGTGTTATCTATAAACTGAGAGTACGTGATATCATGATATCAGTCGTGTGCTTATTTACCTGCTAGCCCCTCCACGTTGCGATAATAATAATTTTAATAATAATTATTAGTATTATTGTTAGTAGTAGTAGGCCTAGTAGTAGTAATATAACTAGCTCTAGTACCCGGCTCTGCTTGGACACTTTCTTTGGATGTTTAATTTTAGGGCAGGGCTGAGTGGCTCAGACGGTTGAGGCGCTGGCCTTCTGACCCCAACTTGGCAGGTTCGACCCTGGCTCAGTCCGGTGGTATTTGAAGGTGCTCAAATACGTCAGTCTCGTGTCGGTAGATTTACTGCGGGACTAAATTCCGGCACCTCGGCGTCTCTGAAAACCGTAAAAGAGTAGTTAGTAGGACGTAAAGCAAATAAAATTATTATTATTAAATTTTAGGATTTGTATTAACTGTTTAAAGTGATCTTTTGAAGATTTATTTATTGTGGCATTTACTATGAATTCAACACTGTTTTCAATTATTTTTTACACCATCCCTTCTCTCTCTCACCTCCAGGGGTGTAGGGGCGGCTTACCCCCACAGTGTTTGTCTTCAGATGGTAAGTTATAAGTGCACGAAGTATAGTTTAATTTACTCCAGTGTTTTAGGAAATGTGGTAAGGTTGTTCATAAAATATTGCGGCATATTCCCATCATACTACTGTATATACAGGCAGGGTCACGAACCTCCTAGCAAGAAAGGTACTTCATAAAACACGGCGGCATACAGCATGTCTTACTGGACTGTTGCCTAGTGACAATCTGTCCATCAAGGTCTATCCAAATGTTGGTGTTTTTAATTAAATTTGAAAATAAATACATTTCAGTTCACCTTTCAATGAATGCAGGATTTTTCCTGTACTACTGAGACAATTTGGAAGATTTTGGTACAAACCGCACCTTGCAATAAATAGCAGCTCATAGCTATTCCAAGATGGTGCCAATTACCAGTGCCGAAAAGAACAATCCTTGCAAGAAGAATAAGAACTTGACTTGTGTGAAACATACACATTAGTGTTTTATATATAGGTAATAATAACAATTTCACATGCCACTGACTACTTTTACAGTTTCTGGAGTCGGCGAGGTCTCAGAATTTTGTTCGGCAGCAGTTTTACATGCCAATAAACCTATCGATACGAGGTTGCCGTGTTTGAGCATCTTCAAGTACTATCGGAGATCGAACCCGCCACTTGAGCTCAGAAATTCAGGGATGTACTGTCTGACCTGTCAATCCCAGCACGTATGATAAGAAGCCTACATTATATGTATGAATATCAAATCCCATTCAGCGTTCTATCTTTAAGTATAACTGAAATATGAGCATCGAAAATAATATTATAGGCCTACTGTAGTTTAAAATACGTTTTGTGTGATGTAACGAAGAAGAATCGACGCACTTTCCGAGCGTTCGCTTCAGGACGACCAGTCAACTTGAGAGTGCGTAGCGAGTATAAGGGTTAAATACTCTAGTGAAGTAAGTTAGTTTGTGTAGAATATAGGGTGAACTATGTACAACACGTAGAGCCCGGACATTGAGACAGTAATAGGTTATAACGCAAAGTAATTTTTAGGGAAAGGATTTTTAGGCATTAATAGATTAGAATGCAAACGTATTTAACCAGGGCGCAAGTGTGTCCTAGCCCGCACAGCGGTTCTGGAGTGAGATCTGCATAAATTTATGCAACTCACTTACATAACTGTACAGCGGGTAGATGATACTTCCGCCTTGTTTGCGTTCCAACCTATTAGTGACTGTTTTCTTCCCTAGTAATTTGACTAGTAGGAAGTGTCTTCTGTAATGCAGCAAGAGTAACATACCTTCCAGGGGTTCTAATAGGCCCGGCCTCATAGCAGAGTTCTTGTCCGCCCTAAAATATACCTGTTACTCGCATCAGTAAGTTTACATTCTAACCTATAAGTGAATAAACATTCAGGTTCTGAAACACAATTGCACTATAATCATTGCGAAACTAACTTACAAAAACTGGTGCAAAAATTTGATCCCATCGAGGCATTCGGCGAATTTATACAAAGAAAATTTCAGGAAAAGACAGATGCAATAAATAGCAGCTCATAGCTATTTCAAGATGGTGCCAATTACCAGTGCCGAAAGGAACAATTCTTGCAAGAAGAATAAGAAACGTAAGTACTAAGGTCCCGTTTGGCCTCATACCAGCCAAGATATTATCGATAGTGATACGCTAGGGTATGTAGATATCGATATGAGTGCCAGTTATGAGTCTATGGGCATCCATACTACTGATGAGTTGCTCAACGCTTCCACCGTCGTCGATCATGGATCATCGACAAATTTGTCAAAGTGTGAGTTGTGGGAAGCCAAGCGAGATTGGAGAGAAGTAATACACTCTCCAATCTCACGACGTTTTGACGTTCAAAATAGACCCTTTGTCCGTGCCATGACACAGCGTACTCATTTATTTACATCAGATTATGGGTCAAAATATATTCTATAAAGAAAAACTGAACTGAAAATACTATTACTTGATCCATAAATGTGTACCTAACCCCTTAATTCTCCACCTTATTTCAAAATATACAGTAAATCTTCAGCGTACTCAACTTGGGAGAATATAAGTGACCACGAAGTCTCACACAGTCTCTATTTACTTGTACCAGACTCCTCACTTTCATCTTCCCTATCGCTTGGTTTATTGTTGGTCCGTTTAGACCCACACACTTGTCAGGCCTAGGAAGTATTTAAAGTTATTGTCTTTCATGTCATTTCTCTTTTTATTTTTGTATAACTTGATTTCTTGAAGGGTTTATCTTACAGCTCTTTCTGCTAGTATTAGCCTCTCGAGGAGATAGCTATCATGTTTTACATTACTTTCCCTTATAATTCACGATCATATCACCAGTCCAGTCTTCATACTTGCCTCCCACGTTTCACTTGTTGTGTGCCTCTGGGATGGGAGGAGTTCGAGTGTTGTTTACCTTGACTAACAGACACTGCGTCAGTAAAAGTAGAATGTGCCCATGAAATTGCTCTGAACATTGGATCACTGATAGGTATTATTCACGATGGGGCATATAGGTCGTATAAAACCTATATGAATCGTTGAATAATAGATTACACCGTCAAGGTCAATCAATGTGTCCTTGGGAAAAGACAGAGAATCCTGGAAATCGTTCATTGTATCGATTGAATGTTAGTGACCTCGATTGAATAGTGACAAACTCACGACTCTGTAATACTGGTAAACCGCTTTCTTCATTACAAGGGAGTGAATAGAAACAGAAGATTATCTAATGGAATATTTCTATGAATAATTTATAAATAGATAGTATGCATGTTCAGGCTAACACAGTGAGAGGTAGCTAGGCGAAGATATCATTTCAGCTAACGTTTCAAAGAAATAGGAAGCGTAATATCCTAAGACGTTTCTTGAATAATAATAATAATAATAATAATAATAATAATAATAATAATAATAATAATAATAATAATAATAATAATAATAATAATAATAATAATGCTTCAGAAACGCGCAGTTTACATCATAAAAAGTCTTAGGGCCAAGAATTATGAGTAAAAATTAAATACACACCTCAAACCTAACTCGGAAATATATTTAGAAATATCTAAACTTCCTGGTACAATGATACTGCGAAGAATTCAGTTTACAAGCCATTTGGAAAGAATGAATAACGACAGACTTACATATCAAATACACAAGCTTTTACAAATCAAACGTTCGAGATCACTGTGGCATAAATAAGTAGAGAAATGATAACCAAATCTGCAGGATAGAAATGTTATCAGAAAAATTGTTCGCACAAGGGGATTTGAGGAAGATAAGAAGAAACTAGCACGACGACATATTTGGTTGGAGGATCAGAAATTACAACAATCGATAAAAATGAGGAACTCTTGGGCAAGAAGGAAAGTTCAACAAATGTTGATTCCGCCTGGTCCTAAGTGACCCATCCATGCAGAAGAAGAAGAAGAAGAAGAAGAAGATTTAACGATTTTCATCTCCAGTTTATCATGCTCGTGTCAGGTGAGGTGGAATACAAAGGCTCAGGTTTTGGACTTCGCCGGGAATTTTTAAGGCCGGAGGTCATCCATATTGAGGATCCCAATGAATGTCAGCAAAATTCTAAATCGGGACCCTTCAGTTGGGAGCTAAATGCCTAAAAGGTTTTCATCACAGATAGTATGAAGCTTCTCATGATAGACAGTATGGATGTTCAGGCTAATACACTACGAGGTCCCAAGCCGCGAATGTTCTGTGAGATAGCCGTTTTTAACGAAATAGAACGCATAATATCTTAACGTCTTTTGTTATGTAGTAGCATATTCTTGTTTCAGTGAGGAAAACGATTTGAAACTGTCTCACTTATCATTTATGTATCCTTATACGTAAGATGAAAAAATTAGCCTTGGCAGTAAAGTTGTGAACGTCATCATGAAAATGAATTAGAATCAGAGAGCTCTTGTCTAAACTTCAGACGACGTCATTGAACAAATCAAGATACAACAAGATATCTCCATAACTTTTCAAATACTTTGAAGCATTTCTTCGAATCACTCTTGATGAAGTGATAATTGATCAAAGTGATGCACATAAACACCATTCGCTGTACAGATGACACCAGGATGCTAACTGAAAAATTCGAAGGCCTACAATTTCTTTCGAATAGGATCAACGAATTAAACAAGAAGTGCGGCCTCCAAATGAATCTTCAGAAACTAAAATTCATCGTCAACAGCAAGCATTAAGTAAATAATGCTGTTATCACTCTGGCTGGAGACACCGTTGAGAAGGTGCCAAGTTCCGAGTACTTAAGAATCTGACTAACGTAGAAATATAACCTGAAAATACAAATGAAAACTAGAATCTTGCGACGAACCCTGACTTCCTATTTGAAACTCATTAGCGTGTTGTGAAGTGACATGCCTTGCCTGTGGTGATTTATGCTGTAGAAGTATGTGAATATTAAGGGTGGGTTCTGAAATGTGAATGTATGGCAGGATGTTCATATTTTCACCGGCAGACCGCATCACTAGGGAGAAGATACTCCACCGTTCCCAGAAATCAAGCTAAATTTTAACCATGTCTAAGCCCAGGAGAGCAGCCTATTTCGGTCAAATCTTCCGAAAAGTTACCTTCATTAGTGGTTCGTCATCCACGATATGACAACCCTAATATGGGAAGCACGAAGTAGAAATAATAACTCCACGATGAACACCTACCTCCTGTGAGAAGAAAGCACAAGAAGAAGAATAAGAAGAAGAAGCAAATGTGGTGAAAATTTGTTTGATTTATAATATTAGTCGGATAGTCCAAATGTTGATGAAATTTGGTTTGTTTAATAATATTAGTCTGATAATTAAAATGTTGATGAAATTTGGTTTGGTTAATAATATTAGTTTGATAGTGCAAAGGTGGATGAAGTTAGGTTTGGTTAATATTATTAGTCTGATATTGGAAATGATGTTTGAATTTGGTATAGTTAATAATATTCGACTGAAAGTACAAACGTGGATAACATTTGGCTTGTTTAATAATAAGAGTCTGATGGCGAAATAATCGATGAAATTTTGTTTGGTTAATAATATTAGTGTGATAATGCACATGTTCATGAAATTTGGCTCTGTTAAAAATATTGGTCTAATCGTCGTCGTAATCTGTTTACCCCCAGGGTCGGTTTTTCCCTCGGACTCAGCGAGGGATCCCACCTCTACCGCCTCTCAAGGGCAGTGTCCTGGAGATTCAGACATTGGGTCAGGGATACAACTGGGGAGAATGACCAGTACCTCGCCCAGGCGGCCTCACCTGCTATGCTGAACAGGGGCCTAGTGGAGGGATGGGAAGATTGGATGGGACAGGCAAGGAAGCGGGAAGGAAGCGGCCGTGGCCTTAAGTGAGGTACCATCCCGGCATTTGCCAGGAGGGGAAGTGGGAAACCACGGAAAACCACTTCCAGGATGGATGAGGTGGGAATCGAACCCACCTCTACTCAGTTGACCTCCCGAGGCTGAGTGGACCCCGTTCCAGCCCTCGTACCACTTTTGAAATTTCGTGGCAGAGCCGGGAATCGAACCCGGACCTCCGGGGGTGGCAGCTAATCACGCTAACCACTACACCACAGAGGCGGACAATATTAGTCTAATACTGAAAATATTGATGAAATATGGTTTGGTAAATAATTAGTTTGATAGTGCAAATGTTGATGGAGTTAGGTTTGGTTCATAACATTAGTCTGAAAGTGAAAACGTTGACGAAATTTGGCTTGGGTATTATTATTAATTTGATAGTGGAAACGGTCATAAAATTTGGTTCGTTTAATAATATTAGTCTGATAGTACAAGTTAAGAAGAAATTTGGTTGGATGATAATATTAGTTCTGGATTCCGGTATGTAATTTTCAATTATGCCAGTACTGCCAACTGAAGTTTACCAACGAGCTCGATAGCTGCAGTCGCTTAAGTGCGACCAGTATCTAGTATTCGCGAGATAGTGGGTTCTAATCCCACTGTCTGCAACCCTGAAGATGGTTTCCCGTGGTTTCCCAATTTCACAACAAGCACATTGTAGGGGTTTACCTTAATTAAGGTCATGGACGCTTTCTTCCCACTTCTAGCCCTTTCCTGTCCCATCGTCGCCGTAAGACCTATCTGTGTCGGTGCGACTTAAAGCAACTTGCAAAAAAACATTTACCCTCCAATAACTGTCTAGTTTCACTGAAACGACGTAAGACTCTGAAATTACGCCAGTGCTTTTATTTGTAAATGGTTTGGGGTTAATATTTATCGTTCTGTTTATTTAGTTGATGGTTTTAATTTCAACGAAATAATAGGTATTATAAAACTTCTTTATTTTTGATCATATCAGTATTTTCTACTGCAGACTATTTATGAGCCAAATTCTAAACTCCAATATCCTTATCTGAATGGATTAAATTAATAGCGGTATACCGTAAGCGTAATTTTGTAAAATAAAAAATGAGTTAAATGCATTTTAGGCACTTACTTTTCATTAACAGAGATTCTAAATAATGTCTTCACTTACTGATATTGGATGAAATATGGCACAATTACATTGATCCATTTCAGACTTCTACATAATATTATAACGGTACACGTTACAAGATAGCAGGCGGTTCCCTCTTGGTTGTATAATGCTCCTTGTCCATTGCCAAGAACTGTACTTTTTAAAATGTTTATTTCATGCGAACAATGCAATTAAATCACAATTGAAATACCCTATACCAGGTGGCCCTGCAGCCCCTGAGCTTTCTACGTATAAGTGCCCCGCATACAATAGTGATGAATGGAATGCCTAATTATTGGTTTAGAAAGGAGCGCTATAACGTACCAATAGCAGCCATTTTACAACACACTTTCTGAAACAGAGTGCATTTGTAAACAAACCAAAGATGCAGAAATGATATCTAATAATATTCATTAATTTATACACGTAAAAACATTCCGCTCAACCAAAGAGTTACTTGTACGTGGTATTCGAGTTGAATGATCCATTAGCACTTAATGACACTCTGCTCGGCGAAATAGGTGTATAGAAGTCAGGCGGTGATTTGGAAACTCCTGTGCATATCGTCTGCGAGCTTCGGCTGCATTCCGACCAGATTATCCATAGATTAAAATTATGTTGATGCATTCGTCGTTGTTGAACACGCCAGCCATTGTCGATACGTTCACAGTATTTGTAGTGTTGCTGCACCAAATGCTAGCCCGCTACTATATGTACGTAGTCGAGGCTTACTAACATAAGGGGGCGCATTAGGCGGATAGCGCTGAGGAACATACAGAGAGCGGCCGTCCGGTTGTAATTTCTTTGTATTCTGAGGTAACCTGCCTGCAGGCAGTGGTACCATTGTGAAAATCAGTTATTAGCCATCCCATTCATCATTGGTGCATGTGGGACACTTACAAGTAGAATTCATGGCGCTGGTAAAAAATGTTGTTTTCTCTGAACCCATTAAATTCTACTTAGAACGTTACGAATTTCGCCTATTCAACTACTGTTGTATAATTTGCGACGACGTTAGAACTCGTATGAACATTTTTATGTAAGCGACTCATGACGTTTGTACGAATTTGTTTAATGTACAGGGTTAGTCAGCTACAATTTTCACTTGAAATTGTAAGCGTAAGATATATCGAAAACCTGCTTCCACTTTCAGAATGGAACGTAAGGGGCTAACACAGGATATGTTATGCTACCATTTTCCAGGATATAAGCAACTGCTAAGGTAGCGTTACCTACATTGCATTTATAAACGTAACTCTTCTGTTCTATGAATACAATGGTTCATACTGAAATTTTAGATATTTTATAATATTTAGACATCAGCAAGTAATTATAAACAAGTAAATATATCAAACGTAGGCAGCTTATCAGTAGGAAACGTCAGGCGTCAAGCAGATAGTAGATAATTTACAAGCTACGCACAAATCAGAGGCAGATGTATTTAAAGTTTGTTGGTTACAAAGATAAGTCCCAATGCTAATGACGTATTGAAATTTATCTCTGAAACAAAGACACTTACAATAAGGTACAAAAGTTTAAACTAGAAAAGCAGCTGGAATTGTTAATATTTCCAGTGATATACTAAAGGCAATCGGTTGGGATATAGAATTATAAGAAGAACGTATTTGATAATTAATTGCATGAAGGAGATATACCAAGTGAACGGAGAGCTGGTATAGTAGCCCCTGTGTATAAAAGAAAGAGTGATAAACATTAATGGTTTTATTACAGACCAGTCTACTTGACATGTGTTGCATGTAACTTTTTGCAAGCATTTCTTCTGAGTATATTAGACATCTTTGAAAAATTAATAATTGCTTTGACAGACGACAGCACAATGGCAACCTTCAGTGCTGGATTCCAGCAAGATATAGCAGATCTTAGATTCGGGAGGAATGGACTGTATCACGATTGACCTATCTAAGACGTTTCATAGGGTAGACTAGGGAAGGTTAATGGCAAAAGTGAGTGCAGTTGCACTAGACATAAGAGTGACTGAATGGGTGGCTATATTTCTAGAAAACAGAACTCAGAGAATTAGAGTAAGTGAAGCATTGTCTGATCCTGTACTCATTAAGAGGGGGATTCTTTAAGGCAGTATTATTTGACCTCCATGTTTTCTTATATATATGCCGGGGTGAGTGACTCAGACGGTTGAGGCGCTGACATTCTGACCCCAACTAGGCAGGTTCCATCCTGGTTCAGTCCGATGATATTTGGAAGTGCTGAAACACGTCAGCCTCGTGTCGGTAAATTTACTGGCACTTAAAAGAAATACTGCGGGACTAAATTCCGGCACCTCGTCTTCTCCAAAAACCGTCAAAGTAGTGGGACGTAAATCAAACAAATTTATTATTACTGTTATTATTATATAAGTGATATGTGTAGAGAAGTGGAATCAGAAGATTGTGAGCGACTGCCAAAAGACCTCGACAATGTTGTGAGATGGACAGCACACAATGGTATGAAGATAAAGGGGTGAAAAGTCAGGTTGTGAGTTTCGCAAAGGGGAAAGCTCCTCCCAGTTTTAATTACTGCCTCATGAGGGGAAAGTTCCTTATGGAGATCACTGTATGTAACAATGTATTAATACAAGGAAGGATCTTCATTGGGGTAATCACATAAATGGAATTGAAAATAAAGGTTACAAATCACGTGGTAATTAGGGTATTTATGGGTTGTAGTACGTAAGTAAAGGAGAGCGCATATAAATCTCCGAATTAGAGTATGTTTCTACTAATCCGAATTACGTGATTCGATAAAGGGAAAAGATTCAAGGAAAGCAGTCCGACTTATTCTGGGTAATTCCCGACAAATGATTAGCGTTGCAATAAATGTTGAAAAGTTTGGGCATGGAAGACTTGACAGAAAGGAGACGAGCTCCTTGACTAATTGGTATGGTCCAAGCCGTCAGTTCAGAGATGGCGTGGAATAACACTAGCAGGCGAATAACTCTGAGTAGTGTTTTAAATTTTTTTTCTTTTTTTTTTTTTTTGCTAGTTGCTTTACGTCGCACTGACACAGATAGGTGTTATGGCGACGATGGGACAGGAAAGGGCTAGGAGTGGGAAGGAAGTGGCCGTGGCCTTAATTAAGGTACAGCCCCAGCATTTGCCTGGTGTGAAAATGGGAAACCACGGAAAACCATTTTCAGGGCTTCCGACAGTGGGGTTCGAACCTACTATCTCCCGAATATTGGATACTGGGCGCACTTAAGCGACTGCACCTATCGAGCTCGGTTATTAAAAAGTAGGAGATATCGCAATATGAAAATAAAATTGTTATTCAAGAAGGCAAAATGAGGCAAATACAGCATTCGTTCATAGAACGAGGAGTTTTCTGGCGTTGCGTGGAAACTTTGGTCCATTCGTACCTCCGCATGGTGAAATTTACCTGAGTTTCTTGGTCCATTCTATCAGTTTTAACACGTGTCCTAATTTCGACTCGGGTTAATCAAGCATTGCTAGATAATGTTACGCTAACTTCTGCTCTAGAATTCGTTTACGTGGTCATAACATTAAAAAAGAAACAAGTGATTATATATCAACACTTTCCCAAGAAAATAAGTTTATTTACAAACTTGATGACGTTTATTCCATCTAAATCAGAGAACACATGCAATACTTCTCGAAATTGACTAAGGACGCGAAATTATACTCCCTCCCTCTTCTACCACCCCCAGAGCTCTATCTACGACATCTCTCCCACCTGGTACACACATTCCTGCAGTACAGAAAATGTCTCACACATTGATATCTAAATGAACGTAATCCAACTATTGTACTAAGGCTGCAAACTCCTGACAAATTACATTACACTAATATTTCTTGCCTGCACTTATGTCGGCAGATCGAATCATAAGACGTTATCATGTTAGAAATAGCAGGAAATGTGGATGGAAACTACAAATCCAGATTGGGGAATTAGAAATGCGTCTCTGTCTCCTAAAGTTATTTTAACGACTTTGACTGGAACGAAATCAGGCTCAAATCCATACTTCGTGTCATCTTCTTTATCATCTCGACCTTTCTGTTGTGCTTCTTCTTGGCAGAATATCCCGATTCTTAATGACTATGAACATTAGCTTGGCATAAGACTCATGCCTTGGCACAATCCTAGCGCAGACATTAGCTAGAAACTTTAAAAGCTACCGTCTGTTTTCTGCTTCCTAATGTCTTCGTTCCAGATTTAATTAATTCGCAGAAAACATTGGGAGAAGCAAGTGTCTAGTATCGCAGGGAGTTGAAGTTTGTACTAACTGTACTTCGTAACCTCAACTGTAATAAACCTCTTTTTTCTCGAAATTAATGACAAATGGGACAGTGGATACACATTACTGTTGCAGTGTCTGAAAGGTACAGCATCAGAATAACTGTAGACACTGGGAATATTGATGATGATGATGATGATGATGATAGTCCTTCAAAGGGACCTAGCATCTGGGTCATCGGCCCCGTGGAATATGACCTGAAGTAAGATCACATTATTGTTTTGATTCGAATCATATGGGAAACTTGAAACAAGGTCACGTCCGTGTGGTTCGGATATCACGTAAAGAAAATTGAGGTCCAATGGCTTTCATCACGCTGTTAACAGTCACGTAATCGTCCAGTGTGGCTACGCAGTACTCTTCTACTAGCTGTAAACTTACATGAGTGAGATATTGACTTTGAACTACACTTTTAGCATCCCTAGGGATGTCTTTTCCATGTTCATAGCAGGCTTCGCCTTAAGATATTAAGTAGGTCATTACTTTCCCACTCGAGCCCTTTTCAATCCGAGAATCTTTGTTTGTGTAACAATAAGCCACCAGAAAACCTGGGCAGGCAGTTTATCTTGCTTACTTAAAAATATTGGAGGTTCTTACTTGAACCGAACTAGTGCATTTAGGGAATATGTTTGAGTAAATTTGGAAAGCTGTTGTCTGTAAGTATGTAGTAAATAACTACGTATCACCTGTAGCCGAGTGATTGGCGTGCTAGCTCCTCGTACAGAAATTCAGCGGGTCCGATTGCAGCCGAATTCGTTGTATTTTTGAAGACAGGAGAATCCATAGCACACAAAGCCGTTCACGTCATAATATAACCTTGCAAAGTACATTAGATAGTCGTTCAGCCTAATTGTCCTAACATTCTAATCCGTGTGACAATAAGTCACGTGCAAGCGTGGTAAGGTGGGCGGGGGGGGGGGGGGGTAAGCATAGTTACTGCCCATGTGCCAATATCAAGTCTCAACACCTGACAAGGAACATCGGTTCCATCCGCGGTGATTCTTGTGAACTAAGCTGCTGCTGTGAAGTTTGAAATTGGTAGCGCAATTGCGCTTTAATTATACATTCATTGTACGCACTGCATAATAGTGAACAGTTTAATAACGAACACGCATTTCTTTCAGAGAGCTCGCACTGTTTATCACGAGTAATGTTAGTAGCTTAGAGTGTAGTATCTTTTACTCGTGCCGTACCTACAACTGCCGCGACTTCTCGTGAGACGCAAATAGTAGTTACTGTTTCCTTCATAGGAGTGCTACCTATTGTTGACTACAACTATGCGCCTCGTTGGTGACAATAGGATATCGGAATTGAAAAGTAAGTCGCAAGTAACGTCCACTCGACATTTGAAGTCATAAGATGCTAGTATTATTGTTGTTATATTGAGCCTCTGTGGCTCATGTGGCAGCGCGCCGACCTCTCAACGCTAGGTTCCGTGGTTCAAGTCCCACTCACTCCATGTGAGATTTATGCTGGACAAAGTGGAGTCGGGGCAGATTATTCTCCGGGTACTCTCATTTTCCCTGTCATATTTCATTTCAGCAATACTCTCCTCATTTCATTTCATCTCCCCAGAAGAGTGCGATAAGCTTCGGCAGCCGGCGCAATTCCTTTCCTCGTCGCTGGATGGGGCTTCATTCATTCCATTCTTGACCCGTTCGGCTGACTGGAAACAGGCTGTGGATTTTCATTATTATTATTATTATTATTATTATTATTATTATTATTATTATTATTATTACATTCCTACTTTTTAAGGTGCTCAGCCAGCACTTCTGAGGAGTTCACTGTGACGGTTGGCGTCCACTAGGATTCGGCACTGTCACCATTTCTCTTAATTCTCGTTATGGATATCATCACGCGTGACTTGCAGCGTGACGTCCCATTTACCGTACCCTATGCGTATAACGTCATGCTTGCGGCAACAAGAAGGGAAAAGCTGGAGCAACAAGTACAGGCCTGAACCGAACGGCTTTCCTAACATTGTTGAAACCGACCAGATGGATACAATCCCAGCAGATCTCTCCATCCTATTCAACAACAAATACCTATCCAAAACCAACATGATCTGGACCTGTGATGGTAGTATTAATGGCTACAGTCGAGCGCGTGGTAACGCAACCTGGTTTAGATGGAGAGAAGTTACGGGAACGGTATGCGACCGAAAGATGCATGGGCGCCTGAAATCTAATAATAATGTTATTGGCTTTACGTCCCACTGACTACTTTATCGGTTTCCGGAGACGCCGAAGTGCCACAATTTAGACCCGCAGGAGTTCTTTTCTGTACCAGTAAATCTACCGATACGAGGCTGACGTATTTGAGCACCTTCAAAAATCACCGAACTGAGCTTGGATCAAACTTGCCAAGTTGGGGTCAGAAGGCTAGCGCCTCAACCATCTGAACCACTCAACCCAGCCGCCTGAAATCTAAGATCTACCGAACTGTCGTCCATCATTAAACCAACCAACCAACCAACCAACCAACCAACCAACCAACCAACCAACCAACCAACCAACCAACCAACCAACCAACCAACCAACCAACCAACCAGGATATATTCTGTACATCTCAGAGCTTAGTTTATTACTTCGTAGTTTTCATTTTGAACTGTATTATGTTCGTATTTAATAGCGATGTGTTCGATTGAAGTATAACCTTACTTCTTGGACAGACAGTAGATTTATCTTCCCTTTCTGAGCCCGAGTACTAATATTTTAGCGGTCTTGACACGCAATGGCACGTCTCGACGACTGTTTTGCACGTTATCTGATTACATACAACTTTCTGTATTGTACTGGTAAGATAGCTGGCCATTCAACGACCACACTAATTAACCTCGTGCAGTCCCGAAAAGTAGGTCTGCAGTTTTGATATGAGAAGTATGCAATGAGAAGAAGAGCGATTAAACACAGGGCTGTTAGGATTCCGCTTTCACTGAAGAGTGATACGGTATGCGGTAAACTTTCACAATATTAATTTCGCACCTGCTCTGCCATAATTTTAATGGTGACTTAATAAATCACATTCTACGAGCGATTGGTTTATCTGAATGAATACTGAATGTAACCCTCAACTACTATGATTGACGATGTGGCTTATCCGATAACACGTCATTGTATTCTCATGTATAAGTAATGGAAGGAAACAAACAATTGGCAAATAAAGTCGTATATAGAAAGACGGGAACATAAAAAGGACACAAATTAGGATAATCATAACGGTATATCAATGTGAGAAGAGAAAGCAACATAAAGGAAAGACAAAAACAAACATGAAAACACTAAGGATGGTATCCACATCTTATGTGCTGCTATCTCCTAAGAGACGAACTCTCACCTCTCCGGTTCAAGCTCTTCTACATCCGCCGGGCTGAGTGGCTCAGACGGTTGAGGCACAGGCCTTCTGACCTCAACTAGGCAGTTTCGATCCTGACTTTGTCCAGCGGTATTTGAAGGTGCTCAAATTCTCCAGCCTCTTGTCGGTAGATTTACTGGCACGCAAAAGGACTCCTGCAGAATAAAATTCCGACACCTTGGCGTCTCCGAAAACCGCAAAAGTAGTTAGTGGGACGTAAGGCCTATAACATTATTATTATTTATTCTTCTGCACCCTTTCCTTTCCAGCACCGGACAAACTTGTTTGTTTGTACTTTCCATTCTCATCAGGAGAGCGACTTTCGATACTTATTGACGGGCCACCCTGAGGGATCTGTGATCTTGCTGTGGGAGGTGTACGATAAGAGGAAAACCGATCTGATGAAACATAGAAAGAATGAACATGATAATGAGTAATCACAGATACTCATAGAAATAACACTTTCCATCCTCTCATTAGACAGACATTCATGACGCAAATACGGAAATTCTACATATCACTTACAATAACAAGATAGCTTCAACAGGCTGAATTAACATGAAGTCTATGCACAATCGCCAATTAAATGACATATTTCAAATACTATGCTCTATTACAACTTACTGAACCAAAGAAACAGACTGTGCTACTATAATACCTGACATTTAAACTTGGGAAACCTATTGGAGCATACTGTCATTTTTTTAAGAATAGATCAGATTTTCCTATCGTTGCGAGCTATATCATCATCATCATCATCATCATCTGTTTACCCTCCAGGTTCGGTTTTTCCCTCGGACTTAGCGAGGTATCCCACCTCTACCGCCTCAAGGGCAGTGTCCTGGAGCTTCAGACTCTTGGTCGGGGGATACAACTGGGGAGTATGACCAGTACCTCGCCCAGGCGGCCTCACCTGCTATGCTGAACAGGGGCCTTGTGGAGGGATGGGAAGATTGGAAGGGATAGGCAAGGAAGAGGGAAGGAAGTGGCCGTGGCCTTAAGTTAGGTACCATCCCGGCATTCGCCTGGAGGAGAAGTGGGAAACCACAGAAAACCACTTCCAGGATGGCTGAGGTGGGAATCGAACCCACCTCTACTCAGTTGACCTCCCGAGGCTGAGTGGACCCCGTTCCAGCCCTCGTACCACTTTTCAAATTTCGTGGCAGAGCCGAGAATCGAACCCGGGCCTCCGGGGGTGGCAGCTAATCACGCTAACCACTACACCACAGAGGCGGACGTTGCGAGCTATATTCCAAAGTAAATGCGTGGCAAGAGATATGCACGCATGTTAGCAGGAATGTACGTGGCACTGTGCCGCACAAAAATAAAGAGGTGTCAACTTCAGAGAAATGGAACCAAGAATATATTTACCACCCCAACCTGCACTAACTCGTTAGGGTAAGAGGCTAGAAACTGAAATGAATTATACAGAAGATTACCAAAAAGTAGTATCTCTATTAAGTTATTTGAATGATTAAGAGAGTACTGCTATTAAGAAGAACGTTAGAATAAATATTGGAACATTGACAATTAATTCAAAAACATTTCCAGAAAGTAGCCATACCAATGATAGCTAACGCTTTGACAGCTTTTTTCTATGAAGAAGTACCTGGTCTCTCCAACAGACAAAGCAACCGGCGCATTGACATTTGTGCTTTTTAAGCCATCCTATTGTGAGAGTTTGATCCAACAATACATTTGAGAGAATGATGCGGAAAAGAAGAAGAATTTATGAAGAAACGTACAAGCTCTCATCCATCTTTGTTGTTGTTAGGTGTTCGATACATACCTAACTTTCTTCTGTCAACTTTTGCAATATCTTTGGGCTGAATAGAGATATCATCTGTAACATCCTCATTACTACTCTCACGAATTTCGTCATGATCTTCAAGAACCATGCTTGCGGACCTCAGATAAATGTTTGACGTGACCCAGTCTCTTGCCTACCCTTTTGTACCTTCATACCATCTCGTGTAGGGCTGTCCGACTCGTTGGCTGAATGGTCAACGTACTGGCCTCCGGTCCAAAAGGTCCCGGGTTCGATTCCCGGCCGGGTCGGGGATTTTAACCTTCATTGGTTAAATCAAATGGCCCGGGGAGTGGGTGTTTGTGTTGTCCCCAACATCCCTGCAACTCACACACCACACATAACACTATCCTCCACCACAATAACACGCAGTTATCTGCACATGGCAGATGCCGCCCACCCTCATCGGAGGGTCTGCCTTACAAGGGCTCCGCTCGGCTAGAAATAGCCACACGAAATTATTATTATCTCGTGTAGCGCTAATCCATTCATGTACTGTATATCTATTAATGTTATTCACGTACAATTTGTCCTTTAGCAAACTGCAGTTCTCGCGGGAAGGTTTTACAATAAAATAATAAATACAACTATCACGCTTCTATATTTCATTGTTATGGAAATTTTTAAAATTCATGCATATACTAAAACGCATAAATAAGGGCTTCAACGTCATGGAGTCAAAAGTAGTTTGTATACAGTAGAATTCAAAAGCTTCATATGAAACTATTTTAATCTGACTACTTTCTTATTTGGTGAACTTCAGATATTTGTTGTGTAAAAATATGAAAAGAACTAAACTGACGCAATGTCATATATCAACAGAATGTTAGGCCAATTTATAATATACTGAAACCATTAATGATTCTAAAAATGACCTAACATTTAATCTACCCGGTATATGACTAAGTTTCAAACTAATGAACCAAAATTTGTTTCGCCAGGGATATTTTGAAAATTAATATTTTAAAATGAAATGACGTAATTTAAAAATATTTTCTATCTATACTAATATTATAAAGAGGAAAAATTTGTTTGTTTGTAACGAATATACTCAAAAATTACTGAAACGATTTTAAAAATTACTTCACCTATAGAAAGCTACATCGCCAGTGAGTAACATAGGCTATATTTTATTTTCAAAACAAATTCGAGGTGTGGGACACGGGAGGAAACACATAAAAATAATAGGCTAAAATAGGCCAAATATCGAATTTGTCGTATAAGGACGAGACAAAGCTCAATTTAATCCTGTTGACGCAAATAACAAAACTCGGTAAGCCCTACGGGCCCGAAAAACCATGTTTTAAGGCCCTGAAACCAACCGTTACGGAGATATTGGAATCCACACCACCCACCGGATAAAGTAATGAACTGCCGTAACCATGGCAACGTCAGCTTCAGGATTCTACAGCAGCGAAATCATCTACAATAAATCACAAAAACCTAACATGTTACAGACATGAAAATTTTGAATCCCTTTTAAAAATAAAAGAACACACAAATTCGTTTTCAGAAAATCTACTTAAGGGGGGGTTGGTGAATAGAAGTGAGGAAGGAGTTGAATTATTTATATGAGGATACATATATCTCGAAAAATGAAGATGTTACAGACTTTAAAATTGGTACTTGGAATCTCCTTTAAAAATGAACACACTATTTTTGGAAAATCCACTTAAGGGGGTGAAAAGAATAAAAAAGCGGGTGAATTTTTAAAATGAGTATTTTCTTCTTCTATCGCTTTACCCACACCTGTGGGGTTGCAGGTGCGAACTGTGTCGCACATGTGGATTTGACCCTGTTTAAAGGCTGGATGCCCTTCTTGACGGCAACCGTATGTGTAGGGATGTAATCTATACTTCTATACTAATATTATAAAGAGGAAATATTTGTACATTTGTTTGTAACGGACAGACTCAAAAACTACTGAACCGATTTTAAAAATTACTTCCCCTATAGAAAGCTATATAGCCAGTGAGTAACATAGGCTGTATTTTATTTTCAAAACAATTCGATGGGGGGGGGCGACAGGGGAGATATAAAAACATTAAAATAATAGGCTAATATAGGCGAAATCGAATTTGTCGTACAAGGACGAGACAAAGCTCATTTTAAGCTCCTTGACGCAAAGAACAAAACTCGGTTAACCCTTCGGGCCCGAAAACCATGCTTTAAGGCCCTAAAACCAACCGTTATGGAGATATTGGAACCGCACTACCCCTGCTCTAGAAATCGGATAAAGAAACGAACGGCCGTAACCATGGCAACGTCAGCTTCAGGATTCTGCAGCAGCTAGATTATGCATGTACGTTTGGGCATAGCTGCCAAACAAAACTGATACACAGATGACTTACTATCTGGAAAAAATAAGCTGTTGTGTAAGACGCTCATAGCACTCCTTTCCGCGGGGATGGAAAGGGAGTGAAGTATAAAAATAATAGTCCCGGAGATCTCCATAGCACAGCGACCAGCGGTTGCCGGCGGGCCTCCGTTTTTACGTACTGGCTTAGGTTTTAGCTTTTTGCGGAGTCCGTTACCTATAGTTTAAACTATTTTCTATCAAATCATGAAGTAGTAGGATCACTAATGTTATTAGTGCCGCTACTTTGGTCCACTTTTACGATCAATGTAATCATGAAAACAACCTATATACTGTACACAATTGTCAATATAGTGCGCCCATGACTTGAAAAGTTTCTCAACATTTATACTCAGATTCATTATATGATGTGCGACATGAGTGACAAGCCCTGAGATTTATAATTCTCGATAATTATAATAGTTTCTTTTATGCATCGCTTATTTCCTTGATCATTTGTAATAGCTACGAAATGTCAGATCAAACAAATACATTCAACAATATTTATATTTGTGGTACTATCTAGCGGAAGTATACTTACACCAAACCTGCAGCTTTGTGAAGGGAGCAGGTATATCTGGGTGGGAATGAAGGAAAAACATGGTAGCAAAAGATCTTAGAGGTCGACGATAATTAGAAAGTAATATTTAGAGGCCCCCATGAAGAAAAGAAGAAGAAGACAACTTTAATTTCAAACATGACAAATAATTCCTACGTACTTAAGTAAATACACCAGTGATATAAATATCTAATGAAGTCAGTCACACCGATAGTATGAGTACTAAAGCCAGTTTCTGATAACCCGTACGAAGAAGGGGTACTTCTGCTAGTATGTAATAAAATTGTAAAGGTCTCCTAAATAGAGTCATAGCAATCAATTACTTAAATTTGGAGTCACTAGGACTGTAATTATAAAATTATAAATTTAAGTGGTGTCGCCCCTTGAAATATCCACCTACATAGAGAAATCAACTGAGATTGTATGAATGGCAGGCATCCTCTGCGTGAGTCTTTACTCTCGCCCTGGGACCCGGCGCCAGGCTGGGAGCTGGGGTAGAGTGGAATATCGATTATTGGCTGGGCCAGCGAGCGTACTGTAAAACATACTGGATCCAGCTGCCCCCGTAGAGCTCAGAACAACTGAGATATGAGGAGTGAAGGCATTGCAAACAGAAATAAATAGACGTTCTTAAATCCACTACTGTGAAAACGATGACCTCTTTATCTAGTGTACGTACAATGTATGGTCGTGAGGGTACGGTATTGCTTACTGTTTTAAAGAGGATAGAATACTGTGCGTTGATAGCCCAAAAATGGTGTTATTTTCCGTTCTTGAATATAGTTTCCTCGTTAATAATTCTGTCTCCTTGGCTGAATGAACAGCATACTGGCCTTAGTTTCAACCTGGTTTCGGTCCCGGCTCAGTCTGGTAGTATTTGAAGGTGCTCAGATACATCAGCCTCGTGTCGGTAGATTTACTGGCACATAAAAGACTCCTTTCTGATGAAAATTACGGCACCTTGTCATCTTCGAAAATCGTAAACGTAATTAGTGGAACGTAAAACCTAAAACATGATGACTGAAATGAAAATCCACAGCCTGTTTCCAGTCATTCGACCGGGTCAGGAATGGAATGAATGAAGCCCCCATCTATTGGTGGGGAAAGGAATTGTGCCGGCTGCTGAAGCCTGTCGCTCTCCTCTGGGGCAATGATTAATGAATGGCAGATGAAATGAAATGATATTGGAGAGTGTTGCTGGAATGAAAGATTACAGGGAAAACTGAAGTGCCCGGAGAAAAACCTGTCCCACCTCCGCTTTGTCCAGCACATATCTCACATAGAGTGACCGGGATTTGAACCACGAAACCCACCGGTGAGAGGGCGGCGCGCTGCCGCCTGAGGCACTGCGGCTCCAACATGATGATTATTATTGTAAAATAGAAGAAGAAAGAGCTAAGAAACAAGTTAACAATGAGTACGTAAAGCATGATATTATTAACGGAAGAAACGGGTAGCAACAGCCACTATACTTTTCAAATGATGTATCTCTAGACCAAAAGAAGTCCAAACTTGGGACAAGAACTTCGCCCGGGCTCCCACCAATAACTCTAGGACAAATAGATTCTGCAGTCTGTATTCTTCTTTACACTTCGAGACTGTAAGTTCGAAAATTCTCTCCTCCTCTTCTGGCTGACCAGAATGAAATTCAGATCGTATAGTTGGATCTACGATCATTCCTTTCTTGCGTTCTGGTTTGAAGGGTATGGTATGACACAAACCTTTAAATCATTCCGGAAACGGAATTATGTGGATATTTAATGAATTGTATACAGCAAGTCCCATTTAGGTGAAAAAATTTAAGTCAAAATTTGATTAAAATATTTACAGTCAAGCAGTAAGAACCTTGACGTTTGAACGGAATTTAATAATGTTAATGAATGTACGCTTCTCATGCATATGTAGTTTAACTTTTTTTTAAATTTATTTCTAGTGGTTTAACATCGCACTAAGACATTGAAGGTTTCCTGACACGCAAGGATGAGTAAGGGCGGGGAAGGAAACGGCCGTGGCATTAATTAAGGTACAGTGCCTTCATTTGTCGGTGTGAAAATGGGAAACCACGGAAAACCATCTCCAGGGCTATGTAGTCTATATTTTGCAGTTGCTGAGCTATAAACACTTGAATTTTATGGGTTTGAATTCGGGAGATAGTGGGTTCAAACCCACTGTCGAAAGCCTTAAAGATGATATTCCGTGGTTTCCCATTTTCACAACAGGAAAGTGCTGAGACTGTACCTTATTTGAGGTCACGGGCGCTTCCTTCCAACTCCTCGCCCTTTCCTCTCCCATCGTCGCCATAAGACGTGCGACTTAGAGCAAACTCTAAACAAATAAATAAAAATTAATTTAACAAAACTTAAACTAGCGAAGCGAGGGGTGTACAGCTGGGTAACGAACCTCTCTTAACACTGACCAGGCGAGAAATGGCAGGATTTTGATACTTTGAAGACTGAAGGATCGGAAGAAAGAGAAGGGGTGAAAGAATGAGATTCCCTAGGCGTATAAACCTAATACAGTCAGGATCAGGAAGGAACAAGAGTTGAGCGAGGGAAGTTGGATACGAAATTTTAACATGAGGATTCTGGCATAAATAAGTTGAAGCAGTACCACTCTCCATGCGAAACCGAGGTTCCCTGATCGTTTCTCTTTGATGATGCTATTACGACATGCAGAGCGTTTCGTAGACGTATTCTATGCCCGGGGATGACCTAAGTTTACCAGAACCCTGAGTGCGTGAGGCAAGAACTGCGAAGTACCAGCTGGGCCTACTTAAGTGCACAGAAATGTTTCAAAGTAATGTTATTTTCTTTACATCCCACTAACTACATTTACGGTATTTTGAGACTCCGCGTTGCCGCCAGCAGGAGTTCTTTTACGTGCCAGTAAATCTACCGACACGACCACCTGCCAAGTGCGCGTCAGAAGGCCACCGCTGTACCGTCAGAACCACTTAGCCCGGGAAAATGTTTTACAATTTCACAAGGTATATGTCACGGTAGCCGGTCGCGTGGTGTAGGGGTAGCGAGCCTGCCTCTCGCCCGGAAGCCCCAGGTTCGATTCCCGGCCAGGTCAGGGATTTTTCTCTCGACCTGAAGTCCACTCAGCCTACGTGATTAGAATTGAGGAGCTATCTGACGGTGAGATGGCGGCCCTGGTCTCGAAAACCCAGAATAACGGCCGAGAGGATGCGTCGTGCTTACCACACGACCCCTCGTAATATGCAGGCCTTCGGGATGAGCAGCGGTCGCTGGGCAGGCCAAGGCCATTTCAAGGGCGTTAAGTACCGTCGGGTTTGGGTTTTTATATGTCACGGTATCTCAAACATACAGTACGCACTGTAGGTCAGTGTCTGAGACCCATAGTGATTTTAAACCCAGATCAGGTTCGATATTTGTCCGATACGAGACATTTGTCGTGGCGGTCTATACAGCATAACATCATTTGAAGGGTCGGCGATGTATAGTGAATAGAGAGCACACTTAAGACTGAGGTTATCTTGACAAGAGTACCCATTTATAATTGTATTAGAATTACGTCATACTGATCCAGTGGTTGTGCGGTTTTGGTCTCGTAGCTGTCAGCTTGCATTCGGGAGATAGTGTGTTCTAACCCCACGGTCTGCATCCCTGAAGATAGTTTTCCGTAGTTTCCCAATTTCACACCAGGAAAATGTTGGGGCTGTACCTTAATTAAGGCCACGACCGCTTTCTTCCCACTCCTAGCCCTTTCCTACCCCATTATACTAGGACACTGGTGGGGACATCTGGTTGTGATCCATTCTCCCCCCTACTCGTTTATTCCTCAATCAGTTCCATTCGTACTGTCCTCAAAATAGGTTTTCATTTTCGATTGTGTTCCTGTGATGACCAATTTCTCCTCTCCTGTAACACTTTTCTTCATTCTTATATCAACATCTGTTTTATCTTCTTCGACATAGCTTAAAGCTCAATAAGAAAAACTATTTTGACATACGAAAGTAATTAAAAAATGTACTGTCATCTGCACAAAGTTCACCTTCTTTCTTGCCTCATAGCCAACCTTGGGTGTATGCCAAACTCTTTCTTCTTTCTTCGTTTCTTCTTTTTCTTAAGCAGAACTAGAAAAAAGTAGATCTTCACTTGTTGGCAGCATCTTTTAAAATGAATATATACGTGATTTCTGATGGCGACACACAAGTGTCCAGTGAACTTTTGCGTTGACGACACCAGTGTTCTAGTATAATAGGAACCTTAGACCTCCCTTTGTCGGTGCAACGTAAAACAGATTGTAAAACATATTATAACTCTGCTGCAAGAGGAATGGTGACGTGTGGATGTCGCTGCTCGTGTTGCAGTGAGTCAGAGGGATTTCTTCAGAGTTCGGAAAGAGTTCAGGGAGATACAAGCGGTCACTGATCGACAAAGGACAGGATGTCCACGTAGATTTTCGCAGGATATAGCATTATTTGTTGATTCCAGCACGTCGTAGGCCCACTGTTACTGTAACTGTGTTCCACCAGGATCCTCATCGGCCACCAGAGTGAATGAGTCGGATGAGAGAGTTGACATAGTTAACAGAAGTTAACAGCTCTGGCCTCTCCTTTGAGCCATAGTACTCGTCATTGTTAAATACGCAAGAAATAAGCTCGCATGCGATAATAAGTTCACGTTATAGCCATGCGAGACTAACGCAAGAAGAAGCCACAATTCATGGCTAAGAATATGAATCTGATAATACTTGTACATGGGAATGAAATATGTGCAATTACTCGTTGCTCAAGAGCACACAACCTATAGAGTCTTTATGTATATCAATCAATCAATACTGATCTGCATTTAGGGCACTCGCCCAGGTGGCAGATTCCCTATCTGTTGTTTTCCTAGCCTTTTCTTAAATGATTGCAAAGAAATTGGAAATTTATTGAACAACTCCCTTGGTAAGTTATTCCAATCCCTAACTCCCCTTCCTATACACGAATATTTGCCCGAATTTGTCCTCTTGAATTCTGACTTTATCTTCATATTGTGATCTTTCCTACTTTTAAAGACACCATCCAAACTTATTCGTCTACTGATGTCCTCCCACGCCATCCCTCCACTGACAGCTCGGAACATACCACTTAGTCGAGCAGCTCGTCTCCTTTCTACCAAGTCTTCCCAGCCCAAACTTTGCAACATTTTTGTAACGCTACTCTTTTGTCGGAAATCACCCAGAACAAATCGAGCTGCTTTTCTTTGGATTTTTTCCAGTTCCTGAATCAAGTAATCCTGGTAAGGGTCCCATACACTGGAACCATACTCAAGTTGAGGTCTCACCAGAGACAAATATGCTCTCTCCTTTACATCCTTACTACAACCCCTAAATACTCTCATAACCATGTGCAGAGATCTGTACCCTTTATTTACAATCATATTTATGTGATTACCCCAATGAAGATCTTTCCTTATATTTATACCTAGGTACTTACAGTGATCCCCAAAGGAAACTTTCACCCCATCAACGCAGTAATTAAAACTGAGAGGACTTTTCCTATTTGTGAAACTCACAACCTGACTTTTATCCCCATTTATCATCATACCATTGCCTACTGTCCATCTCACAACGTTATCAAGGTCATTTTGCAGTTGCTCACAATCTTGTAACTTATTTATTACTCTGTACAGAATAACATCATCTGCAAACAGCCTTATCTCTGATTCCACTTCTTTACACATATCATTGATATATATAAGAAAACATAAAAGTCCAATAATACTGCCTTGCGGAATTCCCCCCTTAATTTTTACAGGGACAGATAAAGCCTCACCTACTCTAATTCTCTGAGTTCTATTGTCTAGAAACAGAGCCACCCATTCAGTTACTCTTTTGTCAAGTCCAATTGCACTCATTTTTGCCAGTAGTCTCCCATGATCCACCCTATCAAATGCCTTAGACAGGTCAAACACGATACAGTCCAACTGACCTCCTGAATCCAGGATATCTGCTATATCTTGCTGGAATCCTACAGGTTGGGCTTCAGAGCAATAACCTTTCCTAAACCCAAACTGCCTTCTATCAAACCAATTATTAATTTTGCAAACATGTCTTATATAATCAGAAAGAATGTTTTCCCAAAGCTTACATACAATGCACGTCAAACTGACTGGCCTATAATTTTCACCTTTATGCCTATCGCCCTTTCCTTTATATACAGGGGCTACTATAGCAACTCTCCATTCATTTGGTAAAGTTCCTTCATGCAAACAAAAATCAACCCATTGTCTTCAGTATATCCCCCGAAACCTTATCAATTCCAGCAGCTTTTCTAGTTTTCAACTTTTGTATCTTACTGTAAATGTCATTTTTGTCATAGGTAAATGTTAATACTTCTTTAGTATTAGTCAACTCCTCTATCTGGACATTATCCTTGTAGCCAACTATCTTTACATACTGCTGATTGAATATTTCTGCCTTTTGAAGATCCTCGCATACACACTCCCCTTGTTCATTAATTATTCCTGGAATGTCCTTCTTGGAACCTGTTTCTGTCTTAAAGTACCTATACATACTCTTCCATTTTTCACTAAAATTAGTGTGGCCACCAATTATGCTTGCCATCACGTTATCCTTAGCTGAATTCTTTGCTAGATTCTATTTCCTAGTAATTTCCTTCAATTTATCCTTACTTCCACACCCATTTCTAACTCTATTTCTTTCCAACCTGCACCTCCTTCTTAGTCTCTTTACTTCCCTGTTACTAACAGGAACGAACAACTGATCCTAATGTTTAACAGGACAATGAGGTATAACTACCGTCTTGAATTGAGCAAAGTGAAGGTTAAAATAGCTTGGTCGTGTCAAGAGAAGGATTCCTAAAGTTGTAGTGGCTGATGACAGTACTGCATTTATGTCATACTACCTACGTAACCGTTGTTCGGGCAAAAGGACTCAGTGACGAAGATGAATCCCTTATGCTTATACATACAAATATGTTGACTATAATAGCCTGAGAGATTGGGTTAACTGTATTTGTGTGTTCATTTTGTAACTAAAGGATTGGGAAACAAATGGTAATTATTGGCGTGTTAGGTGCAAGCCTGGCATTGCATTGATAGAACCGGTTACATACATGTCTAATTATCGTAATTAAAGATGACTGATTTCTAATGACATCATGAATAAGAAAACGGGGAGCTGTCGTCGGAAACGAGGCCACAACGCTCACGGCGAAGAATATGTCTCACTGACAGAAATCAATAAATTGAAATGAGTGTAACACCAATATTACGAGTGTATTATGGTTTCAAAGTTGCAGAGACTTTAGACTTATTTGTGACAAATGATGAAGAGGTATGATGGTATGAGAAGTAAAGTTCATAAGGCATTAGTTCTATCGACAACCGAGCTCGATAGCTGCAGTCGCTTAAGTGCGGCCAGTATCCAGTATTCGGGAGATAGTAGGTTCGAACCCCACTGTCGGCAGCCCTGAAGATGGTTTTCCGTGGTTTCCCATTTTCACACCAGGCAAATGCTGGGGCTGTACCTTGATTAAGGACACGGCCGCTTCCTTTCCACTCCTAGCCCTTCTCTATCCCATCGTCGCCATAATACCTATCTGCGTCGGTGCGACGTAAAGCAAATAGCAAAAAGTTGTATCGACATGTCGCGGGCGAAGGTAAGCTGTATGAACGTGTTGCCCAGCATACTCCGTGTTCGAGTGGACACGAGATCTGCCGCAGTGAACTCATAACCAGCACATTCATCTAATGGTACTTTCATAAATTGGTCCACTAAGAAGGTTGCTCCCATCCACAGGCGCCATATCTACACATATGGTAGTCGAGGTGGCATCAATCTCTCCTTTGCTTTTCCCAACGATGGAACGAGGCCATGCTTAGATGGGGACCCCTTTCCACGAGGTGAATGTGGTAGCAACTACGAGTACAAACGACGAACGTATTTAGATCACCGAAGGCAAACTCCGCGGATAGCGCCTCTATCTCCTGGGCTATTTGGCATCTCATGTCCTTCCCGTACAACATCCTGTCACATACACATCACAATCATAACCAAAGCCTATAAATCTAGCATCGAAGTGCTTAAAAGTGGCAGATTGCTAAATGCTAGCAGACTGCGCCTCCTCCACTCGGGCCCGAATATTCTCCACGAGTTGCTGGTCAGATAGTCTCGGGAGTTCCTCAGGGACTGCTTCAGCATCTACAACCGAGTCCCAATCCTCAGGCTCTGCAGACGCCGCAGACATTTTGGATACACGTTGCGGTGCGCGGATGCCTCTGCTTTCTTGAGCTGATCTGGCACGTTCTCCTGCTGAATGTTTGGACTTAATCCATTACTCAGATCTTTCTATTTTCCAGAATACTTTGGCGACCGAGCGAGTTGGCCATGCGGTTAGAGTCGCGCAGCTGTGGGCTTGCCTTCAGGATATAGTGGGATGATTTTCCGTGGTTTCCCATTTTCACGCCAGGCAAATGCTGTGGCTCTACCTTCATTAGGCCATGGCCGTTACCTTCCCTCCCTTTTCCATCATTCCATCTCCGAAAACCTTCGGTGTGTTAGTGCGACGTTAAACAATATCAGTGCATTGATGGTAATTTCTGCTCCATATTGTACCAGGAAGGCCTAGGTCCTGGTCCATATTAATTGAAAGAAATGTTATTTCCAGCATTAAAGATCCGACCGACGTACGAACATCCATGTAAAGAATGTTCCAGTATGTGCCAGACCCTACGAGTACGCTAGGCGGAGTCAAGTGACGTCACCTGTCGCTCGAAGCTCACCTCCCCTAGAGATATTTCTCGAAAGAATTTTTCTTTTAACAGCTTTTTAACACCTTAACCAATTTCAATGGGACAAACGCTGAATTATAGCAAACATCATAAAAGTTAATCCCTGTAAATTTCAAATTAATTCATCAAACGGTTGTTGAGTTATAACAATTTAAAGTCTCAACGAAATTACGTAATTACGGTCACATGGCCGAGAGAGAGCTGCCACCCCTCCCTGCGCTGGTATCTATATATGTCAAGGCCAGATAGCCCGCAAACCAGTGCAGTACAGTACAGTACCGTACAAGGACAAGCAGACAACTGTGTGAGTGAGATAGTGAAGAGACCGGCCCGCGTACAGTATGTTCGCGCAGTCACGGTAGAAGTACTTTCGTCGTATCTCCAGAACGCGAAATTCTATCGCCGATAAAGGACGTCGCACTGCAGTTAGTATGTCGCGTCGCGATTACAATATAATCCTAAAAAGACATTTAAGACTGTAACACGAGTGAACTTATTGGAGTACAAATATTAACTATTTCATTACGTGTGGACTTTGGCAACGTCAAGTAACATTAAACTTCTACAGAGCCTAATACTTAAGAATCACCAGAACTTATTTTTTTTTCTCGAGTATTGCATTATATTTCTTTATTCACGTCACATCAATATTTTGAATGAAAAAGTAAGAACTTTTCTGAGTTAATATAACAGGATTAGCAGAAAATCTAACTTAATGACTGTGTTCACAGACTGTGCTTATCGACTTGCTTTCTTTTTCTTTTCTTCAAGTGTGAACTGTGTGATTAAGAACGTTTCAATAACGACTGTAAATAGTATTTAGTACAGAAAGGACTGTGATTCTTCATACGCCATAAATAGTGTTCAACAGTGTAAGTGATAACCAGTCGCACTAAATGAATTTTCGTGTGCGAAACTCAACAGTTCCAGCTGTCATCACCTCATCGGGAACGTCAACATCGCCGATCCTGATTCTACATGGAACATTCCAGATGTCCATCTTTCGACATTTGGTAACAACAGTTCTTGTCATAAGTGAGTAACAAACTGACTAAACTTTTTCATTTATTTTGAACAGTGAAACTTCAGTGTCGCGTGTGAACAATTTCCATAATTTCTCAAAAGTGATAAATTTAATTTCAATTTCATTTCTCGTAGAAAGACTGTAGGATTTCAAGTGTGCTGTATAACGAGATTGACGAACTGAGAACTGAAAACTTTTAATAATTTCTCATATCCATTTACCATTATAAAAGTGTGCTTAGATTTAAAAAGACTTTAGGTGGAAATTCACACACATGAAAGACTTTGAAACCAATGATATTTATGCCATTTTTTTTCAAGAAGATTATTTTCAACATTTGATTTCAATATAAATTTTGAGTCAACAATCATACCGCAGGGTGAGAAATTAATAAATTTTGAAAAAAAATTATTTACCATCTATTATTCGCTCTGCGAGACTATCCTTCTCTGTATCGGCTCCAAAACCCAGTTCCACTCCCTGAGGTCCTACTCATGCCCTTTGCCCACAACTTTTCCTGGTACAATATAGACCGAAGATATTTAGACATTTCATAAAATTTTCACAACTTTCAATTTTACAACTGGCATGCTCAAGAATTATGTAAGTTACGGTTTTCAGTTGTGGCTGGTATAATAGATATCTGCAGGAAAAAATGCAGACACCACTAGTGATGATGATGATGATTGTTGTTTAAAGGGGCCTAACATCGAGGTCATCGGCCCCTAATGGTACGAAATGAAACGACAAAGTAAAAGTTCAAAAGTATCCACTGACCAAAATAAAAAATGTCATGAAGAATGAATGAACGAATGAATGAATGAATGAATGAATGAACATGAATTTAAAACAATCAGTGGATCCGACTCAAAAAACTATCATAGCTAATAGTATTACTGACCAAGGGACCACTTCCAAAGCAAATCGAGGATGCTTGGTGTCTAAATGGGTCCAAAATACAAGTCAAAGGCCCCTCTGAATGACACTTATCGCTGGTAATGTAGAACCATGGTATCTGTCCTGTTGCGGTACTAATCAATGGTAGCAGAGACTTGCGGTATTCCACACATTATTGTACTACTCAAAGCTTATGAAATTCGACATTAATACAGACCTATGTTTTTCTCACTCTGCGGCGCCATTCACAGGCAACGCAAACCTATGATGTTCATCACATAAGAGTACAAACCACAGGGACCTCTACCTATCCCGTGGTGTTCCTCATATAGTGGGTACTAATCACAGGTAAGGCAGGTCCATGGTAGCTATCATCCCATGGTCCCGCTCATATGGTGGTACTAATCACAGGTACTGCAAAAGCCGACCGCGCGGTGCTCTTGTGTGCTACTAATCACAAACCTATTTCGTACCTAATATAGTGGTACTACGCACAAGTAAAAGCGACCCTTGGGGTTCTCCGCGTGGTGGTACTAATCACATGTAGTTGCATGGTTCGAATACAACCATCCCTTGGTCGCCCCTTTTAGTCGGCTCTCACGACAGGCAGGGGATACCGTGGGTGTATTATTCGTCTGCCTCCCCCACCCACAGGGGGTGTGTGTTTGGTCCGCGAG
This sequence comes from Anabrus simplex, assembly GCF_040414725.1. Lineage (NCBI taxonomy): Eukaryota > Metazoa > Arthropoda > Insecta > Orthoptera > Tettigoniidae > Anabrus > Anabrus simplex. Next base: position 349,801,164 of record NC_090268.1, on the reverse strand, counting down.
AGGTATTTTATTTCCCTCAAGTCCGCCGGCAAGCGGTTAGGACCCCCCTATCCGCCACCTGGGACGCGCCACGTGGGAGTATCACCTCTCCCCCTGTTACGCCTGCGTAGCAGGTTCGTGGACACCACAAGTGAGTCGTGAGCTAAACTCATTTTAAAGCTTCGCGACAAATTCGCGAGGAGATGTTGGATGTCCTCACCACTCGCTGTTACGAAACTGAATATTATTGAAGCTCATTAAAATAATATTTCCAGCCTTTTTAACCATATCAAAACCATTTGTATATTGTTTATAGCTGCAGAGTTACGAAGCCAAACGTACTATACATCCTCGTATGATGCTTGAAATTCTACGTTGAGCACAGTACGCAAAAGAAGCGAAAGAAATATTCTACGCCAAACCAAAGTATCTGATACCATGAACAGGAAGTAACTAACTGAAATTGGTTCAGTGATTTGATAATGATCTGCCGATATTTGCAGCGGATGTCACTTCGTGCGGGTAATAGGGGTCTTTGCGTGTCGACTTGAATCTGGGTACCGCCACTCTCTATAAGTGGACTGACGACAGAGGAAATAGGAGCAATTTACTAAGGAAATATATTATGGATGTTTTTTCCTAGAATATTTATGTAAGATGATTCACCTGCCCCATTATAGCTCAGTTTGGTCTAATGGCAAATAAGGAAGGTATTATCATATCTTGTGGCATGTAGTCTTTCTTCAAATAAGATTCAGTCTATAGGAATTTTTTTATAAAACCTTTACTTGGCTTATTCTTTGTAGTGAATATACTCCACATTGTAGGCCTTCTGCATTTATCTAACTACATGAGTTCAAGATTTGTTTCAAGTGACATCTCTCACTTTAGATTATGATGTCTGAGTGAAATTTCAAAGCAGCATAGGATTTTCACAATCCTACCTAGTTGAGGCATTAAAGGAGCGCTCGAGGTACCTGAAAGTACGTGGGTTCAATTTCCCGTCAGAAATTCGAAGGATTCTGAAAATAGATTTCCACTTCTATAGTGGCACATTGTCCTGAGTTACACTCAGTCTACACCAAACATGAGTACCGGGTAGATTAATTCCTGAGGAGCTAAGACAGCCAGTCATACCGTCTTCATTTACTCCTGAAAATTTATTCTATAGACTAGCGAATGTACCCGTGCTTCGCTACGGTATTCTACACTGTATTCGAATATCGAAGTAAATAGTGTACATGCAGTAAATAAGATAGTTTTAAAATTGCATGTCTCTTAGCGTTATCCGAGAAAGAGCATGGGGAGGTCCCCGTACGTTTCCAATGTAAAGTGTTTGTTACGGATTTGTGATATAACGGCAGGCTCACTTGCCTACTGGCATTCACAATCAGGTTGGGAAGTTTACATTATAATTGCAGGCCCCATTGCCTACTATGCGGACAGAATCGATTTGGGGAGTTTTCGTTAAAATGGCAGCCCCCCTTTCCTACCTCCAGACAGATTACAGTTTTTATTATAATGGCAGGCAATTACCCTACTATCACTCGAAATTGAGTTGTGCAGTTATCATTATGATGACAGGCCCCTTTTCCTACTGCCAGCCAGCGTACTGCCAGTCACACCAAGTTGGTGAGTTTCCATCAAAATAGCAGGCCACTATGCCTAATGCCAGTCACATTTTAGATGAGTACATTTCTTTATAATGGCGGGCACCCTTGCCTACTGCCAAACACAATCGGGTAGGGGAGTTTTAAACAAAACTGCATGCTCACTTACCTTCTGCAAGTCAAATCGAGAAGGGAACTATTCATTACAATTGTAGGCCTTCCTTACTAATGACAGTTACACAGGAGTTGGAGAAGGAACCCTTTCCTACTGCCAGTCAAAGTCGGTGTGGGGAGTACTGATTACAATAGCAGACCGACCCTTTCTCGATCGCTAAATCGACATCAGTGAATATATATAGATCGACATACGAAAGTATATGCGTGTTTACAATATTGAAGACCTTCATTTACAGATTAACTGCTACTAAACGTACGTCATATCGACAAAGGATTATACCATAAGACACGCCGGATTTAGTGGCCTAAATGGCTGGTCCAATGATATGTCATCTATTCTTGGGTCAGATTTAGAAACGTGGAACAGGGTAAAGGTTTTGTAAGATCATCTCACATTACATTACTTTTCGGATAATAATGTGACAGCTACATACGTAGCATTTGGCTCACATATGGCTACTGAGTGGGCCAATTTTCGTGAAGAGTTTGATGATTCTGTATTTCATATAAGTAATTGAAAGTATGAATAATGCATGTGAAAATTCCAAATTGACTTAACATCGATTAATAGAGAAAAATCAAACGTAAAAGGGATACAGATACGGCATAAAGTCATAAGACCAAGGTTGTAGATCATTCCAAATTGAACGGAGATTGTGCAATCCGTTACGTGATAGGAATTTCCGAAGGTCTGCACCATCATTAAAATTGCCTACATATTTCGATATTCTTCGGGGATAAAAAAATGAAAAATTTAATGATATAGGATTTTTCATTCGTTACAGGCTAAAACGTATAATTTTGTCAAATTTCAATTATCTTCTTATTCTTCTGGCAGATTATGCCACAATGTGGATTTCGGGCGAGGCGGGTAAAAATTAGGACTTTCAGGAAATCAAAAATTATGGAGATTGTTATTATTACCCCTTAAACGGAAAGCTGTACGAAAATTTCGCCAAAATAGTCAGTGTAGAGGTACACAGTCGTTACGATTTGATTTATATAGATAAGGAATCTGCTCCATGTAAAACACCTTTTGGGCTATGTCCGCTGGACTTAACCTGCAAAAGTGACCATTCATGATATCTCCCTTATTAATCCTCCTGACGAAAAAATGCACATGAAAAAAAAGGTTTAGAGGTGGAATTCCATCAGGTTTGGTCGATTTCCAGTCAGGTTGGTCTTGTTCTGTATATATTGTGGAAGAGTAAAATCACCATTTCGGTTCCTTATAAACCGCCAGTCCATTCCGGAACATGAAATGTTATTTACGTTTAAAACCTACCTTTGGACAGGTGGATGCTAAATATAAATTTTGTTTCGAATGTCTTCAGTAGTTTTCAAGTTGTAAGGAATACGCTTTACACGCACCCGCTCGTGAGTTAAGTCCGATGGGACTTGTACAGAAAAACGGTCCTTTAATGATATCTCCCTTATTGATCCTCGTATCGAAATGATGCACATGAGAAAAAAAGGTTTAGACATTAATTTCTACCAAGGTAGGTAGACTTCCATAAACTTTTGTTGTGTATATTTTTTGGAAGTGCAAAATCACTGTTTCGGTTTCGTATAAACCCCCAGTTAGTTCAGGGATTTAGAAACAATATTTGCCCTGCAACCTATCAAGGACAGGTGTATTCTAAATACGAATCTTGGTGGAAATGCATCCAGTAGTTTCTAGCATTCACGTACATACGGCGTAATTAAGGAAGAAAATAATACAGTTAAGAATGTTGAAACTAATAGAAAATGGATTATAACTGAGGACAGCCGGATAACGACAAATAAATAAATGCCGTGAGTTATGGATATAATAAAGCGCTAACAGAGGAGAAATTTAGGTTCAGTGATTCTTAGGTAAACAAATATGAAGATGACTAATGGTGTTATTACTTAATCTATTCGAGGGCGGTTATAACCTCCAACGATATTCCGCCAATATCCCGCAGATGAGCCGATTGATGCCTCTCTTGCCATCTACCCAAGGAACAACCACGAATTTAAAAGCATGATGAGGAAAATGGCAATACGTTACTTCCCTACTGGCATGCAGTCAGAGACGTTGCCATGGTAACCTGTAGGTTCGTTGTCGGTCTGTCGGTCACTAAATGCAGAGCATGATACCAGCAGAAAATTGTAAATTTCTCCGTCATGTGAAGAGTAAGGTAAATTATGAACATAACGAAAGTTGTTTATAATGAAGAGACGTTTCACGTACGGTAAACGAAGTTTACAGAAAATCAATAGTATAAGAGAAAATAGAGGAAAACCACTGTGGTTTTCCTATAAACACCCCGTCTATTCAAAGATTTTAAAATTATATGCATATCGGAACCTTTCCTGGGATGAGTATACTCTAAATACGAAGTTTGGCTGAGATCTATCCAGCCGTTTCGACGTGATGGTGGGAAAACCACTCTGGTTTTCCTATAAACCCCCGTCTATTCAAGGATTTTAAAATGATATGCATATCTAAACCTTCCCCGGGATTAGTATACTCTAAATACAATGTTTGGTTGAGATCCATCCAGCCGTTTCGACGTGATGGTGGAAAAACCATTCTGATTTTCCTATAAACCCCCCATATATTCAAATATTTTAAAATGATATGCATATGGAAAACTTCCCCGCGATGAGTATCCTCTAAATATGAAGTTTGGTTGAGATCTATCCAGCCGTTTCGACGTGATGGTGGAAAAACCATTCTGGTTTTCCTATAAACCCCCTGTCTATTCAAGGATTTTAAAATGATATGCATATCAAAACCTTCTCCGGGATGAGTATACCCTAAATATGAAGTTTGGTTGAGATCTATCCAGCCGTTTCGACGTGATGGTGGAACAGACAAACAGACAGACAAACAGAAACAATTTTATTTATATAGATTTTTACACTCGTTCTTCACCCCCTTTCCATCCCCGCCCAAAGGAGTCCTATGAGTGCCCTACACAACAGCATATTTTTTTCCCAGATATTAAGTTTTATTTGTACCTATTTTGGTTGACAGCTATGCCCAAACGTACATGCATAATCTCACTGCTCTAGAATCCTGGAACTGACGTTGCCATGGTTACGGCAGTTCATTTCTTTATCCGATTCCTAGAGCAGGGGTAGCGTGGTGCCAATATCTCCGTAACGGTTGGTTTTAGGGGCTTAAAACATGGTTTTCGGGCCCGTAGGGCTTACCGAGTTTTGTTCTTTGCGTCAAGAGGATTAAATTGAGCTTTGTCTCGTCCTTATACGACAAATTCGATATTTTGCCTATAATAGTATAAGAGAAAATGGAGGAAAACCGTTTTTCCTATAAAACCCCCGTCTTTTCAAAGATTTTAAAATGATATGCATATCGAAACCTTCCCCGGGGTCAGTATACTCTAAATATGAAGTTTGGTTGAGATCTATCCAGCCGTTTCGACGTGATGGTGGAACAGACAAACAGACAGACAAACAGACAAACAGAAACAATTTTATTTATATAGAAGACTAGCGAATGTACCCGTGCTTCGCTACGGTATTCTACATTGTATTCGAATATCGAAGTAAATAGTGTACATGCAGTAAATAAGATAGTTTTAAAATTGCATGTCTCTTAGCGTTATCCGAGAAAGAGCATGGGGAGGTCCCCGTACGTTTCCAATGTAAAGTGTTTGTTACGGATTTGTGATATAACGGCAGGCTCACTTGCCTACTGGCATTCACAATCAGGTTGGGAAGTTTACATTATAATTGCAGGCCCCATTGCCTACTATGCGGACAGAATCGATTTGGGGAGTTTTCGTTAAAATGGCAGCCCCCCTTTCCTACCTCCAGACAGATTACAGTTTTTATTATAATGGCAGGCAATTACCCTACTATCACTCGAAATTGAGTTGTGCAGTTATCATTATAATGACAGGCCCCTTTTCCTACTGCCAGCCAGCGTACTGCCAGTCACACCAAGTTGGTGAGTTTCCATCAAAATAGCAGGCCACTATGCCTAATGCCAGTCACATTTTAGATGAGTACATTTCTTTATAATGGCGGGCACCCTTGCCTACTGCCAAACAAAATCGGGTAGGGGAGTTTTAAACAAAACTGCATGCTCACTTACCTTCTGCAAGTCAAATCGAGAAGGGAACTATTCATTACAATTGTAGGCCTTCCTTACTAATGACAGTTACACAGGAGTTGGAGAAGGAACCCTTTCCTACTGCCAGTCAAAGTCGGTGTGGGGAGTACTGATTACAATAGCAGACCGACCCTTTCTCGATCGCTAAATCGACATCAGTGAATATATATAGATCGACATACGAAAGTATATGCATGTTTACAATATTGAAGACCTTCATTTACAGATTAACTGCTACTAAACGTACGTCATATCGACAAAGGATTATACCATAAGACACGCCGGATTTAGTGGCCTAAATGGCTGGTCCAATGATATGTCATCTATTCTTGGGTCAGATTTAGAAACGTGGAACAGGGTAAAGGTTTTGTAAGATCATCTCACTTTACATTACTTTTCGGATAATAATGTGACAGCTACATAGGTAGCATTTGGCTCACATATGGCTACTGAGTGGGCCAATTTTCGTGAAGAGTTTGATGATTCTGTATTTCATATAAGTAATTGAAAGTATGAATAATGCATGTGAAAATTCCAAATTGACTTAACATCGATTAATAGAGAAAAATCAAATGTAAAAGGGATACAGATACGGCATAAAGTCATAAGACCAAGGTTGTAGATCATTCCAAATTGAACGGAGATTGTGCAATCCGTTACGTGATAGGAATTTCCGAAGGTCTGCACCATCATTAAAATTGCCTGCATATTTCGATATTCTTCGGGGATAAAAAATGAAAAATTTAATGATATAGGATTTTTCATTCGTTACAGGCTAAAACGTATAATTTTGTCAAATTTCAATTATCTTCTTATTCTTCTGGCAGATTATGCCACAATGTGGATTTTGGGCGAGGCGGGTAAAAATTAGGACTTTCAGGAAATCAAAAATTATGGAGATTGTTATTATTACCCCTTAAACGGAAAGCTGTACGAAAATTTCGCCAAAATAGTCAGTGTAGAGGTACACAGTCGTTACGATTTGATTTATATAGATAAGGAATCTGCTCCATGTAAAACACCTTTTGGGCTATGTCCGCTGGACTTAACCTGCAAAAGTGACCATTCATGATATCTCCCTTATTAATCCTCCTGACGAAAAAATGCACATGAAAAAAAAGGTTTAGAGGTGGAATTCCATCAGGTTTGGTCGATTTCCAGTCAGGTTGGTCTTGTTCTGTATATATTGTGGAAGAGTAAAATCACAATTTCGGTTCCTTATAAACCGCCAGTCCATTCCGGAACATGAAATGTTATTTACGTTTAAAACCTACCTTTGGACAGGTGGATGCTAAATATAAATTTTGTTTCGAATGTCTTCAGTAGTTTTCAAGTTGTAAGGAATACGCTTTACACGCACCCGCTCGTGAGTTAAGTCCGATGGGACTTGTACAGAAAAACGGTCCTTTAATGATATCTCCCTTATTGATCCTCGTATCGAAATGATGCACATGAGAAAAAAAGGTTTAGACATTAATTTCTACCAAGGTAGGTAGACTTCCATAAACTTTTGTTGTGTATATTTTTTGGAAGTGCAAAATCACTGTTTCGGTTTCGTATAAACCCCCAGTTAGTTCAGGGATTTAGAAACAATATTTGCCCTGAAACCTATCAAGGACAGGTGTATTCTAAATACGAATCTTGGTGGAAATGCATCCAGTAGTTTCTAGCATTCACGTACATACGGCGTAATTAAGGAAGAAAATAATACAGTTAAGAATGTTGAAACTAATAGAAAATGGATTATAACTGAGGACAGCCGGATAACGACAAATAAATAAATGCCGTGAGTTATGGATATAATAAAGCGCTAACAGAGGAGAAATTTAGGTTCAGTGATTCTTAGGTAAACAAATATGAAGATGACTAATGGTGTTATTACTTAATCTATTCGAGGGCGGTTATAACCTCCAACGATATTCGCCAATATCCCGCAGATGAGCCGATTGATGCCTCTCTTGCCATCTACCCAAGGAACAACCACGAATTTAAAAGCATGATGAGGAAAATGGCAATACGTTACTTCCCTACTGGCATGCAGTCAGAGACGTTGCCATGGTAACCTGTAGGTTCGTTGTCGGTCTGTCGGTCACTAAATGCAGAGCATGATACCAGCAGAAAATTGTAAATTTCTCCGTCATGTGAAGAGTAAGGTAAATTATGAACATAACGAAAGTTGTTTATAATGAAGAGACGTTTCACGTACGGTAAACGAAGTTTACAGAAAATCAATAGTATAAGAGAAAATAGAGGAAAACCACTGTGGTTTTCCTATAAACACCCCGTCTATTCAAAGATTTTAAAATTATATGCATATCGGAACCTTTCCTGGGATGAGTATACTCTAAATATGAAGTTTGGCTGAGATCTATCCAGCCGTTTCGACGTGATGGTGGGAAAACCACTCTGGTTTTCCTATAAACCCCCCGTCTATTCAAGGATTTTAAAATGATATGCATATCTAAACCTTCCCCGGGATTAGTATACTCTAAATACAATGTTTGGTTGAGATCCATCCAGCCGTTTCGACGTGATGGTGGAAAAACCATTCTGATTTTCCTATAAACACCCCATATATTCAAATATTTTAAAATGATATGCATATGGAAAACTTCCCCGCGATGAGTATCCTCTAAATATGAAGTTTGGTTGAGATCTATCCAGCCGTTTCGACGTGATGGTGGAAAAACCATTCTGGTTTTCCTATAAACCCCCTGTCTATTCAAGGATTTTAAAATGATATGCATATCAAAACCTTCTCCGGGATGAGTATACCCTAAATATGAAGTTTGGTTGAGATCTATCCAGCCGTTTCGACGTGATGGTGGAACAGACAAACAGACAGACAAACAGAAACAATTTTATTTATATAGATTTTTACACTCGTTCTTCACCCCCTTTCCATCCCCGCCCAAAGGAGTCCTATGAGTGCCTTACACAACAGTATATTTTTTTCCCAGATATTAAGTCTTATTTGTACCTATTTTGGTTGACAGCTATGCCCAAACGTATATGCATAATCTCACTGCTCTAGAATCCTGGAGCTGACGTTGCCATGGTTACGGCAGTTCATTTCTTTATCCGATTCCTAGAGCAGGGGTAGTGTGGTGCCAATATCTCCGTAACGGTTGGTTTTAGGGCCTTAAAACATGGTTTTCGGGCCCGTAGGGCTTACCGAGTTTTGTTCTTTGCGTCAAGAGGATTAAATTGAGCTTTGTCTCGTCCTTATACGACAAATTCGATATTTTGCCTATAATAGTATAAGAGAAAATGGAGGAAAACCGTTTTTCCTATAAAACCCCCGTCTTTTCAAAGATTTTAAAATGATATGCATATCGAAACCTTCCCCGGGGTCAGTATACTCTAAATATGAAGTTTGGTTGAGATCTATCCAGCCGTTTCGACGTGATGGTGGAACAGACAAACAGACAGACAAACAGACAAACAGAAACAATTTTATTTATATAGATAGACTAGCGAATGTACCCGTGCTTCGCTACGGTATTCTACATTGTATTCGAATATCGAAGTAAATAGTGTACCTGCAGTAAATAAGATAGTTTTAAAATTGCATGTCTCTTAGCGTTATCCGAGAAAGAGCATGGGGAGGTCCCCGTACGTTTCCAATGTAAAGTGTTTGTTACGGATTTGTGATATAACGGCAGGCTCACTTGCCTACTGGCATTCACAATCAGGTTGGGAAGTTTACATTATAATTGCAGGCCCCATTGCCTACTATGCGGACAGAATCGATTTGGGGAGTTTTCGTTAAAATGGCAGCCCCCCTTTCCTACCTCCAGACAGATTACAGTTTTTATTATAATGGCAGGCAATTACCCTACTATCACTCGAAATTGAGTTGTGCAGTTATCATTATAATGACAGGCCCCTTTTCCTACTGCCAGCCAGCGTACTGCCAGTCACACCAAGTTGGTGAGTTTCCATCAAAATAGCAGGCCACTATGCCTAATGCCAGTCACATTTTAGATGAGTACATTTCTTTATAATGGCGGGCACCCTTGCCTACTGCCAAACACAATCGGGTAGGGGAGTTTTAAACAAAACTGCATGCTCACTTACCTTCTGCAAGTCAAATCGAGAAGGGAACTATTCATTACAATTGTAGGCCTTCCTTACTAATGACAGTTACACAGGAGTTGGAGAAGGAACCCTTTCCTACTGCCAGTCAAAGTCGGTGTGGGGAGTACTGATTACAATAGCAGACCGACCCTTTCTCGATCGCTAAATCGACATCAGTGAATATATATAGATCGACATACGAAAGTATATGCATGTTTACAATATTGAAGACCTTCATTTACAGATTAACTGCTACTAAACGTACGTCATATCGACAAAGGATTATACCATAAGACACGCCGGATTTAGTGGCCTAAATGGCTGGTCCAATGATATGTCATCTATTCTTGGGTCAGATTTAGAAACGTGGAACAGGGTAAAGGTTTTGTAAGATCATCTCACTTTACATTACTTTTCGGATAATAATGTGACAGCTACATAGGTAGCATTTGGCTCACATATGGCTACTGAGTGGGCCAATTTTCGTGAAGAGTTTGATGATTCTGTATTTCATATAAGTAATTGAAAGTATGAATAATGCATGTGAAAATTCCAAATTGACTTAACATCGATTAATAGAGAAAAATCAAACGTAAAAGGGATACAGATACGGCATAAAGTCATAAGACCAAGGTTGTAGATCATTCCAAATTGAACGGAGATTGTGCAATCCGTTACGTGATAGGAATTTCCGAAGGTCTGCACCATCATTAAAATTGCCTGCATATTTCGATATTCTTCGGGGATAAAAAATGAAAAATTTAATGATATAGGATTTTTCATTCGTTACAGGCTAAAACGTATAATTTTGTCAAATTTCAATTATCTTCTTATTCTTCTGGCAGATTATGCCACAATGTGGATTTTGGGCGAGGCGGGTAAAAATTAGGACTTTCAGGAAATCAAAAATTATGGAGATTGTTATTATTACCCCTTAAACGGAAAGCTGTACGAAAATTTCGCCAAAATAGTCAGTGTAGAGGTACACAGTCGTTACGATTTGATTTATATAGATAAGGAATCTGCTCCATGTAAAACACCTTTTGGGCTATGTCCGCTGGACTTAACCTGCAAAAGTGACCATTCATGATATCTCCCTTATTAATCCTCCTGACGAAAAAATGCACATGAAAAAAAAGGTTTAGAGGTGGAATTCCATCAGGTTTGGTCGATTTCCAGTCAGGTTGGTCTTGTTCTGTATATATTGTGGAAGAGTAAAATCACAATTTCGGTTCCTTATAAACCGCCAGTCCATTCCGGAACATGAAATGTTATTTACGTTTAAAACCTACCTTTGGACAGGTGGATGCTAAATATAAATTTTGTTTCGAATGTCTTCAGTAGTTTTCAAGTTGTAAGGAATACGCTTTACACGCACCCGCTCGTGAGTTAAGTCCGATGGGACTTGTACAGAAAAACGGTCCTTTAATGATATCTCCCTTATTGATCCTCGTATCGAAATGATGCACATGAGAAAAAAAGGTTTAGACATTAATTTCTACCAAGGTAGGTAGACTTCCATAAACTTTTGTTGTGTATATTTTTTGGAAGTGCAAAATCACTGTTTCGGTTTCGTATAAACCCCCAGTTAGTTCAGGGATTTAGAAACAATATTTGCCCTGAAACCTATCAAGGACAGGTGTATTCTAAATACGAATCTTGGTGGAAATGCATCCAGTAGTTTCTAGCATTCACGTACATACGGCGTAATTAAGGAAGAAAATAATACAGTTAAGAATGTTGAAACTAATAGAAAATGGATTATAACTGAGGACAGCCGGATAACGACAAATAAATAAATGCCGTGAGTTATGGATATAAAAAAGCGCTAACAGAGGAGAAATTTAGGTTCAGTGATTCTTAGGTAAACAAATATGAAGATGACTAATGGTGTTATTACTTAATCTATTCGAGGGCGGTTATAACCTCCAACGATATTCCGCCAATATCCCGCAGATGAGCCGATTGATGCCTCTCTTGCCATCTACCCAAGGAACAACCACGAATTTAAAAGCATGATGAGGAAAATGGCAATACGTTACTTCCCTACTGGCATTCAGTCAGAGACGTTGCCATGGTAACCTGTAGGTTCGTTGTCGGTCTGTCGGTCACTAAATGCAGAGCATGATACCAGCAGAAAATTGTAAATTTCTCCGTCATGTGAAGAGTAAGGTAAATTATGAACATAACGAAAGTTGTTTATAATGAAGAGACGTTTCACGTACGGTAAACGAAGTTTACAGAAAATCAATAGTATAAGAGAAAATAGAGGAAAACCACTGTGGTTTTCCTATAAACACCCCGTCTATTCAAAGATTTTAAAATTATATGCATATCGGAACCTTTCCTGGGATAAGTATACTCTAAATATGAAGTTTGGCTGAGATCTATCCAGCCGTTTCGACGTTATGGTGGGAAAACCACTCTGGTTTTCCTATAAACCCCCCGTATATTCAAGGATTTTAAAATGATATGCATATCTAAACCTTCCCCGGGATTAGTATACTCTAAATACAATGTTTGGTTGAGATCCATCCAGCCGTTTCGACGTGATGGTGGAAAAACCATTCTGATTTTCCTATAAACCCCCCATATATTCAAATATTTTAAAATGATATGCATATGGAAAACTTCCCCGCGATGAGTATCCTCTAAATATGAAGTTTGGTTGAGATCTATCCAGCCGTTTCGACGTGATGGTGGGAAAACCACTCTGGTTTTCCTATAAACCCCCCGTCTATTCAAGGATTTTAAAATGATATGCATATCTAAACCTTCCCCGGGATTAGTATACTCTAAATACAATGTTTGGTTGAGATCCATCCAGCCGTTTCGACGTGATGGTGGAAAAACCATTCTGATTTTCCTATAAACCCCCCATATATTCAAATATTTTAAAATGATATGCATATGGAAAACTTCCCCGCGATGAGTATCCTCTAAATATGAAGTTTGGTTGAGATCTATCCAGCCGTTTCGACGTGATGGTGGAAAAACCATTCTGGTTTTCCTATAAACCCCCTGTCTATTCAAGGATTTTAAAATGATATGCATATCAAAACCTTCTCCGGGATGAGTATACCCTAAATATGAAGTTTGGTTGAGATCTATCCAGCCGTTTCGACGTGATGGTGGAACAGACAAACAGAAACAATTGTATTTATATAGATAGATTTTTACACTCGTTCTTCACCCCCTTTCCATCCCCGCCCAAAGGAGTCCTATGAGTGCCTTACAGAACAGTATATTTTTTTCCCAGATATTAAGTCTTATTTGTACCTATTTTGGTTGACAGCTATGCCCAAACCTACATGCATAATCTCACTGCTCTAGAATCCTGGAGCTGACGTTGCCATGGTTACGGCAGTTCATTTCTTTATCCGATTCCTAGAGCAGGGGTAGTGTGGTGCCAATATCTCCGTAACGGTTGGTTTTAGGGCCTTAAAACATGGTTTTCGGGCCCGTAGGGCTTACCGAGTTTTGTTCTTTGCGTCAAGAGGATTAAATTGAGCTTTGTCTCGTCCTTATACGACAAATTCGATATTTTGCCTATAATAGTATAAGAGAAAATGGAGGAAAACCGTTTTTCCTATAAAACCCCCGTCTTTTCAAAGATTTTAAAATGATATGCATATCGAAACCTTCCCCGGGGTCAGTATACTCTAAATATGAAGTTTGGTTGAGATCTATCCAGCCGTTTCGACGTGATGGTGGAACAGACAAACAGACAGACAAACAGACAAACAGAAACAATTTTATTTATATAGACTAGCGAACGTACCCGTGCTTCGCTACGGTATTCTACATTGTATTCGAATATCGAAGTAAATAGTGTGCATGCAGTAAATAAGATTGTTTTAAAATTGCATGTCTCTTAGCGTTATCCGAGAAAGAGCATGGGGAGGTCCCCGTACGTTGTTTCCAATGTAAAGTGTTTGTTATGGATTTGTGATATAACGGCAGGCTCACTGCCTACTGCCATTCACAATCGAGTTGGGAAGTTTACGTTATAATTGCAGGCCCCATTGCCTACTATGCGGACAGAATCGATTTGGGGAGTTTTCGTTAAAATGGCAGCCCCCCTTTCCTACTTCCAGACAGATTAGAGTTTTTATTATAATGGCATGCAATTACCCTACTACCACTCGAAATTAAGTTGTGCAGTTATCATTATAATGTCAGGCCCATTTTCCTACTTTCAGCCAGCTTACTGCCAGTCACACCAAGTTGGTGAGTTTCCATCAAAATAGCAGGCCACTATGCCTAATGCCAGTCACATTTTAGATGAGGACATTTCTTTATAATGGCGGGCACCCTTGCCTACTGCCAAACACAATCGGGTAGGGGAGTTTTAAACAAAACTGCATGCTCACTTGCCTTCTGCAAGTCAAATCGAGAAGTGAAGTATTCATTACAATTGTAGACCTTCCTTACTAATGACAGTTACACAGGAGTTGGAGAAGGAACCCTTTCCTACTGCCAGTCAAAGTCGGTGTGGGGAGTACTGATTACAATAGCAGACCCACCCTTTCTCGATCGCTACAAATCGACATCAGTGAATATATATAGATCGACATACGAAACTATATGCGTGTTTACAATACTGAAGACCTTCATTTACAGATTAACTGCTACTAAACGTACGTCATATCGACAAAGGATTATACCATAAGACACGCCGGATTTAGTGGCCTAAATGGCTGGTCCTATGATATGTAATCTATTCTTGGGTCAGATTGAGTTAGAAACGTGGAACAGGGTTACGTTCTTGTAAGATTATCTCACATTACATTACTTTTCGGATAATTATGTGACAGCTATACACATGGCATTTGGCTCATATATGGCTACTGGGTGGGCCAATTTTCGTGAAGAGTTTGATGATTCTGTATTTCATATAAGTAATCGAAGGTGTAAATTATGCATGTGAAAATTCCAAATTGACTTAACATCCATTAATAGAGAAAAATCAAACGTAAAATTGATACAGATACGGCAAAGAGTAATAAGACCAAGGTTGTAGATCATTCCAAATTGAACGGAGATTGTGCAATCTGTTATGCGATAGGAATTTCAGAAGGTCTGCACCATTATTAAAATTGCCTGCATATTTCGATATTCTTCGGGGATAAAAAGTGAAGAATTTAATGATCTTGGATGTTTTCCGTTCGTTACAGGCTAAAACGTATAATTTTGTCAAATTTCAATTATCTTCTTTTTCTTCTGGCAGATTATGCCGCAATCTGGATTTTCGGCGAGGCGGGTAAAAATTAGGACTTTCAGAAACTAAACCAAAAATTATGCAGATGGTCATTATTACCCCTTAAACGGAAAGCTGTACGAAAATTTCGCCAAAATAGTCAGTGTAGAGGCACACAGTCGTTACGATTTGATTTATATAGATAAGGAATCTGCTCCATGTAAAACACCTTTTTGGTTATGGCCGCTGGACTTAACCTGCAAAACTGACCATTCATGATATCTCCCTTATTAATCCTCCTGACGAAAAAATGCACATGAAAAAAAGGTTTAGAGGTGGAATTCCATCAGGTTTGGTCGATTTCCAGTCAGTTTGGTCTTGTTCTCTATATATTGTGCAAGAGTAAAATCACCATTTCGGTTCCCTATAAACCGCCAGTCCATTCCGGAATATGAAATGTTATTTACGTTTAAAACCTACCTTTGGACAGGTGGATGCTAAATATGAATTTTGGTTCGAATGTCTTCAGTAGTTTTCAAGTTGTAAGGAATACGCTTTACACGCACCCGCTCGTGAGTTAAGTCCGATGGGACTTGTACAAAAAAACGGTCCGTTAATGATATCTCCCTTATTAATCCTCGTATCGAAATGATGCACATGACAAAAAAAGGTTTAGAAATTAATTTCTACCAAGGCAGGTAGATTTAAATTAACGTTGGTTGTGTATATTTTGTGGAAGTGCAAAATCACTGTTTCGGTTTCGTATAAACCCCCAGTCAGTTCAGGGATTTAGAAACAATATTTGCCCTAAAACCTATCAAGGACAGGTGTATTCTAAATATGAGTATTGGTGGAAATACATCCAGTAGTTTGTAGCACTCGCGTACATACGGCGTAATTAAGGAAGAAAATAATACAGTTAAGATAGTTGAAAGTAATAGAAAATGGATTATAACTGAGGACAGCCGGAAAACGACAAATATGTAAATGCCAAGTTAATGTATTGGAAAAACAAATGCCCCTCCATAAATTATGCTAGTGTGAGTTATGGATATAATAAAACGGTAACAGAGGAGCAATTTAGGTCCATTGATTCCTAGGTAAACAAATAATAAGAAGATGACTAATGGTGTTATTATTTAATCTATTCGAAGGCGGTTATAACATCCAACGATATTCCGCCAATATCCCGCAGATAGGCCGATTGACGCCTTTCTTGCATTCTACCCAAGGAACAACCAAGAATTTAAAAGCATAATGAGGAAAATGGCAATACGTTACTTCCCTGCTGGCATGCAGTCAGAGACGTTGCCATGGTAACCTGTAGGTTCGTTGTCGGTCTGTCGGTCACTCAATGCAGAGCATGGTACCAGCAGAAAATTGTAAATTTCTCCGTCATGTAAAGAGTAAGGTAAATTATAAACATAACGAAAGTTGTTTATAATGAAGAGACGTTTCACGTACGGTAAACGAAGTTTACAGAAAATCAATAGTATAAGAGAAAATGGAGGAAAACCATTCTGGTTTTCCAATAAACACCCCGTCTATTCAAAGATTTTAAAATGATATGCATATCGAAACCTTCCCCGGGAGGAGTATGCTCTAAATGTGAAGTTTGGTTGAGATCTATCCAGCCGTTTCGACGTGATAGTGGAAAAACCATTCTGGTTTTCCTATAAACCCCCCCGTGTATTAAAGATTTTAAAATGATATGCATATCGAAACCTTCCCCGGGATGAGTATACTCTAAATATGAAATTTGGTTGAGATCCATCCAGCCGTTTCGACGTGATGGTGGAAAAACCATTCTGGTTTTCCTATAAACCCCCGTGTATTCAAGGATTTTAAAATGATATGCATATCGAAACCTTCCCCGGGATGAGTATACTCTAAATATGAAGTTTGGTTGAGATATATCCAGCCGTTTCGACGTGATGGTGGAAAAACCATTCTGGTTTTCCTATAAACGCCCCGTGTATTCAAAGATTTTAAAATAATATGCATATCGAAACCTTCCCCGGGAGGAGTATACTCTAAATATGAAATTTGGTTGAGATCTATAGAGCCGTTTCGACGTGATGGTGGATAAACTATTCTGGTTTTCCTATAAACCCCCGTGTATTCAAAGATTATAAAATGATATGCATATCGAAACCTTCCCCGGGATGAGTATACTCTAAATATGAAATTTGGTTGAGATCTATCCAGCCGTTTCGACGTGATGGTGGAAAAACCATTCTGGTTTTCTTATAAACCCCCCGTGTACTCAAAGGTTTTAAAATGATATGCATATCGAAACCTTCCCCGGGATGAGTATACTCTAAATATGAAATTTGGTTGAGATCTATCCAGCCGTTTCGACGTGATGGTGGAAAAACCATTCTGGTTTTCCTATAAACCCCCGTGTATTCAAAGATTTTAAAATGATATGCATATCGAAACCTTCCCCGGGAGGAGTATACTCTAAATATGAAGATTGGTTGAGATATATCCAGCCGTTTCGACGTGATGGTGGAAAAACCATTCTGGTTTTCCTATAAACCCCCCGTGTATTCAAGGATTTTAAAATGATATGCATATCGAAACCTTCCCCGGGATGAGTATACTCTAAATATGAAGTTTGGTTGAGATATATCCAGCCGTTTCGACGTGATGGTGGGAAAACCATTCTGGTTTTCCTATAAACCCCCGTGTATTCAAGGATTTTAAAATGATATGCATATCGAAATCTTCCCCGGGAGGAGTATGCTCTAAATATTAAGTTTGGTTGAGACCTATCCAGCTGTTTCGACGTGATGGTAGAAAAACCATACTGGTTTTCTTATAAACCTCCGTGTAATCAAAGATTTTAAAATGATATGCATATCGAAACCTTCCCCGGGATGAGTATACTCTAAATAACATTTTGTTGAGATCCATCCAGCCGTTTCGACGTGATGGTGGAAAAACCATTCTGGTTTTCCTATAAACCCCCCGTGTATTCAAAGATTTTAAAATGATATGCATATCAAAACCTTCCCCGGGAGGAGTATACTCTACATATGAAGTTTGGTTGAGATCTATCCAGCCGTTTCGACGTGATGGTGGATAAACTATTCTGGTTTTCCTATAAACCCCCGTGTATTCAAAGATTTTAAAATGATATGCATATCGAAACCTTCCCCGGGAGGAGTATACTCTAAATATGAAGTTTGGTTGAGATCTATCCAGCTGTTTCGACGTGATGGTGGAAAAACCATTCTGGTATTCTTATCAACTCCCGTGTAATCAAAGATTTTAAAATGATATGCATATCGAAACCTTCCCCGGGATGAGTATACTCTAAATATGAAATTTTGTTGAGATCTATCCAGCCGTTTCGACGTGATGGTGGAAAAACCATTCTGGTTTTCCTATAAACCCCCCGTGTATTCAATGATTTTAAAATGATATGCGTATCGAAACCTTCCCCGGGAGGAGTATACTCTAAATATGAAGTTTGGTTGAGATCTACCCAGCCGCTTCGACGTGATGGTGGAAAAACCATTCTGGTTTTCCTATAAACCCCCGTGTATTCAAAGATTTTAAAATAATATGCATATCGAAACCTTCCCCGGGATGAGTATACTCTAAATATGGAGTTTGGTTGAGATCTATCCAGTCGTTTCGACGTGATGGTGGAAAAACCGTTCTGATTTTCCTATAAACCCCCGTGTATTCAATGATTTTAAAATGATATGCATATCGAAACCTTCCCCGGGATGAGTATACTCTAAATATGAAATTTGGTTGAGATCTATCCAGCCGTTTCGACGTGATGGTGGAAAAACCATTCTGGTTTTCCTATAACCCCCCCCCGTGTATTCAAAGATTTTAAAATGATATGCATATCTAATCCTTCCCCGGGAGGAGTATACTCTAAGTATGAAGTTTGGTTGAGATCTATCCAGCCGTTTCGACGTGATGGTGGAAAAAGCATTCTGGTTTTCCTATAAACCCCCCGTGTATTCAAATATTTTAAAATGATATGCATATCGAAACCTTCCCCGGGAGGACTATACTCTAAATATGAAGTTTGCTTGAGATCTATCCAGCCGTTTCGACGTGATGGTGGAAAAACCATTCTGGTTTTCTTATAAACCCCCCGTGTATTCAAAGATTTTAAAATGATATGCGTATCTAAACCTTCCCCGGGATGAGTATACTCTAAATATGAAGTTTGGTTGAGATCTATCCAGCCGTTTCGACGTGATGGTGGAAAAAGCATTCTGGTTTTCCTATAAACCCCCCGTGTATTCAAATATTTTAAAATGATATGCATATCGAAACCTTCCCCGGGAGGAGTATACTCTAAATATGAAGTTTGCTTGAGATCTATCCAGCCGTTTCGACGTGATGGTGGAAAAACCATTCTGGTTTTCTTATAAACCCCCCGTGTATTCAAAGATTTTAAAATGATATGCGTATCTAAACCTTCCCCGGGATGAGTATACTCTAAATATGAAGTTTGGTTGAGATCTATCCAGCCGTTTCGACGTGATGGTGGAACAGACAAACAGACAAACAGACAAACAGAAACGAACAACTTTATTTATAAGATTATTTTTATACCACTCCCCTCGCCCCCTGCCAAAAGGGTGCTAGGGGTGTCTTACCCTCACGCGGTTTGTCTCCTGATACTAATTGATAAGTGTACCACGTTTGGTGAAATTGCTCCAGTGGTTTGGGAGGAGATGTGTCATATACACACCCACACCCACACACCCACGCACACACATACATCAATTTTTATATATAGTAAGAAGAAGAAGATAATATTTTTATATGTAGTTTTTCGATTAATTTTATATCTCACCCCCTTCGCTCCCCACTTGGATTTGCAAAAAATCCGGAGTAATACTATTCATCTCAGAGACCCTGAAATCTATGGATTCGAAACTGTTTTTAATTATTTCTATATCTCACCCCACCCCCCTCCCTTTGCTCCCAACCTAAAAGGGGGCTGGATTTTAAAAAAATTCTAGAGTATCACTTTTCAACTCAGCGACCCCGAAAACTATGAATTCGACACTATTCTCGATTATTATTGTAACTACCACCCCCCTGACCCTCTCCCTTAAGGGCGCTAGGGATGGCTTACCCCCCACAGTGATCGTCTCCCGATAGTAAGTGATTCGTGTACCAAGTTTGGTTGAAATTGCTCCAGTGGTTTAGTTGGAGATGTGTCATTTACACACACACTTCCATTTCTATATATAGTAAGATTTTTACACTCGTTCTTCACCCCCTTTCCATCCCCGCCCAAAGGAGTCCTATGAGTGCCTTACACAACAGTATATTTTTTTCCCAGATATTAAGTCTTATTTGTACCTATTTTGGTTGACAGCTATGCCCAAACGTACATGCATAATCTCACTGCTCTAGAATCCTGGAGCTGACGTTGCCATGGTTACGGCAGTTCATTTCTTTATCCGATTCCTAGAGCAGGGGTAGTGTGGTGCCAATATCTCCGTAACGGTTGGTTTTAGGGCCTTAAAACATGGTTTTCGGGCCCGTAGGGCTTACCGAGTTTTGTTCTTTGCGTCAAGAGGATTAAATTGAGCTTTGTCTCGTCCTTATACGACAAATTCGATATTTTGCCTATAATAGTATAAGAGAAAATGGAGGAAAACCGTTTTTCCTATAAAACCCCCGTCTTTTCAAAGATTTTAAAATGATATGCATATCGAAACCTTCCCCGGGGTCAGTATACTCTAAATATGAAGTTTGGTTGAGATCTATCCAGCCGTTTCGACGTGATGGTGGAACAGACAAACAGACAGACAAACAGACAAACAGAAACAATTTTATTTATATAGATTTAGGTCTGTAGGCCTCCACTGAATTACAAACGGGTTACTCCATAATTTTGGTTCTTTTCCTTAATGTATTTCATTTTGTCTCAGAATAATAATAATAATAATAATAATAATAATAATAATAATAATAATAATAATAATAATAATAATAATAATAATAATAATAATAATAATAATAACCTCATCTACCGTGTAGAGCCATTTTGATTTGATACTATTTAGGTTGCCTGTAAGTTAATTTCTACATTCCATTTTACTCTACGAGATGGCAGAAAAGCGGATCCCTACTGAGAGAGTTATAATTAATTTTATCGCGTTAGCACTAAATATGGCATCATAGATCTTTGGGAGCCTATGTCGACATCGTACGACATAACAATAATTTCGTGTGACTATTTCTAGCCGAGTGCAGCCCTTATACTCTACCCATCACGTGCCGAGGTTAACAATGGTGGAAGCCTTTACCTTCCACTCTTCCAAGGGCCTTCATGACCTGTACGGAGGTGACTTTGCTTTGCTTTGAATGCCCCCCAGGGTCTTGTGCCGCTCCAGAAATGAAAATCTCGTTTCTTAAATAAAGGCTTGCTGGTTTCGCCCAGAAGGATGTGGGTTCGAATCCCCGTCAAGATTTTTCAATTACTTCTGTAGATATTATCAAATATTTATAGGACGTTAAATAATGGATTTCAGAGACAAGTGCGCTATTTTTACTCAAGTATTAATGTACTAGCGTTTACTGCGGCCCCGTGTCGACCAGATTGTGCGAATCCAAGCTATTTTATGCTCCGATGAGGGTGGGCGGCATCTGCCGTGTGTAGTTAACTGCGTGTTATTGTGGTGGAGGATAGTGTTATGTGTGGTGTGTGAGTTGCAGGAATGTTGGGGACAGCAAAAACACCCAGCCCCCGGGCCATTGGAATTAACCAATGAAGGTTAAAATCCACGACCCAGCCGGGAATCGAGCCCGGGACCCTCTGAACCGAAGGCCAGTACGCTGACCATTCAACCAATGAGTCGGACAACGTACGACATGAAAAAGAGAACGCTCTTTCCTCCGGCGTTTAAAAAATCCGCCAAACTCTGCCGAGTTTCAATCCGTGATCTTCAGGTCCGGCGGCAAAAACACTACCACTGATCCACAGTCTTGGGATTGCGAGACAGTGATAAAATTATATTACTAATTTAGTTTCTACATAATAATGACAAATTAGCATTTGACTGTCTTTACTATTCTCTCCCCCTTGTATACTGTACGGTAACAAATTCGCACTCTGTAGATAATTATGTTTTGCAATTAAACTCTTTAATTCTTAACATATAACACTATTTTTTACCTATATTTTTCTAAATTCACACCGTTTGTCTGTTTCAGGTAAGTTCCCGACCCAACTATAATTTTTTCGTTGGATGAGTAGTCTTCCTATGTTTCCCATGGAATATGGTATGTGAATATTTTTGACAAATTTTATTCGCTAGTTGATTATAGTTATTTACTAAGATTTTAGTTAGTACTATTGAAAGGGTGCCACATTTACGAGTTACCTATGATGGTCTCTAACGTAAGAATGGAATGCGGATATAGAAATCAAGCCAGAATCGGCATTGAAATTGATAGCATAGCAAAGGCATATCCATAAAAGCCATGATTGCCTTTGGAGTAGTTGAAGGTACTTTCACTTTCTGGGATAGCGTGTTTAATTCTATGCCCAGCCACCTTACCCAAGAAATTAACCTGGTACTCATTTTTCGGGTAGGTTGAATGCCCCTCTTAGAGGCTGCCTGGCCGAGGCGGTAAAGGTGTGCTCAGTTCGCCCGGTAGGATGTGGGTTCGAATCCCCGTCAGGAAGTCGTAAAATTTTAGAAACGAGATTTCCAATTCCGGAGGTGCATATGGCCCTGAGGTTCACTCAGCCTACACCAAAACTGAGTACCAGGTTAATTCCTGGGGACAATGGCGGCCGGACGTAGAGCTAACCACTCTACCCCATCACGTGCCGAGGTTAACAATGGCTGAAGCCTTTACCTTCCACTCCTCCAAGGGCCTTTATGACCTGTACGGAGGTGACTTTGCTTTGCTTTGAATGCCCCTCAGGGTCATGTGCCGCTCCAGAAATGAAAATCTCGTTTCTTAAATAAAGACGTGCTGGTTTCGCCCGGAAGGATGTGGGTTCGAATCCCCGTCAAGATTTTTCAAAATACTTCTGTAGACTTAATCAAATATTTATATGACGTTAAATAATGCAATTCAGAGACAAGTGCGGTATTTTTTATTCGAGTATTAATGTACTAGCGTTTTCAGCGGCTCCCCGTCGACCAGATTGTGCGAATCCAAGCTATTTTATGCTATGAGTTACGTAAAATGTCACAAAGTGGAACAAAGAGGTGTGCCAGTTTTAAAGTAGGTATTGTAGTGAAATATTTTTTTAACGCCATGAGTATACCTCAACTTGCAGAGGTTAGATGAATCTTTCTGTGAGTATTTACAATTATTAAAATATGTATCTGTTTTATTTTGAATTAGTGCTAAATGAAATATAAAAACTCTCATTGTAGGCTGTATTTTGAAGATGTGAACGTGGTCCCGAAGACTTTCTTTCTGGTAGAATTTGTTATACTTTATCATTCTTGAACAAATGTTCTACAGATTAGGCAGCATTTAAGCCTTGTCCCGGGAATGCTCTTCCCATATCTACTGTAGCTCAGAGTTTCTAATGTTAACAAACCTTTCACAGACAGGTATGTAGAACTCCTTATGTATCAATTTGTGGGCAGTTTTAAGGATTTAGGCAGCGTAAGCCGATACATTGTTCGCGTGGTGTTATTTTCTTCAAGTCATTTCTCAGAAACCATCACTACTCGGTTCCTTTTCGTCACATCTCACTATTAGAAGAATTGGCTTACGTCGCACCGACACAGATAGGTCTTAAGGCGACAATAGGATAGGAAAGGCCTAGGAATGGGAAGGAAGCGGCCGTGGCCTTAATTACGGTACAGCCCCAGCATTTGACTTCAGGGCTGCCGACAGTGGGGCTCGAATCCACTATCTCCCGGATGCAAGCTCACAGACGCGCGGCCCTAACCGCATGGCCAACTGGCCCGTACATATCACTATTAAATACTCGGAAACATTCCTCGAGGGATCCTCTAGGCCAGGCTTGCACGAACACTAGACACTACGAGATCGTTGCGACACACATAACATTCAGATGACGTACTTTGCCATAGGCCAGTGGACTGTTCCCATAGGCGTCTCTACATTACAAACAGAACCGTGTAGTAGTTTTGTTTATTTACCAATTCTGAACAGATACATGGAAGGCCTGGAGAAAAAGTACGAGCCCTAAATACATATAAAATATATTTTCTAGTCCTAAGCTTCAAATTAGACATTACTTAGAATATTTACATGGTTTGAAAAACCTAACGCAATGGGCACACATGTTAACGCAATATGGCCATGGAGCCAAGCTCTGGAATCACGACACACGAGGGTTCGAACCCCTGTCCTGAGAAGGGTTTTCTGTGGTTTCATATTTTCACATCCAGCCAGATGCCGCGGAAGTTCCTATTCATACGGAATCTTTCCAAGTCCTTACCCATCTTCATTAGCTCCTCGGGTTGGCGTCTAAAAGGGCATCCGCCCATAAAATCATGTCCCTGACTCCGTACCAGGGAATTAGGCTAATGGATAGACATAGTCTCATACATGGTTTAAAAACTTATGTAATAGTGTGTAAAATATACAAACATAACTTCTTACTACTCATTCATTCTCGTAGAGTCCTAAAGTAAGGAAATGCGTTCAAACCCCCCCCCCACCCCCCCTTCGTCCATACAATGTTCCATCTTTCTCCACTGATATTGGCTTTCGGTCCGATCGACCATTTAGCCAGCTACAATTTTGTATGTTTCTTATTATGAATTGACTTGTTGAATTTTGTGTGTTTCTTATTAATTGCAATCCCCGACCCCGCCGGGAATCGAACCCGGGGGCCCTTGAACCAAAGGCCAGTACGCTAACCATTTAGCCATGGAGCTGGATCACTGAAATGTTGTCATTAGGTCACTGCATCAGAGGTACTGAAAATGCATGTAGCCTAAAGAAAATATACACCCTTAAAACTTGAATTTGATGTTTAAAAAAATTCATCTTTTAAATTTGGGTACAGTTTTGTCAGGGTGTTGAATTCATTTTAATAGCATTACGTTTCATTTCATTGTTCCAAGACATTCAAATGAGCTCTGACTGGTTGTTTCTATCTGGCACACTTTTTTTTTTTTTTTTTTTTTTTTGCTAGTTGCTTTACGTCGCACCGACACAGATAGATCTTATGGCGACGACGGGACAGAAAAGGGCTAGGAGTGGGAAGGAATCGGCCGTGGCCTTAATTAAGGTACAGCCCCAGCATTTGCCTGGTGTGAAAATGGGGAAACCACGGAAAACCATTTTCAGGGCTGCCGATAGTGGGGTTCGAACCTACTATCTCCCGAATACTGGATACTGGCCGCACTTAAGCGACTGCAGCTAACGAGCTCGGTGTCTGGCACACTAGGAAACTCGCCAATATCTTAGAAGACGGAATACTGTGTAGTCGACATACTTCGTCCTTTTGACGGCCTCCTCATGGGGGAAGTTGTATTAATCAATCAAATTTGTGAACAAATTTTGAAATTTTGCAATCAAATTTGTGAACAAATTTTGAAATTTTGAAATAAACCTTTCGAATTTCGGAAACCAGAAATAAATAAAAGTAATTATAGTATCATTATGCCAAGAATTTTCTGGATCCTCATTTAATGACACCGTAGGCGAATAACGAACGATAAGAGGCAACGAAGAAGGAAGAAAGAGAAAGAACGAAATAAGAGAACAATGGCTGCTCCACCTGGTACTTGTAACAACTTGTAAAAAAAAACAAAATTGTGTACACAAAAGACCTTGGACACATATGGATTAAATACAGATAAACATAGGAATTCTCAGCCTCACTGGTATGAAAAAATATTTTGAGCGATTCATTGCACCATTCTTTTTTGCTATTTTGCTTTACGTCGCACCGACACAGTTAGGTCTTATGACGACAATGGGATAGGAAAGGCCTAGGAATGGGAAGGAAGCGGCCTTATGTATCAATTTGTGCTCAGTTCTAACGATTTAGGCAGCGTAAACCGAGAAATTGTTCGCGTGGTGTTATTTTCTTCAAGTCACTTCTCAGAAACCATCACTACTCGGTTCCTTTTCGTCAAATATCACTATTAAAAGAATTGGGTGTACGTCGCACCGACACAGTTAGGTCTTACGGCGACAATGGGATAGGAAAGGCCTAGGAATGGGAAGGAAGCGGCCGTGGCTTTAATTAAGGTATAGCCCCAGCATTTACCTGGTGTGAAAACGGGAAACCATCTTCAGGGCTGCCGACTGTGGGATTCGAACCCACGATCTTCCGGATGCTAGCTCACAGCTGCGCGCTCTTAACCGCACGGCTAACTCGCCCGTTGCACCACTGTTATAATATTACTCTTTACACTTGGAAATCAAAGGCCAGTAACTACGCAGGCGAAAATAGCGGAGATGACAGGACATCGTTTATAAAGAAGTGCAGATCATCGACCGCGCCGTTAACACAGCATTACTAGCGCAAAAGAAGTGGTCCGAAAATACGCTAAGGTGAGGAGGAACTGATTAAAGACAATGACCAATTTTGATTCGACTAGTAAGTGTTGAATGGAAGTCCGCCTCTGTGGTGTAGTGGTTAGTGTGATTAGCTCCCACCCCCGGAGGCCCGGGTTCGATTCACGGCTCTGCCACGAAATTTGAAAAGTGGTACGAGGGCTGGAACGGGGTCCACTCAGCCTCGGGAGGTCAACTGAGTAGAGGTGGGTTCGATTCCCACCTCAGCCATCCTGGAAATGGTTTTCCGTGGTTTCCCACTTCTCCTCCAGGCAAATGCCGGGATGGTACCTATCTTAAGGCCACGGCCGCTTCCTTCCCTCTTCCTTGTCTATCCCTTCCAATCTTCCCATCCCCCACCAAGGCCCCTGTTCAGTATAGCAGGTGAGGCCGCCTGGGCGAGGTACTGATCATTCTCCCCAGTTGTATCCCCCGATCCGATGTCTGAAGCTCCAGGACACTGCCCTTGAGGCGGTAGAGGTGGGATCCCTCGCTAAGTCAGAGAGAAAAGCCAACCCTGGACAATAAACAGATTAAGAAGAAGAAGAAGAAGAAGAAGTGTTGAATGGGTATTGCAATGACACTTATTCCCCTGACCGGACTCGAACCAAATCAACTGCATCGTACAGTCCCACGATCCCGCATCTTGGATCTGAGCTATGCCTGCCGGCAATGTGATGATATCACATTACATGGATCAACTTTTAGCGTCGATGGAGAAAGAAGAAACAAGCTTCGTTTACTAGCTCAATCTCCCTGCCTGTCGATCAGACTATCTTCGCTAACAAGATACTTGAGTCGGGCACTGGCCCTGTTGGCTTGACCAGCTCAAAGACTAAGAAGCTTTTACTCTCAAGAGTCCCCCATTTCCTTCTCTTCCAGGAATGTACCAGGGCTTTACCCTGGGGAATAGAGACGTGATACCTTGTTGATTTCCGATTCACAGAAAATAACCTCGAAATCTCATACGAGTGTGCGAGGTCCATGTAATTTGAATGGGTAAACGTATAATTTTCTCCTTCCACCATTGTCATAGACTAATACTCCAAATACAAGATTTTCCACGAGTAAGTCTCATTTAAGTTACTTAAGTTTCACGACGATTCAGAAAAGAAATTGATTAAAACATGGTGGATAATGACGATGGGTGTTATTCTTCTTATCTTATCTTAATCTGTTTACCCTCCAGTGTTGGTTTTTCCCTCGGACTCAGCGAGGGATCCCACCTCTACCGCCTCAAGGGCACTGTCCTGGAGCGTCAGATATTGGGTCGGATACAACTGGGGAGAATGACCAGTACCTCGCCTAGGCGGCCTCACTTGCTATGCTGAACAGGGGCCTTGTAGGGAGATGGGAAGATTGGAAGGGATAGACAAGGAAGAGGGAAGGAAGAGGCCGTGGCCTTAAGTTAGGTACCATCCCGGCATTTGCCTGGAGGAGAAGTGGGAAACCACGGAAAACCACTTCCACGATGGCTGAGGTGGGAATCGAACCCACGTCTACTCATTTGACCTCCCGAGGCTTAGTGGACCCCGTTCCAGCCTTCGAACCACTTTTCGAATTTCGTTTCAGAGCCGGGAATCGAACCCGGGCCTCCGGGGGTGGCAGCTAATCATATTAACCACTACACCACAGAGGCGGACGATGGCTGTTATTACGAGGGCGAAACACCATTCTGTAACATCCTGGAAGTGATTTTCAGTAATTATTCTGTGGCAGTTTACACATCTTCATCGCCTCTTAATCAGTAGACTCTCCTTGGTGTTCTTCGGAATTCTTGTTTCTCGATTTGGTTTATTATGTATCGTTTTGCGGAGGGTTGAGACTTAAATTCGCAACCATAGCCAGTACATAAATCTAAATGTATTACAACATGGTTTTATCTCGAACGACTGATGTTATTTTAGACTCAGCAAATAGTTTCTAAATGATTGAACTGCCGGACTGAGTAGATCATACGGTTGAGGCGCTGGCCTTCTGAGCCCAACTTGGCAGGTTCGATTCTGGCTCAGTGCGGTGGTATATGAAGGTGCTCAAATACGTCAACCTTTTGTCGGTAGATTTACTGGCACCCAAAATAGTTTCTGCGGAACTTAATTCCGGCACCTCGGCGTCTCCGAAAACCGTGACAGTAGTTAGTAGGACGTAAAGTCAATAACATTGTTATTATTATTATTATTATTATTAAACTATCTGAACTAGACGATGGTAATTTCTCTCCAAAAAGCAGGCATGTATATTCGCCTAGCATTTTCATTATTTGTGTCTGTTCCAAACCAAACCAAAACTCATTGCGAAACAGCCTCGAAGGTCCTTGTCCTACGAAGTGATAGCTGCTCAGCCCGAAGGTCTCCAGTTTACGAGAACGAATCCTCCCGGCCAATATTCTTGGCTTTAGAGTCCGTCAGATAGCTCCTTAATTGTAATAGCGTAGCCTCAATGGACCACAAACCACTCCTCGTGTCCAGGTAAACACCCTTTACCTGGCTGTGAATCGAACCCGAGGGCCTCCGGGTAAGAGGCGACACGTCACCTCTACACCACGGGGCCGGCATTTGTGTCTGTATTCATGATGAACGTACGGAAAAATTAAATAAACAATTAAAATAATAATAATAATATTAAAATAATAATAGTAATTTGTATATATTCGTCACTGAAAATCATTAATGGCACATAAGTTCGCTGTAAGTAATTAGAGGAGAGTTATACATTTATTGAAGCTTCACTGAAAAATACACCGCGAAAATTACGGAGCAACTAATAGCGAAACTATGAGACAATAAACCATTACGAGATTGTACCAGTTTGTGCAAATACCGACACAACAAATGAACGAACTCTTGTATGAAAGAAGGAGCGCCAAAATTTGTCTTGTTCTGTGGTCTTTCACAATAAATTATTCTTAGCGTTACGCTTTAATATGTATTTGCTCAGTACACACTTCGACAATGAACTTGTACACTTCTACGATGACAGAAAAGTGACAAACAGCGTTCAGGGAAATTTATGGTGAATGTTACTTAAAGCTATCTGGAAGCATCACGTGGTATATAAAAATGGAATAAATTGATCACTGTATGAAACCTCACAATAATAATAATAATAATAATAATAATAATAATAATAATAATAATAATAATAATAATGAGGTTACCCGTGGAACGCAGAGGTAAAAGAAGGTGCCGGGGTGAATGGGTCTAACTACAATGTCAAGAAAAGAATTTAAAACCGAAACTGAAGGTTACATTTTTGTAAAACAACAACAAAACAACTTTTCACTTAGTGATTTACAATGCCATTTCAAGTATAAAATAGAGAGACAAATCCAAGATTTCAGAATTTTAACACTCTTGGGCTTCAAGCCCCTAGTTTTACAATCTTTGAGCTCCCAGCTCAAATTTACAAACGAGCACAAATTTGTTCAAAGGGCAGAAATCCCCTAATACTTGGAGCACTAGCTCCTTAACCCTCAACTGGTATTATACGTCTGTGAGACGGCTGAAAAATTTTCCAAGGCCATCCCCTCTTTATTTTCTCAGCCTACTGCTTTCTTCCCTTGTGTACCTCTCAGTTGGAGTGGTGTTTCCCCGCAGGGAAGGTGATGTACCGCTTGCTTTGTTTGACCTTGAGTAAGTGCGTAGGAAACTTACCGCGCCGTCTGACAGACGTATGATACCAGTTTCGTGACGATTGTTCGCGAATGACGTTATTCAGTATTGAGTGTTTATTGTGAGTTAGTATAACACTTGTTACTTACAGTGCGTTTAATTCCTATAAATAATAATGGAGCCACAGTAAGGACCATCTCGGCCAGTTTTACGAACTAATGAACCAAACTTTGAACTGACATTTTGCATGAACTGCCTGAATTCTTCGAGGTTCGTAAAACTTGCTACTTTTGCGATCCTAAACTGAAAAGGAGAACGAAGTACCCGCGCCAGAAGTGTGGAAAACCGATCTGCTTGGAGTGCGCCAAAAATTCTGCTGAGAGTGCTTTGCGGATAAATGAATGTGGGTGTGTGAAACATTTTTGAAGTCTAACGTGTTTTTCTATATATTTTGAAAATCATACCTATATCTGTACACAAAATGTTTTGAGTTGTAGTTATATAAATGTAAAAATAAGGTACCATACCCTGTGATAAGGAAAATTGTGCTTTCCAACAAACAGTGATTTTGAACCTTAAAATTGAAATTTGTGTTTTGAGTTTTCCAGTAATTTTATGTTTTAATTGTTTGTATGGTGTTTGTACAACACTGAAATATCAGCGAAATGACCATAATAATCATATTGTCTAGATATTTAAGCAAAACAGGTGCGTCTACATTTTTGGAGCATCATTCTAATATTTTATTATTTTTATCCGGATTTTTAATTTTTTTTCTACCTTTTGCACTGACATGTTTGAAAACACATATTTAAAGGAATTAAGTTGAATAAATAACAAAAACTTAATAACACATTGTTTAATTTAAAAGTAAAAATCTGGAGTCTGACAGACGTATGATACCAGTTACGTTACAAACATAGATGATACCAGTTGAGGGTTAAGCTACAATATCAGGCCTCCCAGAGGCACTTCTACAACACTTGAAAAAGAGCAAAGGTGATCTCAGTTTTCCAAGTCTACAACATGAAAATCTAATAATCACTGGCCTCACAAGGCACTATTTACAAATAGAAATCTAATTACACAGAGGTATCTGGTACCCAACCTACGGGGCCTTAGTAAAAAAAGAACAGGTTAAATAAACGGCCCGAGTACAACTTGAATGGAGTCGAAGATTGATCTCAAAAAAAAAATTTTTAACACCTCTAGGGCACTTGGCCAACGAAACAGGGGCTAATCCCAAACTACTGAGCTAGCGCGGATGGAGATAACTTTAATACATTGCAGAAACAAATGCGGCACCTCAAACCAAGATGAAGGGGAGCTCGAGAGCGTATATCACTCTCTATCCCCGGTTTACGGTTAACGATTTATGAAATTATTACATGAGCCGAAAGGAGATCTACATTTTATAGAAGTTGGTTACTTAGTTAAAGTTTCGAACCCTTCCCTCGGGTTAAACTGCGGAGCCAGCAAGAAATAAAGATGTTATATGGCCATTACCTTGTCGGTGTACTGCTGCCTGATGAAAGAGGCGCATCCCACCCTCTGCTTGGCACATACACTTAGTTAGATGACGATCTAATGCCCATGAGACGAGAAAATCCGCAGTTTATAAACCCTCGGGGAAGGTTCGAGACCTTACGCGAATAAAGCAGCCACACCCTCTCAATTTATTGGTCAATTTGAAAGGTTACACTCCAAATCGAAGAAGAAGGTTGTGATAGGTTGAAAATTAATTACAGAAATTCGTGATTGGCTAAATTCAAAACTGGCGGAAAGAAAAGGTAAATATTGTCAACCCAAAAATAAAGGAACATCAATTAGTTAAAAAACTTTTGAATACAAAACTTCTTTAAATCAAAAGTTCATTCACTTCGCACCAGGGCGCATGGTCATAGTTTTTGTAGTGACTTCTATGGAAGAATGCCCAAACTTCATGATGAAGGCAAACAATACAAGTAGAAATACAGTCAGTTCAGGAAACTTCAAAATAACAAAATTTCATCAGATTTATGTAGTGACATCTTTTGAGTAAAGGTTTAAGTAGGTCTAGTTTCAAGTTCACGGTTCCTCCAGTAGAGGAGTTCTTTTAGGCGCAAGATTTAAATATGCGGCTTAGAGGTGTACCTCCCCATACAGACCTCCCTCCCTCCCCAAATGTCCTTCCAAGCGGTGACACAGAAGAATTTTGAAAAAAAATATTATTTCACTTTGAAGAAGACTTTCTAAGTTTTTTTGTTGATGGGTCGAAACTTGTTAAACTCAAGCTTCAGAGTTTCCTTATAGTCATAGGGGTAAAATACATGTGAATATTTTTGACGGCAAGTCCTGCCGCCGCTGCTGATGTCCAGTTGAGGTCGCCTGGACCCCTGAAGTACCCTCAGATACACCTCTCCCTCTACTATGAGAGGGGTAGTCGTGGTGATGCACGCCGCAGATTAGAAGCGCATCTACAGTCCCCAGATGAGTTGGCGGTAGGGGCGCCGCACATCACCCTTTGCCGGAAGATGGACTTCGGCACGCCGTACACAAGTGGACTTCACGGGAGTGGATTGGGCCCGTGCCCCACCTCTGTGGTAGTACGGCGGCGAACGGCTGCGGGGGCACTGAAACAGTAAGATCTCGGCGACAGAAAAGTGTTGCTGGTGACTTGACATTAGAGGGTGCGATCTTTGTTGGTGATGCTGAGGGCCGGGCGGCGTGAAAGGCTTTTATGCCAATGGTGTGGATATGCAGGAGGCGGGGGCTTGGTAATGGCCACTCGGGAATGGGCAGCAGGAAAACCAGAGGGGAAGATCGTATATACAGTTTATATATATAACAAAACAAAATAATTTGGGGCAGGAGGCCTCCGAAAAATATAACGTTCAAACTGCTGCTAAACGTTGATGGCTAAGTTAACAATGACGTTACGCAGGTTTTACCTGAGACAGGTGAACTCTAAAGATCCTCTCCGTGGCTGGATTGCTCACTAATAAGGTAACCAAAGTCAAAAAATCCAATATGATGCACGGCCCATGAAATCTGGGGGCAAGCTTGCCCGCGGGAACAAAGTTTCTTACCATGACTTGATCTCCTACTTTTAAATTAATGGGCCTCTGTCCACGATCATATATTTCCCTAACCTTTTCACGAGAAACCTTAAGGTTGGCCTTAGCCTTCATCTATAGATCTCTAATATTATCGGGATCTATTTTCTCTGGTAGAACATCATTGATTGACCAAAGGTTAGAGACCGGCGTGTTAGGCACAAATTTAAACATCAAGGAAGCCGGAGTGAACTTATGGGACTAATGAACTGCTGAATTCAAGGCATAGGCCAACCTATGCAGGGACGTATCCCACTTGGAATGATCTTCATGATGAAATGCAATAAGCGCTGATCTAAGATTACGGTTGACCCGCTCAGCCAGAGATAGTTGAGGATAATACGCCGATGTAGTTACGTGTGATATAGACAGGTCGAAACAGAATTTACGGAATATGTTGGATGTAAATGCCTTAGCATTATCAGAAATTATGTATTGATACGGACCAAAAGAAGCAAAGATGGTATTTAAACAAGCAATATTGGACTGAGCGGTTGCCAGCCAAATCGGAAATAACCAGGAAAATCTTGTGAAACCATCTACATACACTGGAATGATTTTGTTGGCATTCCCCTTTGATTGGGGGAAGGGTCCTACGTAGTCGATATAGGGGCGTTCCATGGGGCGCGACGTTTGATGAGAAGATAATAGACCTAGCTTAGTGGACAAGTAGAGCTTACTAAGCCAACAAGATTTACAAGCTTTTACTAATTCACGAATATCACCGTCCATACCTTTCCAAATAAACATCTCTCGGATCTTTTCACGAGTTTTGAAGATGCCTAAATGCGCCCCTAATGGGATCTCATGGTAGTACTTGAAGATCATAGATACAAGAACAGCTGGAACCACAACTTTCATATCTTGATCATGCCTCGACGGGCAACATAAATCCCCGTTCCTCAACACATAAGGGACGACATGTTCCACAGAAGAAAGGGTTTCCATAATAGGGGCCAGCACAGGATTTTCACGTTGATATTTTTCAATATCCCTAAACAACATGGGGGCATCAGTTATAATGGCATTTACACCCGAAGGTATGGGCGTGGGAAGAGACGAACTATCTTCCAATACGGAGGTCTCCACATCATTAGCTTAGTTCATCCGCAACAACATTTTCAGGTCCTCTTATATGCCTAACGTCAAATTGGAAGGCCGAAATCCTGATGGCCCAACGGGCTATACGACCAGTACGACGCGGCCTAGCTAAGACCCAACTTAAGGCTTGGTTATCAGTTTCTAAGTTGAACTTAACGTGTTCAAGATAGAGTCGGAACTTCTCTAATGCAAATAAGACTGCCAAACCCTCAAGTTCATAGATGGAATACTTGGCTTCTTGAGCCGATAGTGTCCTAGATGCGTAGGCGATGGGTCGCCTTCCGAATTCATTTTCTTGAAGAAGCACAGCAGCCACCGCCGACGACGAGGCGTCGGTTTGAACGATGAATTTCTTCGAGAAATCAGGCATAGCAAGGACAGGGGCGTTGCAAAGGGCTAATTTCAGATCTTCAAAAGCGGCTTGTTGAGACGGCCCCCACTCAAATTTGACGCGTTTCCTACGGAGTAAGTTCAAGGGCGCTGCTCTGTTAGCGAAGTTGGGAATACATTTCCTAAAGAAATTCACCATGGCGATGAATCTAGCAATGCCTTTCATGTCTTAGGAGGTTTGAAATCACGGATGGCCTGTATTCTAGAATGATCGATCGAAACACCATCGGGCGACACAATATGGCCTAGAAATGACATGGAAAGTTTAGCGAAAGCTATCTTAGATAACTTCACAGTTAACCCTGCCTTACGCAGGCGATTACGGACCTCTTTCAGATGATCTAGATGTTCTTCAAAGGTCTCCGAAAATACGACGACATCATCAGGATAATGGTACAAGTATTCGAATTTGGTGTCGGACAAGACCCTATCTAACAGTCTAGTTAGCACAGCTGCCCCCGTGGAGAGCACGAAAGGAACGCAGTTGTACTCATACAAGTTCCAATCCGTGGGATAAGCTGTTAGATGTTTTGATTCCTCGGCTAGAGGGATCCGATTATACGCCTGATTAAGGTCTAAGATGGTGAAGAACTTAGCTTTCCGAAACCATGAAAAATAAGAGTGAAGGTCGGGAAGAGGCACAGATTCTAACACCACCTTCCGGTTTAAAGCCCTATAGTCAATCACAGGCCTGAAGCCACCTTGGAGTTTCGGAACCAGGAAAATAGGCGAGGAATACGCCGGCTTAGAAGGTCGAATAATACCATCCTTTAACATCTGATCAATTATCTCTTTGAGAGCCTTTAATTTAGGAGGAGATAGCCTATAAGGTGAAAATCTGACCGGGATCGAATCAGTAACCTCAATCTTGTACTCAATAAGGTCATCAACATCCAGAGTATCGGAAAATACATCCGGAAACGACTGACACAATTGACGAATACTATCAGCCTGCTCCTCAGGTAGATGTCTCAGGTCTAACAACATCTCATCCTGGGTAGGCGAAACAGATGAACATGGCGCAGAATTGCACTTAAGCAAGGGAATTTTACAGTATTTGGCAAATTTGAAAGTGCATGACTTGCTCTGAATGTCGAGCACTAGACCAGTATGAGACATGAAGTCTGCTCCTAATTTTATGGGGCAAGACAAGTGCTTAGCCACAAACAGTTTTACTTTCCAAGTGAATTTAGAAATACGAATTTTGGCAAAAAGGAAACCTAAAATTTCTAATGGAGAAGAATTAGCCGAAACGCACTGACCTGAAGTCGAACAATAATCAGAAAGTTTACAGACAGGCTTTAATTTTGAGTACCATTCAGTCGAAATAATAGAACAAACACTCCCAGAGTCCAACAGAGTGGTAACGGGCTCACTATTCAGTTCCATTTTCAGAAAAGGTACAAGTGCGTGGGTCTCCGCCGCAATCCTAAGGCATTCTTTAGGATGATAGAATTGTGATAGATTAAGTGGGAATGTAGTTAAGGAGAAAATGTTGGCAGTATGGAAATTATGAAAGTAGGTCATAAAAAAATTTCAAATTTAAATGGTGTAGATGCCTTGATGAGGGGTGTAAAAATTGAGGGATTCTTGATGTTTATGTATTAAGTTTAATAGGATGGAAGAAATGTGCTCTAACAGTTTGATGTAATTGAGGTGTTGTAGACTGAGAAGACGGAGTGAACTAATGGATTTGGAATGGAAACTGTTTGTTTGTGTGTAAGTGAAATGTTAAAAAAAGTCAAATTGTTTTAAGTGCGATATAAAATGATTGTTAGTTGATGTTTAAGTCTGAAGCTTAATAAGGTGAGTCGGTTTGATATATGAAGTGTGGTGCGGTAGGTGGAGAAGACTGAGTGAACTAATGGACTTCGAATGAAAAAAGTTTGTCTGTGTAAAAAAAAAAGTGTTACTTGTTTTAGGTGCGTTGATGAGGGATTTTAAATGGTTGTTAGCTGATGTTTAAGTCTTAAGTTTTATAAGGTGAGATGTAGATAGCGGGAGTAGTGCGTGAGAGGTGAGGGTGACGTATCAAGGGAAGAGGGAGGGGTGGGGGTCTTGACCCCACTCCAAAGAAGACTTGAGCATGTCTGCACGGAAATGAAAAGGATAGGGAAGGTAGTGTGCTGACAATGGACAAGAGTATGTGTGACGTACATAGCGGAAGTGTGTTGCAGGCCACCTGTTGGGTCTGGTTTCAGCCAGGGTGGCTTGTAACACATGATAAGGAAAGGAACACAGTGTTTGTCAGCGAGGGTCGGTGAGATACGATACCAGTTCTCACGTGGCAAGGCTGGTGGCTGCTGTAGACGGGTTGGTGGGCGTGTGTTCCATGCCAGGGCTGTTGCAGCGACCAGTCTAATTAATTTTTTTTATTATTTTTTAGGTGGTAGTCAGGGGTTGGGCTTTGGGTAGTTAGTAGTGCGGTATCGTCCTGCATGTGTGCTGGCTATCCGCGTACGTGTGGGATGATACTGAGTAGATGTAGAGGTAGTAAATGTAGTTAAGTAGTTTTAAGAGATATGTAGTTGCTATTATTGCTTGTTTTCCTTTGTTTCGCTCTGTCTGTCTTTATTGCCTGTACGCCGATGGAGTACACTAGGGTGGGCAATAAAGATATGTATGTAAAAATTACAGTATTTAATAATAATAAAGTGATGAACCGCATTCTTTAGGACATTCAAATGCGGGGTTAGAAGAACTTCTACCTTGTTCCGAGCTTTCGGTGGTTTTATCCGGGGCTGAGCCTTGGGAAGATGACTTTGCCGACTCAGCCGATGTCACTAGTCACTTTCGATTATTCGAGTTGGTGAAGGCTTCACCAGAAGTTGAACAGGAGGGGGTGCTATTGGCGTTAGGGCAATTCCTGGCGATGTGATAAAGCGAGCCACATTTAAAACAGCCTCGGATGACCCTGCTCCATTCTTTGTCCCACTCGATTTTATTACTGGGCACTTGTTACGGAGATGATCTGCCGACCCACAAGCATAGCATTTGCGGGTGGTGAATGTTCGGCGAGGTGAAGGCCGAAACGAAGATGGAGGGGTCTCCTTAGCGACTCTTAAGGTATCGGCATACCTAACTCCTTCGGCTGAGGCAGCCATAGCCTCTAATTCAGCTAAAGTTTGGGGACGCGACGCGAAACACAGATATGACCTATAGGTCGGGGAAATGCCTTCCCCAATGGTCTGCACGATTTGATCTTCTGGGAAATGAAGGGAATATACCCTTGTGTAAAACTTAATATCCTGGATGAAGTGGGCGAAATTTTCGTCCAGTCGCTGTATTCTGTAATAGTACTCTTGAATGAATGATGACATTGCTCGAGCCGGAATGAAATTCGCCAGAAGGTGTGCATGGAAGTCTTCTATAGAAGATTGCTCAGCTATGGCTCTGACTATTTTGTCCGAGAGGACACCTATGGAGTAAGGGTAAATAATTTAAAGAATTTGGGAAGGAGAGAGAGAAAAAACTAGAGCGTGATCTTGGAATTCAACTAAAAACCTTAAAAATGCAATTACATCATTAGTAGAATTAATAGAAAACTTAGAAATTCCCCTAAGCAATATAGCCAAAGGGTGAGGCAAACTACTAAACCCAGGTGACATAGTAGGTAACGGCCTAGGAGGTGAAGAAGCTTCAGAGAGAGTATTATTTAAAAAGAATGGTGGAATGGATGTACGACGATCAGACTCGGTTTCCAATGGGGCTGACGTTTCTTGAGTAGCTATCGATTTTCTGCTTTCTACATTCTTGGACGAGTCTTCCTCACTTACGATGTTTACAACAGTGGCTTGGTCGGTTTTGGTGGTAGCTGCCCCAGTCAGCAATTGAAGAACTTTATTATACATTTCAGAAAGGTGTTCAACAAGGTTACTAGCCTCCTTAGCATGGCCATCTTTTAGTTTAAGAGACAATAGGTCCCTTACTCTATTGTAAAAGTGAAACAATCTAGCTTGTACTCTTTTAAGTTGATTAGGAGATGGATCACTTACTTCAAAAAAACTTACTACAGAAGCTAGTTCGGTGGTGTTGTCCGTGATAGTGGACAGAGCCTCATCAATATCCTTTTCTCCCTAAGTTGGGTGACTAATAGGTAATTCAAGGGATTCCTTAAGCTTGGTGGTATCTGCCGCAACCTGCCTCCAGATTGAACATTTCTAATAGATAATTCGTAAATCAATTCCTCCTTGCGCAAGTAGCCGGAATGGAGGACTTCGCGAGGGCCGGACATGATGACAGAAGTTTACAAATTTAGAAAATAGGAACAAAAAACAATTCCAGCGACTGAGAAAATTGTTGGAGTACAAATCGAATCCTATGTTTTAGCCGTCAAAAGGGGCTTAATTGAGACCCATTCAACCACGCTCTGTACCACTTGTTACGGGGTTACCCGTGGAACGCAGAGGTGAAAGAAGGTGCCGGGGGAATGGGTCTAACTACAATGTCAAGAAAAGAATTTAAAACCGAAACTGAAGGTTATATTTTTGAAAAACAACAACAAACTTAACAACTTTTCACTTAGTGAGATAACAATGCCGTTTCAGTATAAAATAGAGAAAAAATCCAAGATTTTAGAATTTTAACACTCTTGGGCTTCAAGCCCCTAGTTTTACAATTTATGAGCTCAAAGCTCAAATTTAAAAACGAGCACAAATTTGTTCAAAGGGCAGAAATCCCCTAATACATGGAGCACTAGCTCCTTAAGCTACAATATCAGGCCTCCCAGAGGCACTTTTATAACACTTGAAAAAGAGCAAAGGTGATCTCAGTTTTCCAAGTCTACAACATGAAAATCTAATAATCACTGGCCTCACAAGGCTCTATTTACAAATAGAAATCTAATTACACAGAGGTATCTGGTACCCAACCTACGGGGCTTTAGTAAAAAAGAACAGGTTAAATGAACGACCCGAGTACAATCTGAATGGAGTCGAGAATTGATCTCCAAAAAAAAAAAAAAAAAAGAAGGACCTATAGGGCACTTGGCCAACGAAACAGGGGCTAATCCCAAACTACTGAGCTAGCGCGGATGGAGATAACTTTAATACATTGCAGAAACAAATGCGGCACCTCAAACCAAGATGAAGGGGAGCTCGAGAGGGTATATCACTCTCTATCCCCGGTTTACGGTTAACGATTTATGAAATTATTACATGAGCCGAAAGAAGATCTACTTTTTATAGAAGTTGGTTACATAGTTAATGTTTCAAACCTTTCCTCCGGGTTAAACTGCGGAGCCAGCAAGAAATAAAGGTGTTATATGGCCATTACCTTGTCGGTGTACTGCTGCCTGATGAAAGAGGCGCCTCCCGCCCTCTGCTTGACACACACACGTAGTTATATGACGATCTAATGGCCAAGAGGCGAAGAAAATCCGCAGTTCATAAACCCTCGGGGAAGGTTCGAGAACTTTCACGATTAAACCAGCCACACCCTCTCAATTTATTGGTCAATTTGAAAGGTTACACTCCAAATCGAAGAAGAAGGTTGTGGTAGGTTGAAAATTAATTACAGAAATTCGTGATTGGCAGAATTCAAAACTGGCGGAAGGAAAAGATAAATTAATATTGAATTTTCACGACCGCATTGTGGGGTTGCGGTAATAAGGCCCAGCAGGTATTAAGGCCTACTGTTTGATTTTCGTATTTGTCGCTTCTTTGGT
The DNA here is from genome assembly GCF_040414725.1 of Anabrus simplex. Taxonomy (NCBI): domain Eukaryota; kingdom Metazoa; phylum Arthropoda; class Insecta; order Orthoptera; family Tettigoniidae; genus Anabrus; species Anabrus simplex. Next base: position 349,760,640 of record NC_090268.1, on the reverse strand, counting down.
CGGTAGTGAACTTACACGTCTGTTTACTGTCAATGCCTGCTACCTGTTGGAGAAAGTGAGAACTCGGCCCTCCTCAGTATTTGGTTACTATGCCAGAGTCAAGACTCGAGAAGGGGAGTTGTTCTCATTTTAATAACTTATCTTTGGAATGGGAAGTAAAAAAGGGAATGTTAGTGGTTGGATAGCATTAAAATAATATATGTATCTAATAGTGCATTAAATAAGTAATGAAACGGTGTATATTTTATCGCAAGATGATGCAATCGAAAACCCTCAAGATCACGATGCAGGAAATAAGGCCCACGCTTTGCAACATGCGGGCGTTTTTTCCTGCAGCTGCTACAAAAGATTTAGTTTCAATTTAATACAAAATATGTTAACCCAATGTTATTTTAGGTCGTAAAGTTGCATAAATATACCAAATAGACTAAATTATTTTAAATAAGCAACCAATTTTATATTTTTTTATCCAGTGTACACATTAGTATTGATTTAAATTTGAAGTCGAAGACATATTTTTACGCATGACTTTTGTATTAAGGATTACCGCGTTGGTCTCAGGGTAGCATGCTAGCTCCTCGGCCTCGATTCGATTCCCAGTATTGACACGTAATTTAGAAAAGCCAGAAGGCCAGGAGATCTGGAATGGCGTTATCTCAGCGTCGTGAGAACAATTGTGAGTAGTGGCATCGGTCAAAAAACCAAGGGAAGCGTTAGGCTTCGGCCACAGTGCAAGTGGCGAGCGGAGCGTTGCGTTGTGTGGCGGCATAGATGAAACTCAAACCTGCGTTAGCAAATGCATGTGGCCATAGTACCAGCGGAGCGTCATTTTGGACCGGAAGTTGGTTCAAGGACAACGCTACCCGCAGCTAGCCGCTGACTCCTGTTTGAGATTTCAGCTGCGCCGCTCGCAGTGACCGTTACTGAATTATCAAAAGAAGAGATATAATAATTTCGTGTGCCTATTTCTAGCCGAGTGCAACCCCTGTAAGGCAGACCCTCCGACGAGGGTGGGCGGCATCTGCCATGTGTAGGTAACTGCGTGTTAATGTGGTGGAGGATAGTGTTATGTGTGGTGTGTGAGTTGCAGGGATGTTGGGGACAGCACAAACACCCAGCCCCTGGGCCATTGGAATTAACCAATAAAGGTTAAAATCCCCGACCCGGCCGAGAATCGAACCCAGAGCCTCGGAACTGAAGGTCAGTACGCTGACCATTCAGCCAACGAGTCGGACAAGCGAAGAGATGAAAGTGTGTGTTGGACTGACTATAAACGACAAGGAAGATTGTTTTCAGAATTAAATGTTATCTTAAAGTAAATTAGTTTTTTAAATAAGTGAAAGGGAAGTTAAAAATGACTGTCTGAAAATTAAGTGTTTTTTGAATGTTTTTGTGATTTGAATTTCAAGAATTCTGTAATTAGTGGTTATGGTTAGTTTTTAAAGCACATTCGCTTAGTTTTCCGGAGTAAGATGAGAGGAAATTATGCATCCTGTAACTTTTAAAGAGGAAAATTCAGATCTCCTAACTTTAACATGGTGAAATGTTTCATATTATATTTTCAAATTTAAAATTTCAACATAATATTTTTGAATTAATGAACATGTCGTTTAAAACTTCTTACCTACAAAACATGCCATTTCCTCTTCCAATTTGACCTCGTAATTGCCCATAGAGATGAGGTTAAGGTATTCTTCCACTGCGGGCCTTAATACATGTTAGAGCAGGAAATAAGGCCCAATTACATTAATTACATAATTGTGCTATGTGAGAACCACGGATACATGCACAAGTATTTATTTGTGATATCTGGTGAAAAGATATATCAAAGAATATTTTTTGTCTGAAACAAATTCTTGTATCTCTGTCACTTTAAGAGCAAACGGCAGTCTATCTGTAAGTGGGCCTTACTTGCCCGCTTACGTTATATAGGTTTAGTATTTTGATTCGGTGAGACGCTTGGTATGAGTTGACACTGGGGACACATTAAACGACCATAAGTAGTACCGTTTGAGCCTCCTTGGCTCAGGCGGTCAATCGCCGCTCAATTCTGTGGTTCAAATCCCGGTTACTCAATTTGAGATTTGTGTTGGACGAAGCGGAGGTAGGACAGGCTTTTCTACGGGTAGTCCGCTTTCCCTGCCATATTTTATTCCAGCAACACTCTCCAATATTATTTTATTTTATCCGTCAGTCGTTAAACGCCATTATACATTTCTCAACCAAATGTTCATCATAGTTCGTTTTCAGATGTTCCTTTTCCTGATTATTAGAGTTATCGTAGGCAACGCATGTTGCACATAAATCCTTCTCAGGCACAAAAAAAAAGATAAATTGTATTCTTGCGTTAACACACGATGAAACACTGCATAGCTCACATGAGGTTCCTTCCTTTGCTTCGTAGACGGCAACATAATCTCTGTGAATATCATAAAGTTACCTGTTTCCATTTATAAATTGCCTTGAAGTGTTAGCCCGGGTGTAATGGCTTTCAATTTTAGGTATACCTTCAATATGCTGCCGAATACCTGCACGTATACCTGGATCCATTGTTTTCTGTTTGCCATGTTTTCCTCTTTTATCTGCCTCAAGTAGAGTCTCCGACTTTATTACCTTTCTCCAGAACTGTTATGATTGGCCGATTATTAATATCCAGGGTGTTCTTAAAAAGTTTTACAAACGCGAACTTCTTCACAATTCAGGCAAAAATAAAATGCATTATTATGTTGCTGTGGAGGACTGTTGCCTCCAGCACGAGTATAGCCATACCTGGGAACAATAGGCTTCATAGAACTGGCAATGAATTTCCGCTGGAGTTGTATCACGTAATGACCAGCAGGCCGAAAACAGTTGCACGAGGATACTGCCCTTGTGGCGATAGAGGTATGATCCCTCGCTGAGTCCGAGGGAAAAACCAACCCTCGAGGGTAAACAGATTAAAAAAGAAAGAAAGAAAGAAAGAAAGAAAGAAAGAAAGAAAGAAAGGAAAAACACGATTCTATCTATTTCGATGTGATAAGACTATATAAAATGGCGGTGAATTGATATGTTCGTACGTGGTCCTAACCTATCTATGATAACGCGACCGCCCTTTCCTATCCAAAAAATTTCCTCTTGGACCAATCACGTGCGCAATTCTCTACCGTCAGCTATAGGACTGGCTACGGTTTGTACAGTACAGTAAAATTTCGTAAAAAGGGCTAGAATATTGGACTGCGCTCTACGCAAAATGGCACAGTGTTTTTGAGATGGGCCTCACTTACCGCTTCTTGTACCGTTTTTCCATTGTGGGGGAAAGTCTAGATCGGGCTAACTGCACATGAAGTTACTGTAAGATGTTGCGCAAGATGGGTCTAAGAGACATTTAATTTCTAGCTGGTTGCATTTGTTCGGGGAAAAAATAAAATAGGGGCAGCAGTACCACCTGTCATATTAAATGCTTTCGTTATTTCCGTATTTTTTCTGCAGTCTTCATTGTACCACCCAGTACTTGTAAGTAGCCTTCTTCCATGCACACGCATCCTCTGTCCTGCTCTTCTTATGGCATATTTCTATAAATTCTATTGTGGCATATATTTGGTTGTTTTCAATTGTTTGTCCTATTCTTATCTACATGACTGACTGGTTGAAAGAGTGTTGCGTTAATTAATTAATTCATTCTATTTTTTCCTATGAAAAATTTTCCATCTCTCTCTCTTCCGAATAGTAAGGTAATCCAAACGAAGGTTCTGGCAAATTTCTTCCTTACCTAAATATCTGCGTGCTAATGAACTATACTTCTTACAGGAACCGTTTTAGGCTATTGCTATCACTGTCCTGAATGTACGCTTATACTTAAACAGGAACTCACCGAGCTCGATAGCTGCAGTCGCTAAAGTGCGGCCAGTACCCACTATTCGGGAGATAGTAGGTTCGAACCCCACTGTCGGCAGCCCTGAAAATGGTTTTCCGTGGTTTCCCATTTTCACACCAGGCAAATGCTGGGGCTGTACCTTAATTAAGGCCACGGCCGCTCCCTTCCCACTCCTAGCCCTTTCCTGTCCAATCGTCGCCGTAAGACCTATCTGTGGCGGTGCGACGTAAAACAACTAGCAAAAAAAAAAAAACAGGAACTCTAACTCTTTGAAAGGATACAGTTTTATTCTTACAGAATATTTGCTTCCATATAAATTCTCTCTCTCCAATAATTCTATAAATAACAGAAAGAAATACCCGACTTTCATCTCAGTTTAACATATGTCATACTCGAGCAGTTTGTATTCCTCTGTGGGACGACCTAACACATGTTCCCGAACTGCACGAGGAAAAGAGAGCGTGCAAAACTGTCACCACATTTGACATGATATATGTACCCCGTAGCTCTGAAGTACTTTATTCTGTAGTGTGAACTTGTATTGATCGAACAACTTTCCTGCAGTGGTCCAAGCAGGAGAGCAAGGTGGGACATCTCTACACAGTAGAGATCAACAAGTGCATGATCTCGAATACCGGTTGGATGAATAAAAATCTAAGTGAGAGGCAGAAGAGAATGTTTTCAAAATTGTAGTAAAATAGTATGTAAGATTGCATTGACTCATTTACAGATATCAGCTTACAACCGTAGTGTGCTTCATTTTATTCTTCTGTTTCTTCACATTCTTCCCCTTTTAATTTCTGGAGACCTTTCGAAATATACATACATACATTATCATTGAAGACTGTTATGCCTTTCAGCGTTCAGTCTGCAAGCCTATGTTAATATACTAAACTTCGCCACAATCCTATATTTGCGACTATGACAGTGGTCTTATTTAGTACTATGCCTCTTATCTTTAAATCGTTAAAAATTGAGTCTAACCATCGTCGTCTTGATCGCCCTCTACTTCTCTTACCCTCCATAACAGAGTCCATTATTCTCCTAGGTAACCTATCCTCCTCCATTCGCCTCACATGACCCCACGAACGAAGCCGGTTTATGTGTACAGCTTCATCCATCGAGTTCATTCCTAAATTGGCCTTTAACTACTCATTCCGAGTACCCTTCTGTCATTGTTCCCACCTGTTTTTACCAGCAATCATTCTTGCTACTTTCATGTCTGTTACTTCTAACTTATGAATAAGATATCCTGAGTCCACCCAGCTTTCGCTCCCGTAAAGCAAAGTTAGTCTGAAAACAGACCGATGTAAAGATAGTTTCGTCTGGGAGCTGATTTCCTTCTTACCGAATACTGTTGATCGCAACTGCGAGCTCACTGCATTAGCTTTACTACACCTTGAATCAATCTCACTTAATATATTACCATCCTGGGAGAGCATACAAGCTAAATACATGAAATTATCGACCTGTTCTAGCTTTGTATCACCAATCTGACATTCAATTCTGTTGAATTTCTTACCTACTGACATCAATTTAGTCTTCGAGAGGCTAATTTTCATACCATACTCATTGCACCTATTTTCAAGTTCCAAGATATTAGGCTGCAGGCTTTCGGCACAATCTGCCATTAAGACCAAGTCGTCAGCATATTCCAGACTGCTTACTACATTTCCACCTAACTGAATCCCTCCCTGCCACTTTATACCTTTCAGCAGATGATCCCTGTAATCTACGAAGAGCAAAGGTGAAATGTTACAGCCTTGTCTAACCCCTGTAAGTACCCTGAAGCAAGAACTCATTCTACCATCAATTCTCACTGAAGTCCAATTGTCAACATAAATGCCTTTAATTGGTTTTAATAATCTTCCTTTAATTCCATAGTCCCCCATTATGGCGAACATCTTTTCCCTCGGTACCCTGTCATATGCTTTCTCTAGATCTACGAAACATACACACGACTGCCTATTCCTCTCGTAGCATTTTTTCAATTACCTGGCGAAAACTGAAAATCTGAACCTGAAAGCCCCTCTGTGGTCTGAAACCACACTGGTTTTCATCCAACTTCCTCTCAACGACTGATCGCACCCTCCCTTCCAAGATGTCGGTGAATACTTTGTCTGGTATACTAGTCAATGAGACATCTTGATAGTTGTTGCAATCCTTCCTGTTACCTTGCTTACAGATAGGTGCAATTACTGCTTTAGTTCAACCTGAAGGTACCTTACCAACACTCCATGCTATGAAGCCATTTCATCCCTGCCTTCCCACTATACTTCACCATTTCAAGTCTAATTTCATCTATTCCTGCTGTTTTATGACAATGGAGTTTATTTACTATCCTTTCCACTTCCTCAAGCGTAATTTGGACCAATATCATTTTCCTCCTCCCCATGAGGAAGATTTCCATTTACGTTGACAAGGTGTTCAAAATATTCCCTCCACCTCTGCAGTGATTCCCTGGGATCCTTTTTCCCTCCCTTCCTAAGATTCTTTATTACTGTCCAGAAAGGTTTCCCTGCTGCTTGATCTGTCCTTTCCAGGTTATTACCAAAATCTTCCCACGACTTCTTTTCGGATTCAACAACGATTTGTTTCACACTGTTTCTTCCATTTACGTACAAATCCCTGTCTGCCTCGGCCCTTGTTTGGAGCCATTTCTGATAAGCCTTCCTTTTAGTTTTACAAGCTGCTCTCACTTCATCATTCCACCAAGATGTTCGCTTTTTACCATCTTTACTCACAGTTGTTCCCAGGCATTCCCTTGCTGTTTCTACTACAGCATCCCTGTATGCCACCCATTCTCATTCTATATCCTGAACCTGCTTAGTCTCCACTATTCGAAACTTCTCACTAATCATATCCATGTACTTCCGTCTAATTTCCTCGTCCTGGAGGTTTTCAACTCTTATTCGTTTGCAGACAGATTTCACTTTCTCTACCCCAGGCCTAGAGGTACTTAGTTCACTACAGATGAGATAGTGGTCTGTATCATCGAAAAATCCCCGGAAATCTGGTACATTCCTAACAGAATTTCGTGAATTCGAAGTCGGTTTAGATATGATCTATTATTGATCTGGTACCCCTAGCCTCCCATGTGTAGCGGTGAATAGCCTTATGCTTGAAGAATCTATTCGTAACTGCTAAACCCATACTAGCACAGAAGTTCAGAAAACGCTTTCCATCCCCATTAGCTTCCATATCTTCCCCACATTTACCAATCACCCATTCATAGCCTTCAGTTCTATTTCCAACTCTCGCATTGAAATGGCCCATTAGCACTATTCTATCCTTGCTGTTCACCCTAACCACGCTGTCACTCAATGCTTCATAAAACTTGTCAACTTCGTCCTTATCTGACCGTCACATGGTGAATACACTGAGACAATTCTCGTCCTAATTTCTCCAACTGCCAATTCTACCCATATCATTCGCTCATTTACGTGCCTAACAGGAACTAGGTTGCGTGCAATGGTATTCCTGATAAACAGCCCTACCGCACACTCTGCCCTTCCCTTTCTAACACCCGTCAAGTACTCTTTATAATCTCCTATCAATAGACTGTTACTGTTGGAAAGACTGGAGCATTTATTGGAAAGTGATACATCTCTGTTAGTTCTGATACGAAACATACTCACAGAAAACTACGTACAGATTGATGACAATCTGAAAAAAATCTATCCCAATAGAGCAAACGACTGGAGTGCTTCAGGGGTACCCATCCTGTTTAACATAGCGACCATGGACTCAATGACAACAGTAAATTCCAGTAACGTAAAAAATATATATGTATGTTTACGTGGATGACATGGCGATTTCGTCATCATCTCATGCAGATCTGCAAACAGCCTTCAATAGGTTAGTGGAATGGGCCGGCAGAAACGACCTACAGCTGAATGCAAATAAGACAGTAGTTATGCCATTCAGACGAGGGGAAAGAATTGCATCACATGACACAATTTATTATAAGAACGAAAGATTAACGACGGTCGCATCCTTTAAATACCTCGGAATGACGCTACAGACTACAGGAATCTCATTCACACTTCACATCAAGGACAAGGTCGCAACTGCGATAATAGCAATGACCGACATCTTACACTTAAGGAAACTCTCAGTGGATACAGCGATAAAGCTATTCAGAGTGAAGATCTCGCTTGTTGTGAGTTACGGATTACATCTAATATGGGACCATCTTTATAAGAGCAATCTTCTGGAATTGGAAAAGATATAGGCAATGTATCTAAAAAGAGTACTCAGCGTATCTAAATTTATTTGGTATATGAGCTGGTGAGAGAAAGGTTCTTTATAGAGGATCTTCGAGAATGGATGCTATTACATTCTACATCTGGGTATCACAGTGCGTTAAAAGAACTACATGACAAGAAGAAAGAAGTATGGAGCACGTTTTACACCACGGATGCTATGATGACTCAAGATTGGCAACGTTCAAATTACGACCTGCGACATATCATGACGCGATTCGCTGTGCATGGATTCCATCACAAAATATGCGACAAGACAAGACATCACGACCCTACTAATGATTGTACTTGCAAATTGTGCAAGAAACAATGCGATCGCTGCCATCTTCGAGAGTGTACGGGAAGAACAACGTCGTTGATCTCATTTTGTAGTGAATGAGCAATGTACGATGTTGTATTTATTTCTTGGCCATTGGATGCATTAAATTCTATTGTTATAATCTCTTATCTCTTCCTCGTTATCTTCTCTTACCCAAATATCAGTTACTCCTAGCAGCCTCGAAAATATCTTCATAAAATATTTTAATGAAGGTAATTTGAGAAATCTCTTTGATAGTGTTACACCAGCCTAAATCAAGGTCCACATTTTTGTACATTGACCATTATTTCACACGATCATCTGCAAGTGTAATGTGCCACCAGCGCTAGTTAATGGTATCGAAAGATGGACTCTAGAAGACTTTATGAATGTACCGGCAGCAGGCCTTTGAAATGTGGATAGAAATAACTTATAACTAGAGTCCGGATTATTAGGTTCTGATAGGTTGGAATGCAAACATACTTTAGCCAGTAACAAGTATACCCTACACTGTACAACGGTTATGCTATGAGATTTGCATAGATATTAGGAGTACAGCCTACAGAACTCCTTGAATTGATGCTACTCTTCCTACATTATGGTACAACGGGTTGCATGACACTTCCTACAAACCAAATTACTTTGCATTCTAACCTATTACCACCTAAAACTTATAACCACTTGTTGGCATGTTTTCAGGTTGAGGTTCTTATTACTGAGAAAAGTTCTGGTCATTTTCAACATTGCTCTTCCCGCTTCTATTCAACATCGGATTTCCATCCGGAAATTTACATTTTTTACGGTCACACAACCTAAGTACCTAAGGCAAACCTTCTTTTCATTAATTTGGCGCTCATCAGCGTAGTAATGGCATGGCTTCTCTACTTAAGTATTCCGGAGAGCTGACATCGACAGGGTCACAACCTCGTCATGATGATGTTCTGTAAAAATTAAAAATACTGAAGAAGTAAAAGATAGCAAATTGATAAACTAAAAGATAAAAAATGTAGTGAAGAAAATAATAACAGCAACAACAAATTTGATATAGAAAGAAGATAAAACATGCCATAACTAATACAGCAAACGTTGTCATCAATGGCGGTTCGTGTCTTTTTACTCTGGCAGGGCTGTACCGCCATCTTTTCCCCCTCCCAATCGATCTACTTTTCAATGACCAGGATCGCGATATTTTTGGATGAATAATAATAATAATAATAATAATAATAATAATAATAATAATAATAATAATAATAATAATAATAATAATAATAATAATAATAATAATAATAATAATAATAATCCGATGACACTGGACGAATAAGAATCTGTTTCTTGCACTGCAACACTAAATAATTAATTAACTATGCTACAGTGGTATTTATACACGCACATCAAGTTAATAGCCACTGCAATCATGACTACTATGATAGTGCACTATTTCACTGATCACAATCACAAGCGACAATAACGACATGCACAAAAACAAATAACCAGTACACGCCCGAATTTTCTCGTCTTCCCAAAATCTCAAAGCATGAAGACGTATTTAACAATTCGAACAACCTACAAATAGTGCCGTCACCTTATGGTTTTATTTTGAAGCTTTATTTTAGCTTCTTTATAAAAATTAGTTGTTTCACAAAATGAAAGTGACTGAGGTATGAGCGATGCTAGTAATGCCATTCCTTCTGCAGCCAGTCCCTGCTATGAATGGTGTGAAAATATTGCTCATAGGGTCGGTTGGTGCATGCATTTCAGTGGGCTTGGCTGACTGATATGTAATAGCAACTTCTGGCTCGGTGAGGAAAGCAACGGGAAACTACATCACTCCTCATTTTCCTAGTACGCCTCTTCAGTGATGCCTAGGCCATCTATGACAGCTGATGGCGGAGCTGTTGAGGATCCAACCAGCCTTCGGGCTGAGGACTAAACATACACAGTATAATGGAATTCATTATTTTGTAAACAATTTTGGAATTAATCTCTAATAAGACATGGGGGGGGGGCTAGGTACATTGTAATGTGGTTGGCGATATTGCTGCAGGCTCCGCTGGACAGACCATACAGCCGCCTGCACTCTTCCTTCCTCCTGACAAGCCGATATCGTCCTTCCAGGCTTCCCCCACACCCCGCACACTTACTGAAGTCTACGAACCTACTATGGGTTCTCCTGCCAGAGCCCGACCGCCTTAAGAGTAAAGAGAAAACATCGTGCTTGCTGTACGGCTGCCACGATCTGAAAGCCTTCGCCAAAATTATAAAGCGAACTATTTACAGCCAAAATAATAAAGATAACATTATGTAACTGAATACCACACCACCACAAGATCGACTTCGCTACATTTGTCCATCTCTTTATGCAGTCAGCTACAGAGTGAAATTATGCAAGGTAATTTTGAAAAGGCAGTGGGGCGGCGCCCAAAAGCCCTTCATGCACGAACCGCCACTGGTTGTCATAGCACTGGACAAACCTAAAGTGAGGGAACTTTGAATAATGAACCGTAGACGTACGTTGAAGAATGCACAGAGGGAACATGATGAACTCGAATATAAGAAGTTAATAAATAAAGTCAACATTAAAGCAAGAATGCCCAAAGAATACTACATGAACGAAAGAAGTGGAAGGTGATATTAAAGTGGGAAAATTTGATGCAGCACATAGATCTATAAGAACCAGCTTCAGTGAAGAAATGGAGTCAAACTGATGAGATATGAAATGGAATAACTGAGCATTTCCAATTGATTACACATATTTTGCCAACAGGTGAAAGGAATGTACAGAAAACCTGTACAATGGAGAAGATCTTGTGGAGTACATTAACCCCAGAGAAAATGAAGCACAAATACCCGAAACAAGTGCGGTATATTGAGATCATAATTTTCAAAATCTGTACTGAATTAAAAAAAATAAGGCAGCAAGATTTGATGGCGTTACAGTTAAGATCATTATTCAGCGCTGTCGACCACGCAGTGAAATTAGTTTACAAGTTAGTTAGAGAAATGTATAATAGTCAATATCCCTGGTGACTTAGGAAAAACACAGACTAATTTTTCAAATTCCAAAGAACATTTCTAAAAATTTAAAACCCACTCAGTTCTTGTCTCCCACCTTTCTAAGATTCTCGCCCGAATTCTGTTCAGGAGAACAGACGATATTTTTTTGTTTCAGGAAGTAAACATAAACGAGGAAAGCTATTTTAGCCCTAAAGTTCATATATATCTATACTAATATTATAAAGAAGAAAAATGTGTTTGTTTGTAACGAATAGGCTCAAAAACTACTGAACCGATTTTAAAAATTACTTCACCTATAAGAGCTACATTGCCAGTGAGTAACATGGGCTGTATTTTATTTTCAAAACAATTCGAGGTTGGTGGCGACGACGGGAAATATAAAAATATTAAAATAATAGGTTAATATAAACAAAATCGAATTTGTCGTACAAGGACGAGACAAAGCTCATTTTAAGCCCCTTGACGCAAAGAACAAAACTCGGTAAAACCTTCGGGCCCGAAGACCAAGTATTAAGGCCCTAAAACCAACCGTTATGGAGATAATGGAACCACACTCTCACTGCTCTAGGAATCTGATAAAGAAACGAACGGCCGTAACCATGGCAACGTCAGCTCCAGGATTCTACAGCAGCTAGATTATGCATGTACGTTTGGGCATAGCTGGCAACCAAAATTGATACACGTATGACTTACTCTCTGGAAAATATAAACTGTTGTGTAAGACGCTCATAGCACTCCTTTGGGCGTGGATGGAAAGGGAGTGAAGTATAAAAAGAATAGCCCCCGAGATCTCCTTAGAACAGCGACCAGCGGTTGTCGACGGGCCTCCGTTTTTACGTACTGGCTTAGGTTTCAGCATTTTGCGGAGTCTTTTACCTATAGTTTAAACTGTTTTCCATCAAATAAAGGAGTAGTAGGATCACTGATGTTATTAGTGCCGATATTTTAGCCCACTTTTACGATCATTGTAACCATAAAAACCTATATACTGTACACAATTGTCAAGATGGTGCACCCATGACTTGAAAAAATTTCTCAACATTTATACTCAGATACATTATATGATGTGCGACATGAGAATTATAATTCTTGATAATTATAGTAGATGCTTTTATGCATCGCGTATTTCCTTGATCATTTGAAATAGCTACGAAATGTCGAATCAAACAAATACATTCAATAACATTTATATTTGTGGAACTACCTAGCAGAAGTATACTTACACTAAACCTGCAGCTTTGTGAAGGGAGCAGGTATATCTAGCTTGGAATGAAGGAAAAACATGGTAGCGAAAGATCTTAGAGGTCGACGCTAATTAGGAACTAATATTTAGAGGCCCCATGAAGAAAAGAAAAGAAGATACACTATAATTACAAACATGACAAAAATTCCTACGTACTTAAGTAAATGCACCAGTGATATAAATATCTAATGAAGTCAGTCACACCGATAGTATGAGTAACTAAAGCCAGTTTCTGATAACCCGTACGAAGAACGGGTACTTCTGCTAGTATATATGTATATAGCCTCCGTTTACTTGCAAGAGTCATTTGACAATGTGGTAAAATATTCTATATACTGAAAACGATTGAAATTGTTACATTTGCGCATTGTATAAAGACCAGACGGCCATTGCCAAAAGAGGCAATGCAATAAGAGAGGCAAAGGTCAGAAAGTTGTTAGGCAGGATTTATTAATACATCCAGTGAGACTCAATAGCGTACATACAACTAGTGAATTAGCTTCGAGATAAAGTCAGTGTATGAGTTAAGATCCAAAGTGGAAACATTGATATGTTGAGGTATGCTAATGATATAGCAATACTAAGAGAAAGTAAATATGACTTCAAGTCAGTTTTCTCCAAACTCCAATTACTACATGAAAATCAATGCCAGTAAATCTAAGGTAACGTTCTTCGACAGAAAGGAGATACCGGCAACAGATTGAATATTAAGAAACCATGATCTTGAAGAGGTGAACAACTTTTCCCTTTCATCTGGGCTGTAAATTTACAATTGAATGGAGAATTAAGGCTGATGTCACTATTCGAATATTTCAGGCCGAAATAATATTTCTTCCAAAGTAAGTCTCCTAACATCCAGTACCCAACAGCTTGAGTACTGAGGTTAGGATGAATCGTGCCGTTAATAGCACTCTAAATGTTAGTACTGTATTGCATATTCACGCCACTGACTCAAATTGCGCCATTGCTGATGGAATCTTATGTTTACAGTACACCATGTCTTGTGGTATTGGCTAGAACAAATTTGTTACTTACATTGACCTGTCTCAGTCTCATCCTTTACTTTGACAACATGAAAATGACTGTGGTATGAGAGATGCTAGAAATGCCATTTTGTACGCAGCCAGTTCCTGTTATGAATGGTGTGAAAATGTCGCTCAATGTGTCGACTAGTGCGTGCACTTCAGTGGGCTTGACAGACTGATATGTAATAGCATATTCTGACTCGTAGAGGAAAGCAACAGGAAACCACCTCACTCCTCATTTCGCTACCACGCTTCTTCAGTGACTCCTAAGTCATCTAAGACAGCTGATTGTGGAGCCGTAGAGGATTCAAGGAGCCTTAGGGGTGAATGCTCCACATACAGTCTCAACGTACATGTTTAATTTTTAGCGTGTGTAATGAACCTTCAGTATATGCCAAACATCTTAAATATTCAATATTTTCAACACACAGACCGTTTTTAAATTGAATTAATTAATTTTCTGCCAATGTATTAGGCCTATTTATTGGGGGCTGCTAAGTCGTGCTATGAATCCGTACATAGTTCCACTAGAAGGCCCAAGTTCGTTTACCCATCCGAAATTAGAGAAATTTACTAACAAGATATCTACTATATTTCTAGAGATGCACGTAGCCCTGGTGTCAACGCATCCTACCAAATTGATTCCTGCAAGCAAAGGTGACCGTATACACAGCTAACCACTCTGCCCCACTTAACGCAGAGTTTACAGAGAGTGGAAAACTTTAACATTTTTTTTAAAAGTGCTATTTTTCGGGGCGTAGACCTATAGAGATCTCTTGTCCCTACTTGCACTATGTGATTTGAACCTGTTTGTAAGTAGAATGGAGGAAGTGTAGAGTGTTGAATGTGAGGAAAGGACGGCACGAATACCCAGGCCAGGTATTTTAATTATTTACAATTACAAACCCCTGACCCAGCCGGAAATCGAATCCGGGGCCGCCGTGTGAGAGGCGGACGCGTTGCCACCTACACCGCGGGGCCGGACAAGCCTTTAACTTACTTCATTTTATTTTGTGTTTGTAAATTTATTGTAATTATTTTTCAGCATTGGAAACATTGAAATACCAACATACAATGTATCATAAAGTTTGTCATAAAGGAAATTTCCCAGTTCATTTCATCTAATTCCATTAGAGAGAGGCAACGATTATAAGTGCTATATTTTCCATTTCTTTGAGTGAGAGTTTTCCCAACAAAACCATTTCTGATTCATTTCGAGGGTTCAGATAATATTTTTTTTTTTTTTTGCTAGGGGCTTTACGTCGCACCGACACAGATAGGTCTTATGGCGACGATGGGATAGGAAAGGCCTAGGAGTTGGAAGGAAGCGGCCGTGGCCTTAATTAAGGTACAGCCCCAGCATTTGCCTGGTGTGAAAATGGGAAACCACGGAAAACCATTTTCAGGGCTGCCGATAGTGGGATTCGAACCTACTATCTCCCGGATGCAAGCTCACAGCCGCGCGCCTCTACACGCACGGCCAACTCGCCCGGTCAGATAATAATTAAAGTCAAAGATATTTTTCCAGTCAGTTCAACCTGCAAGCACTTTTTTAGGTTTGGAATATCTCAGTATAAGAAGGCAGGAAAAGAGGCGAGGTCGTTATTATTTACGCGTCTGTCCTATGCGTGCCCCTGTGCTCTACCAAGCTCCCGTTTTGTTCGCCATCGAGCCATGTCCAGTTTGCTAATTCGATTCTCGCGTTGGAGATTCTATGCTCTGCCGCCCATTACCTGGGAGCGTAGAGCTTCTCCTGCTCTGCTGGGTCACGAAACTTGATAACCTGGAGGATTATTTAGATATAATTATTACTATGGTGCGTATTTTGATGCAGCAATAAATTAGACTGCAATCTTAATAAACAAGGAACAAGTATCCTCCTGACCCACAACTTAAGGTTTGTATACTACAAATAATACCACCAGTCAGCATATGAGCTGAGAATTTGTTATTGTCAATTATTAGAAGAATTGTCTGACTCGTTGGCTGAACGATCAGCGTACTGGCCTTCGGTTCAGGGGGTCCCGGGTTTGATTCCCGGCCGGGTCGGGGATGTTAACCTAAATTGGTTAATTCCAATGGCACGGGGGCTGGGTGTATGTGTTGTCCTCATCGTCATTTCATCTTCATCACGACGCGCAGGTCACCTACGGGTGTCAAATATAAAGACCTGCACCTGGCGAGCCGAACCCATCCTGGGATATCCCGGCACTAAACGCCATACGACATTTCATTTCATTAGAAGAATTCAAGTATATAAGTTATCATCAGACACTAGCCAAGAAATACACGGAGTGGCCAAAAGTCACGGGAACGTGTGTCCCATGTATGACCCCTGAGCCTTGCGGCTAACTGCGGCGTAGCTGAGCAGTCCGCCATAGATACTAGTGTCGCGAAGATGGCAAATTAACCGACTTTGAGCGTGGGATGATCATCGGCGCAGGGCATATGGCACACTGTGGAGATTACATGCGAATTCGGATTTCCGAGGTCAACAGTATCGAGGGTGGATCTTCAAAATCGCACAGAGAATATTACCAGCCGCGTAAACCGCTGCACGGAAATGTGCTTAACGAATGGACATCACGTCACCGCCGCAGAACCATACTGGGCGCTCAACGGGCTATGAGCCAGATCACCGTTCAGTTTAACGTTGGGAGTGAGGAACCCATATCTACCAGGACTGTAAGGAGGCAACTGCACCGCATAGGCTTCACCAGCCGACGACCAGCTCGTGTCCCTTTGCTGAGACCTCGAAATAGAGCTCAACGACGTGCATGGGCCTGCGAACATCGGCAATGTACCATGAAACAGTGGCGGCGTGTGGTATGGTCCGATGAATTCCGGTTCCAGTTCCAGTTGTATCGGGCTGATGTGCGCGTGAGAGTGTGGCGTATTACTCATGAAGTAATGGATCATGCGTTCAACAAGGTTCTGTCCAGGCGGGAGGCAATTCAGTTCTGGTCTGAGCGGCGTTCTCACGGTAACAATTAGGCGTCATTGTCCGGCTGCAGGGAGCGCTGACAGGTGCACGTTCTGTGGACATTCTTTTAGACCATCTGCATCAATTTCGGGCCCTAGAATACCCTGATGGAGATGCCGTGTTTGAACAGGACAATGCACCACGTCACCGCTCTGTGGTGGTACGCAGGTGGTTGGAGGACCACTCCAGTGAAGTTACGACCATGGATTGGCCCTCCAGATCCCTCGATCTTAATCCAATCGAGCATTTATAGGATGCTGTGGATGATGGTGTACGCTCCATGAACCCCGCACCAACTGCACAAGACTAATTCTGGGTAGCAGTGAGCGATGCATGGGTCCAGATCCATCCAGAACGATTCCAACACCTTGTAGAGTCGATGCCTCGCCTTATTGCTGCTGTTTTGAGGGTTCTTGGAGGGTCAATTCAATATCTACAATTGTTTCTGTATAAAATAAATGGCGGTATAGACTGAGGGGATTTGCTAACCAGAATTCATTTTATCGTAAATAAATCAAACTTACTTAGGGGAAAAAGTTTTTACAATCCCCTATCTAATGTATTAATTTTTTTAAATCCCCGTTAGTGAGAATGTGTTCTGCATTTACTACGCTAGTTAAGAACCACAACTAAAATTTTTCAATATCCCCATCAGAGTTCATAATTTGCCTACTAAATAATATCAGTAAATATAAGTAAAAAGTTCTTTACAAAAGCAATATAGTATAAAAAGGAAATAGAATTAACTATGCAAACTCATTCAGAGCCATCACAATAAATTTCAACAGTATGTAATCATTGGTTCATTATTTAATTAAATTAATCAATTATGCATCTTATTTGTATTCAAAACTCCGTGCCTGCAGATTTATACATCTGTGTACATATACACTATGTAACTTAGAGAAGTAATAGTTAATAATTGTTAATCTAAAGTCAAATCTTATCCTGATTTTTGTATGCAATTTCTTTAAACCGGCTTGAGAGCACCAATGTGTAAAATAAACTTCTCCAGGGGAGGGACTTGAGCAAGCACGCTACGGTGGCACTGGCTGAAACCGATGGAATGTTAATGTTTGATGCTCATTTCTGGGCCGGAACAAGCCACGTGCAGATTTAGCAACACGGTCTTGTAAAGCCCATTTGAATTTGCCCGCGAAGCGATCTGATTGGCTAATTTCAGGGGTTGATAAAATGACAACGGCGTGAAATATCGACGGTTCTTTTTCGAATTGCCAACGGCCCTAGTCGAGTGGAAACACCGGATCCCGTGAGATCTCCGAAGTTAATCAACATTGGGCGTGGTCAAGATTTGGATGGGTTGCCACGCGCTGTTGGTGGAGGTTAAGGAAATGGAGGAGCGGAAAGGAACTGGCCACCCTACCGCACGTAAACACCTGTGCGGAGGTTCGGACCTGCCTTCGGGCAGAATACCCCCGCTTTTTTAAATTATCTTACCGGTATGACCAACCCTCTAACGCTCATGTACTCGGTTCATGTTGTTTTCGACCACCCTGTATGTAAATTCTTCCGCTGTACGACAAGCAATCGTGGATATGTTTTGGGGTGTAGACGACGAGATAACGAGTACAGGTTATTTGGTTGTTTCCCTCTTACGACATATATGGGGTGCAGATAATGAATACACCCTTTCACTCCATCCACAGAAGAAATAAAATGTTCCACTATATAAAAATATATCATTTTCTCTTCCTTCCGCTTTGTTCACAATTCTAATTAATGGTTTCCCTTAAGATTACTCGCCTTTGTTTTGATGACAGCCCTTCTTTTTAGGTCCAATAATACAACCTGTGACAATAAAGTTCGGTGAATAGTCCTGTATTATCAACATAGATGAACAATGCACAACAGTGACTTTGATGTCCTTCGAAATAGTCCCCTCCCGTAACTATGCACTGCTGAGATCGGCGATACATGTCCTGGAAAGTTTGCAAGAAGGCTTCCTTTAGGATGGTGTTCAAAAGCCTCGTCACGTTTCGTTGGATGTCAGGAATATCGTCAAAACTCTTTCCTTACAAAGCGAGTTTGATGCGTGAATATTCGGCTTTGACCTTTTTCCGACGAGGGGATCCCGAAGAACGCCATTCCATGATTTGCTGTTTCATTTCAGGGTAGTACCTGAGACACCACGTGTCATCCTCAGTGACCATACAGTTCAAGAAATTTGGTGTCGCATCCGCCGTTTCAACAAAATCCTGTGATGCCTCTAAATGTGCTTGTTTCTGATCGCCAGACAAGACGAGAACACGTTTCCCTCTTCCCTAACTTCTGTGTAACAATTTGTCGCACGGATTCACGTTTAATCTGCAGTTCATCCGCTATCATGCGCATAGTTAGTCGCCGATCGTTCGTGATTAATGTCCTCGCCTTCTCGATGTTTTCAACACTGACGGCAGTCGTCGGTCTTCCGCTTCGGGGTTTGTCAGAAACACTTTTCCGGCCTCCTCGAAAACGGGCGAACCACTCGTACACACACTTCAAAGAGAGTACTTGATCTTCAAAAACACTTACCAGCATCGCTTGCGTTTCTTTCGGAGTCCTGCCAAGCTTAAAACAAAGCTGTACATTGATCCTTTGGTCGTTCATATCCCTGCTCGCAATTCAGAACCAACGCAATAAACACGCACTGTGTCAAACAAGTTTTACACGGCACACACACGATGCTCAACTGAACAACGTTGGGAGCAGGTGGTCAAAACCTGCTGCTACGAAGGAGCAGCGTTGTTTGTCGGCACTGTTGTCCGATCGACCGTTCTGACTTCATTTACCGAACTTGATTGTCACAGATTGTTCGCCGAACATTAATATCTTACAGAAACTTTCCTTTCCGTCCAACAAACTGGCGTCGTTCTTCCATTCTTATAACGTAGACCGGTTCCCTTGTTTTAGAGTCGGTTTTTTCAACGCAATATTGCTTGCGGTAATTGAAGGCCTCCCCGCAATAAGGATGTAACTAACAAATAAGTAATTTTTCAGAAGAAAATTCGTTCTTGGGGTTTATTTCATGGTATACACTGCTTGAACCAATAGAATATGAAAGTGTGTAAATGACTTCACATATTAAAACAATATTTTATCGTTATAACTTAAGTTTTAAAAAACAATGTATAAACATCGAAGTGTTACAGTGGATAATAATCTGCAAGTATATCTTACATTTGTATACAGGATGAAACAACGTGAACGGAGTATAAGAGGGTAACAGCGATGATCATACTAATAAGTAATTTGAAAAAAATTACTTCGATATCTCGCGCCGTTCTCAGATATCAGCTGTTGAATTTAGCCAATCAGATCGCTTCGCGAGTGAATTCAAATTGGCTTTAAGAGGTAGTGTTTCTAAATCTGCACGTGGCTTGTTGGGCTTGAAAACCAAGCCGAGAAATGAGCATCAAACACTAACACACCTTGAGCTTCAGCCAATGCCATCGTAGCGTGCTGGCCTTCTGACCCCAACTTGGTAGGTTCGATCCTGGCTCAGTCCGGTGATATGTGAAGGTGCTCAAATGCGTAAGCCTCATGTTCGTAGATTTACTGGCACGTAAAATAACCCCTGTGGAAAAAAATTCCGGCACCTAGGTGTCTCCGAAAACCGTAAAAGTAGTTAGTGGGACGTAAAACAAATCACATTATTATTATTATTATTATTATTATTATTATTATTATTATTATTATTATTATTATTATTATTATTATTATTATTATTATTATTATTATTATTATTACACCCTTATTCTGGGGAGTTCTTCAATTACAGATGGAGCTTCAGCCCAAAGAACTATTCACGTTAACGAAATAGATAAATGAAAAGTGTTTGACCTATTTAATTTTGTACAGTGGCCTACAATCCTAATAAGTCTGTAGGAGAATCGATGAAGGAAGCTTGTTTGCAAGAGCATACTGCACACTGCTCCTTTCAGAGCGGAACGTGCTCGCGAAAATAAATACCTCTTTTGTGATGTATATTTCCTTCGTATGTGGGGCTGTTTATAGGACAATGGAGACGTGCTGATAGCCGTCATTGAGCACGGCTGGTGCGCATGCGGGCCTTTGTGAGATCGAGAACGTGTTTCACAGCCATCAAGACGAGGTCTTTTGTCAAAATGTTCCGTCCATCTTCCCCTTGCATACTCGTCGAGACGCCGTAATGTATCTTGTTAACATCTACCAGTCTACGTCACTCTGTTCATGCCCTCGGAGTGAATACCTTCTTATCAGTACAAACAATATATCGCATATTTAAGCATGTGCCCAATGACGTAGGTTATATGAGATATAATAACTCTTTAGACGTAGCGCAAAACTGCGTGTCTCAAAATAAGTGACGATTCGTGGGATTCACAAGAGTTGGGACACAATGTTTTAGGTCTTTTACGCCAATCCTAGACTCGTCCCGCCGAAAAAATAACGTGTAAATGAAAATAGTGAGTTACTTAATACCCATTCCTCGTGCATATTTTTGGTGAAGGTCCTTTTTTATGTTCTAGTTTTATCATTCAATATTTGAGCTATACAAAGATCTTGTCGTAGTGGAAATGCCCTTGCAAGCAATCGTCCTTATAATTTAGAGTTTTAGTTTGTAAATATCTCAATTGATTTATTTCACTTACGACAACTGACACAGCACAGACAAATAACACTTAAGTATTAATTAGAAAAACATTTTGTAAGACATATCCAAGAACGGTATGCGCAGTAACTGCACACTACAACAACAGTAACTTGTGTTTTGTTCAGCCTGGCCGACACAATTGGAATACTAACAAGCACGAAACGTAAATCCGCTAAATTCCATCACCATAAATTTGCCGATATGTCGATAGATAAATTTTAAATAACTACCATATCGCTACATATCATTTATTTCCATGATTTCCTGCTAAAATCATCTCGAATCCACTAGGGCTAGTGAAAGAATTGCTTCACTGGAACCACTGCCTAGGTTCATTCTAACATAAAGAAAGCAAATATTTCACGAAAATGTACTCTTCTTCACATTATTTGTGTTTCTATTTTCACACAGTTTATATTTTTAGGAAGGTTTTCTTAGCAGGTGAAAGGGGGTTGTAAATTTCTTAGGGGGTTTATAGGAAATATTTTCGACCACGGAAGTGGTCTCAAAATCTTTGGGACCTGAGTCAGCGGTTTTCACCATAACCCCCTTCCTCTTCTCACAACGGTAAGTGAAAGTGTCGTGCTGACGAATTGAGGAGGAAATTTACCACTAGTATGTAACCATTGTTATGTTGCCATGAACATGCCTGCTAAATGCCTGCTTATGGAAGATGCGAATAAAAAAATTTCAAAAAATTTCGAAAATAATGTATAGTACAAAAATTACATGTGACGGTTTATAACATTTTATTATCATCAGCGAGATGTAATAATTACGTATTTTTGATAAAGAATATTACACGAAGTAACAATAATGAAGATCACATAAATAGTCCAAGTAGTCCAAGTAATACATCGGTCACGCGTGTCCGTTGGCTTCAACTTTGGCAGTACAATGGCAACTAAAATTTCAAAGCAAGCTATAGGACCTAGTTCAGTAGATGATTTTAATGTTGCTACGTGCAACAAATGACGATTTCACCTCGCTGAATGAGATGAATTTTATTTAAAAAAAGAAACATGAGAAATGTCTGCCTTACCCGAATCACATATCGAAATGTCCGGATCCATGGATAAATGGTTAGCGTGCTGACCTTTGGTCACAGGGGTCCCGGGTTTGATTTCCGGCAGGGTCGGGAATTGTAACCCTAATTGGTTAATTCCTCTGGAACGGGGAGTGGGTGAATGTGTCGTATTCATCATCATTTCATCCCCATCAAGACGCGGAGGTCGCCTACGGGAGTCAGATCTAAAGACCTGCATTCGGTCTCTCCGGAGGCCACAGGCCATTATTTATTTATTTATCACATATCTAAATTGGAAATGCCTACAACGAAGCATTCACCATCAAAATTTCTTAAATGCTATTCCCAATCCTCCGATAAGACTTCCATTTCGTCCAGACTTTTTCGTTTTCTCAGTATGGTTGTGGAAGGTGAAAGAATACGTACCTAGGGGGAACTTTATTAATTAATACAAGTTCCCCCATGATGAGGCTGCCACAAGGACAAAGTGTGTCGACTGTACAGTATTTTGTCTTCTAAGTTAGTGGTGAGTCTGCTAGTGTGCCATCACAAGGCTCAGGAATAAATTTGGAATGTGGCATGATGTATGCTTCTTCAAATGTTATATAGATGATTGCAGAGTATGGTTATTGAACCTCGTATTGCAGCGAGAGCGATGTCATGAAGTCGTGTACGACTGAGATCGAGAGATTCCCATAGCTGTGCAAGAAATGTAGTGATTGTGCCTCGAGTTCCGATCATGACTCCATGGACGGAGATGTTGTCTAGGTGATATTTGTCTTTATAGTAGTTTACGGTTAGCTGGTAAGTCTTCTTCGCGGCATCCACCTCGTCGGCCTGCCCAATGTGCGACTCGAAGTGTATTATGGGATCCAAGTTTAGACCTTGCTTGCTAGCTGATTGAAAGGATATCACGTCAGTTACTCCCATCGGTAGCTAGATGGAACTGTGAGCTTCAAGAATGCGAATGTAGTACAATCAATGAATGAAATATAGTTTTTTCTTTTAAGAGTGAAAACTCATAGATTTCAGGGGTTCGTTATATTTTTTTTGTATCTGCTAAAACGTTGTCGTTTTCTAAATATCGCTGTGAAAGCAGAGAGAATAGGATTTTTATATATAAGCCTATATGCGAGTACATGGAATTTCTCAGGGCTGACCGAACATGACAACTGTACCTTTCTGACCTGGGTGTGATAGAGCTTACAAGTCTCCAAATAACATGGTAATGGTATTGCGAAGGCAAGGTCCTGACACGGATAAACGATCACAGGGGTCCCGGGTTTGATTTCCGGCAGGGTCTGGAATTGTAACCCTAATTGGTTAATTCCCCTGGAACGGGGAGTGGGTGAATGTGTCGTATTCATCATCATTTCATCCCCATCAAGACGCGCAGGTCGCCTACGGGAGTCAGATCAAAAGACCTGCATTAGGCCTCTCCGGAGTCCACAGGCCATTATTTATTTATTTATCACATATCTAAATTGGAAATGCCTACAACGAAGCATTCACCATCAAAATTTCTTAAATGCTATTCCCAATCCTCCGATAAGACTTCCATTTCGTCCAGACTTTTTCGTTTTCTCAGTATGGTTGTGGAAGGTGAAAGAATACGTACCTACGGGGAACTTTATTAATTAATACAAGTTCCCCCATGATGAGGCTGCTTCAAGAATGCGAATGTAGTACAATCAATGAATGAAATATAGTTTTTTCTTTTAAGAGTGAAAACTCATAGATTTCAGGGGTTCGTTATATTTTTTTGTATCTGCTAAAACGTTGTCGTCTTCTAAATATCGCTGTGAAAGCAGAGAGAATAGGATTTTTATATATAAGCCTATATGCGAGTACATGGAATTTCTCAGGGCTGACCGAACATGACAACTGAACCTTTCTGACCTGGGTGTGATAGAGCTTACAAGTCTCCAAATAACATGGTAACGGTATTGCGAAGGCAAGGTCCTGACACGGATAAACGATCAATGTCTATCGAATATTTATATCAAGTCGATATGACCCGAAGTTCTCATCGAGACAACTCCAGTATCAATAGCCGGAGTACGTCCAGCCGTACCAGATGACTGTCTGACGGCATGTATGTATTTTAAACCATTTTATGAATAAGGAATTAAAAATACTCGTATTTGTAATATCTTTGTATAAAAATGAACGTAATACCCTATAACAAGCGATAGTAATGAATGGCGAGAAACAAGCACTAAGGTATAGTAATAATAATGATCGTATGGCCTCAGCTACCGTGTACAGACATTTCAATTTGACGCCATCTGCCTGATGGCAGACAGAGTATACCGAACCTCTCTTGGACGTCTCTGGATGAGATGTAATGAATTTTGTCCGGTAAACACCTTATGTGTCATCAGAGATCTTTTACATGCCGACATCGTACGGCATGGAGTGTCGAATGGACTTTTTTCCGACCTTCAAAAATCCGACGATATTTGCCGGGTTTGAACCCGCCATTTTGGGATCCGCAGGCCGACACTCTACACCAGGGCCTCTCAAACGCCCAAAATCTCACGCGAGCAGAGCGAGGCGCAAGAGCTCCGTCCACTGTGCATCGGTGCCGCTCGGTATAGCTCGGATCAACGCTTCGCCTCTTGGCTACTCGGCTAAGCTCGGCTCTACTCGGCTATACTCGGCTCAACTCAGCCCGGATTTGGAGCGCTACGGCGCAAGTGGGGCAGAGGGAGACAGGCGGAGCGAGCGAGAGAGGCGTGAGGAAAGAGAGAGTAAGCGCTATTGCTCCAAATCGAGGAGTGGGGTGTCTGCACTCTGGTCAACCAAGCCAAGTCGTCTTTTGCACCGTGCACAGTGCATGCACCACGCGCATGCACCCTGAGAGGCCCTGGTCTACACTGATCCAGAAAGGTAGCTGCTAAGGTATATAAGATATACGGTACGATTCCATAAAACCGCTGGAAAGTGAAACTACAACACTAACAAGGGATCTTTGTTCGAGACAGATTACAGTTCAACTTGGTGCGATCACCAGTTAAGACATCAGAACATCGCTGCTGTCTGTTATTACATAATAATTTTGGTGATATACTGACCCGCAGCACATACATTATGAAGAGCGAGAAAGCCTTGACAACATTGCGCCTTAGCTAACAGAACCTTACCGGCCAAAGTTCTAGGCTAAAATATTTCACATAGGAGGTTTTGTCCCGGCAGCGACGATTTGCTGTACACAGCACGTAAAATGAGTAGTTTTGAACCAGAATCTGGCAACTTCCTCGCTCATGCTATATAAAAGGATATGAATAATGTTTATATACATAAGGCCAATATTTAACACTACGTGGTTCGAATCCCACTATCGGCAGCCCTGAAAATGGTTTTCCGTGGTTTCCCATTTTCACACCAGGCAAATGCTGGGGCTGTACCTTAATTATGGCCACGGCCGCTTCCTTCCAACTCCTAGGCCTTTCCTATCCCATCGTCGCCATAAGACCTATCTGTGTCGGTGCGACGTAAAGCCCTTAGAAAAATAACACTACATGGTAATTTATCCTCCATTATAAATGTTACAAAAGTATTAAAACCCTGATAAATGGATATATTCGTACAATCTACATGTTATTAAAGTGAGATTTTAAAGCCTAAATTCTGTTTCTAAAAATCATTTTCTTCTTCTTCTTCTTTCTTTGTGGCCGACTATGGACCAAGTTAATTCGAATTCAGCTTCATCTGGGCTTTAATCCTCGCCAAGTGCTCCTTCATCCCTTCACTCTGCAATCTCCTCCTTTCTTCTGCCCATGGCACTTGGGTACGGGATCTAACTTTTCCTTGAAACTTCTTCGTGGCCTTGATGCTCGACTTGTGAGCATCCCTGTTGTTGATGTCCGTGCCTTGTATTCCCATTTCTTCCAGGTCCTTCTTCACCTCCTGGTGCCAGCGCACTGTAGTTTTCCTGGTCTCAAAAATCTGGGATCTGCCAGGTACAGTACGCACAGCAGAGATATTGGCATTCGTTCTTTTATCTTTTCTTTTTTTTTTTTTTTTTGCTTTAGCTTATGCCATCTATTTCTGAGGTCACTGGAGCAACCCAGCATCATTTTGATAGTGTCGGGGATTTAAGACCGGATGCCCTTCTTGTCACTTTTAACACAAAAGTATCAACCCAGGATCGACGGGATTCGATCCTCTTCTATCTGGTGGGAAACAAGGTAAGCCACTCAGCTAATCATGACCCCCAACGAATATACGTTCAATAATGTTCGCAAATTGAGAGCGTTTTCAAGTCCAGTACAATTTCCGCCAAATGTAATTTTCCTAGAACATGGATATTTTTAGCTTCATCCAAGGTAATGCATTTATTATTATATTATTAACGAACTGCTGTAAGTTTTGAACTTCGAGCTGTACGCTATCAAAATCTATTGAAGAGTTGCCGTAACTGAAAGTTGCTACGAACGTCATTTTCTGGCGTCGGCGCTTAAAAGTGGCAATAAAATATAACAACATTAGTCTTTGAAGTCGGGATGATATTGCTCTTGAAGCTGCTCTCAACTATGTAGGGCTCTTTGATAGTGTACCTTGTAACATTCCTGGACCCACCACGCCACCACCCTGCGGCAAAGCTCCGCACGTTGTTGGTGTGCCAAGAAGAGACTTGTGAAAGGGAGCGCTGCTTTTCAGCTCTCGCGATCTTCGTAATGATACACTAAATGCTACAAAGTAACTACAACCATCAGTCCAAAAACATTTATTACTTGAATTTTCATTGCTTTAACCCTGTATTTCACCCATTTGGCTCCGCGTAGTCCGTACTATTTTTTAAAATGTTTTTAGTGCTATTGATTCGGGGCGTCGACCCAAGAAGATCTTTTGCTCCTACTTTGCACCATATGTTCTGAACCTGCGTGTATTTGGAAATGGCGAAAGTGTAAAGTGTTGAATGTGAGGAAAGGAACATTAAAGACGTCACAAAACCCAGTACCCTGGCCAGGGATTTTACAATTAAAATCCCCTGACCCTGCCGGTAATCGAACCCGGGACTGCCGAGTGACAGGCGGACGCGTTGCCCCCTACACAGTATGGCTGGATGGTATTATTGTTTAGTAAACTCGTTCTTTCTCAATGCATAACCTCTTGGTTTAATTACAACATAGCGCATTACAATTACCATTGAAACATATAATATTGAATATATCCCTTCACATGAAATTCGAGTCAGGAAGTTTATCTAGCCGTAAAACTGGGCCAATTCCACGTGGGTACTACAGACGATACTCATGGACCCATCACAGTGAGGAAAGAAAATCAGCGGAGGAAACAAAATGTTCATATAATCTCCTATCCTGATTACCACCTCCTATCCTGATTACCACCTAGTGTGAAATAATAATAATAATAATAATAATAATAATAATAATAATAATAATAATGAATATAGAATTTTCACGACCGCATTGTAATCGAAACCGACTTTCAACCTATTAGGTCGTGTTACGTACATTCAGTACGTGTTGATCAGATATTAAGTACAGAACAAAAATGGCCAACCAGACCCCAGTGAGATTCGAATCCACAACCTCCCGGTTTCGCGTCGGTTGCTCTACCAGCAGAACAAAGGTGGCCTCAATTGGTAGAGCAACCGACGCGAAATCGGGAGGTTGTGGGTTCGGATCCCACTGGTGTCTGGTTGGCCATTTTTGTTCTGTACTTAACATCTCATCAACACGTACTGAATGTACGTAACACGACCTGATAGGTTGAAAGTCGGTTTCGATTACAATGCGGTCGTGAAAATTCTATATTCATTGACTTGGCCCTCAACGGGCGACTTAAACGCACTCTAAAGTGTGATGGCAGTAGTGCCAGACATGTAGCTTAGATCCTTTCCAACAGAACAAAGATGGCCTAGGCCACCATAGCTCAATTGGTAGAGCAACCGACGCGAAATCGGGAGGTTGTGGATTCGGATCCCACTGGGGTCTGGTTGGCCATTTTTGTACTGTACATAATACCTCATCAACACGTACTGAATGTACGTAACGCGACCTAATAGGTTGAAAGTCGGTTTCGATAATAATAATAATAATAATAATAATAAAACTCCGTCTGTTTCATTACTCTAATTTATTTCAGGATGACCAAATAAATGCACACACAGAAGTCCATTCAGCTATGAATGGTCACACATGGTAATTACTGTCTATTTACAAGTCTCTCTCTTCCTTACGGCACAGCAGGCGGTCCATCGCGTTGCTATACTTGCGGACGGCTAATCCTTACTTTCACTTCCCCAAGTCCAGTCACCTCATACAGCAGCTGTGTGTGGATCTCAACACACGATGACTGTTCGTTGGTTCGTTTCCAGAGAGTGTCCAGTAATTCACATATTCACATGCAGAAAACAACCAAACAGCAACAGCTCAACAGTGTTCGACAGCAGGACGATACTCACAACAGCGAACATTAACACAGTCAATTTACCCTCACACTCACTATAGCGGCTCCTCTCGCTGACTCACGGCGATCCCTAGCCCTCAGAAATATACAAATACACAGTTCTCTCAGGCAGTACACGTCTTCCGTTCTGCCGTCTCCAGCCCGCCTACTCACTTGATTCTCCGAAACAACAACCACACCTCATGGTTCAGACGTCGGTGGGACACTAGAGACAGCGAACACTTCTGTCGCCCTTAGCCCAGCCACCGAACACTAACACATTGAGTCTCTCAATGACTTCACCACGGAGTCTAACACCGACCCCGAGTGCTGCACCAACACTGGCTCCACCACGGAGCCCAACTCTGACCAAAGAGACTCTGACTGACTGTCCGCGACCAGCCTCCCTTTTTATAGCTCGAGTGATGTGTACCAGAAAATTTGCGAGATGGCTAGAGGCGAAGCATTCTGGCTGATTCTCCAAGAAACTCACAGGTAATCCAGCCGACGAGAACAACATACGGAAAGGCCGGTCGTGTGAGTTACTACCCCCCCCCCCTCTTCCTGGAAGTACCGAAAGGGGCTAAAACGGGGCTGACACATAATAACAATAACAATAATAATAATAGTGGGTGTCCTGCAAGTCTGTGAGAATGGGTCTCTACCTAGGATGAAATCTAATGTTGGATAGGGCACACACACCCAGACTCCAACGAAATGAAAAAACCGATGAAGGTTAAAATTCTCGACCTGCTTGGAATCGAAACTGAGACCCCTTGAATCAAGGACACGTATGCTAAGCAGTTAGCCACAGAGCCGAAATAAATTCGTGTTTTCATCCGAGGTTGACTGGCTATTTTCAGGCGACCAGCATGTACATTCTGAACCACACACCAGCTCTCCTGGTAATTAAAAATTTCTGGTGGTACCAAAAATCGAACCCGAGCCTTCAAGTGCAGTAGGTAATAGCACTGACCGTTGCGCCATGGAAATGGACTTCTCTGAAATTATTATATCTGAAGCATTGTGGACATCGTAAGAAACCAGTAAAAGAGTAAAAAAGAAAACGTATGAACAACTTACGTCAGGTATATGGCATTGTTCTACTCGCTGGAATGCCGGAAGATGTGTCAAGAGAACATCGCCTGCAATAATAGAGGCTTGAAAATTAATGTTAAGAAGACCAAACTTACAACTAAAAGTACTAGCATGAAACTAATTTTTGAAGAAAATATTGTTCTAGTTTCACATTACAGGTATCTCGCATGCTACCTAAATGAGCAGTGAGAATCGAAGTTAGATTTCAAGCCCTAGGCAATGAAAACCTACTGTGCATCAAGTAAATTAATCTTCATCTTATAGATTGTATTCTCAAACGTTTTGTTTTTCCGGCACTTGTGTGGAATGGAAGGATTGTCTGTAACACAGAGTGACTGTAAACAACTGGTGTCTTTTGAAATTTTTTATCATGCTTCACTTCTCATGGACCGAATAAATCAAGAAAACAATGGTGATAGGAAGGATGAATAGAAAAATAACTTTAATAAAAGTTATTAGATACTTCAGTAGAAGTGTAGCTTTTTTTAAATTAATAAGAAACAGTCTTACTTAGTATGTTACAGTTACAAGTTATAATGACTCTACAGTGTACTTACTCGTAGTTAAAGGAAGTGTTCAAAGTGTCGTCCTTGTACGCGGAAGCAGGCAATCTCGGAAAATGATGTTGTATTACTATATTTCCCTAACTAGGATGACGTTTACACACAATCAAGTCAGTGGTGGCTGGTAACCACACATTCTAAATTGTCTCGCAAACGGTTCATTTGCAGACTTATGTTCACAAAAACATTTTTGCTTCTAGTATGCTGTACTTACAACTGTTTCAATTTTCGTTATTAATTATGATACACTCTGTATAATTACCACCCGTGTCACCGAGCGACCAGCCAGATTTGTCTATCTAATGTGTCTTTCATCGTATCTTCCGTCGCGCAATGTTGTCACGAAAAACCAGCGGGATTGTCCCTCACCTGTCCGCACCCATATTGTTTCATCTGCACGTTAGGTCCTTCGTCTATCTGTTCTCTGGAACATCATTCAGTCAGCTTCCTCGATAGATAAGAGACAATCCTAGGGCTCCAAATAAAGTAGGGGCAATATTGATAGAATGCAAACTTCAACGAACTAACAAGTACATATTGGATTACGTTCCTTCAATGTAGCCAACCTCAAAGTCTATTACATTTTGCCAAGTGATGGTAAAGGTACCATTGGCAAGGCGTACTCTATTGATGACAGCGACGGAGCCCCTACTGCGCGGAGTACAGATGCCACGTCAGGAAATCTGCGGCCTCGAGAACAGGTCCGGTGAGTACGGAGGCTGTTCCAAGACCTCCCAACATCAATCTGAACTTGAGGAATGGACGATGGTCCAAATCCGCAGTCTCATTCCGACCCGCATGAAAAGCCTTGACGCATCGCGCAAACGTCCTATACGGCAATGCATTCTCGCCAAAGGTTTCACGTAATCCTCGATAATATTCTGATGAATTTTTGCTACGGGAAATTTCGATTTTAATTCACGAGCGCTGATCACTTTTTGAAAACATGCTTTAGAGTTGTGAAATCGACACTCTTCACTTCAACGCCACAGAGCAACAACACGCCCGTCAAATGCACACTGCACATCGACAACAGCGCCACGCGACCGCTCCTCTTTGCTATTTACGCATGCCCGTTCTCCTGCGAGTGTCTGGACTACGTTGCCAATACTTAACTTACAACCCTCGTATTATATAACTGGCAATCGGATTCGAAGCGTTCACGCTCAACATCTGTAACCGAGGTTGTGGAATCAACTCCCGATGCAGTTGATTGGCATTCAAAGGTATTTAATACA
Source organism: Anabrus simplex (assembly GCF_040414725.1). Lineage (NCBI taxonomy): Eukaryota > Metazoa > Arthropoda > Insecta > Orthoptera > Tettigoniidae > Anabrus > Anabrus simplex. Next base: position 349,728,979 of record NC_090268.1, on the reverse strand, counting down.
AGAAAATCTTATCAATAGAAGTACGATCATGTTAAACAACACAGGGCGTGTTGGCCGTGCGGTTAGGGTCGCGCAGCTGTGAACTAGTGTCCGGAAGATAGTGGGTTCTAACCGCACTGTCGGCAGCCCTGAAGATGGTTTTGGCTGGTTTTCCATTTTCGTACCAGACAAATGCTGGGGCTGCACCTTAATTAAGGCCACGGCCGCTTCCTTCCCATTCAACTTCTCCTATCCCATCGTCTCCTTAAGACCCATCTGTGTCGGTGCGAGGTAAAGCAAAACAATCTCGTTTTTGGATATCATCACTTGTATTTACTTGAGCTCGTGAAGTTACAGACTGACAGAAATGATCCTTAGTGAAAACATACATTCAAATTCTGTTGAGAAGGGTCCTTAATTTACCATCACCGTTTCACCGTTCTATTACACTTCCGCTCTTAAGGGAGTTTAGAAACTTGTGGCTATTGAAGTGACGATATGTACTATGCTAGTTTTAAAATTAGTTCGCACCATACGGTCATTGAAACCAGATATTTCGGTAACAGATTCTGATATTCAGTGTCACTAATGAGTAACTGGATACCCCAGCAATTCCAATTACACTCCTGGAGCATTGATTAGTGGGAGCATTCACCCGCAGGTTTCAAAAGTTTCACCGCATATAGTTGTCGTGTTAATTACTGTGAGATGTATGATGGTGCATGTGCTATAAAAGTCGTTCATTTAAAACATGCACAGATTGCACGGAGATACTGTCACCATCTAACTAGAGACTAGTTACACTCAACTGGGACCCACTACGTCCATTTTAAAACAAAAATTATATCGAGGCATTGAGTAAAAAGTTGATCTCTTATTTATTTGATATCGATTTATATAGATGTCAGCCCTTCCCAAAACCAGACACCCACTTCTTTCACATGTTCCACTATTACCTGAAGTATGCTTTTAAAACCGTAATCAGTAATCACCATAATTCAAACTCTTACAAAATATCGCAGATACACCGCCTGCCCCTCCAACTGAGCTGAGCTGAGTGATGCTGCCATTGTGTTCGTATGTGTGTGTGTGTGCGTGCGTGTGTGTGTGTGTGTGTGTGTGTGTGTGTGTGTGTGTGTGTGTGTGTGTGTGTGTGTGTGTGTGTGTGTGTGTGTGTGTGTGTGTGTGTGTGTGTGTGTGTGTGTGTGTGTTGTTAATAACATATTATCTGTGTGGTTGTCCTTCCCACTCCTAGCCCTTTCCTATCCCATCATCACCATAAGACCTATCTGTGTCGGTGCAACGTAAAGAAAATTGAAAAAGAAAAGTTTTCATTGCATTTCTATTCCTATTTCAGTATGTATTCGAGTCATGGAGGTCACATCATCACATTCTAAATACTTTTTATTTTTTTGCTAGTTGCTTTACGTCTCGCGGACACAGATAGGTCTTATGGCGACGATGGGTCAGGAAAGACCTAGGAATGGGAAGGAAGCGGCCGTGGCCTTAATTAAGGTACAGCCCCAGCATTTGCCTGGTGTGAAAATGGGAAACCATGGAAAACCATCTTCAGGGCTGCCGACAGTGGAACTCGAACCCACTATCTCCTGGATGCGAGCTCACAACTGCGTGCTCCTAACCGCACGGCCAACTCGCCCGGCATTCTAAATACTAAGCCTTGTGGCCGCAGCAATAGATTTCTATCTTGTGCGAGTCTTTCAAAGTCGTCGTAGGTCTTGCAGTTCATTCTCAGAAGCAGGTTCTTGAGGAAAGACACTCTGGGTCGTCCTCTTCCTCTTTTCCCTGCAATGCTCCCTTCACTAATATTACAAAGGAACTGTTCATGCCGTAGAATGTGACCAATAATTTTTATTATCTGTTTTCCAATTTCAGTTATCAGAATCTGGTTTTCTCCTATCACACTAGGGACTTCAATATTGCTCTTCGTTTCAGTCCAACGTATCCTCTGCATTCTACTCCAGATCCACATTTTAATTGCCTCCAGTCTCTTCTTTTCCTGCCTCTAGTCTTTTCTTTACTCTGCTCTTGTAATGTCTAGCTTTCGCAACCGTACAGAAGCACACTCCATGTAGAGGTTTTTGCAAAGGCCTTACGAGTTTGAATATCGATATATTTGTTGGCCAGCAGATGCTTTTATCTTTTCCATTGCTATCCTCTTCGTGACTTCTGATATCATGGGAGTATGAACATGTCAATAACAAACTACATTTGTTTGATTGGTGTAAAATAACAAGTGATATTTATGTAAATTAATTATTCAAGATTAATTTTAATTTATAGGTGAATCAAAATTCAGTCATAGTGCAACCCTTCCATTCACTGAGGACAACTTAATCCGCAACTGAACTCATTACCTTGGGAACTGAAGGACAAAGCCACACTGTTTCCATTCATTTCGTATTTGATTTTTAAAATGATTTATATAACCGTTATTCTCAACATTACAACTCACATAGTTTGATTGCGTTCCCTATATTTATTTCATAGATGGGAAACATAATAAAATAACAATCAGAGTAAGATGAAAGCTATGAGATTTATTTCACTGTTTCTGATGTTCCTTACTCCTGTCCATTATCACCAGGTTATTTGCGTCCTTCGAGTATTTTTGAGTATAGAATATCCGGGATACTTTGTGACATCCAATGCCTAGACATTACTATAGTCTCTTGACCGCCACCTACCTTTTCGGCTTAGGTAATATTAATTGTTTACATTGAGGTTTGTTTATTTACACCCTGTTAAAAATAAACATACGCCCTACTTTTTCATCTAAATCTTGGTTTAATTTTTGGACTAGATGCGTAGGGTAGTTGAATAGGCGCTCAAATTTTATGTTAGTGATCGTGAGATCGGATCCCTGCGTACTGGGTTAAATGTAAGAGTATTAAAGTGGGACGAGCTGGTTGTCTACATGTACCGTACATTGGCGCATTTTAGATCATAACTTTAGGGCATAATTCAGTCACTGTGAAGTCACTAAATCCCCTAGGTTCACCACACGCATAAGAACGCATACAGGAAAACATGCCCGTATCTCGGCATCTCCGAAAACCGTTAAAGCAGTCAATGAAACATGAAACCAATTAAATATTTCTTATCAAGCGCATGGCATATATCAGTTTAAATCACAACCTCAAGAGCATATAAAATATAATTACCTATACAAACTATTGCTTCAGCCGTTACATCCATGGTAAAACGCATGTATAGAAACTGATAAATCTATATGTAAATGTCAAGATATTTGACATATTCTGTCACTCCAATGGTCGCAATCAGGAACACACTGATGTTTATGGCGTAAGCGTATTTTGGACATCCTCTCACGTTGTGTTAAATTGCTTACCTTTTGGCACTATAATCACCATATCGACGGTGCGTGAGCAATACCTCGTATCCACAATGTTCTTCCTATCCATTATGTTCCTCAAGACTGGTCACGCCCACATCACACACACCACAACAGAGCGCGACACTGTTTCACGGAACAGACCGCCACGTGGACATACTCTCCGCCGACACAACTTCCAATTTTTGCTCGGCCGGGCGGCCTTCATCTCTACCTGCCACCTACCCGACCCCAATCAGCATATAGGTTGACGCCTCGCTGGCTGTTGACCTCCCCTCGACCATGGCCTATTGTATCATCCCCGGAGTGGATCCAGCCATCTCCGAAGAAGATATCATCGATGACCTACTCGCCGCTGACTTCCCGGTATATAACGCCTACAGACTGACGGGTGGCCACACCTCTACGCAGATTCTAGTGCATCTCAGCGGAGAGGACGCCCTCCACCGCCTCTTCGCTTCCAGCGCGACGATCCATTGTAAGAACTACGCAGCGGTGCCCATCCCTCCGGACATTCAAGCCTAGCTCTCTGAATCACCAACACTTGTCCCAGTTGTTCACGAGACCACATCCCGAACGACGCTTCAACCATCAACACCCTCCTTCTCAACAACCACCACCATTACCACCACCACGACGTCCGCTAGTATCCTTTCTTCTCTTCCTGTGACAACGGTTACCACTTGTCACCCATCACCTGTTATGTCGTTATCTTTCCCAATTTCTTCGCCCACGGCTCTTCAGCAACTCCCTGCTAGCACGCCGGACTCAACTGTCACCGCTTCGCCTTCAATATCTTCACCAGCCAACACCGCAGCAGCCGTCGCCCACACATAATCGACCCAGTCATATTCACCGTCCCCTCCAGCAGTGTATAGCTGTGTACTACGTGGAATCCCACCTGAAATCTCCGGCAGGGACGTTCTACAAGAACTCCGTGCAGCGGGCGTTCCAGTCCGACGTGCTATTCGGATTCGGAACGCCCATGACCCAACATTTCTGGTGCGGCTCCAACTGCCTACATCTGACGCCGTCCACCAGCTCATCACCACCGGTGCCAGTGTCCACGGCCAACATTATCGAGTGGAACCCTCTCATTTCCCACCCTCACCCTGTCCCCAACCCTCTGATCATACGTCTCGTCGTCCCCGAGCAGCCCCTCCTTCTGTTTACCCATCTCCACCAGTGTGTCCAACCCTTCCTCCAACTGGTTTCATTCCTCCACCCCTCCCAACGTTTGAACTCCTTCGTCTTCTCATCGCTTCCTTCAATCATATGACAGCTACCCTCCATCTCCTTACCTTGCACCTTTACTCCGGCACTTCCTTCTGAACTTCATCTCTCCCACTCACCCTCCACCTTTTCCCTTCCATAAATCATTTATTGTCTCGCATGTACTTCTGAATTAAATAAAGCGTTTGTTCAATCCTTAGGCATAGACATAATTCCTATCCCATCTCCTTCATATCCTTTACCCAAGTCCTTTTTCCATCACATCTCCCCAACCCGCCCGTATCTCTTGGCCAGAGAGAGGGCATTGCCCTCTAGGTGGCCCGCCCCACCCCTTCAGGGTGGGGAATGAAAGCATTGTTAGTTAGTTAGTTAGTTCACGCCCACTAGTCGCGTATGGATATGCAGTCCATCAGAACAACGTTCGTTGTGTTCACATTCCTGTGCTAATTTGTAAAAGAAAATGAACCTTAAATATATTTTACTGTAGGAGTGCGTAAATATTTTATGATAATATGCAGTTCTACAGTAAGGTACAATAAGGTTTATTTGCCTTTACACGTTGGCATAGGAAAATGAACGCAACGAACATTGTTTTGATGGACTGCATATCCATATGTGGTTGGGAGGCGTGACCAGTCTTAAGGAAACTAATGGATAGGAAGAGCACTGTAGAGTACGAGGTACTGCTCACGCACCGTCGATATTTTGATCTGCACAACTTCCATGGCCAGTTCGAATGCGAGGCTGTTCAACTCCAGGAGGTATCTCCAGGATGTAGGATAGATTGGTGTTATGGAAGAAAGTTTTCATGTATTTCTCCATCCATGTATAATGTTAAAATTATCTTTGAATGAGGTTTTGCTGTGGAAGTGGCTGGTAGTCTAGATCTCAATTTGTTTCGCTCCACAGGGCTGCATCATTTGATACAGATGGCTGAAGACTACCTGCAATCTTCCGATATTCTCGTAGAACAGCATCTTTCTGTCCAGCGTTTCAGAGTAGTATATTTCTCAAGATAGCGAACAAATATTTTAGGATGAATCACACTGGTCTACTGACAATACACACAGTCTCATTTAGTTCAATGTTGTGTTCAAAATTTAAGTGTTTCTCCATTCTTGTGTTAATATTTGAAAGTATAAAAAACATTACAGCTGCATTTTGCATCGAGGCTCCTCACATAATGCACAGGTTGTGTGCATGTGTATTTTTATTGTGTGAAAAGTAAATAAACCTCAGGTACTAATTATTTTTGTATTTTTCTGTTTCAGGTAAGTAGCCATTATCCAGTATTCCACCGATAATCCAAATAATGATATAAGCAACTTACGACCTGGAGCGGTATGTTGAATTTTACTTAATGATACGGAATGATGGTTTAGTGACCATCTGAGTGCCTTCCCGGATTAATGTGCTGTGAATACAAAGGGAAAGTGTGAAGTTCATAATTAACCTCTATAAGGAAGATGTTTTGCTCGCGTACAGTAAGGCAATTGCTAGACTTTCCTATCCTTAATAACATTTATAATGGTAGAATCGATACCGTTCATAGATCAATCTTTGCCCTATTTTCTACAGAGATATACTGTTTTTGCCATGAATAAATCATTTTTATTTCGTCTTCTAGACACGCGCCGACGGTACTGTTTGATTGTGTCTTTCTCTCTACAGCAAATACGTGCGAGATGGGCGACCTGATCAGGAATGAAATGTCAACCCACAGTTTAGTGAACTCAGCTCCTTAATGAGCTCATCATGCAGATAAATTGAAACAAAATTGCTCTTCTCTCTCCATTAATACTTTTTTTTCCAATTACGGGAAAGAAGAGAATTACTCTTGCGAAAGCGCGGGCTTTCCATTTGAATCCCCTTAACGGCTTATAATTGCATGTATTGTGCCCGTCCCTACACCTAATGGCTCCGGCATGATGTCTACAGGGCGTTAACGGGTTGGAATAAAACAAATGGGCGCTTAACTCGACTAAGCTTAAGGGCATACAGGGTAGGAGACGGGTCATACCTAATTACAATGAGAACACATTCGGGTTAAAGATTAGATTAATACACGTGGTTTATTAGGCCTTAATGATGATGATGGTAATGACGCATTTATATACAAATGAATTACATGGATTATTATCAATTGTTGTTGTTTGTTATCGACTTTCAGTCGTTTGTGATGGATCCGAGTATTATCTATCGCAGAGCGATCCATTATGACGAGATTCGAACGGGAAAACACTTATCATAGACACTGAGGCTATGTGATATCATTGACCAATAGGATTAACATGCATGCAACGAATCTGAGCAATCCCTATACTAAACACACAGCTATTCCCCAACGAAGTACCACGAAGGAACTCATAAAAATGTGGAACAAACGCCCGGGTTTGAACCGACCCTCACTTGTAAAAAATTCACCACCCCGATGGTCAACACCATCGGTAACTCAATTATAATCACAACAAGATACATAAACCCTTAAAGAACACAAATTATATACAGTAAACACGTGAGACATCCAGCCTTCGGTTGAGCATTGGGGTACCAATGCCGCTGTCGGGAACTGAACTGACACCCGTTGGGATGGAAGTGGGACTCTGAAAACCCTAAACTACGTTATACTCAAGTGTGTAATGGCAGTAAACTAACAAGTACTGGTAACAATCGCCGTGTCATTTATTAGCGACTACATCAGTCTGGCGTGTTGAATATTTCATTATTAAGCGATTCTTTCGCCCTCATTCACTTCAACTCAAGGCTCCCTCTTACACGAGCGGACGAGAATACACAAAAAACCGACACTTCTCCTCAGTAGGTCAACTGCCCACAGCCCCCACACGGCGGGTGGTCATTGGCCTCGGCCTTCACAGGCATAACGCCCTTTCTTAACAAAACACCCCATCTCGGGGATCGTTCACTAATAAACTGAGCCTCATCGTTCCTTAAACAAAATTACATCGGCTCTCAATACTTCACTTCAATTCAACACACACATTCATTTACAATATCATGATCCCGCGACGCGACATCGGTTCCTATGATACCAATACTTGTTTGATTACCATAACTACAATTTATTATTATTATTATTATTATTATTATTATTATTATTATTATTATTATTATTATTATTATTATTATTATTGGGTTCATCATTACACCATCTCCCTACACGACTTACCTGGAAATTAGACCATACTGCGTGATCATAATTAACTTCCTCGTAATGACGGTGTAATTAATCCATATCTAAATTGTGATTTCTGATAAAATCGTCACACGGTAATACAATTATGAATTAAATATTCCTCAATTTGCACTTAAAATTGTGATAAGCCTTCCAATTAAAATCGTACACTTCCTATCTAAATATATGTCAGTGGAGGCCTGGGTGTCAGTTCCGAAGTCACATCTCGTAGTTCTGGGTGCTCACGGAATAAAATTACACTATTTACCAGCCATGCATAATCATCGCTGGACTAACTACAGCCTAACTTGAATTACTCTGAATTACTAAAAAAAATTGGTCTCCTGACGCATCAATAATTACAAGTTTTCCCAAATAAAATGATTAAGTCAATCTATTACTGCATGCAAACTTATCGTGTTACCCCTTTATTTACAATTGATTGCTCAGACGTGTTACTAATTAAATAAAGTAAATAGAAGCTACGTGTATCATGGTAGCACATCTACATTACTGAAGTTACAATCTTTAACATTATAGCGTCAGGTAATGATAACTGTTCCCCGCCCAATCTGATTACGTCATATTAATTATGATTTATACTCATCTCCATCTCGATGACCCGTTGTCAGCTCAGGGAGTCCATTGCTGGCTTAGTGCTGACCCATAGGCACCACAGCAGTTACTGGAGGCACCATTCTTCTTTCCAACTGGGAGTCCATTGTTCTAGGTTGACGAAACCGCTGGCAATATTCCTGAGGCACACAACACGTCACTATTTATTCCAAGATTTGTGTAGTTACATTCAGTGTGAACGTCCAGCCACGATATCGGACCTCACTCCGCAATCCGCGATTCAGTATCGGATTCCGCGTACCTTTGTCACTACTCGACACAGTAGCGCCGTAGTAATAATAATAATAATATTATTACAAGTTATATTTAATGTTCGCGACACGTCTCTGATCTTTAAAGTTTAGACCCTAGCATCACGTCTATCCAATCTCTGCAATATTTACGCACAGTACGCGATTTCACTTGTAAATTAAATTGAAATTCACTCCAACAAAAGATCACTGGCAGCTCGACAACACGTAGCTTCGCCGCCTGTAAGCCACAAATCCCGACTGACTCTTCTCCCTTTCTGCAGTAGTTTTTACTAGGGAGCGATACCCCTTCCACTAATTTGTGTAGCGCCTATTCCCGGCGTACTCGAGGTAAAATAGTGCGGATGGTCGGTGACCAGTATCTAGTTGGTGCGATTGAGACATAACCACTCAATTATCCTTCGGTGAATCTCTTTAAATTAATTAAAATATGTTCTGCTTCCCCCACCACACGGGGTGAAGTCCCGGTCTCGAGGAGCTGTCATGACACTAACCAGATGGCCCCAGTACTTTTCCACGCAGAAACAACACAGTATTCTTTCTCCTGCTGAAAGTTATCACGGAAGAGGACATTAAACACTCTAAATAAATGTCCCAGTAGCATTCATCCCTTTTAAATCGGGAGATGAGCCCCTAATTCGAGTTTTATTAATTTTCTACCTCGTCGGTAATTAAGTTGGCCAGTCCGATTCCAAGATGGCTCCTATATTCCGTTTCGAAAAAGTTAGTTTCCCCTCATTCTGTGAGCCTTGAAGAGGGATGTCTTCTCTCGAGTGATGTCACAGGGAATCCCCATTCGTAACCCCTCCCGGGTCTAAGTTGGCTTGGCTTCATCTGCGGGGCCCCCGCTACACAAAGGATAATACTGCGCAGTAAGTCGCAGACAAAGAAATCTCATAAAATAATTTTAAAATACACAATTTATCTATCTCAATGGTATGAATATTAATTAGTTTCGGTATGACCTCTATTAATGATATGAATATTAATCATTTTCAGCGTTCTTTCCCTTTAATAGCATTGCGTGCGTAATTACTGAGATCGATATCAACCCAAGGTCCTTGGATCATGCCCCTGTCGGGTTCAGTATTTCAAAACAGAGATCACGTATGACCAGGAAAGTAATGAGGAATTTGGCTAGAATATTGCCCGTTTTTCGCTGGCTTCAAAACAATGTGTATAAGTAACAAATAATATTCATTCAAAATAGGTCTCAATGTTCAATATATTATTTAAATGGTAATATTTCTATACTCTTACGAATGCCATAATGATCTTAATACACCAATATTGAAAAAACAACTGGCCATCTCACTTTGAATAAGGGTCTTCTTCTTTCCTTGCCTTTATCCTAGCTATCTGGGTCGGCGCTAATGTAGATTAAGTCTCGTTTTACGGCAAAATGCCCTTCCTGACGCGAAACCTATGGGGGATGTATTCTCGGCCGTGTGTTTCTGCGGTGTTTATGTGTAAATGAAGATGTGTTTAAGACTATCACAAAAACCTAGTTACCCAGCTCGATAGCTGCAGTCGCTTAAGTGCGGCCAGTATCCAGTATTCGGGAGATAATAGGTTCGAACCCCACTGTCGGCAGCCCTGAAAATGGTTTTCCGTGGTTTCCCATTATCACACCAGGCAAATGCTGTGGATGTACCTTAATTAAGGCCACGGCGGCTTCCTTCCCACTCCTGGCCCTTCCCTGTCCCATCGTCGCCATAAGACCTATCTGTGTCGTTGCGACGTAAAGCAACTAGCAAAAAAAAAAAAAAATTGTTCGCGTGCTGTTGGGTGCTTCATTACACTGACCATTCTACCAAGAAGTCGGACGCATTATAAATAAGAGTATTAAAACTGTACTCGGTCTAGAAAGTCGTGAGAACTTGTCGCACTGACCATGCTTCACCTCAAAATCTGCGGGCTTTAGGGCTGAGCAGCGATTGTTTGGTAGGCTTATCGGGTCTGGACTATTATGGTATTAGTTTTGATTTTTATCAAAGCTATTATAAATGAATCAGGGGCTGCCAGGCCGAGTCGGTAAAGGTGCGATCGCTTTACGCGGAAGGACGTGGGTTCAATTTCCTCTCAGAAAGACGACAAATTTAGAAAAGCGATTTCCACTTTAGGAATTGCACATGGCCCTGGGGTTCACTCACCCAGCACCAGAAATGAGTATTGATTCTTGTGGTCAAACACGGCCAAGCGTAGAGCTGATCACTGTACTCCACCAAATGCCGAGTTTACGGACAGCGAACGACTTTATTTTCCACCCACTCTAAGGGCCTTCATTGCCTGTATGGGGATGCCGTAGCTTTGTCATTATAATGAATCAGGAACAATATTTTACGGTTTGCCAAAAAGTTATTCGTTTAATATTTACATTGTATTGGCATGATCATATCTTACAATTCGATCAACCTAAGCAAATGGGAGTACGGGTTAGAAAAGTTGGCGTGAAGAAATTCGGTACTTAGTTACGGATAGAATACCATTCCAGGCGTAGAGTCCGACTCGAGAAAGCGTTGTAATTATATGCATAGTGAAATTTTGATGGAATAAACGGCTTTTTTTTTTTTGCTAGATAGAGCTAATTTCTCGAAGAAAAATGAATTTAATCAGAGGTCTCGTGCTGTAAGCGTGTAAAAATATTTTTGTGGAATATTAGCATAACATCACGTTAAAGGTGCCTTTTCACACAAGTCGAAATTGAGGAAACGTGCTCAGGCCGAGAATGGATCACGAAACACAGCTATAAGTAGACCAGAAAGTTCAGGTAACTCCATCAATGCAGAAAGTGCGGAAACACTCAGCAGGGTATGAGCACTTCCGTTCTTTCTGCTGTTCGCACATCAAATGAAATGGCGTCATCAACAGATTAAGATCCCACAACGAGTCCATTAGTAGGAAGGGAAGTATTTTACATACTGGTGAAAGACGATTTTGTAATTTGAATTTGCTGATATAGAGTGTTTCTATTCTTTTATTGTACATAAAAATTGAAAAAAGTAGGAGGTATTCATCCAAAAGCAGCGTGTGTTATAGATGAAAAAATATACTTTAGAATTCTCACAAAATGCGACCCTCGCATTACCAGGGAAATATATGAGTACTTTTCTGTAGGTACATAACTAAAGGTTTGTATATTTGGAGTTGGCATTTCATTTCAATTAAAATGTCAATACAAAAAAGATCAAAGTATTATTCTTGCTAAATTAGATGTAACTGTCAAATATAACAAATTATTTTAAAAAAATATATTAGGACTAGGTAGTAATGTACTAAATGAAACTGACAAAGAAAACACATTCCTACATGTGAAATCGACGTGCCGGTCTCCATGCGAACTCTTTTGGCCTATGACTGCTACTACAAAAAACGTTTTCACTCCGTCCCTGAAGGGGACGGCGGGCCTCCTAGACGGTAACGCCGTCTCTCAGGCCAGGGAGATGTAATACGGTGAAGGAGATGTCCGGAGAAGGTGAGCGGTCTGGTGGCCGTAACCTTTACTAGGAACCGTCCTGACATACGCCTTAGTGCAGGAGAATGGAAAACCACGGAAAATCATTCTCAGAACAGGCGACGGTGGGGACCAGCCCCTCTCCCGTCTCGATTGGTCGGTCGGAGTACAGAGCCGTAGGCCGAAACTAACTCTTCAACCGCCGACCGGGCTGTGACATAGCTTTGTACTCATCAGTACTAGCCACACTCCGTAGTCAATTCACTGTTTTTGATAATGCTTTCCACCACATGGTCGTGCAACTCAACACTATACAACTCCACCAGACTTATTCTCCCGCTTCTTTATGTACCGCTACCCATTACATATCAAATTCGGTTGGCCTATTTTGGGTGTTGTAAATCCTATCTTACGAATAGATGTGCTCTCCTTTAAACCACTGGTACAAATGTCAACAATGTCTTGCGTTCTCCCTCAAAGAGTGAAGGAACCACCTTTTGGTTAAGTTGTGACTCATCATCAGGCTCAGACGAAACGTAGTTCATTATCCTGTTTACTAATCACTAAAACCGTCGCGGATGAACTGTAGCACTTTTCTAATAATTTCCCTTTCGGATGAACTGCAGCTCGGACGAAACGCTACGGAACCAAATGAATAGAGTTGCGAAAGTTTTGCAAACTTGGCGCTGGAAAGACTTGCGAGTAAGGAGACAAACTGCTTGACTAAGCGGTATGTTCTGAGCTGTTAGTGGATAGATGGCGTAGAATGACAGTAGTAGCCGAATAAGCTTGAACAGAGCTTCCGTAAGTTGGGAAGATAATATCATTATGAAGACAAAATTGGAATTTAAGGGGAAAAACTAGGGCAAATATTAATTTACAGAAAGTGGAATTGAGATAAGAATAATTGATCATGGGAATTGGGTGGCTGAATAGCTCAGGCGGTAGAGCGCTTGCCTTCTATTTCCAAGTTGGCAGGTTCAATTTCGGCCCAGTCCGGTGGCATTTCAAGATGCTCAACTACGTCAGATTTACTGGCTCGTTAAATAATGCGGGACAAGATTTCGGCACTCCACGTCTCCGGAAACTGTAAAAGAAATTAGTGGGACATAAAACCCATAACATTATTATTATTCAAGGGAAATGTTCGACAAATTTCCAAATTCTTTGAAATTATTTGAGAAAAGTCTAGCCAAACATTAAACAGGGAATCTGCCACCGGGGTGACAGCCCTAAATGCAGGCCAATGACGACTGATTGATTTGTGAGGTTGTCACAGATTAATGTTGGGATATAAAACCGCCTTGCAGCTCACCACCTCTGTTACAATCGTTTAACTGCAATCAGTTAAGGATGTCGAAGTTACTGATGCTTCATTGGTTAATGCGACTGCTTCTAATGAATAAAAATCCATCTTGTCCAAATCGCCGAAGTTATCAGACGTGTATTTCACTTTGAAATTACTCTTGAACACTAATAACCATGAAATAAATGTGCATTTTGACAAGATAGCGGTTTTTTGACATTATCACACTAATAAGTTCGCGGACATGGCAAAGACACAGCCCACCAATTTTATTAGAGCTATCAAGTAATCTTACGGCATTCGTAGCTCCATGGCTAAATGGTTAGCGTGCTGGCCTTTGGTCAAAGGGGCCCCGGGTTCGATTCCCGATAGGGTCGGGAACTTTAACCATCATTGGTTAATTTCGCTGGCACTGGGGGTGGGTGTATGTATTGTTCTCATCATCATTTCAACCTCATCATGACGCGCAGGTCGCCTACGGGAGTCGAATCAAAAGACCTGCACCTGGCGAGTCGAATATGTCTTCGGACACTCCCGGCACAAAAAGCCATACGCCATTTCATTTCATTTTACGGCACTCGTATTTTATGCAAGGCTACAACTTATAAATCTAACAACCGAGCATATCCAACACATAAGAAAGGTTAATAAGTTTAAAATATTCTTAAAGGACAAATTTATATATAAATAATTTATATTAAAATCATTATGTACACCAAACCTTACTAGGAGGAGAGGTAAATTAACTCTCGGAACTGTTTCAGGTCACTGTATGAACGCTTTGCTCGAGATATTCTTTCGTGAGGTAAAGTAGAGTGTAAGTGGCCTAACCTATGAGTGTTTAGGTGTTTACACCTTACTGTGAAAAGTAGCTCTGCTTCAGGAGTGTAACAAGAAATTTAGTGTTTCCTACCCAGACACCATGGATTCCTATCTAATGATTAATACTCATTATTTTGTGACTTAATAAGTTGTGGAATTTTCAATTTATTCGGGATATAACTAGATTCATACCTTCAGTTGAAACGTGGCGCGAATTTACACTCGGCTGAAAGTTCACAGTTGAGCCTAATGAGGTATCTTATCTTCTTCCCCCCCGCAGTAACTCAGCCGAAATGACGAAATGAACTGTCGTAGCAATTCTAGTAATTCTCTCAGACCGAGAATGTTCAAATAAAGTGACTCTCCCTTTATCTTGAAGTAGAGAATAACACTCAAAACTCTTTAAACGCGCATTATCACGTTCTTATTATTTTTTATACTGAGCGGAAGATTTAAGATCTCGATTTTTCACGAACTACCATGAGCCAGGTTCTTTTAATATGACACGGTGATAAACGGCAAACCTGAAGAGCATGGTGCGTGGTTGAGTAATTAATGGACAGTGAAAGATAATTGTATAAAAACACGTCAACGTCCTATCGCATGGATACATTCTTCAGCAACATAGAACCACAAGCATTAAGTTCTTATCTTTCATCCAATCAAGCAACTCAGTTTGTCGTTTTACGTGACTGTTGATATATTGAATGTAGCAATGGGGCATCCAGCTTTAGGTGGAATCTAAATCACAGAGATGAGATACTTCATTTTAAAAATTCCCACATGCATTGGCAGAATTCGAAACGCGGTCACCTTGGTAAGAAGTAAGTTACTTTGCTATTTGCTTTTTACGCCCCTATTTTTATCCAGTGAATTCATTAGCCACAGAAAGAACTCAGAATAGGTCATGATTGACTCGTTTCATCGTACTACGTATAAGACATACGTTGTCCGAGAATGATCTCCATCTGTTCTGGGATGTGTTATTCACTTACGCCTTAGATTTTTAAGTTGCTTCTTCAGTGTTACTTCTCGGTTGTCTTCACTTTCAAATTCCTTATGCATGGACTTCGACTTAAAAATAGGTCCTCTGAGCAATATCTTCATCTGTTTTGTGGCCACGTCCATCACTTCTACACTAGATCTTCCAGTTTCAAAGATTCTTCATCAGTGAAGCATCTTCATTTCTCTTGGCCTTCAAGTCCCTTATCGATTTCAATCATGAATGGCTTTTACCACTGCACTATCAAGTTTCCTCAATGTGTGACCAATTCAGAACTATCTACACGCTTTAAGGTGTACCTCTGTAGGTAGTTAATCATTTATTTTTCACAACGCTTCGTTCAGGCCACCTTACCTTCAAGATCGGCTACAAGTAACGAGTGAAAAAGACTGAAAGTTGGTGGCTGATGGAAATAGTGGCATTCCAAGTTTCACATGCATGCATCAAGATCGGTTTAAACTTGTTTTGAAAAGTCAGATATTCATTCGAATTACTTGAAATATAACGGATTCTTCAGTTTGGATATAAGCAAACGATAGCTATTATCTATATCGATTCGCTGCTTGACGCCGCTTTCAGAATATGCATTGTTTGTGATCGTATTCCCAAGATAAAAATGGGAAACCACCTGGTCTAAATGGTTTCCACCAACCGTAAGCCCCATCTTATCGCTGTGGGCTCGATCTCGGCCACTATCGGTAGCATTTGGAGGTGTTTAAAGTTAATAACTCCATATTGTCGGCTTGGAGCTCGTTAAAGAAATCGTACGGAAACAAATTCTGACAACTTAATGTCTCTTATTATCCACAGTACTAAGGAAAGTTAAAACTGTAATAAAAGTATTATCATTCAGTATTTTTTAAATGAGACTCACAACAAATCCCCTCCGTATCGTACAGTTAGAAATGGCCGCTGACAACTGTATCCCGGATTGAAATATCCCTGACACAGTGTCAAATCTTATGCAGGGCAAAGCAATGGCAGGACAGGTTTTCTTCAGTATCTCCGAATTTCTCGGTCATATTCATTGCAATAACAGTTATTCAATTGTCATCGCCACGAAGATGTGCGACAGGCTGGGTTCGTATACCATCAGGTTTCATATTTCTTCGGCCATTTGATTGATTTCAATTCTATTCCCGTCGGCTTTTAACATTGTCAGGTAATAATACATACATTATTTTTACTGTTATATTCCTGCTAGGAGCTTTTAGTACAGCTTTAGGTCATATGACAGTGATAGCTGCCGTTTAGTGTTGAAAACAATTCTTAGCAGACGAAGCAGTGGTCCCCACACTACGAAAAACTTAAAATTAATCAATGTCCTCAATTATGCCGAAAGTTGAAGGGCTAAAGGGGCCGGAAAGTTTTCCAATTGTGAGTCTCGGAGAGCTCTATCAAACTAAAAAACAAATTTTGAAGAATCACTTCCGGCTGAATGCAGTTCCGGAAAAGCAGCCTAATATCGCTTGTTCCTTTAGTTGTTTCCTTTATGGTCCAAATCCTAGCCAAATTAATGTATTTACATAATTCTTTCTGTACTGTGTTCTTTGGTTCAATACCCTCAAGAATTTTTTGATTTTTTGAAAAATGTCCACACTGAATGTAGTTAGAAGGGCTTAAGTCAAACTCCGCAGTATCTCCAAGGCAAAGGACAATCGTTTAATGTTGCAGGACACGATCATCGGAAACAGTGCTTCTCCCATTGTCAACTGTACGTTGGTTGTTCAAGAGTTGGAAAGGCAAACACTCTATACATCTTACATCCAAATTGAAGTTCTATAAAGAAAAATGACTTTATTTATGCAAGATGCTCTTTTACGTTGTTTTATTATTATTTGTACCATCCATGAACTCATTTTCTTAAGTATTGAAAGTAACAATATGATTGAAAATAATGTAATCCATGAAATGTATGTAAAAACTACGCATCTTAATAAATATATAGTGTTTTATTTTGCTTTTAAATTAATGGTTTGAAAACGTCTAAAGGCTGAATTAATAAACACGGGTGAAGTCGCGAATACATGCTAGTATGTACAATATTATTTACGTTGAGTAAACTTGTCAATCATTGTAAATTGGTGCTTTTATGAACAAGTGAAACAAAATTATGAATACAGAATTCCTCCACTGTCATCTTTTTAACGCTGAGATAATAATCACTGAAGGTAACGAACAGTTAGTTGAGTATGATAAGTACAGGAACGTTTCTCAGAGTTACAAAAGTGACGGTGGAGAACTTCTGCATTCGTAAATTTGTTCCATTTCTTATAACATCTACAATTTATAATCATTGACAAGTTTATGCTATGTAAATAATGTAACGTGTTGGCGGGGTAGGTAAATAAATAAATGCGTACAGAACCTGGTAGCGTCCTATTTCTAAGATTTATTAACTAAGCACTACAATTACAGACACACACACACACACGATAGCCGAGCTTACACGGTTCGCTCTCTCTCTCTCTCTCTCTCTCTCGCTCTCTCTCTCTCTCTCTCTTGGTTTCTCATGTTCTATCTACAATGACACACACACACAGAGTCATCGATTATTTACACTACACTCTCTCGGCCACTCGGTCACACTCGTTAGCGCTGTCACGGTCCACAGCCTACACGTCAGTCTCGCAGGTCGGGATAGTATCCGCGGTTCACTCAATCCGTCGAACCCCGTTCGCAGTCTACACACGTCGGCACCCAGTGCTCCCTTCGCGGTGCTCAGAAAACCCAAGGTTCCCCTCCAGCAGCCGGCTCCAAGAGACTCACACACACGACGTCAGGGAAACAGGAACAAGTCCTCGGCTTCAACAGGCAGATACTTCATCAGGCTGGCATCTCAGCCCAAGCTATCACTGACTGCGCTCTTCGCTAACTCACACCAGCGAACTCATTCTCGCTCTAGCTCACTCATTCACTTACTAACCCAGTCTAACTCTCACTGACTCACTCCAGGCAGGTCGTTCCTCTCTTATATACCTGCGCTGGCCCTTCTAGAATCGTCCGGATGCTCGATGGATCCAGGAACCTCGCGAGATGGAAGACTCCAGATTAATAGTCGAGTAATTTCCGTCGTCCCATGCGGCGCGACCACGGATAGAAGAGAGAAGCGCCGGCCCAGCGCTTAAGTGTTGCTCGCGATTAGCGCGGTCGAGCGTAAGAGGGGTGGGGCGATGGGTGACGGGCTTGGCCCGTAGCAAGTTGGCATGGCGGACGCTATAACCATTACAATAATATCATACGTGTAACGCATGGTTAAAAATAAATCAGAATCTCAATTTGTTACTGTAGAACGAAACATATAATTTTTTACTTATTAGAATGGGTTTACAGGTATATTATAGTGTTATACAAGTAAAAATTAGGTTTTACATTTGTATTGACTCGACACTGAAAGAATATGACTTCCTTCTTAGAATTACGCATGGACTGAAGGAAGTGGACGAAACGTGATGGCCAAGAAAATCATGGATGCGTATGCTATGTATGTAGCCTACTCTACGATTGAGTAGATTTTCTCCTACAATAATACTGAACGATTGGCCTGTACAGTGTTGTGCTCTTCCCTGTCGACTGTATGGCGATATCTTAGGGAAGATGTTGGGCAAGGCAGCTAATAGATCTCCTAGTTCCAGTGGAGAACAGCCATTGGACATGAGCAATACGACCACATACTGTAGTTTCAGAATGTAATCTGTGATAGCAAAGATCCACACATATCGTATTCATGGGCATTAGCGATGTCACCATCTTTCGACAAAAAAGCAATGCATAAGGCAACTCCTTGAATGGTTAATAAGAGCATACAAATTGGAAATATCAGTCTAGCAGGCAAATATGTTCGTATACTGCACTTCCGTACTAACTGAGCTATTTGAGAATTTTTTATTATTTAATATTCTGTCATACCTCTGATGGATACCGCATTGCGCCTACGTCGTTAATTTTCACGTGTGATTTGATCTTCTTGACAGCTGTGATAGGTCTTCAATACCTCGTACATTAATTGAAGTTTGTGTTGTTAGAAGTCTATTCTATATGCAAACGATATGGGTGTATTGGAATATCGAACATGTCACTGTCCGGGCCTGAGGATCTCATGAATAGTATTTATTTTGGAACCATATCCATCCTAAATGAGAAATATAAAGGCAGAATAAACTTGATGATGACCCACTTATTTCAAAATAAATGATCTGCAGATTACTTGAAAACCTTAAGTTAAAAACTGAAATTGTAACTCGAATAGCCTTTTTCTTAAACATAAGATTTGTGATGCATCAGAGTAAGTTATAATGGTATGACATTCAACATCTTCCAGTAATCTGTAACGTATGTCACTTATATAATATATAATCTATCTATATACAGTATATTAAATAAGAGTTTTGACTGTACATTGCTCAGAATTTTAAAAGGGTGGTATTTCTGTATCGGTCGTGTCCATAGTAGCAAAGAAATGCACTTTATAATTATTCGTAATTTCTGTCTGTATGTATGTTTGTATGTATGTATGTATGTATGTATGTATGTATGTACACGCATCACGAAAAAACAGCTGAAGAGGGGAAGGCTTGAAGTTTAATTCTCAAATATTTATGTTATTAGTGGTCCTATTTTAATGGAAATCGGTATGGAAAGTCGGGAAATAAGTCGCTACAATCTAGATCATAAATAATCATATTTACGCTGGAAGAAATGGTAGTCTAGGGAGAGGCTATATTTTAATTCTGAAATTTTTATGTTATTACTGGTCATATCTTAATGAAAATCGTTGATAAAAGTCGGGAAATAAGTCGCTACACTCTAGGCTTTAAATAATTGTGTTCACGTGGAGTGGAATGGTAGTTTAGGGGAAGGCCTAAATTGATTTCTCAAATATTTGTGTTATTGGTGGACGTATCGACAAATACTACATTACTAAAGTTTTATAGTATCAAATTTCCGATCATTTATGTCTTATACATTTTTACTGTACCGGCTATGATAACAGAGACATTCATGAATTTGGATTTTTTTGCTAAGTCCATACAGCGCAAAGTCACGAGAAAACGGGTAAACAGAATTTAATGAAAGTCAGTATGTTAAGTCAGGGAATAATAAACTACAGTGTACGCTATAAATAATTTCGTAAGATGTCCTAATATCACAGAGTCGAAAGAAAACTTAATGTGAAGGCCTACAATACAGAAAGCTCGTAACATTTAACAACAATAACATTACATTGACCATTGTTTGGTGTGATATGATTTGTGTCTTCTGTTGCCAGTCATGTCCGATAGATGGGATTACTTCTGTTTACCGAGTTTTTCTTAACTTGCTTTACGTCGCACCGACACAGATAGGTATTATGGCGACGTTGCGATAGGAAAGGGCTAGGAGTGGAAAGGAAGCGGCCCTGACGTTAATTACGGTACAGCCCCAGCAATTGTCTGGTGTGAAAATGGAAGATCATGGAAAATCACCTACAGGGCTGTCGACAGTGGGGTTCGAACCCACTACCTCCTGGATGCAAGGACACAGCTGCGCGCCCCTAACCGCACGGCCAACTCGCCCAGTCGTACCGAGTATAACAGCCTACCTGAATATTGGCGGGAAGTAGCTGGGGAGTTAGATAACTTTCTTTTTTTTAGCATGTCATTCCTCTGGCTCATAGATTTTCTGATACTACTGGCACGTAACACACTGGTTCATCCTAGTATTCCAGCTATTCAATCCCTACTCTGAGGCACTGATTGGAATGAGCAGTGCGTATCTTTAACGGAATAATGGCTGAGGAGTGCTCACGGCTGTCTGCGGCCTGGTCGTTCCAGTTCTGGAACTTTGGACTGTTAGTTCGGCACCGTAATACTGTTCGTTAAAAGTGAGAAAATATGCTGTTTTTCATTTGAGCGAGTATTTTATGTGATAACATTGCTTTTAAATCCTACATTCCTACTGACGTTTTCGTAATGACCTAAGTTAACTGCTGTTAGGAAAACCACAAAGACAGTCTTTCTGAGAATCCCGTAGCGAAACACGGGTACATCAGCTAGTATACATGTATATCTATCAGCCAAATATGATATTCCTCTTGCTCAATGGGTTGTCAGAGGCCTCCTGTTTGGATACAGATGTACCCTGTCGAAGAACATAGCCACTATCCTTCAAAATTTAAAAATAAAAATCTTATTACAGATCATAATAGATTCTCTATAAATTATACAGCTGCATTTATAACTGAAATCGTAATCTCCTTACGATAAATTATACAATGTAAGTTAGTATTCCAGACCATTATGGTCACCCGCGCTGGAGGACGGATGATTCATTTCTTTAATAAATCTTGCTACTAGGATTGTATTATTTTGTATGTATAATTTATGGGTAGCATTTAGAAGTTTTTTTGGCTATTTTGCTTTACGTCGCACCGACACAGATAGGTCTTATGGCGACGATGGGACGGGAAAGGCCTAGGAGTGGGAAGGAAGCGGCCGTAGCCTTAATTAAGGTACATCCCCAGCATTTGCCTGGTGTGAAAATGGGAAACCACGGAAAACCATCTTCAGGGCTGCCGACAGTAGGATTCGAACCCACATGGTAAATTATAAGATAGTTGTGTTCAGTAGCCTGATATAGGTCGTAAAGGACAAGGACGAATGGAATCGAGTACCAGTAATCCCGTTTGTTAGTACCTACTGGCGTTCAAAACGAGTGATAGGTATTTGGAAGCAAGGTTTAGTTAGAAAATAAAATAGAAAATATGTCGCAAAAAAAATGCAAAACTTAAAAATTATATGCTTGAAGGTGGTGAAAAGCTTGCGCAACACAAAAAAATCATCGAATAATAATAAAATGAATATGGTTTGCAGAAACGAAAATTATGGCATTTGATTCCCGAAATTTGATTACTTCCTTAATTACCTGATGATGAAGCAAAGCTGTTCTTATTTTTGTTTTCCTGCACATAGTGTTTAAAAGTAACGCAATGTCACATCTCTAGTGAAATATGCACCGGCAATATAAGAAATTGCACATTTCTATACACCTCGAATAAGTTTGTTATATTGTGGGATTAAACACGTTAAGTGGTAGAGTGTGTATAGTCTTGTTGTAAGAGTTAGAGAACACTTGTATACACACAAGTAATTGCTCTGCTTGTTTGCAATACAGCAGACGTCGCTGCCTCCATCTTTGTTGAGCCTGGGGTGAACTATACCATTTCAGGTGAAAACTAGTATTAGTATATACAGTGGAACACGAGCTTCAGCTTGAACCCCACTGTCGGCAGACCTGAAGGTGGTTTTCCGTGGTTTCCCATTTTCATACCACGCAAATGCTGGGGCTGTTGCTTCATTAAGGCCACTACCGCTCTATTTCCCTTTTATATCCCATCTATGCCAGCCCGATTGGCTCAGACAGTTCAGGCGCTGGCCTTCTGACCCCAACTTGGCAGATTCGATCCTGGCTCAGTCCGGTGGTACTCAAATAGGTCAGTTTCGTGTCGGTAGATTTACTGGCACGTAAAACAACCCCTGTGGGACATAATTCCGGCATCTCGGCTTCTCCGAATACCGAAAACGTAGCCAGTGGGACGTAAAGCAAATTGTTGGTGAGCTTCAGCTAGTGTTTACGTTTCATGTACAATAAGTATTTCTCAGACTGACCGAGCTAGAATTGTAGTATTGATTCAGGATGGACATGCATAAGAAGTAGCCGAGGGGTTACCCAAAGTACAGCATCAAAATCGTCGAAAACGTATCGTGACACCAATGATGTGACTGACAGACCAAGGGAAAGTCGACCGAGGTTGACAATGCCAAGTCAAGATCAGTACATCAACGTAACAGCGCAAAGGAGGCTGACTTTGACTGCTCGACAATTACGAGATGAATTCTTTAGGGAGATTTGGGTCCATGTACCGGCACAAGCTTTGCACAACCGGCTGCATAGTGACCAATTAAGGTCATTTTGACTGACTGGACGTGTTTCACTTGAGGATCATCATCATGTGGAGAGGAGATCATCTTAATTAGGGATGGAGTGAAGGGCGTAATGTTATGTTTTCAGATGAAACACGTATATCACTTTGGCCATACACACGACGACAAAGGGTGTGGAGACGTAAAGGGTGCGATGGAAAGCATGTTCAAGACGTGGATGCATTTGGAGGTGGTGGTGTGATGTTATGGGTTGGGTTTATGCTTGACGATCGAGCACTTTGATGCCAATTCGAGGGGTGTTAACTCTTCAGTAGCACACCGACGAAATTATTGGATCATTTGTTCAACCCTGTAGTAATGAATATGGTGCTGAATTCATTTTCGTAGATGATAATGCTCGCTCTCATCGAGGTGAATCAGCGAGAAACTTCGTGAGGGGGGTGGGTATCAACCACATGAATTGAGCAGCTGTTGGACACGACCTGCATTGAGAATGGATGGTGGATTTTGGAAACGAACGGCTGTATTTGATCGTCCATAACCCTCCACAGACACTCCCAGACTTCATTAGAGTTGCCCAGATGGAATGGGACCCTCTTCCTCAAGATGACGTCAGTGTACTGACCGCAAGCATGTTACAGCGTGTCGAAGACCTGAACAAGGCCAGAGGAGGCCATACACGGTACTAAGGCAGAGTGAAGAAGAAAGGACCTTCATTAAAGGGAAATAAACACAAACTGTAAACGATTACCTTGTTGCATTTTCCCTGAAAGAGTGCTTACTTGAGCCAGGCTCCTCAATTTCATATAGTATATGTTATCGGACTTCGCTTGATTAACTCTTGTTCTTTTCCAACCCGACGGTATTACGTATGGAGGCCCACGGAATCTTTCGTTTTCACGCCCTTCATGGCCCTTGGCTTTCTTTGGCTGATACCTTCACTTTTCGAAGTATCGAATCCCTTGCATTTTTCTCTCTGATTACTGTTATATAGAGGACGGTTGCCTAATTGTACTTACTGTTAAAACAATAATCACCACCACCACCTTGAAACAGTTTTGATGCCCGTGGAGGAGCGGAAGTTAAAAGTGCCCATTATCCATAACCTAGATATTTAGTAGAATTATGTGGTTAATTCCATGTCTGGTTCCTTGGCTTTTCACCTCCACACGTCTTCACTTACACGCAACACATCACAACATTGCCGACCACCTCAGTGAATTCATCCCTCCATATAGGGCATCCCGCTATAAACTATAAACTATAAACGATAAACTATAAACTATAAGCTATAAACTATAACATAAACTATAAACTCCTTCAGTCTACTCTTGATCCCTTTGACTTCCTTGCCGAGAATCGAACCCACGCCGTTCCAGGCGAACCAAGCGCGTCATTAGTCTCTATGCTAGGCAGTCCCTCCTTCAAGAAATATACTGCCATTGTGTAATACTCACTGCGATCCTCAGCGAACAAATGGAATCTTAATATAATAGTAGGATTTATTACGAACATCATTCTCTCCATAATGTGTTTCTGATGAAGTTAGTCTTCTACGGAGGAAGGCACTGCAAAACTAGGAAACCCTAAAACGTTTTATATCCAGGTCTTTGTCTAGCACAGTAGGGCTTCAGCTTCTACTGTGGGATACATCAGTATTGTTGGAGTCCATCTGCCACTGATAAAACTAGCACCGCCATTGTAGAGAGGTCAGCATAGCGTCTACTTCCCTGGTTCAAACGCGTTTGATTCTCGGTTCCCGCATAATTTAAATCCACCTCTCAGGTTTCCATGAGGTGTCTTAAACCTTGGTATGGCAACAGTAAAGATAATGTAATATACCTAGCCCTTTTGGTCATCCTAGGAATGGTATTTTAGTGTAAAATTGAGTTTCGTCTTCAACCCAGTTAAAAGGAAATTAATTTGCGTTCTCATATTTCTTGAGGTAAGACAGTTCTTTCGGCGCATCTCTGAGAGAAGTGAACTGTATGTAAATTTTCAAGAATGTACAATCTCTCCTGCCAGATTTAAATCACTGACAGGCCGAGGAACCAGACCCGTGCCTCCAAGGATGGCAGCTAATAGCGCTGAACATTACGCAGTGAGGATATGCACGTAAACAATTACAGGTATTACTCATGCACTACTCTTGTTAACATGTGGAACTGACACAGGTTCACGTCACCTACCGAGTTCCAGAAAATATGTTGTTTCCACTTTTCCTTATACGCTCATGTGGTTATGTGGTTGTTAACCATACATTTGAATGAACACGGTGAATTGCAAGCACCTGTTGTTGAAAACACTACTATAAGCTCCTCAAGGACCCTGAAATATTGCAATGCTCACTCAACGTGAAATGGACATACAAACGTCAATATGCTGTTGCATCACTGCTATTGGTGAATGAAACCAACAAAAAACGCAGCGTATTGGTGTGTTGAAGAGTAGCAGATTCCACTAATGGACTCACATTATCACGTGTTGTTACTATAGATCTGGCGGTCTGGTTATGTAGACCAAACATATCCACGAAATATCACTGTAATATTTGTCCTAAATGGAACATAATAATTGCTTTTACACCAATAAAGTCAAAAATCCGCGGTAAATTAAGAAATACCGTCGTTACTAGAGAAATAGCTAGAGAAATATGTATACGTAGTTACGGACCGTAGACAGGACTCCTTTATGTTGTATTCCGCTGCTCGTGCCGTCTTTTGTTTCTTTCTTGAGGTCCAGGGCTTGCACCGACGAATGGGAGTGCTATATCTGTGAACTGTCATTATCTTTGTCCATATGACTAGCGCGGGCAGATCAAACAGTAAAATAGCATGATCCCTTGACCAATAAATATATCATTTAATGAATGAGCTAGGGCACAAAACGAATGAGCAAGATTAAGAAAACGACACCTTATTAATTCAAACAACTTCAGTGAGCAAGGACATCACACACGAAAGTGTTAGACAAACACATACGGGAGCGCTGCGACGTAGCAAAAAAAATATTTGTAAGGTAGTAAAGTGTGTATCAATATTATTTCCTGTAAGTAAAATATTACGTACTATTCCTTAATTTACCGCAAATTTTACACTTTATTCGAGTAAAATGAATTATTATATTCCATTTGGGACAAATATTACAGTGACATTTTGTGGATACATTTCGTCTACATAACCGGCGGTCTTTAACGGTGATATTGAATCTATATTCTACAATAGTCACGCAGGCAGGCTTTACATGCAGGGTGTATTACAGCGATGTTCTTGATTGCTATGAGGCAACAGCAGAAAGAACAAACCGAGCAAGTGGCTGAGAGGCTCCGTTCACGTAGCTAACAGCTTACATTCGGGAGATAGTGGGTTCGAATCCTACTCTCGCCAGTATGTCCAAGGAAGTGACCTCACCGAACATGTGGCACTCCAATATTTGCTGGCAACTGTCATCTTGGCAAGTGAACTACCTCAATGACTTGATGATATTTTTTGTAAGTAGTATACAAATTTCCTACCTTCCAAGGCTCTTCCAACAATATCCCCATCGTTTGAAGAACTGGAAAGAATTATGACTGAAAAAGTAACGACTGGCATATATTAAGGCATAACAATATAATTTTCCGTCCGCCTCAGTGGTGTAGTGGTCAGTGTGATTAGCTGTCACCCACGAAGGCCCGGGTTCAACTTCCGGCTATGCCACAAAATTTGAAACATGTACGAGGACTAGAACGGGATCCACTCAGCCTCTGGATGTCTCCTGTTTGATTCCCACCTCAGTCATCCTCGAAGTGATTTTCCGTGGTTTCTCATTTCTCCAGGCAAATGCTGGGATGGTACCTAATTTAAGTCCACGGCCGCGTCCTTCCCTCTGCCTTGCCTATTCCTTCAAATCTTTCCATCCCCATACAAGACCCCTGTCCAGCATAGCAGCTGAGGCCGCTGAAGTGATATACTGGTCCTTCTCCCCAGTTTTATCCTTGACCAAATGTCTCACTAACCAGGACACTGCCTTTGAGGCGGTAGAGGTCACTGAGTCCGGGGGAAACCAACTCTGGAAGGCAAACGGACTAAATAAATAAATATGATTTTCGTGATATGACAATAAAACCCACGGAAAGTATCTTGATGGGTACAAACGGTGGGGTTTGATCCCGCCATCTCCCGAATGTGAGTTTTCAGCTTTACGGCCCGTAACGTATTGCTGTATTGTCGTTGAAACAATAATTATCCCTACAACACTAAACGCGCACTAACAGAGTAATTTTTGATAACCCATCCTTTCGAGTGATGGATTTATTAGTTGATTTTTAAATTTCATTTGTAATGCCACTCCAATTCATATTCAATATCCACGCATTGTAGTCTATATATGTTTCATGTTGAAGCACCATCCATCATTTGTCAATCAATTGTCTTCAAAATCAGATTAGTCGAAGCTTAGATGTGACAGTGAAATATTCAACTCTCACAGCAGAAACATTCGGTAAAATTGTAGTACGTCATCTGGTAATCAATTGTAAACGATCACTAATTTATTACTCTATATATTTTGGCACTGCAAATAGTGTATGAAAAAATGCTATATCTTCGAATTATTATTATCCTTACGCAGATCATCTTCCAGAGATAAACCCTATTTGAATTATGCGTCATCCTTCGGAGACTCGATGTCGAAATGACGACTAATGAGACACATGACTCACTTAATCCTATAAAGTGGTACAGTGTTTTTCAAGTAATAAGAACTTCAATGAAGGTGTTGTTAGCTAGCTCAGGTTATTACAGTTAGGAAATAAAATAGAACTACTTATTCACCACAAGTTTGAAAACTTGAAATATGGAAGATCCAGTATAAAAGGCTCATATTGTTATGGCCAGCAACAAATATGTAGAGCAGCCGCTGTGTATCGCACGGATAACAGTTAGGTGGGCTGGGGGTGACTGTGCTGGTAGGTTGTTACAGGTGTCTGAACTCATTTGTCTGCAGGACACTCCAGCGAGTGAGTGGCGTAAGCTCCATAGAGTGAACATGACGAAGGAATTGGTCCCACAGGGGTTCAATTGGGTTCAAGTCCGGGGAATGATGTTACCAGAGAAGTACTTGGAAGGCTGCGTTGTATTCCAGCAACTACATCCGATATTTGTAGCCATGTGGCATGTAGGTAGGTCTCATCTTCCTCACGGAAGACAACCAAGGCTGGATTCGTAACAAAATTGCTGGAGAGTGCCTTCCAGATGAATGATTGGTGCCACGCAAACTTTCTCCAAGCCATAACGCTGTAAACACCACCTTGTCATATTCCTTCAATGGTTGCAGATATTTCGTTTCACGCCTGATACGTCAGAGTACACCCCTTCGGCCAAACAGATGAATGTCCGTTTTAGACATAGATCTGGTATCACTTGCTTTATTACAACGGTGAGCTGCTGCAGTACAGCATGCTGGCCGGGTCTTATGCACCTCCGAATTCAACTTTCACCTCCTACAGATTATATGTCTTTTATCTTGCATAGTGGCATTTGTCCACACACAACGCATTTCATTCAGGCAGCACACGAACACTTCACAAACTCCGTTGGTTGATATATACTGTCACTTTTAGCCCGTAAGTCGATAAACATCGCTATTTTTCACTTGGTTAAATCACCATATTTACTCATAGATGCATGAGTTATATCTGTGCAAAAATATATTTCGTACACCTCGTATACAAACAGGCAAGCTCATTACACATGACGCACTTCATGGGCTACAGGCGGCCGAAGTCAAATGTAGAAGGTCATCATAATGTGACACAACTGTCGAAACAAGCTTACATATAGATATTAGGTACAATACTGTAACGTGAGTGGGTGGTAAATATAGACACAAGGTGGAAGCGTTTTACACTAAGACTTTATTAAATTCATATCCGTAAGACCTATCTGTATCGGTACGACGTAAAGTAGACTATAAAACGTTATTAATTGTTGAGTCTTGCACAAAAAAGCAAGTACACCGGTTTACAATCTGTCCATTTTCAACTAAGCTCACCACACAAAAAAATCAGTCACCCAAGTGCGTACGCACAGATAGATCGTTAATCTTGTACAGATGGTGAAGCGAACGAGTGCCGTGCTCAACCGTATGTACACTGCCTCTACTCGAGCATACGGCAGTAGCGATCAGTGAGACATTGATGTTTCAAGCGGACAGTTTACGTCAGCATGGGTAGATATAAGGATGTGACAGAGTGTCAAAAAGGGGCAATCGTGTTTGGGCGTGCCCATGTCCACACGGTGCGTGAAGTTGCTGGATTTATTGGTGTTTCGCAGCGGACTGTTGAACGTGTCTACAAGCAGTGGTGTACTACACGACGTCGGAATTGTGGTCGGATAAAGATCTTGACTGAGAGGGACTGGAGACGCGTTTCACGGTTTGTGAATCAAAATCACTTCCAAACCCGACAGGAATTGCTGAGGTCAGTGAATGAAGGCCCATCCAAACATGTTAGTGAGAGAACAGTGGGACGGGAACTGCATGCAATGAACATTTGGAGTCTGTCATCTCGCAGAGGCCGTTGCTCACACAGTCATATAAAGCTTCAATGGGCTAGAAATAATCGAAACTGGACGGTAACTGACTGGTGGAACATAATGTGGTCTGACAAATCACATTTTTGCCTCTATTGCAATAACGCACATCGTCGAGTGCACCGAAGGCCAAATGAAGCATTTCATCCTGCATGTGTGCGTGAACAAGTTCAAGCCGGAGGTGAGTCTGTGATGTTTTGGGGGTGTTTATCGTATCATGGATTGGGCCCACTCACTGAGGTGACCACTAACATGAACCAGCGTGATTATTTAAACGTTCAGGATGATTAGGTGTCACCTTTCAGTCAACATCTGCATGATGACTATGCAATTAATACCCTCATATTTTCA
The DNA here is from genome assembly GCF_040414725.1 of Anabrus simplex. Classification (NCBI taxonomy): domain Eukaryota; kingdom Metazoa; phylum Arthropoda; class Insecta; order Orthoptera; family Tettigoniidae; genus Anabrus; species Anabrus simplex. Next base: position 349,698,884 of record NC_090268.1, on the reverse strand, counting down.
AAATGAGAACAACAAAGTTCATCACGCTGGACGCATATGTAAATGGTTTTATGAACACTCCCTCTACCTATTACATCTCGATTGGCGTGCAAAATCAAACCAAATCCAGGTGGTTATCAAGTCCAGAGGCAAAGTTACACGGTATTAAATGATTCTCGTAATGATTTCTCCAGGGGTGACGCTAGCTACATAGTACAAATTACACACTGTTCCATTACTGTCGCTTATGCTTTAAGGCAGTGCCACAATTATAACCGCTGCACAATATCACAGGCACTTAGTTCACAGCTTGTGATCAACACTTTCTCACAATTATGTACGTCGTACACTGTTCGTACACTCACAACGGTCTTCGTTCACCGTCCCTTGCCGATCACCCGTCGAACTCTCCCACGCTGCACCAGAGACTCAACGTTCACTTCACAGTAGCTGATATTAGAGACCCAACTCCTCAACGACGGACAGAGCAGAACGATAGACTAATTTCAACGAACAGAACACCCACTGTACTTCACTGCTCAACTGACCCTCATCTCTGCCTGAACCGACAGTCTGAACTCTAAAAAACTGTACTCTACCCAGTACTCCACAGCTATATACTTGCACACAGCACAGCACCGCTCAACTAAACCTTATCTCTGACTGAACCTTGAGCTCGTCTGGCCCGTCTTAAATAGGATGCTTCCCAAAAGAAGAAAACTTTAGACTCCTCACAATTCAGAAATAACTGGGTTAATTTTCCATGTCTTTATTGCATGGTCAGGAGGTCTTCGGTGAGATGACAAAGTGGTGGCAGAGAGAGGCTGGCCATGCGCGCCTGGCTCGTTCTTGATTGGTTGGCTGCGTGGCAATCACTTATGGGTAGTAACTTCGGTGTTTCTCCCATCTTGTTCCTCCCCAAGGTCTTAAAAGAAAATGGCGAACACCGTGACTATACTTACATGGTACACAAACCAGATAAATATATAATATCTGATAAGAATGAATTGTAATTCGTTTTTGCCGCAAATTTAAGTGGTTTAGTAATACACCCGCTGACGAAACAATATCAGTCATTTTGAAAATGTTGTCCGTCTGTCATTCTGCTTAAATTGGATATAAACAAAATCTGGTACCTAATTTTATGAAACTTGTTAATAAAGTTAACGCATCCAGAATTTCCTACCACCTGGCTTCATCTCAATTTATTAAATAGGAGCAGGGGAATTACATGTTTAACTTGAGAATGCCGCCTGTCAGCCAGACATAAAAGACTAAGAAGTTCACTGACTTCCCTCGCAGGCCACCGATACCACGACCAGGTCAACTGCGCACGTTTCATCCCTCAAACTTCACCACATGATCAGAAAGTTCGTTGTGTTGTGTTTGGCACGTTCTTGCCTTCTGCTCGCCGGGTAGAATGGAAATCCGTTTGAAATAAACCCCTTAATAATATGTCGCTTATGAAGAAGAGTTAAAATACTTCCTTACATTTATATTAGGTTTCTTCACACTCCTACTCCATTGCTTATGGAAATATGGATCTGCTTTCAACACATCAACAGAAGCCAACATCTTCCAACTTTACTATACAAATTTAAAGTACTAAACGTACTTTGATACAGTTTCTATTGTTCAACACTTCTATAAATAGCTACAAAATAAATTTCGACGCGTGCAAAGTCGCGGGTAAAAGCTAGTAAGGAATAAATGCAGCGTCGGAGAAATTCTTCAGTAACTCTTTCCCTTTTAACTCGTGTTGTTGGAGGAATAGGAGAGAGTCTGGCCGGTCGTAGAATGAAAATATCGGCCAAAGAAGAAAAGGTTAATGAAAACGGAGAAATGAACCACACTAAGTTTCAAGAACCCAGTACTTTTGGGTTGGAAGAGAACAATAGTTCATTAAGAGGTGTGGAGCAGAAAAAAGATGAGCAACCTTTCACAAATAGAAATAATACTTAAAAATACAATGGTTGTCACTCCACGCTGCTGGTGGAATCAGAGCAATAAAAATAAGGTAAGGGTAGATGAAGAACTATCCCGCTGTTTTTTGTGACAACGTAAGTCTCAGTTTGAGTGGTAAGAAACCTTCCTGTTGTTATGTTACTCATCGTTCTTCTTCTTTTACCTCTTTTCCCACAAGACGCTGCGGTCGCGATGGGACCTGTGTCGCACATTTTGATTTGTTACCGCTTTACGGGTGAAGGCCCTTCTTGACACGAACCCTACTGTATGTGGAAGGATGCATTCATTATTTCGTGTTTCTGCAGTGAATGTGAAGAAAATATTGGAACACACACAAACACCTAGTCTTGGAGTCAGAGAAAATAACCAAGCGCGATTACAATCCCCCGATTAAATCCCGACCCGGCCGAGAACGAACCAGGACTCTGTCAAACGAAGGTCCAAACCCTAATCATTCAGCCAAGGAATCAGACCTGTTATAGCACCGTTTACCATCTAATTTATGCGGGCCGAGCAAGCGTCAACCGTACCACTCCGCATCATCCCGTACCAGTCGGCGCATGCGCTTGATTCCCCGCGGTTATAAAATGTGAAAGGAAAGACTGCAAAGAGGTATCAATCCTATTCGAACCCTTCCTTCCAATGATAATAAATACAGTGATTTTTCAAAACATTTGGTAATTTTCTAAATTTTGGTACACCATGTAACTTTTGCGCCGGCCTCACGATCTAGGAGCAGTTGGCCTGCCTCTCACTGGGAAGCCCCGTGTTGAACTCCCGGCCAGTTCAGGGATTTTTACCTGGACCTGAGGGCTGGTTCGAGGTCCACTCAGACCACGTGATACAATTGAGGAGCTATCTGAGGGTGAGATGATGACCCCGGTCTAGAAAACCAAGAATAAGGGCCGAGAGGATTCGTCGCACTGACCATGCCTCGCCTCATAATCTGCAGGCCTTCGGGATGAGGAGCAGTCACTTGGCAGTCTAAGGCCCGTCAGGGCTGTAGTGCCATGTTTTTTTTCTAGATGTAACTTCTGCCGTAATTATCCTAAGTCTCCCATTACCGTTAATCCGAGCGTAATATCTACACATAATAGTCGAAATTTACATTCAGAAGTCGATACGAATCAAATGAAGAAATTCTCACATTTACGACACATCACGCATAGCTACCAATATTGTACCATCATACTGGGTTAAGAGCGAAATTTATAAGTTACTCCATACGGGAGGTCGGAATTGATGTATAGACTGTCATATCCCCGATTTCTCAAGAAGAAAATGGCGGTAGACTGTCGCTATTGTAACGGCAGCAAAGTTTGGAGGATTTCGTAGATTTACTTATTAAATTGTTTTCGCTTTTTCAATTTCTCATAGTAACGCCTATTATGCTCTTCTCGTTTCATTCCTTTTATTCTTTCATCATTCATTTTTCTCGGTTCAACTATTACTTTTGACCTTTTTTTTCGAATCCTAATCAAGTCTTTCTTTCCCATTGTAAAAATTGTTATTCTACACAACTGACCACTAAGTATTCACTACGACAGCTAACCTTCAGCTGAGCGCGCGAATCAACACAACATCTTATAACAGAGTATGCGTGTTACTTCACATATTCAGCACAAATTCTGCCTTGCTTTGAATCGCTATTCCGTGGAAACTACGTTTCAGACTTTTTGTTTGCTAGTGGCTTTACGTTGCACCGACAAAGATAGGTCTAACGGCGACGATGGGATTAGAAAAAACTAGGAGTTGGAAGGAAGCGGCCGTGACCTTAATTAAGGTACAGCCTGATGTGGAAATGGAAAACCAAGGAAAACCACCTTCAGGGAAGCCAACAGTGGAATTCGAACCGACTATCTCCCGCATGCCTTCTCACAGCTGCACGGCCAACTCGCCCGGTTTTCAGATGATGATTATTATTATTATTATTATTATTATTATTATTATTATTATTATTATTATTATTATTATTATTATTATTATTACGAGGATTGGGGCAAAAGTCATGGCAACTATTTGTTTTCTTGTAGATATGTGAACGGATCACAAACGTATATGTGTCGTGTGGAAGTTCTGCAGACATAGTGTGTATGCAGAACAACAGATGGCTCTGTGATAGCTGGTAGTAGCGCAGCGAGGGCTGTGAAATCAGTCAGTTGGTGAGTATCGTGCGAGATGGAAGTAACACATGTTGAGCAGCGCGCTTATATCAGGTTGGTAGTAGCGCACCGAGGGCTGTGAAATCAGTCAGTTGGTGAGTGTCGTGCGAGATGGAAGTAACACATGTTGAGCAGCACGTTTATATCAAAATAGCCATTCTCCGATGGAGAAATGCGATGGAATGTCACAGTGAATTAGTGGAAGCACAGTAGCACGGTGGGTAAGAAAGTTTCAGCAAGGACGTGTGTCAACCAGTGATGAGCAACGTCCGGGACGACCTGTCAGTGTGCGGACCGACGTGGCACGTGCCGTCATCGAGCAGCTCCTGGATGAAGACAGACGATGGACGCTACTGGAGTTAGAGAGGGCAAGTGGCATCGAGAACCGCAGCTTTCACAAGATATGCAATATGCTCCGACCACCTTGCACGCTGACAATAGGACGGCGATCAATTATTGTCACGAATAATCGCCATCGATGAATTTTGGGCCAGGGCATACGAACTAGAACTGAAAGGTCAGTCCGCGGAATGGCGACATGCTGGATCACCAAGGAGGCAGAAGGTCCGTCAGAATCCTTCCCCGCCGGGCTGAGTGGCTCAGACTGTTGAGGCGCTGGCCTTCTGACCCCAACTTGGCAGGTTCGATCCTGGCTCAGTCCGGTGGTATTTGAAGGTCAGCCTCGTTTCGGTAGATTTACTGGCACGTAAAAGAACTCCTGCTGGACTAAATTCCGGCACCTCGGCGTCTCCGAAAACCGTAAAAGAGTAGTTAGTGGGACGTAAAGCAAATAGCATTATTATTATTAGAATCCTTCCCCAGTCAAATTGATGGTGATCGTCGTGTATTACGACAGGGGTGTTATTGTTTGCCACTTTGTTGCACGTGGCAGAACAGTGACCGCACAGTACTACAGGAACTTCCTGGTGCGACAGGTACGACGTGGCGTTCGGGAGAAACGTCTGGATCTTGTGGACAGTGCAATAATCCTGCACGACAATGCAAAACTACATAAAGAAAAGTGTGTAGGGCAGCTACTGCGACGTTGGGATGGGAAGAATTGGAGCACCCACCGTACTCTCCCAACATTTCGCCCTGTGACTTCGATCTCATTTGAAAGATTAAGGAACCACTACGTGGTAGGCGGTTTATAACACGAGAGACATTGCTAATGCTCTGTGCCAAGAGGTGACCCGATTCACACATGATGAGGCAAATGCTGAGGCAGATGCCATTCAGCACCTCCCACATCGTTGGCAGCGTGTGGTGTCAGTAGCAGGGGACTACACTGAGGGTCTTTGGGCCCAGGTTTGGCATGTCAACTTTATGTGTACTGTGTTGTCATTCTTTTGCACCGGGAAGGCCATATTGCCCTGTATACTATCGTAATAAATTAGTGTGTTACGATATTCCAGTGCTATTCATTGTCCACACATGTAGTTAACACCTTGTCCTTTCGTCTGTATGTGTCACATTTTCCAACCGGACTGGTATCTTCAAGAAATAAATAGTTGCCATGACTTTTGCCCCAACCCTCGCATTATTATTATTATTATTTGCACCAGGTAGCCTTCTCTTTTATTTGTCAAATTAGACACTTAATCGTAAGTTAAATACTTTCGGCAATATACTCGTTCAACCCAGACACTAAAAGCGTCTTAAAATTGTTCTCTCCATGTGCCCGTTGTCGAGGATGGAAAGTGTACGTTAATATCCAACTGGTAATTCTGGGCTCTTCCCTTGCCGAATTTTTTTCGACCATTTTGTAATGCAAATGTGAGGCGTTTAGAGATTCTGTCAGACATCTTAATTTCCTTCGTATATTTTTTATGATTTCGGAGTTATTAATCATGAAACAAATCATATACATCATAATTTTATCTTAAAAGCCCTTCCCGCGGGTATTTGACTGAGGCCCACCGAGTAGATGCTCTCTCTCTCATGTTCCATTTTAAACAGCACCTCAGCCATTAGGACTGGACCTTCAGTTCCCGAGCTATAATCTCGAACGTGAACAAATAATTTCATTACACTATGTTTCGAATGCATATAGCCTGATAATATACATGTTGTCATATAAAAGTGGGAAGAATGTGTTCCTTGGCATCTAAATATCTTTCTGACACTTATGCTACGTCAATGTCAATGAGAACAAGAGGAAAGGAATCGGAAGTGCGGAACCATCCAATTCAGCTGGGAAATTCCTCGCATTTCGATTCCTCTTGTTGGAGAATGGAAGGTATTTCTTGATTCTAGACGTGGTAGCATCAGACGTGGCGTGTAAGAGAAAGAAATTTAGGTCAACGGAAGGGTCTTCGTATTGAGTTCCCTTCGCTAATGGGCACATATTGAGGGATAGAATGATGACGTAATGAGGTCGCAGCACTCGAACATCTGCTAAATGTTCTACCTTCAATATCCAAGATTGAAGTGTTCGAGATATGAATTGACTACGGAATTGTTTAAGTTTATAGGCTCGAAATGAGACAAATGAAGTTCAGCTGCATACAAAGAGAAATTGTGAGTTGTTACGAAGACGAGCCAAATGAAAAGTTTCTTTCAACTTATTTTATTGAGCTAGAGTGTTACACAAAGACGAATATATAATTTTTTTTTCAGAGTTTCTGTTACGTTTAATGCAAGTCCTACGGCGCTTACGAAGTGCACAGGCTCCTCTACAAATATTATAGTTCAGCCAGGGGCGTAGCCAAGGGGCGTTACCATGGTTTGAACCCCCATGGAAATTTTACAAAAGGAATATAAATAGAAACTGACAATAAGCAAACTAAATAAACATTCAGAGATATAAATGTAGAACCAAGAGATTTGTTGAATCCATTTTGGAGGAAGTCTCGAAAGTCTGACTTTCGATTGTAAACATAACATACCATTCGCTGTAAAACTGTTGATCTTGATCGTATTGTTCTTGTTCTGTATTTTAAGATTTTGCAGTGTACTGCAATCTGAATATCAACATAATTCACTTGTATCAGTGTCCTTATAATGACCCTGACGCATGCGCACACCACACACGCATAAGCACTTTTATTATGTTCTATCATCATTCTGTAACTATACCCCCACCCCCTATCGACAGATCCTGGCTATGCTACTGCTATAGCTGTCTCCTCAGATCAACCTTCATCCCTCATCTACACTCGAACGCTAATATTTTGAATGGCTAAGAGATGTGGTCATCTTTAGGGGTGAGATCTGGTCAGTTTGGCTGGACGTCGTGCCGCTACCCTTTAAATCCAGACTTTAGAGTTTTAAAAATAGCATTAGGGTAAAAGTGATAATGGGATTTGAAGGAGGAAGAACTGAAGGATTTTTATTGTTAAATATGAAAATTCGATTTTTGTTCAAAAATCGCAGCATTTTAGTCATGGCTCCCCTTAAGCACATTACACCTGTTAAATAGTGTATAATCTAACATAAAACTGTCCGCAAAAAAAATCTCCAGTTAAAAATACATTCAAAATTCAAACATGAATAAACGTTTATGTTGTGTTATGATCCTTATCATATAAAAATATCATCGGGCGAGTTGCCCATGCGGTTAGGGGCGCGTAGCTGTGAACTTGCATCCGGGAGATAGTGGGTTCGAGCCACACTGTCGGCAGCCCTGAAGATGGTTTTCTGTGATTTCCCATTTTCACACCAGGCAAATGCTGGGGCTGTACCTTAATTAAGGCCACGGCCGCACCCTACCCACTCCTAGGCGTTTCCCATCCCATCGTCACCATAAGACCTGTGTCGGTGTGATGTAAAACAAATTGTAAAAAAACAAAATACCGTCTGAAAGTTCATATGTATTGCGTTGTGCTTCAAATTTCAAACACTGGTGTTGTGTAACTACTATGTCAGCTTCATATTCCACACATCTTTTATCCATTTTTCCGAGTAGTGTTGATTCAGTTTATCCCTGCTTTATGACGTAATCATTGCTAAGCCGCATCCAAATGAAAAAAAAATATTGTCCATAGCAAAAGATTAGCCTGCCAGGTTAAAGTGAAGTCTTATTTATAAGATAGAAGTAACAGACATGAAAGCCACAAAAATGATCGCTGGTGCAAGCAGGAGGGAACAATGGCAGAAGGGTACTCGTAATGAGAAGGTAATAAGCTAAGCTACATATGAATTCTATGGATAAAGCTGTACGCACAAACTGGATTGGGTGGTGGTGTCGCATGAAGCGAATGCAGGAGGATAGATTACCTAGGAGAGTAATGGACTCCATCATGGACAGTAAGATAAGTAGCAGGAGACAAAGATTCAGTCTCTAATTTAAGGAAAAGAGGTATAGAACTAAACGGAGCCACAGAGCTATGTATTTACAAGTAGAGTATTTTGGAGGGGTTGATTAAATTCAGAGAGACTTGCAGAATGAAGACTAAAGGCGTAACAGTCTGCAACGAAAATATACGTATGTGTTTGAATAAATACTATACAAAATTATCCATCATAGTATGAAAACGAAACATAACATTATAAGTTACAAGGACGAAGGTGTTTAACGTAACTGTATTGAACATTCCAGTACATTTTCTGCTCCTGTAACACAATAATCATGAGTTAGCTCTGCTATACGTCCACCAATATGGCTGTCTTATATTTGCGTTTGTTTTTTCGATAGTTATTTTCACTGTTGCGGTATCTTGGTTGCATAAACATATACTTCTGTAAAGAAAGCCATCACAACATTCATTTGAGTGCCATAATACTGGACTTCAACGACACTAAGTATATAAATAACTATTATAAATATTTGCTCTTTCCTCTAGAAAAATAAGATGCTAACTTTGTATATGCACTGTAGGTATAATTTTCTTGGGTTAAAATTAGACAACAATTATTTCCAGAGTTGGGGGGTGGGGGGTGAAGAGCATGTCTCGCGGGGATCACAAAGTTAAACAAGACCCTATATCCGTGTTGATACAGGCATGTCCAATATCCACAAAACTTGCCGGAGCTTAACGAGATAGGATTAGAAGTAGCTGTATGTTTAGTGACCAACAAAACTGTCGCGAGCTAAATCCTCTTGATCCCCACAGAGCTACTTCCAACTTCGTTATCCACGTAAATGGTCGCACTGCAGCAGCTGAATCATTCGATAAACTTAGTTCGAGTCTAGGTTAATGAATCGGGTTTTGTTCTCTATTCTCTCCACCCGCCAAAATCTCCCCCATTATTTTATTCGGTATTAGTTTCTGGGTCAGCTGTGAATAAACACATTCCATAAACCAGAACTATATAACACTATATTGCAGTGGATTCAAACATATTTTAAGGATACCATATCAAAAATAAGCTCTTGCTAACGTTTGCGGTGAGGGGTGTTGGATAGATTGTAACTGCACTATGAAGATCGAAATTCGAAATTGCAACGACAATATACTGTAAATAACTATTATAAATTTCCTCGAGAATTATAATATGCTCCCTTTGTGCCATACGTGTGCACTATAGGTATAATTTTCTTGGGTTAAAATTTGACAGTCGAGGCCTTCGGTTTAGGTGGACCTGTGTTTGTATCGTAGCTGGCTCGGGATTCGGGGAAGCAAGATACAATTATTTCGTCCCGGTATACTCCAGCACTTCACACTACCAGCCACCACGAAAACACGCAATAATAAATACCTTCCTCCACATACGGCTGCTGTCAGGAAGGATATCCGGCCGAAAAACAGCGTAAGTCTATCTGTACGACACATTCTGCACCCGCAAACCCACAATGGGCTCAATGCGCTCATTTTCACAGGTAATTGTAATTATATCTGATTAAATAATTCACCGAATTTACAGTGCATTCATCCATTCCTTTACTGGCCAACAGAGATGGCATGGGATCCCACAGCCTGGCGATGCAAATTGAGTAGTGAGAGGCATCGCAAATTCGGCCATGATTGCCAAGCAATACGGCTGAAGATATCGTCGCGTTGACTATAGACTATATGGTATTCCCACATATCTGTGAATTATCTGGCTGGAAAGTAGGAGTCATGGAGAATACAAAATGGGCCGAACGTTCCAAGGCCTCTTTTTCAAGGTACATCCGTTCTTTTGTCCCTAAGATAATAGCTCCAGTCCCGTCAGTGGCTGATAGCAAGTGAGAGTAATTAACCGGATAATTTATATTGGTAATTGAACTCCTGTGGGACAAAATTCTGACTCCCGTCGTCACTTGACACTTTTTTTTGCTACGGGCTTTACGTCGCACCGACACAGATAGGTCTTATGGCGACGATGGGATAGGAAAGGCCTAGGAGTTGGAAGGAAGCGGCCGTGGCCTTAATTAAGGTACAGCCCCAGCATTTGCCTGGTTTGAAAATGGGAAACCACGGAAAACCATCTTCAGGGCTGCCGATAGTGGGATTCGAACCTACTATCTCCCGGATGCAAGCTCACAGCCGCGCGCCTCTACACGCACGGCCAACTCGCCCGGTCACTTGACACTTATAGGAAGGGGTAAGTATATAATAATAATAATAAGAAGAAGAATCATTCATCTCATCCCAGTAATTTCCGGCGTCGCTAGAGCCACCTGAGCTCATTTTGGTTTTTTGCCTAGGACTTAAGGCTATTCCCTCATGCCACATAATTTTTGAGATAGAAATCTCAACCCAGGATCAACTGAGCTTCGAACCTCAGGCTTCTGGATCAGATGTCAGCTGCTAAACCACTGAGATGATAATAAAGCACTTGGAATGGATATATAAGTATAGATACGGGAAACTCCCCCCCCCCCCAAAAAAAATTAGTAAACTTTACCAGATCTAATATATTTTAACATGGTGAAGGCGCTAAATAAACACACAACACTAGTAGCGTTCAATTTAAGACTAAGATTACTATTAATTACTACTAATTTCTTACACACTACACAGAGACACCAGGACCAACTCTTAGGCCGCGTGCACACCGAGCGCGCTTCGCATAGTGTATCGCGTGTAGCGTGAAATGCTATGCATAGCGCAAGGCGTGCTTGCTGTTCACACCGAAAACTCTACGCCGTGCTCTCAGCTTAGTTTGGTGCGAGGCGTTTTAGCGTGGTCACAAACTAATGCCGTTATCCAAGTACACTGGAAACAGTTTACTGATGGATAACAGTTACCTACAATTGAAAATTAGGAAAAAGAATCGAAAGTGGGTTCATTAATTTAATGAAGAACGAATTACTTTCAGAGAATTCCATCGTTTGCACAGAGATGCAAGACTTTATCGTGATAAATTTTATGATTACTTAAGAATGACAAAAAATGTCTTTGACCTTCCAAACCCTGCAACTGAAATGTGGCGTCAAGTAGCAGAGAAGTATTGGGAGAAATTCAATTTTCCGAATTATCTAGGAGCACCGTGCAGTAAACACGTGGAAATTAAATTTCCGGCTAAATCACCCTCTTTATATAATAATTATAAATAGTATTTTGCAATATTGTTACAATTAGCATACGCAATTAATCAACGTAACAAAAGTGGGGTAAATGTGTGACAAATATAATTAATAAACAGAAATATTTACTTCCAAGCCCACTACTAGCCTGCAGATTGATATTCTTCATGTTACCAATTACATGCACCAACCCGCGTCCAGGTGGGATACACGAGTTTCCAGACTAGCTCTTAATAATAATAATTCCATCTGCCAACTATCGCTGGGTTGTGAGTTCCGCGTGAGAAAGAACACCTATGGTTCACGGTAAATCCCAACCTACGTAGATGAACGTCTTCAACACGCTATCAGTCGGTTACCGTATATGTATGATTCCGCATTTTATCGTAAAAATCAGATTATCATTGCTTGTCAAGGATTCCGTACATGTCATCATCATGATCACAATCAGAATTAGTCATTATAAGCTTATATGTAATACTTATTCTAAGTAGACATTGAAAGAATTTAATGTTTTCACTATTCAGCTTTTATTAATAAATTGGTCTAAGTATGATTTGGAATTAAGGTAGAATATCTTGAAAAATTATTTATACACTGTGGCTGATTCCCTACGCAATCAACATCTCTAAATGACGTAATTATGTTGCCTTGAAGAAAATAGGTTTAGAAAAACCTCTAATAAATAAATGAAATTAGGCCTCATTCATCTGTATCCTAGTCCTGGCCTGTCAAAGGATTGTATCATAACTAAGTAGTATCCAAGGGAATTAAATGAAAAGGAAAATAAATAAATTATATAATCAAGTAAATTATTCAACATAATTGTAAAAATTGGATAATTGTAATAATTGTAATAATTATAATGATTGTACTGATTGGATGCATCCAAAAGATTTAAGTAAAATATGCTATATCCCTACTATATACAATGTTCAAATTGGGTTTCAATTGAAAATGTGAAAAACGCAAAGAAAATGGTCAATAATTAATCAATCAGTTAATTAATTAATTAATTAAGATCTGGAATCTTTCAACATTAAGCTAGGTTGCTTCTCAAAATTACCAAAATTCAATCGTCTGAACCTAAATTCACATGCAATTACAGAAATGCATATCACTCGGTTGAAACACTTCACATCGATGTCCACGCACAGTAGAAAAATCGTGTGAGAAGATTAATGTCTGTCCATTAGGGATTTTCTCTATTTGAAGTTCCAAATTATTTAACGTTTCATATTTCAACCTAGTTGACCTCCATATAAGCAAATCTAAGTCCACTTTAAGTCGTAAGTAATCTCAAATTAACCCCATCGTAAGGCTTATATGGCTAAATCATTCAATTATTATTTTAATTCATGGTTAAAATTCAGTTAAAGTGCGCATATGACTTAACATAACATTATCAAGTGTATTCAATTAATATTCCAACGAATAATACCATGGATGGAAAAATTGACATATAGGAAGACTCTATCTTCATCTAAAATCCACATATGAAAGACTAAGTTATCAGTGATGTATTAAACTGCTCCCATAAAATCATAAGTTGAATTGCCGTAAGTGAGAATACGTGAAAACAATCGTAGATATGTCAGTGAAGGCCTAAATATTGATGTAAGTGGCCTTTCGGCTTTTCTGATGATCCTACTTACTTAATTAATTCTATAGTGATGGCATTGAAATCGTATCCTAATCTGTATCATATATATATTAGGGAATAAAATAGCAATCGGAAACAGTACGTTTCAATACCTATACCTTAGCATGTGCAACCTACACATACTACCATCTCTCGAAGAAATACTATGACCAACTTCCTAAATAACAATAACTATCACCATCAAAATATACTATCAACTCATATGCCAATTACATTCACCATTTAACACTTCCATTATCGCGTAGCATTCATATTCAAAGCACTCGTTTCATCAAAATGCGCAACATATGTGCCATAACCTACACATATATAAATCATTATCATTACAGTCATAGTATCAAAGAAATAGCACATCGTAACCTTAAAATTGTGCCACTATATTTTATTGTTAACATTCCCTAAATACGATCTTTACGCTTGTTATTTGTTAAAGCCATCACGCATATAAATATTAACTTTCTCTTAATACTCTAATACTTCACTGACAACGAATTATGAAAATATAAATCACTTCTCCACTACCATATTGACAAACTTACGAACGGCATTCACTGGTATTTCACACCTAGGTCTGGGATTTACGGTATCTTCAGATGAATACCTATTTCCTTGTGAGCACACTCGTATTTTAACTACGCACACACAATGTCATAATGCACATTATATATTAACCAAAAGAATAAGGTTTTCTACTTACGACACGACTCAAATGGGGACTTATCTTTGCTTATTGGATATTAACTTCCATCTCGCTGTTGATCGTCATGGGATGGTAAGCCTCGCTCCATGGTTTGGCTTAGGTAATCGGGTCCATCTCGTCATCACAGCTGATTCTGCCCTCCTGGATTATCCATCTCGTGAAGCGTCACCATAGCCAGAGTAGTCTTTGCCTCAGCTTCTTAGAACATCATGGTGGTCTTCATTGCGTCAAGGACAGAATAACACAAGGCATTAGTTGATTTATACATGGTAATCTGTTTAGTAGTGCTAATGCGAAAAAATATATTTGTAATTTGGTCCGTCTAATTTGCTTATAAGGCTCTAAATATCGTCTTATTTCCTCTGCCTTGCTTGCCGAAACGGTGTGAATTTTACGTGCTTTTAGAATTGCACTCTATTTTCCCTTTAATTCAGCTCTCTTGACGTTGTGCAGTATCGGGCAAATACAATGTTCCAAGCCCAACCGTGACGTAGTACAGATCCAACTTGACGTTTCTTAACAGCTGGTCTATAATCTCACGTATATGTCAATCACAGCTGATGTTTAGCGGGTTATCGTATATTTGATCTTATCTCCAATAATTGATTAAAGAATCCGATTAGTAGTTGGTTTCTTTACGCGATTCCGTCTTTCTTTCTATGCCGTGCTGAATTGAGATTTGTTCTAATGGAAGACTTTTTTTTTTCAATAATCGATTTAAATAATCCGCTCTCGTCATTCTTTCGCACCGCCTTCTAAAAGAGGTTCTTTCCATGATTGCCGGTTGAATTTATTGTCTCTTCAGCTTGTACCGCTGTTAATTGCTTTTATTCTGATCCGTTAATAGCCGGAGCGCCATTTTTGTTCCTAATACAACGACTATAGAACGGTGAAATGGCACACTCCATTGGCAAAATTATAAACCGATATGACAGAGTCTGGGAGATTCTATGCACTTTTTCACAAAGTGTCCGGCTACAAGGCTAAAATGGTTACCATACTGGCCTTTGGTCACAGAGTCCCGGGTTCGATTCCCGGCAGAGTAGGGAATTGTAATCATAATTAGTAAATTGCATTGGCACGGGGGCTGGGTGTATATGTGTATTTATAGTCATTTCATCCTCATCATGATGCAGGTCATCTACGGACGTCAATTCAAAAGACCTGCACGTGGCAAGCCGAACTTCTCCTCGGACACTTCCGACACTAAAATCCATACCCAATTTCATCCTGTCACAATGTTAAGCCCAGTAAAGTGTGACAGTAGAAGTAATATTAATGTATATGTTTACTGTAGGAATGCGATACAACTGTTGTAGATACTTAAGTCCACTTATTTTGCAAAACAGTTACATTTTTATAGTTTTCGTGTCTTGGGTTCCATATTTCTTCTCTTTGAAACACTGCATGAATAATTTCTTCTGCCATAGCTTCAGAACCAGCTAGGTAACGCTAAGCAATTAACCAACACTGCGCGTTGTCTGGCGCTTCGCTTAGCTGTAAGATAGGCGTTCAGCGCAGCAGAGCGCGGACGGTGTGTACACCTGGATTACGAACAAAGCACTGGTTTTGCTTAGCGTGACGCTTAGCGTTGAGCAACACGCGACACACTATGCGAAGCGCGCTCGGTGTGCACGCGGCCTTACACTACACAGTACACACAACTACACCAGTTCGTGCTCTCACTGCT
Organism: Anabrus simplex; assembly: GCF_040414725.1. Lineage (NCBI taxonomy): Eukaryota > Metazoa > Arthropoda > Insecta > Orthoptera > Tettigoniidae > Anabrus > Anabrus simplex. Next base: position 349,683,332 of record NC_090268.1, on the reverse strand, counting down.
CTCACTAAATCAGTCACTATCACTCTATATGGAAGTATATATTTGTTATTGTGAGTTTCTGTGGAGGATGGTAGTGCAATGTGTTGTATGCATATGAAGATGAAATTATCGGGACATACTTAAATACACAGTTCCTGTGAATAAAAGAATAAACCATAAACTATTAAAATCCCTGGCCCTGCTGGAAATCGAACGGAGGATTCTCTGGACGGAATGCCTCGACTCCAATCATTCAGCCAAGGAGTCGGATGTAATCTATGGACAAACAATTTCAAGGGAATGCATTATATCAATGTAGAGTGGTACCTGGATGGATATATATACTGTATTAATGTGTCTGGTATTCCACAACTGCCCAAAAACCGGTGCAAATAATCGCAGTGAGTTGGAAGATCATTCGAAAAGTGAAGACGTTTATTTGGTTATATTTGCTATATTACATTTATTCCAGATGAAGAAAATAATATTGTTAATACCCGCAGCATACACGAACAATTAATACGGTTTTGAAAGGAAACGTTCCTGATGTATCAGGAATTACACATTCAGTAAAATCTGTGGTTACGCAGTTTAAGAGAAGAGAACTATGAATATTACAGTCATCAATAAACAGTGTATTAGCCCTCAGTAAAGAAATGTTTTGCATTGCTGCAGTCAGTTCACTCGCAGACAGATTCCGTGAAAACTGTTTGAGAGAACGAGGGACCCATCCTGTAAAATGCTAGGATGTAATCAGGCAAGCAAGCAAGCATGGGCAAGCTGAACGCTGGAGCCTGGCATAATAATAAATTATTATTATTATTATTATTATTATTATTATTATTATTATTATTATTATTATTATTATTATTATTATTATTATTTTCATGACCTTTTAACAGTTACCTAGGTTTGGCATTTGGTATGGATTCGGACCTGTTTTACGGATGGATGCCCTTCCTGACGCCAACCCTATGTAGGGGTATGCATTGGCTATTGCATGTTTCTGTGGTGGTTTGTAGTATGATGTGTTGTATGTATGTGAAGATGGTTATTGAGACAAAACACCCAGTCCCCGATTTACAGGAATGAGCTATAGAATACGGAGTTAAAATCCCCGACCCGATCGAATTCCAGACCCTCTAAACCGAAGACCAGCCAAGGAGCCAGAAAATAAGAAATAATAATAGGCCTAATTATAATAATAACATTAGGAAGAATAAGAATCATAACAAGAAGCTGAAGGATAAACCATTTAAATTGTTTAAAAAGAGATAAATCCTTCTTGTGTTAATGATCTTAAATCTGTAACTTTTGAATAATTCACGTCCATATTTTTGGACGAAGATTCTGGTAATGCCGATTTCTTTTATTTGCCGTATGTCACACCAGCTCAGACATGACTTACCTCTACGATAGAATATAACAAGACTAGGACTACGAAGGAAGTGGCAGTAGCCTTATTTAAGGCACAGTAGCCCCAGCATTTGCCGGATGTGAAAATGGGAACCACGGAAAACCGTCTGTCGATGCTGTCGACTGTGGCATTCGAACTCACCATATCCCGAGTGCAGGCTAAGCGCTAGGGGAGGATCGGGAAGTATCGGGAAGTGTCGGACAATCACAGATGTCTTTGTTAGCAGCATGTGGCAAAACCTGTTTAGTTACTCACAGGTCCGCCAGCATGTCTGATGGGTGGGTACATCCTATTCAGTCGAAAGGCAGAGTAATTTATGAGTGGTGGTGTATTTTTGTCCTTTGTGTGATTTTTGGCCGAGACGGATTTATTTTTACCAAGAAGTAGCAGCAGCAAGGATAAGTTGCATTGAACTTTAAGTACATTAGCAGAAACAGTATTCGTTACTCTGTAATATCGTAGGATTCAAATCAGTTTCTTTTCGGACGTTCTCGCTCAGTACCTGTTCTTTCTTAAGAGAGTCATTCGGGCGGTATCGGACACGAAACTGGCGTGTGGTATCGGACATCACAGGTTGCAGTTCCGTCCAGGTTACTGATAGTACTATCCTCTATCTTATGTGAACATGGGGAAGATAGGAGGATAATGAGAAGAAACCAATATGATATTAGCCGTGAATAATGTCAGGGACAATATAATGAGTATTAGAGAGGCCAGTCAATATTCCTCTGTTCCACAAAAGCACGTTAGGAGACAGAATTAAAGCTCTTGATGCTGGTAAAGAGTTTCTAATAAAAGCGTGAACGGCGAACAGTGAGACTTATCAGAGAACATTCTCAGATGAAGAAAAGAACCTGTACATACATATCAAGGCCCCGACAGCCAGCTCATGCCACTCAACAGAACAGAATTTTTAAAACTTGTGTATCAATTTGGTGAGGAATGGAGAACTGAACATAGGTTTAATAAAACAAAAATGATGGCAGGAAAGGCTTTTCTAAATTCAAGAAGAGGCAGCAGGACCTCCGTTTGAGCGTGGCCGAGTACCAGCTTGCAGCGAGCAGTAGGCTTCAACAAGGAGCAAGTGGACAAGTTTTTTGATAAGTTAAATGATCTTATGACCAAATATTTGTTTGGTCCATCAAAAATCTTCATCGCTAATGAGTGTGATATTTACAGAATGGCTAAACGTTAATTTATTTGTATTTTGAATGTGAAAAACATATCTTTTTTGTTAAAAAAGATTGACTGTCCGATACCAACCTCCATTTTACAAACCAACGAAATTGCAATGACCTCATAAATTGTTAATATTGTCCGTGTTTTCAATTATGATTTAACATATTCTAGTGAGTACGTTAATATAAGAATATGAAATGCATTACATGATTTTTTCGTATTCCATTAAAAAATTATGCCAGAAAAGTTAAATTGTCCGATACCTCCCGACATTCACCAAATGCCTCGAACCACATAGCCAACTCGCTCAATTAGTAATGATAACGTAAGACTGAAAGTCCTAATATACTCCGCATCGTAGGCTGTGTGACTAGGCTGTTCAAAACATTGTAGGTGTGGCATTTGGCAGCAAGCGTCTTCTATCATTGTTTTTCATTATATGTTTATTTTCAAACCGCCGGGGAACTGTGCTCTGTAGGATACCATTTAACAGAAAATAATGTTATTTGTTTTTCGTCCTACCAACCGATTTTTAGGAGTTTTGGAGACGCTGAAGAGCCGGAATATTGTCCCACACGAGTCCTTTACGGGCCTGTAAATCTACCGACACAAGGCGACATACTTGAGAGCCTTCAAATTCCAATGGACTGAGTAAGGATCGAATCTGCCAATTTAGGGTCCGAAGGCCAGCGCTCTGCCTTCTGAGCCACTCAACCAGGTAGGATACCGTTTATCACGTTTCAATGTTTCGTCAGTTCCTTCAAAAGTAGGCCTACTCTACTCATGCTGGATTGTGTTCCAAGCACAGGCAATGCAATTCTGTTAATCGTCAAAAACAGCGTATACATTCATTCAAAAAACTTATTTGAAATATGAAGCGTCATTTGTGTTTTTTCTACGATTTGTGCAATTGTATGCCGCACATTTAAACGACACAGTTTATGCAGTTATTTTATTCTACCTAATCTATTAAAAGTATCGCACTTAAAGCGGACGAAACTGTACGGATGGCGCTTAAACTATGGCGTCGTTATTTTGCCTGGGCACCACCCATAGCACTATAGCAGACATGCTCTAGCTCATTGGTACTTGGTAATGCTCGGATACGTCAGCCTCCATTTCGTGATGGATACAGTACTTTTGTATCCATCACTTGGCATAGACCAGAGTAAAGTGTAGCTTCCACCGAAGTCCCAGTCTCATCCATGGCTGTGACAATATGGAAGTTGCTGGGGTATGGGTGGTGCTGAGTAATAACATTCAGAGCACGACTAGTGCATCTGAGTGTTATGAAAGGTGTTGCTCATTGGGTCAGTCGTGCTGCAATAGCACTTTCTGACCCAGTGAGGAAAGCAATGGCAAACTACCTCACTCTTCGTCTTGCCTAGTACGCCTCATTTTGGTGCTGCCATTGGTTTTTGCGGTTTCCTTATAACCGCATAACCTTTGGTGGTGCTATTTGAGGATCCAACCAGCCTCTGGGCTGATGAAACATAATATATAGCCTATACGTCGGCCTCATTCGGTAGATTTACTCGCAAGTAAAAGAACTCCTGTAGGATAAATTCTGCCACCTCAGCGTTCCCTAAAATTGTGAAAAAAGTAGTTAGTGGGTCGTAAAATTAATGAAAGTCAACAAGCTGTTTCCAGTTTCAACCGCGTCAGCAATGGAATTGAATGAAGACCCCGTCTAGCGGCAAGGATAGGAACTATGCCGACTGCGGAAGGCTGTCGCACTCCTCTGGGGCAATGATCAATGCCTAACAGATGAAATGAAAGATGACAGGGAAGAGCCGTAGAACCCGGAGAAAATCGTGTCCCACCTCCGCTTTGTACAACAAAAATCTCACATGGATGACCAGAATTCGAACCACGGAACTCAACGGCGAGAGGCTAGCGCACTGCCACCTGAGTCGTGGAGGCTGGGACGTAAAATTGATTACATTAATTATTTTTAAAAGTTCTTCGTATCACTAATCCCAACAAAATTGCACCACATTAAAAATGATCTCATTTATACATTTATTTATGTATTTATGTATCTGTCACTATTATTAATGTATATAAAAATTCCAAATAATAACCTTTATGATGAAATGTAAATTCCAGCTTTATGTCATTCTCTTCCATTTATTTCTATAAACCCCTTTCATCTGACATGTATAGTCATTATGGGTTAACATTACTCAGTGGTTACCTTACTAATTTTAGTGCAATCCATTCTAATTCTATGCAAATGACCAGAACATAAGAGGAAATCACTTGTAGAAATAATATCATGCAATCAACTAAATTTGAATCAAATCCTTCTTAGGCATTGGAGTTAACTGAGCTATGTCTTGTAGAATAAGCAAATAAGGAAAATTGCAGAATGTAATCACAAATAACGATTAGAGTTTCAAAAATATTCAGGTATTTCCAGAATTTTTCTAGTACCATCCAGCGCTCTTCATTTTCCAAGTTCGTGAACTGTTATGCAGATTGCTACAATGAAATCAGTTCGTAACAAGCTGAATTCTCTTTTCGATTCCGCTTATGGCTTCCTAAATTGCATTTATATCCTGAAATCTAAATGAGCCATCAAAAATACCAGTTCATTTCATATCATGTGACATAGAGTAAATCATATTTAAATGCATTAGTGTTCGTGATTTCCTTGACCTGGTGTCAGGCCGGAGATATATTTGGCTGCGCGCGCTATACATAGCGGCTGGAGGGGGAGGACAAGCCTGTGCCAGTCACAGGCCCAACATATCACGTACAGAAAGTGATCCCCGACGCTCCGCATGCCTTCCATTAAGCATTGTCTACCTAATTCGAGCAGATGAACTGTCTCGCACAGACAGTTCCCCAATAACATTCAACGAAGGTTTTTTGTTTATTTGGTTGAATTGCATACGAATAGACAACTTAAGTATGTTATGTTGATGTTAAACGATGTTATGCAGGCTGTGGAAAATATTTATGTGAAGTAATAAATGCTCAGAAGGGGCTGCCTGGCTGAGGCGGTAAAGGCGTGCTCGGTTCGCCCGGAAGGACGTGGGTTCGAATCCCCGTCAGGAAGTCGTAAAATTTAAGAAACGAGATTTCCACTTCCGGAGGTGCACATGGCCCGGCAAAGGCGACCGGGCGTAGAGCTAAATACTCTACCCCACCAAGTGCCGAGGTTACGAACAGTGGAAGCCTTTACCTTTCACCCCTCCAAGGGCCTTCATGGCCTGTACGGAGATGACTTTGCTTTGCTTTGCTTTGCTTTGCTTTGCTAACAAACGCTCAGAAAACTCATGTTTCGACATTGCAGAGAATACAGCTCGGTGTTAGTCGTATTCAGGACTATGTTTTATGCCACTCGGTCATTTTATTCCGTATTTTAAGAATCTTTAGATATTCATTACTTAGACACAGGAAGGGCTATATATCGTCTTTGCGCCTCAAACTTGCGTTGTTGTAATGTTCAGGGGAGAAATACTGACCCGCAGCACACGTATCACCTGGAACGAAATTCGTTGATTTAGTTCAAGCAATACTGAACCTTAGATGACAGAACCTTTCTGGCCAGAGTTATAATAATAATAATAATAATAATAATAATAATAATAATAATAATAATAATAATAATAATAATAATAATAGGTCCGCCTCTGTGGTGTAGTGGTTAGCGTGATTAGCTGCCACCCCCGGAGGTCCGGGTTCGATTCCCGGCTCTGCCACGAAATTTGAAAAGTGGTACTAGGGCTGGAACGGGGTCCACTCAGCCTCGGGAGGTCAACTGAGTAGAGGTGGGTTTGATTCCCACCTCAGCCATCCTCGATGTGGTTTTCCGTGGTTTCCCACTTCTCCTCCAGGCAAATGCCGGGATGGTACCTAACTTAAGGCCACGGCCGCTTCCTTCCCTCTTCCTTGTCTATCCCTTCCAATCTTCCCCATCCCCGCAAGGCCCCTGTTCAGCATAGCAGGTGAGGCTGCCTGGGCAAGGTACTGGTCATTCTCCCCAGTTGTATCCCCCGACCAAGAGTCTGAAGCTCCAGGACATTGCCCTTGAGGCGATAGAGGTGGTATCCCTCGCTGAGTCCGAGGGACAAACCGAATCTGGAGGGTGAACAGATGATGATGATGATGATGATGATGATGATGATGATGATGATGATAATAATAATAATAATAATAATAATAATAATAATAATAATAATAATAATTTAATGTCCATTCTAACTGAAAAATATATATCAATGGACCCTGTGTCTTGATTCATATTTACAAATTTAAATAATAAACTAACCTAAATTCTGTAATACTAATTGATAGATAAGAGTTTTCGAAAATATTTTGCAACAGTGGTAGGTAGATAGATAGATAGATAGATAGATAGATAGATAGATAGATAGATAAAGCCTTTATTTTCTGTGGCGAAGTTAGGGCTCTTGGCCCTTTCTTACACTTAACCACACACATATTATTATTCCATACAATGACATTGATTAACTTAAAATACTAAGAACTACAAATAACACTAATTTTTAAGACAAAAATATGAATATATACATGCAAAGAAGAATGAAAGAAAAAGTAACTGCCTACATAATACAGGTTTGAGGAAAAAAAATCAATACACAACAAAAGAAATAAGAATGTAAAAATACTAGTAAGCTTAATAAAAATACTAAATGAAAATTTAACTAATTGTATCCTTGCAAGACTAGATCTAAGTTAAATACTGTACTTACTACTAGCTATTTTTAGACTACTTCTACTTCGTAAATACAATATGGATGTTTTTTATTTAATTTAAATTATTATATTAAACCAATATTTAATTTATTGTGCAATAATCTCATATCATTTTCACACACAATCACTCGTTCCACTCATACAGGTACTGTACCTTGCTGGAAGCACTGAACGAGGAACTGCTGGTAGGAGGTTTTAAATATACTTTTTGATGCAGCATCCTTCATGTCTTTGGGAAGAGCATTCCACCATTCCGAAGCGGTGATAGTAAATGATCGATGGTATGTGGTTGCTCGGTGGACAGGTATTTCTAGGAGGGACACTGAGCGAGTATCATGGAGATGTAAAGAACCAAGGTGACGGAAATTGCTGGAGAGATAAGCAGGGATGTCTTCCGAAAGTACCTGGTACACAAGAGTATTTGCATGTAGTTTACGCCTGTCGTCTAGTCGTAACCAAGATAATTGTTTATAGTAGGGAGAAACTCGAGCGTCATACCGTAAATCCATAGCATTTCTAAGACAAGCATTTTGAGTGCGTTGTAGTTTCAAGCTTAATTCTTTTGTTATATCCGTAAGAATTACATCACAGTAGTCAAAAATGGGTAATAATGACCGAACAAGTTGAATTTTTAGTGATCGAGGGAATACATTTCTGAAACGTTTTAAGGGGTGCAAGCCACAATAAACCTTTTTGCAGATATTCTTAACTTGCGTATTATTTGGGTATCATATATAAAAGTGAAAATGGAATGAAAACAAGAAATGATTCATCAATTTCTTCTAATTATAGTCTTTTTTACGTACATATTATAAGACATTTCATACCAGGTTCAGAGTAATTTAGCATATTAATATACAAATTGTGCCGATAATTGATGTCCAAATACTGTTTGCATCTTTTATAATAAATGTTCTTATAATTGAGAGTTTATCATTGCTGTAATAATAACAGTAATAGCACTGAACACAGATGTGCACTTCAGAAAATATATTCACTCCAGACAAATGTTTCTCACTCCCTTTTTGTAACCAATAAAATTCCTGAAAATTTGTAACTCTTAGACAAGCACTAAGTAATAGTACTCGTATTTGAAATAGATTAGTCCATTAATGCACAAATCATTTTCTGAGGATCTGGCCAGAACATATGGAAATTCTAAGAGAAGTCTTAGAAACGAAGAAATACACGTGTATTTGTGGCTATGATCACGATATCAACAGTCATGTATTACGTAAAATTGTAGGTGTTTTGCTTTGAGCTAAGCATGATGTTAGATACTCATCTCTGCGGCAACAATGGACATAGAATAAATAATTTAAGAGTTACTGAGAGGATATACGTAGTGGATTACTTTCTCTTTGACGTGTTGTTGTTTGTCCAACTCTTGTCCCGTTTCCCTACGGGGTCGGGTATGAGGTGAGATGAATCTGTCGTGGCGGGTTTTTATGAGCGGATGCCCTTTCTGACGTCAACCTCCTCATAAGAGGAGTTAATGAGATAAAATGAATGACGTGATATATGATAGTAGGGAGAGGGCAAAACCCTGTGCCGGCACATAGCCTACTCCTGTTGAATAGTACCAAGGGGGTCTGCTCAAGGCTTAACGTCCCATCCGACGGACGAATTACCATCAACAGCTTCATATGCCCTCACTCCATATGAGCACTGCGGAGAGGTTTGGAATTTAATCCAGGCTTTTGGCACGCAATCTAGTGATTAGAAATTGTATACCACCACCCTGCCGGCCAACATTCTGATGGTGAAAATTTTCTCGACCTACGGGACTCGAATCGGCTAACCTCGGTGTCAGACCGTTTAAACATCAGCGCCTTAACGATCATGGCCACCAGGCGGGCTTCCTTTTTAACGTATTAAAAACGCATTTGAATAAGTTACGATGAAGTTCGCCAGATTTTTATATTATCTTTTTTTTTTTTTTTTTTACCTTTCGATTATACAAGCATACTCAGTTGAGTGTTCTACACCTCTGCATTTAGACAAGGCGTAGTTTGAGTATGGAAAAATTTTGAAAAGACATGATATTTCCTCAGGTTTTTCAACAAGTAAATGAACAGAGGGCCGCCTCTGTGGTGTAGTGGTTAGCGTGATTAGCTGCCACCCCCGGAGGTCCGGGTTCGATTCCCGGCTCTGCCACGAAATTTGAAAAGTGGTACGAGGGCTGGAACGGGATCCACTCAGCCTCGGGAGGTCAACTGAGTAGAGGTGGGTTCGATTCCCACCTCAGCCATCCTCGAAGTGGTTTTCCGTGGTTTCCCACTTCACCTCCAAGCGAATGCCGGGATGGTACCTAACTTAAGGCCACGGCCGCTTCCTTCCCTCATCCTTGCCTATCCCTTCCAATCTTCCCATCCCCTTACAAGGTCCCTGTTCACCATAGCAGGTGAGGCCGCCTGGGCGAGGTACTGATCATACTCCCCAGTTGTGTCCCCCGACGAAGAGTCTGAAGCTCCAGGACACTGCCCTTGAGGCGGTAGAGGTGGGATCCCTCGCTGAGTCCGAGGGAAAAGCCGAACCTGGAGGGTAAACAGATGATGATGATGATGATGAAATGAACAGAGAGAGAAAGAGAAAATCCTCTCTACATGTCCTCTTAGATTGCTTGACTGAACTAGAATAATTCACAAGAGAACTGTTTGGACTAGAAAATACATATTTCAGTGAAACATAATTGGGCATTGATCAATTAACGTATCATAAAAGTAATGACGAAAATAATTTTTCCGCAAAACCAATGCTAGTTTTGTAAGAAAACTAACTAGGTGTCTCGGTGTAGTTTACTGATGAAGGCATAGAATGACCTCGCGTATACATTGTAAAAATATACGGATAATTCTATTTTAAAGGTACATAAAATATTTAATACGGTCCATTATTATAAGGACAAAATTATATCTTCAGGAAACATACATCAAGGGGCGCATAACTGGCACACGAAGGACAGATCCGAAATGCCAGTCCTTATTATGCCTTTGGCTAACAAAATGTCTAAAGCAAAGCAAAGTCACCTCCGTACAGGCCATGAAGGCCCTTGGAGGAGTGTAAGGTAAAGGCTTCCACCATTGTTAACCTCGGCACGTGATGAGGTAGAGTGGTTACCTCTACGTCCGGCCATCTTTGCCCCCAGGAATTAACCTGGTACTCATTTTTGGTGTAGGCTGAGTGAACCTCAGGGCCATATGCACCTCCGGAAGTGGAAATCTCGTTTCTTAAATTTTTACGACTTCCTGAGGGGGATTCGAACCCACGTCCTTCCGGGCGAACCGAGCACGCCTTTACCGCCTCGACCAGGCAGCCCTTAACAAAATGTCCAGTCAACCAAAATAGCGGGATACCACGATTTTTGCTCAAAAAACAATTTTTTCTACCTACTCCCATACATCCCAACACATAATATTCAGAATAAATTAGAGGGTTCCAGCAACGACGATAATTTTTAAAGATTCCTTATAGAATTTTCTCTCTTACTTCTCTTACTCTAACAAATATGGCATAGTATTGCACTACGTTCTAATCTAATTTTCAAACGTACGTAGGCACATGCATAGCACACCAATTTTTTACAGCAAAGCCATGTTCTTCTTTCTCTGATTTATGCATCCGTGGATAAAACAATGTAATTAACAATTAGAATATCACTAACTGTTTGAACTAAGTGTATTATTTTACCTAAACTGCGAACCAAATCAATTTAAACTATTATATTTCTCCTCATGGCCTATTTCTTCCCCATTCTTCTCTGTTTTGCCACTATCCCACACTTCTAACGTATTCTCTGATTCGAGGATTCTTTTTAAATAAGGCGACGTATCCGGAAGCGCTGGCCAAGTTTTCTCTTCAATCCCAGTAGATCCGTTCCATATTTCCAAAGTCTGATCAATAGTGAGAACAGTTTTATTACATTTTCGAGTGAATCCTTTAGCCGGTTTTTCAGCCTCTGGATTATCATTTTCACGAGAACAGTTCCACACCTGGCGAGGCATGTCTACTTTCCGAAGTCTCTTGCATACTCTACAATATTTTACTACACGTTGAGATTTGTCCCTACCATCCCACACTTCTAGTACGTCTTTAGCTTCCTCTCCGTCAATGTTCATTCCTCTTACTGCCGCTTCTGATGGAGATCCGTTCCATACTTCAAACAGCTTTCCAGGTATTACAGCCTGTTCAAGTCGTCCGCTAACGAGGCCTCTTGTTTCAGCTCCTTCCCAAACTTCAAAAGAGTTTTCAGCTAAGAGGTTCTTGTTTAGCAAGTACATAGTCATTTGAGATCTAGGATTTCTACTTTGTACTTTTGATTCCTTCTCCATATTACTACGCATTACATTACCATCGCGCCATCATAAGTCTTGAAGTTTCATGTACGTTTCAGAAAAGAAAGTTTATTTTCTCGTACTTCTTGAAACAACAAACAGTCTCTTTAAGATGCTAAGGTAGACTAAATTTCCATGGAAGTCTATAAAATATTTAAATTATACAACTTGGTAGAATTAGTTTGTCACACAAATAGTATTTATATCCAGTATTTCAAGTGAGTTCATAGTACCTAGTTTAACCTAGTTTATTACTGTTCTTAAATATCAGATTTATCGAAAATAAACGCAATGTAGTCACCCGGATACATGTATTCCAGAAACGGGTATGTCCATTATTCAGCCACATTTCTTTGTATTTTCATTCACACAGATACGGAAGCCTTCAGCGGATTGAATATTCCATCGACAAATGCATTGCCTTCAAAACTTCGGGCCATGTGAAAAAAATGACGACCAACCTGAATTAATTTCTGGGTCAAAGTATTTCCGCCACAACAAATGGATAGAAAACTTAAGAAGAGGTGCATGAAGAAACCTTCACATTCAACTATTTGCCTGTGCTTTAATAATATATTTAAATATTTGTTCCTGAGGTAAAACAGTTTCTTCAGTCAATTAGGCAGCAAAGTTTCTTGACACAACAATTGCCTTACTCTGATAAATGATCGAAGACACTCGGCGAACAATACGCACTAATCAATCTAGCAATATTCAGAAAATATTCCATGAACTTAGAAGAATTCTTGAGTTAATCTATGGTGATATTCACTGAATTGTAACAGTGAAGTGGTAGAATTTATGACATGTATAGTAGTTTGTCACAAAATATTGCTAACAGACTGGTATGCTGACTTCGCTACACCTGAATAGCTGATATATTATTGTCCACACATTCATGTGAAATCGAGTGCAGTTCATTTATTCTACTGATGACATGAAATCTGTATTCCCGGGGTAATAATTGTGAGTAAGTATAACAGCACTATCGTGTTCAATGCCTTATCTGCAGTAATCACACACACACACACCGTAGCTCATTGAGTTCCATACAAGCCGTTCAGAGAGCTACATGCGTTCAGCAGTTAAAAGTCAGGGATGTCATCCTTCAAGTAAGTCTTCGAACAGTGGTGACAGCACGACAATGAGGAATGGTAGACGAAGTCCAGAGGTCCAGGGACTCAACTAGATAATTACCTTGTTGCTAGGTTCCATGAAGTAGTGAAGGGAGTGCCAATAGACCAGTCTTCAGACAGAATACAAGTCTTTTCTGTTATTTTTTGGAGGTTAACTCTCAAGCGTCCATCTCTTAGTTGGAAGAGTAATGAAATAGTAATTAATAGTGTTTAGAGGTGCTCATTTCTTCAGGGAATATCTTGCCTTCAGTTTTTTTTCTTGGATGTATTGCAGAATGTTGAAGATTCCACGTAACCAACGAGGAAGCCGAGAAATCATGTAAAATATTGACGCTCGGAAAACGCGGCAAGTGTTGAATTTCGGTCACGTCCTTCGACATTACAAACACAGCCCGATGAAACTGAGCATAAAATACAAGATGGAAGGGAAACATGACGGTTGATGGAGAAGATTATTGTGGGAGCGGAAACTACAACAGTGGTTCGACATCTTCGATATGGCAACTCTGATACTCGTAATAGGATATATTACTCCATGGTGTTCGCCAATCTTCTGCAAGGAGATAGCACCAGAAGGAGAACATCCTCCAGTGAATTAATGGGGAAGGAAGTCGTTCAAAATTTGTTCAGCAATTCAGCTCTATTTTCAAAGTCCTGCCTACCTGAAGATTTGGCCAATTGATAAATTCAGAAGAGAAACAGTTCAGACGATCATAATTGCTCAGAGTACGTCGATGTTTCTACTGCTTGTTGGTCTTTTATTTTACTTCTATCTTATTTGTACAAAAGGTCTGACGGATTTTAGATGAAGGTCACACTACACAGGATGGTAGATATGCTAGTGATCTGAGTTATGGAAGCTTCAAGAGAACCGCTCGTCCATCTGTTGGCAGTGCTGTTTCACGAGATCAGTTTCATTCCTCCTCCTTTGCAGGTGAATAATGCGGACACCGCTGAGCCCCTATCTTCCGGCACGGAATGTCACGGGGAGTATTTCGTCTCCCAGTTCGGCCTTGCGAGACCTGGCTTTCGCGAGCTATGACCTTGTGTTGCAGAGCGTAGTCGTAACGCGTAGTAACTGGTGGATTGTTTCGGATGCTGAAAGAAAGAGAGGGTTGGTAGAAGGAGGAGGGGGGATTTGAAGAAAGTGGGTCGCTGCGGAGTGGGGTGGAGAGGGAGGAATCATTGATCGAAGCGAAGCAGGCCGAACACGCAGGCAGAGCTGAGCTGGAGAGTGGCGGGGCCACAACGTGCAAGATAGGATGCAGCAGCTGTCTGTCTCCCCCTCCATGACACATGTGCTGCGCAACATCCACGCTCATTACCAAACTGCTAGTGAAATTCCCTTGTAACCTCTAAGCATAATTCTCTTCTACAGAGCTCGATGGCGTATTCCACCAATCTGTGTTGACGTAACTGTAAAAATCACAAAACCACTCCCCATCCACCCCCCTCATACGCTCACCTGTCATGACCTAGTTTCTTTTAATGTTTGTTTCCTCCAGAATATTCCTTTCACTGATTTTCTCAAAATGAATTGAATCTGGTATGCATTATAATGTTTCGCTTGGTCAAATAGAGTTTAATAATTTAAAGGTGTTAAGTTCTATTGTTATTATTATTATTATTATTATTATTATTATTATTATTATTATTATTATTATTATTATTATTATTATACGATAATAAGCCCATTAAGACTACAGAAAGTAATTAGAGACGTGCGTTTGCCCACCTTTGTGATCATACTTCTTTCATTCTATTACTGTGGGTTTCCTTTCTGTCCTCAGAGCAAGTTGTTCCAGTCTTCTTTGGTCTTTCCTTTTGATCAACTTATAATTTGTGAATATTGATTCTGAAGCTTACCCGGTTGTCGACATCTGCTGGTGTAATCCCTGCCTGTTTCATATCGGTTTTGATTTCAACAGTTCATTCCATTGTGTTTGTTTTGGCTGTTTTCGTAGAATTCGACTATTTGTTTCGTAAGTCTGTCTGGGTGTATTCTTTTAATATGTCCATAGAATCTTAACGTGCCCTTTCTAATGTCACTGTGAATATATTTGTATTATTTGATTTGCTGTCTGCCTCTGAGTCGGTATTGTTCGTTGGCGAGTTTAGGGCCTAGAATTTTTCTTAGGATTTTGCCTTCCTTTTTTATGTTATCAGTGTGTTTTCCTGTTCCTATTATTATTATTATTATTATTATTATTATTATTATTATTATTATTATTATTATTATTATTATTATTATTATATGCTCGGCTCCATGGCTGAATGCTTAGCGTGCTGGACTTTGGTCCAGGGACCCCGGGTTCAATTCCCGGCCGGATACGTTTACCGTTTCCAGCATTAGAACTCATATTTCGTAGGGCCTCATCCTCACAGACGCGTCAGGTCTAAGTAGTGAAGGGAGTGCCAATAGACTAGTCTTCAGACAGAATACAAGTATTTTCTGTTCTTTTTTGGAGGTTAACTCTCAAGCGTCTCTTATTATTATTATTATTATTATTATTATTATTATTATTATTATTATTATTATTATTATTATTATTATTATTATTATTATTATTATTCAGTTAACTAGTGATATCAGTGTCCATCTACGCGAAGCTTAGGCATTACTGTTTAAGTCATTCGTCCGGAGACACTGTATGCAGCCGAGTGCCTTTCATTGAATACGAGGATTAAAGCTCAAGAATGCGAAATGTTGAAATAACGAGTTCCACAGCCGAAATGAATAATAATAATTATAATAACAACAGCAATTCTTTTCAATCTGTTTTCATGAAAATATCATGCGCAGAATACGTATTTCATAACAAAAATCCATTCCTCGAGCTAGAAGTATTCATGTCCAGCTCAGAACATGAGTTTCTTCATGTAACTGCACACTTTTTTCCCTCCCTGTTTTATGACAACGTACACCGCAATACAATGAAGCCTAACATTTGCAAAAGTACAGGGCTAGGAAGTCATTCACTCTGTTCCCACTGTCCCCTGCTTTTCCGATTTCCTCACACTTGTCGATCAGCAGTTGCCTTCCTTTTCGGCCGTAGAGTAGTGGCGAACAAGTAGACGATCTCCAGTCTGGGCCTTCTGATTTAGCTCGAATACTTTTTTTTTCTAGTGGCTATACGTCGCACCGACACAGATATGTCTTACAGCGACGATGGGATATGAAAGGCCTAGGAGTTGGAAGGAAGCGGCCATGGCCTTAATTAAGGTACAGCCCCAGCATTTGCCCAGTGTGAAAATGGGAAACCATGGAAGACCATCTTCAGGGCTGCCGACAGTGGGATTTGAACCCAATATCACCCGGATGCAAGCTCACAGCCGTGCACCCCTAACCGCACGACCAACTCGCCCGGTAGCTCAAATGCTAGAAGACGCCGACTGCCCTTAGAAGTGGTAACATAGTAGAGTTGTTATCCGGCGTTTTTACTTAAAAAGGAGGTGGGTATTATAAACATTCGCAGTTAAAATTCCCGACCCGACGGTAAATCGAACACAGGGCTCTCTGAACTGAAGGCCTCTAAACAGACCGTTACGTTAATGACCAAAAATGTAAAGTACTGACACACTTAGTTCCTATACAATAATAAAGTTTTATTATGAATCCACCTGTTCAATACATTATAATGTTGTTACATTAAAATAACTTCATTAGTTAAAAAGTTATATATGGGACATGTTTCGCTCCCTTATAGAGCATCATCAGCCAAATCCGAATCTCAAACAATTGTTATTTACGTAACAAAGACTTAAGAACCATTAGAAC
Organism: Anabrus simplex; assembly: GCF_040414725.1. NCBI lineage: Eukaryota > Metazoa > Arthropoda > Insecta > Orthoptera > Tettigoniidae > Anabrus > Anabrus simplex. Next base: position 349,666,781 of record NC_090268.1, on the reverse strand, counting down.
ACTTTTGACAAACTTAAAACTTATTCTATTCAAAAATCATAAAATATAAAATCCTTGTATACATGGCTCAATTACATGTGCTTAATAGGAACATACATTAAAATTATGGAAGAGAGAGTACTAAAGTATAAAATAAATAATATATATATCATGTCCAAAATCCTAGGAAGATGTGAAGATCAATCTTAGGAGCCAATTTGTGGATCTTCTTAGTAATGAGATCTGGTAAAAAAGTTATTTATCCCTTGTGGATAAGAGTCTATAAAGATTCAAAATTTATCGTCAAATTTGATGATTGAACTTATAACAGGATAAATGTTGGTCTTCAAGAAATTTAAATGCTTGTCATGTGACCTCGGCGAATGCTGTTGGAAAGATATGTTCTTATAGTTGTCAATGACCGTTCGTTGAACTAATGGATTTTATAAAGATGATTGAAAGGGACGTAAATCAACGTTTGTATTGAAAGCTGCTGCTTGGTTTATCTTGTTGAATGTCTGTAACAAGAAAAGGAATCTTGTAAGTAATCGGAATTTGTGTTGCTAGTTAAGAGTGTGTTTCTAGAAACTTCACTTACCCCTCCAATTGCTGTTTGTCGGTTTGGTGTTGTCCGAGGTTATGTGGTGACTGTCTGTTCTGTGTCTACTCCTTGTGTTGTAAGAGTGAGGTGGTGGGGGTTGAGGGGAGGGAGTAGGGGTAGGAGGAGAAATGTTTGTGGGTGTGGTTTTGGAAGGGGAATGTCTAGTAGGAGCGCAGGGAGGGGTTGAGTTTTTTAATGTTGGATTTTTATTAGTTATTTTGGGAATGAAAACTTTGGCAAAATTACTTTTTTCTAGATTAAGCGTCTTTAAGAGTTTCGGTAATTGTTCGTGCAACGGATTTCTTATTTCAATTTCGTCATTTAAATTTTTTTCCTTATTGAAATACTGGTCTAAGTGGATATAAATATTTTCTAATTCTGTCATTAGTTTACCTTTTTCTATCTTCTTTATAATTTTTAGGTCTTTCTCTATGGTTGTAAATTGGTGGCCTGACTCTCTCATGTGAGCACTCATCGCAGAATGTTTGTTGTGCTTTGTAGCATTAACGTGTTCTAAGTATCTTGTGAGAAAGTTACGGCCAGTTTGGCCAACATATGAACATTTACATTCTACACATGTTAATCTATAGATGCCAGAGCTTAGATAAGGGTTCTTGTTGGAATTTATACTATTGTGGTTGAAAAAAATGTTTCTGTTTGTATTTTGTGTTTTGAATGCTACATTTACATCTCGTTTTTTGATAGGATTAGTTATTTGAAAAATGGCTGGATTGGTGAATGTAAATGTTGCGAATTTGGACTGCTTAGTTTTTTCGGGAGTAAGATTAGTTACTAACTTTTGTTTTACTTTATTGATGATCCGATTGACTGTATTTATTTTATATCCATTAATTGAGGCCAGATCTTTTATAAAATTGAGTTCCTTTTTTAAGTTACTCTCTGAAAGGGGGATTTTGAAAGCTCTATAAACTAAACTGTAAAAAGCCGCCTGTTTATGTGATTTTGGGTGAAGAGAATCATTTTTTATCGTTAGAGGGGCATATGATGGTTTTCTAAATATTTGAAATTCAAAACTATCTCTTATTCGTGTTACATTAATATTCAGGAAGTTTATTGAGTTGTTAGTTTCATCTTCTTTCGTGAATTTTATATTTTGGTCAATATTATTTAAGAAACTTAGGATTTTTTCACTATCATTTTTTTGGCTATCTATTATGACAAAGGTGTCGTCTACATACCTGATCCAAAGGCAAAGTCCATTTATTTTTGTGTTTATTTTGTTTTGCTCCAAATGATCCATATATATGTCTGCCAGTATGCCCGACGTGGGGTCTCCCATTGCTAGGCATGTTTGGTGGTAAATCTTTTTATTAAATGTGAAGTAATTATTGTTTAATACAAATTTCAGTAGGTTTACGAATTCGTCTATTTCACATCTACTTAATTTGCTGTATGTAAGAAGATTGTGTTTGATGATATTGATGGTTTCTTTAACCGGTATATTTGGATACATGTTGGTTACGTCGAATGAAACCATTTTATGTTGTGGTTGTAAATTGAATTTTCTTAGTTTATTACAAAATTCTATTGAATTTTTGATTGTTGATTCGTTGTTAAATTTGTAATGTCTTTTGAGGAAATAGTGTATAAATTTGGATGTTTTATACGTGGGACTATTTCTACTGTTTATTATAGGACGTATGGGTACGTTGGGTTTATGTAATTTGGGCAATGCCCTAGCTGTTGGTAACTTTGGATTCATATTTATCATTTTTTGGTGTTCTTGTTCATTAAACAAAAAAGTAGAATTCTTGAGGATAATTTTTAGATTCCGTTGAATCTTATTTATGGGATCCTGGTTTACGAGAGTGTAGGTTTTGTCTGAAAAGAATTCTTCTGTTTTTTCAAAGTAGTCATTTTTATTTAAGAGGACTGTGGTTTCACCTTTGTCTGCTTTGGTAACAATTACATTATTTTTGTTTAGTTTTGTTTTTAGTGTCATTATTTCTGTTATGAAAGTGGAATTAGAACTTTTGTTTATTTCCCTTACGAAAGCCGGTAGCTTCTTTTTAACTTCAAATCTGATGTCGTTTTGTATATCTGGTGTTAATTTATTCAAGTTTGATTCAACTTCTGCTACTACATTGATTACGTCTTCTACTTTTTGAGAGTTAGGCCAATTAAATTTTGAACCTTTATCTAATAGGTTCATCTCATTATCAGTAAAGTTTGTGTTTGAGAGATTGATAGTGGTGGGAATGTTTTTAAGGTTAGAATTAGGATTATTTGCTCTATTGTTAGATTTGTTATGATTTGGTTTGTTTTCTTTTAAGAGTGTAAGTTTTTTATCTAGGGTTTTTTGTTTTTGTTCTAATGGTTCTTAAGTCTTTGTTACGTAAATAACAATTGTTTGAGATTCGGATTTGGCTGATGATGCTCTATAAGGGAGCGAAACATGTCCCATATATAACTTTTTAACTAATGAAGTTATTTTAATGTAACAACATTATAATGTATTGAACAGGTGGATTCATAATAAAACTTTATTATTGTATACTAACAGATTTCAATACGGATTAAAACATGAGATTAGTCACTTGCAACACTTAGTTCCTGTAGAAAGTTGTCATCAAGTTGTCGCTTCAAGTCAATACTTACAATGTCACCACTGACCGCGTCCGCCTCCATAGCGTAACGGTTACTACTGCTAGTTACCGTCGTCGGTGACAAGGTTTCGATTCCTAGTACTACCAGAGGTTTGCAAATGACAGGAGGGCTGGTACATAGTTGATAGATAGTAAATGCTATTTGTTCGTGGCGTCGACCTCTAAAAATCTTTTGCCACTACTTGCACCGTATGTTATGAACTTGCGTGTAATTGTAATTACGGAAGTGTAAAGTGTTGAATGTGAGGAAAGGAACGTTAAGGACGACACAGACACCCAGTCCCCAGGCCAGGGATATTAATCATTTACAATTAAAAAACCCTGACCCGGCCGGGAATGAGACCCGGGGCCGCCATGAACCTAGAAGAATTCTTGAGTTAATCTATAGTGATATTCACTGAATTATAACAATGAAGTGGTAGAATTTAAGGCAGGTATAGTAGTTTGTCACAAAATATTGCTAACTGAATGGTATGCTGAATTCGCTACACCAGAGTAGCTGATAATATTATATTCAAACCCATTCATGTGAGATCGAGTACAGTTCATTTATTCTACTGATGATATGAAATTTGGATTCTCGGGCTAATAGTTGTGAGTACGTAGAACAGCACTATCGTGTTGATAGATACATAGTAAATGCTATTTGTTCGTGGCGTCGACCTCTAATGGTCTTTTGCCACAACTTGCGAGACGCGTTGCCCCCTACACCGCGGGGCCGGATCTGGTACATAGTTACAATGATGCATGCATCTGATTTTCATCGGGGGTGCGCCTGGACAGAGCTGTACCGCGTCCGGGTGAGGACAAGAGTTCACTTACTAACCACTGACCACTTTACACTCCAATACCTACAGGTGATTTTTTAGGGCAGCAGTCCTCTTGGTAGTCTATGGTTCACAATGGACTGTATGTGCTACCACGTTGTATCGTTAACGACTTCTGCATGGAATAGATGTGAAGTAGACACATTTCTTTTCTTATGAGAGGCATTATTTTATTTTTCTGCTTTTGCTTGTCTGAATTTTAAGTCCTGCTTACTTCTGTCATAACCGAGCAAGTATCTGCATGGTTTGGTCACGCTGTTGTCAGCTAGCATTCTGGAGGTAGTGGGTTCAAACCCCAATGTCGGCAGCCATGAAGATTGTTTTCAGTGGTTTCCCATTTTAACACCAGACAAATACCGGGGCTGAACCTGAATTATGGCCACGGCTGCTTCCTTTCTAACCCTAGGCCTTTTACAACTCATTGTCGCTATTAGACCTACCTGTGTCGGTGCGACGTAAAGCAAATTTTAAAAAAAACTTCTGTCATCGTAAGTTACTCTACTACCCTGTCGTTGTTTGAGTCATCAGTCCATACACTGCTTTGATACAGCTCTCCATGCCACCTTGTCCTGTGTTAACCTTTTCATTCCTACATAACTACTACTTCCTACGTCTGCTCTAATCTACTTGTCATATTCGTATCTTGGTCTACCTATACCGTTCCTACCACCTAAACTTCCCTCAAAAACCAACTGTACAAGTTCTGGATATATGAAGATGTGTCCCATCATTCTATCTCTTCTTCCAGACAAATTTAGCCAAATCGATCTCCTCTCACCACTTCGATTTATTATCTCTTTATTCGTGATTCTATCTACCCATCTCACCTTCAGCATTCTTCTGTAACACCACATTGCAAAAGCTTCTATTCTCTTCCCTCTGACCTAGTTATCGTTCATGTTTCACTTCCATACAATGCCACGCTCCACACGAAAGTCTTCAAAAACATCTTTCCAATTCCGATATCAATGTTTGAAGTGAGAAAATTTCTTTTCTTAAGAAAGCTCTTCCTTGCTTGTGCTAGTCTGCATTTTATGTCCTCCTTACTTCTGCCATCGTTAGTTATTTTACTATCCAAGTAACAATATTCATCTACTTCCTTTAAGACCATTTCCTAATCTAATATTTCCTGCATCACCTGTCTTCGTTCGACTGCACTCCATTACTTTTGTTTTGGACTTATTTATTTTCATCTTGTACTCCTTACCCAAGACTTCATCCATACCATTCAGCAATTTTTCCATATCTTTTACAGAGTCATAAAATAACAATATCATTGGCAAATCTCAGGGTTTTGATTTCCTCTCCTTGGACTTTGATTCCCCTTCCAAATTACTCTTCGATTTCCTTGATCGCCTCTTCTGTATAAACATGAAAAAGGAGAGGGGACAAAATGCAGTCTTGTCTCACTCCTTTCCGGGTTGCTGCCTCTTTTTCAAAGCCCTCGATTCTTATCACTGCAGACTGATTTTTGTATAGATTGTAGATAATTCTCCTTTCTCGGTAACTCATCCGGATCACCTTCGGAGTATCAAACAGTTTGGTCCAATGAGCATTATCGAATGACTTTTCTAGATCTACGAAAGCCATGTACTGTACATGGGCTTGTCTTTCTTAATTCGGTCCTCTAAGATCAGACGTAAATTCAGTATTGCTTCACGTGTTCCCACATTTTTTCTGAAGCCAGATTGATCTTCTCCCAACTCAGTTTCAACTTGTCTTACCATTCTTCTGTAAATAATACGTGTTAAAATTTTGCAGACGTAAGAATGTAAACTAGTGGTGCGGTAATTTTCACCCTTGTCAGCACCGGCTTTCTTTGGAATAAGTATAACAACATTCTGCCGAAAATCGGATGGCACTTCTCCTATATCATGCATATTGCGCACTAAATGGAATAACCTCTCCATGCTGGTTTCTCCTAAGGCAGCTAGTAATTCTGTGGGCATGTCATCAATTCCCGGTGCCTTGTTTCTACTTAGGTCTCTCAAAGCTCTGTCGAATTCTGACCTTAAAATTGGGTATCCCTTGTCATCAGCATCAACAGCCTCTTCTTGTTTCAGAACACTATCATCTACTTCTTTACCTTGATACAACTGTTGAATATGTTCCTGCCATCTTTCTGACTTTTCTTCTTTTCCTAGAATTGGTTTTCCATCTGAGCTTTTAATATGCATACACCTCCAAGGATTTCCTTGATTTTCCTGTATGCAGCATCTGCCTTTCCTAAGACCATACAGCCTTCAACATTCTTGCACTTCTCTTTCAGCCATTCTTCCTTAGCTTTCCTGAAATTCCTATCTACTTCATTCTTTATTTGCCTATATTCTTTTCTGCCATCCTAATTTTTTTGCATTTTTGTAATTTTGTCGTTCGTCAATCAGGTCTAGTATCTCTTGAGTTATCCACTGTTTCTTAGTTGATCTTTCCTTTCTTCCTAACTTTTCTTCAGCAGCCTTACTGATCTCATTCTTTATGACTGTCCATATTTCCTCTACCTTGTTTCCTTCAGCCTTTTTCATTTAGTCCTTGTGTTACATATTCCTTGAAGCAATCCCTCACACTCTTTTCTTTCAACTTGTCTATAGCCCATCTCCTTGCATTCCTTCTTTTCTTCAATTTCTTCAATTTCAAATGGCATTTCATGACCAACAGGTTGTGGTCAGAGTCAACGTCTGCTTCTGGGAAAGTCTTGTAATCCAACACCTGGTTTCTGAATTTCTGCCTAATCATAATGAAGTCTATATGATACCTTCCAGTGTCTCCAGGTCTCGCCGTTAATGTATACAGCCGTCGTTTGTGGTGTTTGAACCAAGTGTTAGCAAAGACTAAATTATGTTCGGTGCAGAATTCAGACAACCGACTTCCTAATTCATTCCTTTGTCCAAATCCGAATTATCCTACTATGTTACCTTCTCTTCCTTGGTCTGCCACTGCATTCCAGTCTCCCATCACAATTAGATTCTCATCACCTTTTACGTATTGTATTAAATCTTCTATCTCTTCGTATATTCTTTCTATTTCTTCATCACCCGCTGAACTAGAAGGCATATAGGCCTGCATTATTGTGGTGAGCATTGGCTTGGCGTCTATCTCTACAACAATAATCCTTTCACTACGCTGGTCGTAGTAGCTTACTCGCTGCCATATTTTCTTATTCATTATTAAACCAACTCCTGCATTTCCCCTGTTTGATTTTGTGTTGATAATTCTGTAGGCCTGACCAAAAATCCTGCTCTTCCTGCCAACATACTTCACTTATACCAACTACATCTAACTTTAGTCTATCCATCTCCCTTTTCAGATTCTCTACACAACGATTCAAACTTCTAATATTCCACGCTCCGACTCGCAGATTGCCAGTAACCATCTTCCTGATGATTGCCCCCTCTCGTGTAGTCCCCACCCGGAGATTCGAATGGGGGACTATTTTACCACCGGAATATTTTACCCGGAAGGAAACCATCATCAGTACATTATTCATACAGAAAGAGTTGCGTGTCCTCGGGAGTTAGTTACGGCTGTAGTTTCCCGTTACTTTCAGCCGTGTGGCAGTATCAACATAGCTTAGCCAAGTTAAGTAATATTACAAGACCATATCAGTCAATCATCTAGACTGCCGCCCATGCAACTTCCGAAAATCTGCTACACCCCTTTCGATGAATCATTCGTTAGTCTGGTCTCTCAACAGATACCCATCCGATATGGTTGCACCTGCGGCTCGGCTACATGCTTCATTGGGAAACGCAAGCCTCCCCGCCGCGGTACGGCCACATGGCTCACAGGGGAGGACTACCCAAATAACAATAACAATAAGATGTTATTTCTTAATCTAATATCGCCTTCCTCGCCTAATTGGATCGATTGGATTCCATTAGTTTGGTTTTGAATTGAATTATTTTTTTTCCTTGTATACCTTCTCGAAGACAAGACTGTCTTCAGCAGTTTTTCCAAATCTTCTGCAGACTCATATTAATTAACCGATGATACTGTTATTTTATCTGAACTTGCAGAATATCTCGAGACATTCCTGAACGGAAAGGGCATAGTCTGGAGAAGGCGAACAAGGTAAGGTAACGTAAGGGTGTATTCTGCCCGAAGGCAGGTTCGAACCTCCGCAGAGGTGTGCCTGAGCCGGAGTTTACGTGCGGTAGGGTGGCCAGTTCTTTGCGCTCCTCCATTCCCTTACCCCCACCAACAGCGCGTGGCAGCCCATCCAAATCTTGACCAGGCCCAATGTTGCTTAACTTCTGGGATATCACGGGATCCGGTAGGCTACGGCCGTTGGCGGCGTACAAGAAGAAAATAATTAAATCCAAATCAAAGTGCAGTCGAACGACGCTAGGTGATGAAGGAAATATTAAATTAGGGAATGAAGTCTTAAAGGAAGTAGATTCTATTGTTATTAGGGTAGTATAATAACTAACGATGGCAGAAGTATGGGTGACATAAAATGTAGACTAGCACAAGCAAGCAAGGTCTCCCTTAAGGAAAGAAATTCGCTCACTTCGAACATTGATATCGGAATTAGAAATATTTTTTGAAGAAAACTATGTGGAACGTGGCATTATATGGAGGTGAAACATGGACTGTACAGTAACTAGTTCAGAAAAATATAATAGAAGATTTTTAAATGTGGTGTTACAGAAGATTGCCGAAGGTTAGATGGGTAGATCGAGTCTCACATGAAAAGACACTGAATCTAATTGGTGAGGGGAGAACGAGTTGACAAATTTGACCAGAAGAAGGGATAGAATGGTAGGATACATCTAACGTCACCCAAGACTTGCTCAGTTAGTTTTCGACGAAAGTGTAGGCGGTAAGAATGGTAGGAGTATATATTACAAAGAAGTTAGGGTAGATGTAGGACGTAGTAGTTACTTATAAATGAAAAGGTTAACACAGGATACGGTGGCATGGAGTGCATCATCAACTAGTCTATGGACTAATGACCGAAACAACAACACATCATTAGAAAATCTTAGAGTTTTGATAAGTTAACCTGTACATATACTGTGATTCCTTTTCTAAATTCATCTTTGGTTTTCTTTATTACTTGTTTCACATAAACACTGAAAAGGAGGGCGTATACACTGTAGCCCTCCCCCCCCCCCCCCTCCTTTCTGGAGATTCTTCTCTCTCATAGGCGTGGAATGGGAACTAACTCCAATCCTCAATCATTTTGAAAAGGAGACCACATTATCCTGTAATTTCTCTAGTCCAGATTTTCTATAGATTGTAGATGACGGCTCCCTCTCGGTATTACAACCCCATCACTTTCAAATCTCATATAGCTTGGTCCAATTTTTCATATATCTTTTCTAGATGTATTGTAGCAATACATAAAGCCAGGGTTAGATTAACGAAGTATTTATTCTCTCGTAGAGATAAAACAAAGCAGTGTTTTGGGTGTGATGACCCAGCCGTGGATAATCGATAGCATGTGGCGCAGAGAGGAGGATGAAGCGAACAGAGTTGTCAGTTGAAGCCGAGATGCCAAGATTATTCTGTAACAATGCTGCTCCGTCAGGGCCGTGGGCATTAGCGGACCCAAGATTGCTTTCAAGAGGGAATTAGATTATTTTGGAACGGGAACTGACTCCAATACTCAATCATTTTGAAAAGGAAACATGATATTCTCTAGTGCAGATTGTGTATGTATGGGATGCAGATACCATTGACTAATGCTTATCATATACTGAACAGTACAATACAGTACAATATTGGCGATTGGGAATTAGAAGTAGGGGGGCACAAAAATGTATAGACAAGAAAAAGTACCCGGGTCCAGGGATATACCGGCGGGGGGGGGGGTGGACATCAACATTTTTTTAAATGCTATAAAAAGTGTTTGACCCTCTCTGAGCGATTTTTTTAGTGGCTTTACGTCGCACCGACGCAGATAGGTCTCATGGCGACGATGGGATAGGAAAGGGCTAGGAGTTGGAAGGAAGCGGCCGTGGCATTAATTAAGGTACAGACCCAGCATTTGCCTGGCGTGAAAATGGGGAACCACGGACAACCATCTTCAGGGCTGCTGATAGTTGGATTCGAACCTCCTATCTTCCGGATGCAAGCTCACAGCTGCGCGCCCCTAACCGCACGGCTGACTCATCCGGTTGAGCGAATTTCGATAGAGAAGTAAAGGTTGACAGTCTACCAACTTAAGTGTGGTAATAATCGTACTATACAATGAAACGTTCACCAAAGGAACAATAATTAAACAGAAGTACGGCATGATTATAGAATTAAAAATTATTTCAGTACTTAACTACACACCAACAAAGCAACACACTAGATAGAACGGAACAGGCATATTAACGGAGTGAGACTGCCAGACTGACGAATGCGCGCGGCAAGCGGGTGACTCTGGCAAAATATACCCCTGCTACCCTTCTTCGCAGTACATGCAACACATTGCTCCTCGAGTCTTCACTACTTGCTGCGGCACTGTACGTACAGTTCGGTTAGGCGCGACGAACGATATCTTTTTTGTGTGTTTCCGCTGTTTTTTAACAATCAAAAAGAAATGAAAGGAAAGAATTGAAAAATAATTCCCAGTTTCAGGCTGCTAAAATGGAATATTTTTTTCTACACAGTGGGGTGGGGGTGAGACTGCACCCCCTGGCCCCCACCTCCTAATCGTCCCTACTGATGCAATACAAGATAGTAAGCGATACCTGAAATTTAGTAAGGAAGTTTCCACGGAGATTTAGTTTACCCAACGTCGATTGAAAGAACCTTCTGAAAATAAATAAAAGACACTCATTGTTAGAGAAACTTTCATTTATCCCAAGTATCATCTACCAAGATACTGGGCTGATGGCCTAGTTGTTAGATCCCTTCAACCTCCTCAGTTCTAAGGTATCACATATGATACCTCGGGTCGGTGCTATCATATACTGTAGATTCCCCAACTTAATCTCAAGAGATTCTTGGGAAATGGAGCAACAGTAGATGGCAGGACCCCACTGAATGTTGGTACCAACAACACACTCAATATGTTTGTTTGCTTGTCCAACTCTTGTTCCGTTTCTCTACGGAGTCGAGTATGAGGAGATGAATCTGTGATGCTGGATGGAAAAGTTTTGAGTAACAAGGGGAGAAGAAGGCCGAGGAAGAAGTATCTGGATTCCGTGATGAACAGGCAGAATTTGAAAAAAAAAAAAATGTTGACCTGAAACGCTAGGAAGAGGAGAGACAAATGTGGTTGCAGCGACAAGGCCTTGCCTTTAGGATATGAATGAATGAATGTCCTTCCTGACGTCACGTCAACCTCATCGGAGGATTTAATGAAATTCAATTAATGACGTGATATATGATAGTAGGAACGGAGGGGTTTAAGCTCGGTACCGACACATAACTAACCCCTGTCTAATAGCACCAAGGGGTCCGCTCAAGGCTTAACGTCTCCATCCGACGGACGAATCACCATCAACAGCATCATTTGCCCTCACTCCATATGAGCACTGTAGAGAGGTCTGGAATTGAATCCAGGCTTTTGGCACACAATCTAGAAATTGTATACCACCACCTCCCCTACCCTGCCAGCCAGCATTCTGATTGTGAACATTTTTTTCGGTCAACGGGACTCGAAACGGCTAACCACGGTGTCACGCCTTAACGATCATGGCCACCAGGAGGGCGACAACACCCTCAACAAATCTGCAAAGATTTCAAAGGATTAATGGGTCCTTTTGTGGCTACATGCTCGGTACAAAAGTAGTCAGTCAGTAGGATATGAAACAGATAACATTATTTAAACATGTGGGTACCTTGTCTCCATAGTTTGATATAGGTCCTCCAGTATATTTATTTCGCAGGAAGATGTAATAATAATAATAATAATAATAATAATAATAATAATAATAATAATAATAATAATAATAATAATAATAATAATAATAATAATACAGAGCAAGTGGCTGTACGATTTGGGTCAGGTAGTTATCAGCTTTCATTCGTGAGGTAGTGGTTTCGAACCCCACTGTCGGCAACCCTGAAGATGGTTTTCCGTGGCTACCCGTTTTCACACCAGGCAAATGCTGGGGTTGTACCTTCATTGAGGCCACGGTCTTTTCCTTCACACCCCTAACCCATTCCTCTCCCATCGTCGCCATAAGACCTCTATGTCGGTGGGACGTAAAGCAAATTGTAAATAGGAAGGCGAAAACCATCAGGCCAACGAACAATTTCAAACGCGCTCTTTGAATGGGCATAATAATAATAATAATAATAATAATAATAATAATAATAATAATAATAATAATAATATTTTTTTATTTATTTATAACTTATCTAAAATACATTTGCAAATATGCAGTAGGATATTATACATTATCTTTGCAATTATTTACACCTGCAAAGCACTTGATGTGCTTATCTGCCGGTGAAGTTGTTTCACATTTATATACAATGTTGCAATCCTTACTGTTTACAACATTAATAAGGTATGTATATTTACATTAGCATTTTAATTTTGTCCTGTGGTGTGAGTTTTTCTTAATCCCTGAAAGTATCACTCAAAATAGATAAGTCTTTGGTACATTTTTCATTCATGAACAAATATTTAAACTGTAATTTTATTATCTATGATCCATAGTTTCACATGTTTTTTAAGTTGATATTTGGTTTTCAAGTGTGTCAATTCTGAGGGCAACTTGTTCAAAAATTTAGGAACTACAACTTGCAGTGTTCTGGATCCATATTTGTTGTAGTACCTCATGACCTGAAAATAACTTATATGCCTCAGTCTTGTTCCATGTGTATGTTCATTAACAATTCTACATTGTGGCTTCCAGTAATTTTCTTTAATTATGTTGTACATATATAGTTGTTTAACTCTCAAGAACCTTTCCTTCTGGTACATCCCTGTTAACATATTCTCACTTAAGCTAAATATTCCTCTGTTTTCGTACCAAAAGAATGCTTTGACAATGCGATTTTGTAACATTTGTACCATGTTTATGTCTGTAACAGAAGCTGATCCCCATACACTTACACCATATGATATAAGTGACCCAACAAGTGAATGATAAACCAATTTTAAGCTATCATGAGGTATTATATACTTAACCATTTGCATTTTGAACAAGCTTAGCCTCAGTCTTTCACACAACTTATTAATATGTTGCTTCCATGAAAAATATCTATCTATTATTATACCTAAATATTTCATGTTATCAACTTCCTCTATTACATAGTCACAATTGCATGATTTTTGTTCACCATCGTGAATGCACTGAACTGAATGGCCTGTTATTTTAATGTTTTCTCTTTGCATTTTTGGGGTAGTAATGTACAAGACCTTCGTTTTTGAAGTGTTAATTATTAGACCCTTATCATGGCACCATTCTTGAAAGTAGTTGTACTCCATTTGTAAATGCTTCTCTGCTACTTTTGGGTTTTTATGTACTGATACAATTAGTTTATCGTCTGCATACATGAAACATTTACATTTTTTAAAACATGAGCTTATATCATTGACAAAAATAATATACAAAATGGGTCCTAGGATACTTCCTTGTGGAACACCTCTTTTAATAGAAGTTATTTCTCCATACATATTATTAATTTTTACCCTATACGTTCGGTCAGTCAGATAACTTTCAAAAACTTTTAGTGGTGTTCCTCTTACCCCAATTTTGCTTAAGGCTGCAATAATTTTTTCATGGTAAATTGAATCAAATGCCTTTGAGAAATCAATAAACATAGCTAAAATGTGCATACCTTGATTTAGCTTCCCATTGATCAAATTGGAGAATTCCTCAAGAAGATTACTTGTACCCTTGTGTTTTTGATATGCAAATTGATGTTCATCAATAACTTTAAATTTTTCTAAATATGAGATTAGGTGATCAGCAATGTATCTTTCAACTGCTTTACCTATAGTTTGAAGAATAGATATCTGTCTATAGTTTTCATACTGTAAATGTGAACCTTGCTTGTAAATAGGTCTCACTATGGTAGTCTTCAGATCCTTTGGGAAAATACCTGTCTCTATTATTTTATTGATTAGCTTCTGTATTACTGGTGTTATTATGTCTATGTTACCTTTCAGATGTTTAACTGTTAATTTATCCATGCCTGGTGATTTATTTATGTCCATTCCTTCAATTATGTGTGCTATATCTGCTGTACTTGCTAGTGGTAGATAAAATGATGAAAGTCTCTCTGTATTAGGTAATGGTCTTCGTTGTACTCTACATTCATGTACTACCTTGTCTAGCTGTTCTGAAAATGTTTTTGAAAAGTTATCAACTATATTTTCTAGTGAGTCTTGCCTTCCTAAATAATGTCTTACCGTTTCTTCTATTGTCCATTTCTTTTTAGTCTTTAGCACATCATTTAATACTTCCCAAGTTTTCTTCATGTCCCCTCTACAACTTTCTAACTGCAATCTGTAATACTTTCTTTTTGCTTTATGAATATCAGCTATTATATCATTCCTCATTCTTTTATATAACCTCCTTAAATTTTCCTTATTTTCTGGATTTAAATTTAATAATTGTACCGGGAGGTACACCCCAACGCCGCGCATTTAAATCTTGCGCCTAAAAGAACTCCTCTACCGGAGAAATCGTGAACTTGAAACTAGACCTACTGAAAACTTTGCTCACAAGATGTCACCTCTAATATCTGATGGAATTTTGTTATTTGGAAGTTTCCTGTACTGTGTGAATTTCTACTTGTTTTGTTTGCCCTTCATCAAAAAGTTTGAACATTTTTCCATATATGTCACTGCTAAAAAAACTACGATCGTGCACCCTGGTGCGAAGTGAAAGAACTTTTGATTTAAAGAAGTTTTGTATCTGTAAGGTTTTTTTTTTACTAATCGATGCTCATTTATTTTTGGGTTGGCAATATTTATCTTTTCTTTCCTCCAGTTTTGAATCTAGCCAATCCCAAATTTATGTAATTAATTTTCAACCTATCACCGCCTTCTTATTCGATTTTGAGTAAAACTTTTAAGCACCCAATAAACGTGAGAGGGTGTGGCTAGTTTAATCTGGAATGGTCTCGAACTTTCCCCGAGGGTTTATAAACTGCGGATTTTTACGTCTCTTAGCCAAATGATCATCATCTTACTGAGTGTGTGTGTCAAGCAGGAGGCGGGAGGCCTCTTCGTCAGCTGCTAGAGCTTCTATAAGGTAATGGCCACATAACATATTTCTTTCTTTCTTGCTAGCTCCGCAGTTCAACCCGAGGGAAAGGTCCGAAATCGTTAACCATGTAACCTTCTTTTCTAAAAATGTAACTTTCTGCCGGATTATGTAATAACTTCATAAAATCTTTAACTGTAAATCGGGGATCGAGAGTGATGTACCCTCTAGAGCTCCCCTTCATATTGGTTTGAGGTGACTACGTTTTGTAACTGGTTTTCTTCCTTTCCGTAATGTCTTAATTTATTCTTATACGAGTCACCTTCATAGTTTTGGAATAGCCCCTGTTTCATCGGCCTAATGCCCCGTAGGTTTTAAGCGTTCATATTATCCAGGAGTGCTAGCATTCGCCTCCTTTAATTTTGTGTTCGGGTCATTTATTTAACTGTTATTCCTTTTACACGAAGGCCCTATAGGTTGGGTACGAGATACCCCTGTTTCAATTTGTAAGTTGGGCCAGGGAAGGCCAAAATGTGTAAGATATGTTTGGTGTTGCCTTGAGTAGGCTTGAAAACTGAGAGCCTGTTAGCTGTTTTTCAAAGTAAGATTACTGAATGCCTTTTGAACGCTGGATATGGTATATTGGGAGCCAGTGCTCCATGAATTAGGGGATTTCTGCCCTTGTATAATTTGTGCTCTTTTGTAAATTTAAGCTGCGAGCTCAAAAATTGTAAAACTAGGGGCTTGTAGCCCAAGAGTGTTAAGGTTCAGAAATCTTGGATTTTTTAAGTCTTGTTTATAATTGCCATTTTGGACCTTAAAGGTCATTGTTATCTCACTAAGTGAAAAGTTGTTAAGTTTGTTGTTTGTCGAAAATATAACCTTCAGTTTAAGTTTTAAATTCTTTTCTTGACATTTTAAGTAGACCCATTCATCCCGGCACCTTATTTCACCCCTGTTGGTCCACGAATACCCCGGAACAATAATAATATTAATAATAATAACGTTGTCAATTGTGTGTAATGGTATTCAAGCGAAGCGGTGTGGAGGGGTTGTTCTCTGCTCTCGACAGCATGACGTTATTACGACTGTCACCGCCAGTGAGGACGGCTGCCGTTGAAATACGGCAAGAGGCCGGCAATGAATTTCATTCTGCCTGCGTTCTCCCCAGTATTAATGGCTGTCAAACCGCAAGTGGCACCGGCAGAACTGTGCCCTAGACCGGCATTCATGGCACTCTCTCGGGCTGTTACATGTGACCCAGATCTAGAGTGTATTTTAACCTTACATACAAAGGATTATATTTTAATGGAAATATAAACGTGGTAAATGATCAAAAGAGAAATACGGTCCACGAAGTTAGATTGTCCTCGCCGTCGTCATTGTTGTGGATTTTGCTTCTTAATTACTGTAGGCTACGTGAGGTAATACCATTATGGTTCACAGGTCCACGTAGACTTAAGTGCAAGGAATCTTGCTGATATATACTGAGTGGCCAACAGTCACGGGAAGGGGTGTCCCATTAGAATATGTATCGTATATGACCCCTGAGCGCAGTGGCTTGCTTCAGTGCCATGAAGATGGCAATATGTCGCGAGCTACTCGACTTTGAACGTGGGATGATCATCGGCGCACAGCGCATGAGTCATAGCATTGCGGAGATTATACACGAATTCGGGTTTCTGGGGTCAACAGTGTTGAGGGTAGATCTTCAATATCGCAGAGAGAATGTTACCACCCATGTAAACCGTCGCACGGGAAGACCACAGGCATTTAACGAACAGACATCACGTCGCCTCTGCAGAACCATACTGGGCGCTCGACGGGCTACTGAGAGCCAGATTACCGCGCAGTTGTATGTTGGGATTCAGAAACCCATTTCTACCAGAATTGTAAGGAGGCAACTGCACTGTATAGGCTTCACCAGCCGACGACCAACTCCTGTTCCTTCGCTTACACCTCGATACAGAGCTCAACGATGTGCATGGGCCCGCGACCATCGGCAATGGTCCATGGAACAGTGGCGGCGTGTGGAATGTTCCGATGAATTCCGGTTCCAGTTCTATCGAGTGTGGCGTATGCCCCATGAAGCTATGGATCCCGCGTGTCAAAAAGGTGGGAGGTGGCTCAGCTCTGGTCTGGGTGGCGTTTCCATGGTCGCAATTAGTCCCAATTGTCCGGCTGCAGGGAGCGCTGACAAGTGCTCGTTATGTGGATATTTTTTCAGATCATTTGCATCCCTTTCTGGCCCTAGAGCACCATGTTTCAACAGGACAATGCACCATGTCACCACTCTGTGGTGGCACGCAGATGGTTGGAAGAGCCCTCCAGTGAAGTTACGACCATGGATTGTTTCTCCAGATCCCCCGACCTAAATCCAACCGAGCATTTATCTCCATGAACCCCACACCAACTACACAAGATCAATCGTGGGTAGCAATGCAAGGCACGTGGGTTCAGATCCCTCCAGAATGATTCCAAACACCTTGTAGAGTCGATGCCTCGCCTTATTGCAGCCGGTTTGAGGACTCGTGGAGGAGCAACTCATTATGAACATCACATTAATTATCCTCCCATGACTTTTGGCCACTCAGTGTAAGAAACAGTAGATTATGTCAATAAAGGAATGTTTGAAAGCCTGTGATCCACCTAAGGCAGCTGCTTATCTGGTTGAAACAAACTCTTTGTGTTGATTGGCAGCCTACCACTTCCCTATGTTTGCATTCGGTGTATACAAGTTACAGAATCGAACGAGGTCACTATATTTATAACAGTTTGATGGGCTGGAAACCTTAACTAATATTCAGAATTTATCACATAACTTTGTTTATTACATGCCCAGTGGTTTGTTTGAAAATGTGTTGATTGCTAATATTTCAATATTTTGTGAAATTCTGGTTTTTTGGTCTGCTGTTCGTTGGGATGAAACTGCATAAATAGCCTATAAGGCTAAGAAATTAAACATAGTATTTGAAACAGGTTTCTTAGCGAGTTGGCTACGCGGTTTGCGTCTCGTGGTTGTGAACGTCATTCGGGGGATGGACGGTTCGAAGTAGCCCTGAAGGTGGTTTCCCTTCATGTGAATAACATTAAAATGGGAATAGGGGGAGTGTGTTCCAAAATGTCTTAAAGAAGTGGGTTCATCGATAAAAACCTACCCGATAATTGGAAATAACAATTCTTTAACAATTAAATATATTGTGTTATGGCTTTTATTATTCAATGCTCCAACTCCAAAAGGTGATTTTTGTGTAAAAATGTAAATTTTACTGCACATTGGATTGGATTGGATTGGATTGGATTGGATTGGATTGGATTGGATTGGATTGGATTGGATTGGATTGGATTGGATTGGATTGGATTGGATTGGATTGGATTTCTTATTGGACTGGATTTAACTGGATTGGATTTGTAATGACTGATTTGGAAAAGGCTACTAAACGCTCTCCCTTTATTGGTACAGGAACCGAACATTACGAGGACTATGCAGAGAGAAGTAATATCAGATATTTATAACGTAACATCACCGAATTGTTCTGGGTGATTTCCGACAAAAGAGTAGCGTTACAAAAATTTTGCAAAGTTTGGGCTGGGAAGAAATGGGAGAAAGAAGACGAGCTGCGCGACTAAGTGGTATGTTCCGAGCTGTCAGCGAAGAGATGGCGTGGAATGACTTTAGTAGACGAATAAGTTTGAGTAGCGTCTTTAAAAGTAGGAAAGATCACAATATGAAGATAAAGTTGGAATTCAATGAGGAAAAATTGGGGCAAATATTAATTTATGGGAAGGATAGTTACGGATTGGGATAACTTACCAAGGGAGATGTTCAATCAATTTCCAATTTCTTTGAAATCGTTTAAGAAAAGGCTAGGAAAACAACAGATAGGGAATCTGCCACGTGGGCAACTGCCCTAAATGCAGATCAGTATTGATTGATTGATTGATTGATTGATTGATTGATTGATTGATTGATTGATTGATTGATTGATTGATTGATTGATTGATTGATTGATTGATTGATTGATTGATTGATTGATTGATTGATTGATTGATTGATTGATTGATTGATTGATTGATTGATTGATTGATTGATTGATTGATTGATTGATTGATTGATTGATTGATTGATAATATTTACGTAACATGAGGTATTTTAGAGTATTATTCAATCAGTATGGTTTGAACATTGGTTACAGGAGGAAACGATTTTCATGTGTTTCATTTTAAGGATCTAATGAACAATACAACATTAAAACATCCAAAAATTCATGTAAAGTACTTTAAAACTCAGTTTCCCACTAACCTTGTAAGTCTTAAATTAGAATATGCGGCTGTAATTTGGGATCTAGGTTCAAAGGAACCAATATGTTGTTTTTAATATATTAAAAATAAGTATTTACGGTATTTATGTTATAAAACAAATACTACATTTTGCTCCTTTGATACATCAACACGATATTTAAGAAGTATATTTAACCTCACATAGCGTGTGTGTGTATGTGTAATCTCACGTTAACGCTTATTTAAAGAGTTCTACCACAGACCGACTTTAACCATCAAGTTATTATGTCATTCAAGAGCTCTTGCTGAGTAAATTCCAAATAAAGTCTTAATGTCTTAAAAAAATCCCACCAAAAAAGGGTAAATAACAACTAACTCTTAAGCTTTGAAGTTATCGAGCTGGAGATATTTTTATTCAATTCCTCAAACCAGAGAATTAGAAACCTTTCGAATCAAAACATGAACTCCATAAACTTTTGTTAAGTATCTTGAATCAATAATGGCTAATTTGAAGAAAGCTACTCGAAGTGCTTCTTTCGTTGTCGGTCGGCGAGAAACCGAGCATCACGTAGACCAACATCGGATATTTATAACGTAATTGTGACGTGGTGTGAGATATTGGGAGCATTATTCAGCCTGTGTGATTTGAGCAGTGCTTATAAGACGATATGATTTGCATGCGTTTCAGCCTGAAGAGCTATGAAATAATAAAACGCAAAGTAAAGTCTAAAAATATTAAAATGAGAAAAATGGAATGGAAGGAATCCATACATCTTTCTACATTAGGGAAACTTACAAGAACTGACCCATTTTCATTTGAAAAGAATTACCATGATTTTTTTCCTTGAACCCGTTGTACTTTTCCATTCAAAGCAAAGCAGAGCAATCTCCGTGAAGAGTATACTTATATTGATAATGATATTAATTTTTTTAAATTTTCGGTTCGGCCGTTTATGGACCACGTTTGACAATGCAGTATTTTTAGCCTTCTCTGCTTTCACTTTCACTATCCGTAATCTCGACAGTAAGTGGGACAGCTCTATGATCTGCCACCTTTGTACACAGGAAATAATCTGGTACTCATTTTTGCTGAAGGCTGGGTCAACCTCAAGGCCATATGTACCTCCAGAAATGGAAATGACTTTTTTTTATTTTTAACTTCCTGACAGGAATCGAACCCGTGTTCTTGCAGGTGAACCAAGCATGCCTTTACGGTCTCAGCTAGGCATCCTCTTTTTCCATGGAATGTGCTTTATTCCGTGAGTCTTATGGTTTTTATTTTATTTTATTATAAGTTGTATTCCATCGACCATAATATTCACACTTTTCACTCTTAACCAGTCGATATTAAAAGCATACCTTCCAGCCAACTATATTTTGTAAATGAAAAAAATATTCACATTTCATTCCTTTCAATGTCAATATGCAATTACAGAAGTATTATTGGCAATCTATGTTAATTTGCTTTGTGAATAGCACAGTACTTTGTATAAGTGTTGTCACACTGCCTTCTAGTGGTCGCCTGGCTGATTTTCTATAATACGAATACCGTGTAATGTTCAAGAGCAAACTTGAATTACACAAATATTGCCGAATTGCAAAAGTAACAATTCACAGCCTTTGATACAAGAGGGAGAGGCAGATTCCTAAAGCAGCAGTAGCACTGGATCAGGGGATCAAGTAATCCGACCTCAAATTGCACCCTCACGTATGTTGACACTCTGTGGGCTGGCAGAGAAGCTGAATAACTGATTATTACTCGTATAATCACCGCGATTATGGTTACTGGCTATAACACCTGGTAAAACTGATAACGCGACAAGCTATAAACTACCTAATCGATAGACCAAACAGTAATTGCCTCTCAGGTTGTAGAAGATGTATTGAAATGGGCAGTGTAGCAGTGTACCATGTGCTAGTTTGTTGTAGACATAATCTTCTATAATAGCAGTGTTGTATGGGAGTAAGAATATATTTATAATAACATTTTTTTAATTATCGTTTCGGCCGTGTATGGACCTCGTTTGACAATGCAGTATTTTTAGCCTTCTTTGCTTTCACTCTCTGCCAATAGATTTTCATCCTTTCTCCTAATTCCTTCTTCTACTCTTCTGTATAGGACCTCTCTCTTCTCACTAGCGTTTCCCCAGTCTCCAGGAAACCGCGGAAATTTTTGGCGAGTTGTCTAAATTGGTTTCTTCCCATGATATAATATTCCGGAAACTCCATCTCCGCCAAGAACAACCTCACTCCTCGAAACCATTTCAACTCTGCCTTCCTCTTCCTGAAAAATTCAAAGATTCTCCTCATTAGTCTATTATTGTCCATCCTCAACAAGCGTCCATACAAGTGTCACCTTCTCTTCCTCATCAGTTCAACGACTCCTTCTGTTCTTTGATACAATTATTTTTTAGATTATAGTCTCCTCTCCCCATGTTTTATATTTGAGCCCAGAATTTTTCATAATATTATTTTCTCTCTCTTTCGGATATCTTCAAGTACACCTGTCCAATCATGTCCAATATTTTCGCTGCCTATAGGCACTCAGGTTTAACATTGGTGTCTAGCTGCCTCGCCGGCCCCGTGGTGTAGGAGTAGCGTGCCTGCCGCTTAGTCGGAGGACCCGGGTTCGATTCCCGGCCAGGTCAGATTTTTACCTGGGCCTGAGGGCTGGTTCGAGGTCCACTCAGTCTACGTGATTAGAATTGAGGAGCTATCTGACGGTGAGATAGCGGTCCCGGTCTAGAAAGCCAAGAATAACGGCCGAGAGGATTCGTCGTACTTACCACACGACAACTCGTAATCTCCAGGCCTTCAGACTGAGCAGCGGTCGCTTGGTAGGCCAAGACCCTTCAAGGGCTGTAGTGCCATGGGGTTTGGTTTGGTTTGGTTTGGTTT
The DNA here is from genome assembly GCF_040414725.1 of Anabrus simplex. NCBI lineage: Eukaryota > Metazoa > Arthropoda > Insecta > Orthoptera > Tettigoniidae > Anabrus > Anabrus simplex. The sequence goes on along the minus strand of NC_090268.1, from coordinate 349,644,466 downwards.
GGTCTAGATGCCTCAATTTGACCCCCTAAGATAAAACCTTTTTGTTGTAGGTGATCCACGTCAGTTGAAATGCTATTTCCACTTTTCTTCCCCACTCCTTAATGGCATTCTTTTCCGGCCCATTATATTATTATTATTATTATTATTATTATTATTATTATTATTATTATTATTATTATTATTATTATTTCTTATATTTAATAGTCTATTTTTGCCATCTCTACAAATAGAAATATTTCAAAGTGCTCAGCTCAGTGCTATAGTATTTGACGGTCCTTCAGTACGTCACCTTGGTGTCGACAGGTCTGCCGTCACGTTAAAGTAAACCTTCTCCTGTTGGCTACAATTCTGACACTACGGCGATCCCAAATATCATAAAAGAAGTTTGCAGGACTTAACAAAATAAAAATATTATTACTACAATTGCTGGGAAACTCTAAGTACCGAGCAAGTGACTGCGAGATTTCGATCACGTAGCTATCAGCTTGAAGTCGGGAGATAGTGAGATCGAACCCCACTGTCGGCAGCCCTCAAGATGGTTTTTCGTGTTCTCCTATTTCACACCAGACAAATACCAATACCATCGTCGCCATAAGACCTATCTGTGTCAGTGTGACGTACAGCAACCTGCAAAATTAAAAAATAATTCTCAGAGTACCCCCTGAGCCGTAAGATTGCTACTAAGCTTGGTGACAGAAAAATCTCAATACAGTACAATAAATTAGGCTTTTTCCGGAAAAGGGGAAATATAAATTGTCCATTATAGTTTAATGTTCACACTTAGTATTTATAGACTCTGTTTTGGTCCGGCTCCTTGAATAGACACCGTACTGACCTTCAGTTCAGAGAGTCCCAGATTCGATTCCCGGCTGGACCAGGTTTATTACCCGCTTTTGGTACATTACTGTAGCTCATTTACATACACTAAATAACACTATAAAGCACCTCTGAAGCACGAAATGGTGAATATTCCTCCAATAGGATTAACGCCAGGAAGGGCATCCAGCCGTAAATTAACGCTCATTAGTGCCCAACTCAGATAACCGGAATAAACGCCAAGATCAAGAGGAATAAGTAAGATTATTAGGCTCCCCTTTTTAAGGAAACCTACCTGGCAGTAATGGAAGAGGAGGCTTTAAATATATGAATAAAATATTTCGAAATAATATACAGACCCATAAAGCTGCAAGTTTGCATGCATGTAGCCCCTAAAATGGTGACAGATAATTAATAATGTTATTTTGCTTTACGTCCCACTAACTACTTTTACGGTCTTCAGAGACGCCGAGGTGCCGGAATTTAGTCCCGCAGGAGTTCTTTTACGTGCCAGTAAATCTACCGACACGAGGCTGTCGTATTTGAGCACCTTCAAATACCACCGGACTGAGCCAGGATCGAACCTGCTAAGTTGGGGTTAGAAGGCCAGCGCCTTAACCGTCTGAGCCACTCAGCCCGACAGATAATTAACACGCAGATCCCAACAATAAGTGTTGCGAGAAAACTGTAATTGGAAATCCTTTCAAATGTTGGAAGGAGTTCGTACTCAGTATGAGACCGCAGAATAAGTAAGAGGAAATGTCGCCAGGCTGAAATGGGGGCTGCTGGAACGACGCACATTCTGTACAAGTAATGAGGTACATTGGACTGCGTTCCATGAAGGAAAGGCATGGAGAATGCTGTTAGTTTCTCTGTTGTTGATCTCTAACATCCTTCTTCGTGTGATTTCGGTTGCTAAGTGGGCATAAATAAATAAAGCGATTACTATTTTAAATTTAATAATAATAATAACAACAATGATATAAACTCGTATCCTCATCCTAAGGTGGTGGAATTCTTTTCAGGCACACCTCAAATGGAGATGAGCTGCCTGTACCATTTTAACCGCATACCAGCTCTGCTGCCATTCTCAAGTGTCTGGCAGTACGGAGCATCGAACCCGGGCCATTGACGACGGCAACTAATAATGCTAACCCTTACGGAGGCGGACATAATAATAATAATAATAATAATAATAATAATAATAATAATAATAATAATAATAATAATAGCAAGAAGAAGAATTTAGTCAAGAATTTAGCGGATAGAAAGCACTTTCAGAGTATCGCTACATAGAGGTGAACACCGGAAATCCTTCCATAGTTGAAGAATGTCTCGGAAACATTTTTTTTTCAAATGGCGACGATGGGATAGGAAAGTGCTAGGTATGGGAAGGTAGCGGTCGTGGCCTTAATTAAGTACTTGCCTGAAGACAAACTCAAAAATTCTGGTATCCTCTGCCCACCATTGAACAGTGTTATACATTTTGCAGTGTTCGTGACCTTCTGGCGTCTTGGTAAGTTATTTACGCCTAAAGTACTTCACAGACAATACTCAAATAACGGTTAGTCACCAACGAAAAGTGAAATGGCGTATAGCTTTCAGTGCCGGGACTGTTCGAGGACATGTTCGGCTCGCCAGGTGTAGATTTTTAGATTTGACGGCCGCAGGTGACCTGCGCATCGTGGTGAAGACGTCATGATGATGTAAACGACACATACACCCAGCCCCATGCCAGCGAAATTAACCAAAGATCGTTAAAATTCCCGACCCTCCCTAGAATCAAACCCGGGACCCTTGTGACCAAAGGCCAGCACGCTAATCATATAGCTATGGAGCCGGACAGTCTTCAACAAATACACAGTCTCGACAGTAATTTCTCATTAATGGTTCTCAGTGTCTTGGAATGAAATAAATATGCATGGCAGTACCCAGTTTGGTAGAACTGGAAGGAATTAACCCTGTAGTGTGCACAAAATTGATGTGAGGACCCTAATACGTGTCCTATTCAATGCTATCTTTTGTACTTCCACTAAGAATATCAAATAATGACTCCACATTTCATTTTAGGTCTCTTATGAAGTATGTTATTAGTTCCTCCTAAATCCAAGAGATGGATTTTCAAAACTTTGTGGAGATCTCTCAAATTGTTGTTTATTTACACACTAAGTTACCGAAGTTTATATATCTACTTAAAGTAACTGTAATCGGCGAGGTTTACCATAGTAGAAATACGGTATGTGATCTTTGCGAAAGACTTCCTAGGCCTCAAAACACTAATACAGTCGGCGTCGGAAAAGAGCAACAGTTGATAAAGACAGGTTAGATAGGAAAGATGAAAGCGAGGAGCCTGTCACAAGTAATTGAAAGCAATGCCATACGCAGGTAATGAGAACCGTGGTCGCCAACCCAGTCTGCCAAGTTGAGAGACCCTTGTCGCCCGTTTAGTCGCCTCTTAAGGGCCCCATAGACGGTCCGTCTTACTGTCCGTCTTGCCTGCGCAGTTCTAAGATGAGAGGTAAGACGGAACACGGAAGAGGACACAGACGCTCCGATTTGCTGTCAGACTTGCGATCAGTTTTCGCTAGTCGTGCACGGATAACATGCTAGAGGAATTTCTAATTTACACCGCTCTAGCATTAGCTTTGAGATCAAAAGCTAAAAAGAAAAGGGCTTGATCAAAATGGGCAAAAGCTTGGTTAGTTAAACGAGACACACTGTCGCATATAAATTTAATGAAAGATTTGACTCTTGAACCAGGTGGCTGGTACAATTATTTGAGGATGGACAGTGAAACGTATTTATACCTTCTTCACTTGGTAGCGCCCCATATCAGAAAGAGTGACAGTGCAATGAGACGGGCAGTAACACCGCATGAAGACTCAACGTCACACTTCGTTTCCTAGCAACCGGTAGAAGTTACGAAGATCTGAAATTTTCCGCTGCAATTTCAGTCCAGTCTTTGGGAGTAATAATTACTGAGACTTGCTCTGCAATATATAAGGTGCGCAAGAATCAGTATCTCAAAGTAAGTAAAATTTATTTATAAGTTTCTTGCACAAGGTAAAAGGAAATGTATTTCATGTTAATTTAATATAAAACAAGGTATAATGTATGCTTAGAGTACAATAAGAAACAATTATATAACGGAGTGTGAAAATTAACAGTCTTCGTCCAACCAACCTAAAAACAGAAAAATATAATTAATTACATTGGGTTAAATTATATTTTAGTTGCATGATTTAATAATAATAATAATAATAATAATAATAATAATAATAATAATAATAATAATAATAATAATAATAATAATAATAATAATAATAATTTTATTTTGTTTCAGTTTCCAACAAAAGAAGATGAATGGATATGTATTGGACAACAGTTTGAAAGAAAATGGAACTTTCCAAATTGTCTGGGTGCGGTTGATGGAAAACATGTAAAAATAACCCTATACCGTGTACTCTTTACTTTTGATTTTCCACAAGCACGGATTACAACGGTATAGCTGTATGAATTCCATTAGAAACGCTCGAGGCATGATTCTTAAATCCGACGTTATGTCCTACGAGCGAACATCAGTGTAGGAGCAATTGGTTAAAACTGACGCTAAGTCTGAAGACCCCACACACGCTCCAACTTGCTCGCCGACTTACCTGTACACGCACAGAAAAATCAGGCGCTGGCAGATTCACTTCGAGCCAAGCCTAAGACGGTACAGGGATGAAAATTCTACCACACACGGTCCGTCTTACCTGTCGTCTTAGAACTGCGCAGGTAAGACGGACGCTAAGACGGACCGTCTATGGGGCCCTTTACGGAAAACAGATGATGCCATAAATATTATTCTACCGCCTCATCCACAGGGATTTTTTATTTCGTCTCACAGAAGAGTTCGACGCTAAAGAGGTGGAAAAATTAATAATAATTGTACCGGGCGGTACACCTCCACACCGCTAATTTAAAATGTGCGCCTGTTGAAACTCCTCTGCTGGAGGAAGTCTGAACTTTATCTACGCTATTAATTCCTTACCTTCTCAGAAGATGTCACCACGTGGAAAATTTTGAGTTTTTGAACTGTGTCATTTTTGATGTGTTTTTGTTTCGCTTGAAGTAAGAAGTGTGAACTTTCTCTTCTAGAGGACACTACTGAAGATCAACAATAGTGCACCCTAGTGCGGAGTCAAAGAACTATTTTGTTGGAGAAATTTTTATTTCAAAAGTTTGTTTCTTGTTAAATTTCTTTCTGTTATTGTTTAAGTTGGCTGTATACCCCTCTTTTTCCCCTTGTTTTAGATTTATCCAATCCCGAATTTCTTTTAGTAATTTCCGACCAATCCGATGTATCTTCCCCCAACTTGGATATGTTTCTGTACCCTAGCCAATAAAGTAATTGTGGGCGGGTGTTTTCATTCCCCTAACGCCTAGAACCTTCCGCGAGAGGATATAAACTGCTGATTTTTGGGTCTCTGCGCCACTTCTGTTCCATCTTTCAGTGTGTAAAGTACATAGCAGGGGGCGGGAAGCGCCTCTTTCCTCGGCAGCGGTCAACAACAAGGTAATGGCCGATTAATAACTTCTTTCTTTGCTAGCTCAGCAGTTTAACTCTCGGGGCGGGTTCGAAGCGTTCAACCATGTAACCTTTTCCTAAAATGTAACTACTCTTTTCATCTATTCTCTTTTAAAGCTTCATACTGGGATAGAGAGTGCTAACCCTCTCGAGCTCCCACTCATATTGTTGTGAGGTGAACTTAGTTTTCTCAACCTATTCTTCGTTAACGTAAAACAATTGTTCTCTTCTTAAGTCACCTCTTTAGTATGGGATTAGCCCTTGTATTAACGGCCTAGTGCCAAGTAGGTCTTAATCAAAGTGTATTAGGAGTGCAAGTTTGCCTCCTCTCCAATTGTTATTTTAGAGGTCATTTAATTAACCTTCTTTTCGTTTAGGAGACCTCAGTAGATTGGGTATTTTACCCCTGTGTTTACGTCCGGTGAGGACAACTTGAAGGTGGAGTTTGGTGTGGCCTGGGAGAGGCTTAAATTTGAGAGCGAGTGGCTCTTTTGAAAACTGAGTGTTGTATGCCTCGAGGAGGCTTTACTGTGCAATTTGGAGCAAGTGCTCCAGGGTTTGATTGGGGTCTTCTGCCCCGTTGTTGAAATGTGTATATCGTAAAGTTGGGCTAGTTGCTCAAGAATTGTGTTTTCAGGGCTCGAAGCCCAAATCCTGTAAATATTGTAACTACCCTTTTGGGACTTGCTACTTTGTACCTGCCATGCTTGTTATTTCTTTGTTTTCAAAAGAAAATATAACCTTGTTAAATTTTAAATTAATTTTATTTAGTAGCTGGAGACCTGTTCACCACCCCGCACCTTCTTTCACGCATAACTACCACAAAAACTCGGTAACAATAATAATAATAATAATAATAATAATAATAATAATAATAATAATAATAATAATAATAATAATAATAATAATAATAATAATAAATTATAGTAATTTTCATAAATATATTGTTGTTGTTATTGTTATCATCATAATTTAACGCTCATTCTAACTACTTTAGCCTACAGACGCCTGGGTGTGGGAATTTTGTCCCACGGAATACCCTTATACTGTTGTAAAATAACGAAGTCTAGTTGCCTCATTTTAACACTCTTAAATGCCACCGACCTCAGCCGGGAAACCAACCCCCTACCTTGGTAACAGGACGACGACTAATCGCCTCGCCCACTGAAGTCAGAATCAGAGAAAGAAGCAAGTATATTAGCCGACATGAGCCGACTGATTTAACTCCTGTCGCCTTCTGAACGTGAAATTCCTACAGTAGTTCATGAAAAATTTAGCCAAACATCTCGATAGTTGGCGGAGAAATTAAGCACTTAAGTCATAATGGTGTACTCGGCACATTTGAAAATTTAGAGATGGACAGTTCAATTTACACAGCTTTTCCAGTCTTTGTAGTAGAGAGCGTGACACATCGCAGCTGCTGTGTCTTTGAGAGAAAGCACTCAGGAATATTTAGTCGTCTTTTACGCTTGCTATGGCACTTGGCCTTGCTCATCATTCGTAATTACTCTGTAACGTGCTTGTGATGTTAACTCCAATTACTAATGCCCCAGATATTCATAACATGAACTTGAGGTCTACCTACAAAGTTATACTCTATATATTATAAGGGAGTCTATTTTCATTACCATGCGTAATTTCGCTGGCATGCCCACCTCCGCAATGGAACGGTTATTATCTACCGTGCACAGGCCCCGAGTTCGATTCAGAGCCCGGTCCAGGGTTTTTAATCTTAAACGGTCATTTGTCTTGATTCGGGGACTGGGTGTTCTCTCCAACATTCCTGGAAGGTATAAACCATACGCAACACCATCCCTCTCCACAGAAGCACTCAGTTTCCTGTACATAACATATTCTGCCCACTTTCATCAGAGGGCTTGTCTTAAAAGGCCTGTATGAGGCTACCAAAATCCAATAATAATAATAATAATAATAATAATAATAATAATAATAATAATAATAATAATAATAATAATAATACCCACCCCACAGCTCTTTTCTTCAATGAAACTATGTGAAAGGCAGATCCTTTCATCACCTCAAAAATTGTTTGACACTAGCCAGTGTGCGTAGTCTGACTCTAAACAATGAAGTACTCATAGAACAAAAAAGTACGCCAGACGTCTCAAAACACCCCAAATAAAGCCGATAAATACTTCACAGTTTAACTTGCGTGCCGTTTTGTGATTTATTTCATCTTTTGAACAGCAACAGATCCATCAAACTGTTTATGATGTTTAATGTTTCTCGAAATGTTCATTACTTTTTATACCCTTTACTATTCATATGAGTTTTTCACTGATTTCGAAACAAATAATCGTTTATTGATGACCTTAAAATTCAGTTTTCTAATTTACAAACAGAAGTTCTGTAATTTCTTTATTACTTTGCAGCTCGTGTTCCAAACGTACACCCGGAAACATATTCACGGCATACATAGGATCTACGGCGTCAAGGCCGTCTCCAGTGTATCTTCCGTGAATTGGCATGCGCTAACTTGTGCGATGTGACCCGTAGGGCCAGCATCGCACACCATTGCCTCTAGCTCTTGCCGTAGGATAACCCAATTTTGCGGGCCTGTATTATACAGTGTGTTAGAAATGATTCTCCGCAGCAAGCAGTGCAGCTGCGGTCTATCCGAGTTCACAGTTCGGGTCGGAGCAACGTTTGCTCAGGATCAGATGCCAGCGGACAACTCGAGAGATTGCGCAACACAGTCAGTTGAGAGATTAAAAACACAACAGTTCTGTAATCTATCTATATCTATCTATATATAAAGTAGCTTGTCCTGACTGACTGACTGATTCATCATCGCCGAGCCAAAACTACTGGACATAAAGAAATGAAAGTTTGGGGATATATTCATATTAAGATGTAGGTGCTCGCTAAGAGAGGATTTTTGGATATTCCGTCGCTAAGGGGGTGAAAAGGGGGGGTGAAATTTTAAAATGAGTGTGTCTATATCTCAAAACTTTAAAAGTTTACAGATGTGAAAATTGGTATTTAGAATCTTCTTTAAAAATAAGGAAACACGTATTTTTTTGTTTTCAGACAATCCCAATAGGAGTGGTGAAAAAGGGTGAATAAGGGGTTGAATGCCTTTAATCAGGATACCGCTACTTATATCTCAGAAACTGAAGATATTACAGACCTCAAAATTGGTACTTTTGATCGCTGTCAAAAATAAAGAAACACATATTTTTTTGTTTTTGGAAAATCCAATAATGCGAGGGTGAAAGGGGGGGGGTGAATTTTTAAAACGAGTGCATCTATATCTCAAAAGTTTTAAAGTTTAGAGCTGTAAAAATTGGTATTTAGAATCTTCATTAAAAATAAAGGAACACGTATTTTTTTGTTTTCGGAAAATCCCAATAGGAGGGATGAAAAGGGGTGAAAAATGGGTTGAATGCCTTTAAAGAGAATACTTATATCTCAGAAACCGAAGATATTACAGACCTCATAATTGGTACCTTTGATCGCTTTCAAAAATAAAGAAACACATATTTTTTTGTTTTTGGAAAATCCAATTAATGCGAGGGCGAAAAGGGGGGTAAATTTTTAAAATAAGTGCATTTATATCTCAAAAGTTTTAAAGTTCAGAGATGTAAAAATTGGTATTTAGAACCTTCATTAAAAATAAAGGAAGACGTATTTTTTGTTTTCGGAAAATCCCAATAGGAGGGGTGAAAAGGGGTGAAAAATGTGTTGAAGGCCTTTAAAGAGAATACTTATATCTTAGAAACTGAATATATTACAGACCTGAAAATTGGTATTTGGGATCTACTTTAAAAATAAAGAAACAGGTATTTTTCGTTTTTGGAGAATCCAAATAATGGGGGGTGAAAAGGGGGGATGAAATTTTTAAAATGAGTGTACCTATATCTCAAAACTTTTAAAGTTTATAGATGTAAAATTTGGTATTTAGAATCTCCTTTAAAAATAAAGGAACACGTATTTTTTGTTTCCGGAAAATCCTAATAGGAAGGGTGGAAAAGGGTGAAAAAGTGGTTGAATGCCTTTAATGAGGCTACTTATATTTCAGAACCTGAAGATATTACAGACCTGAAAATTGGTATTTGGGATCTACTTTAAAAATAAATAAACATATTTTTTCGTTTTTGGAGAATCCAAATAATGGGGGGGGGGGTGAAAAGGGGGTGAATTTTTAAAATGAGTGTGTCTACATCTTAAAACTTTAAACGTTTACAAATGTAAAAATTGGTGTTTAGAATCTCCCTTAAAAATAAAGGAACACGTATTTCTTTGTTTTCTCTAAATCCCAATAGGAGGGGTGTAAAAGGGTAAATAATGGGTTGAATGCCTTTAATGAGGATACATATATCTCAGAAACTGAAGATATTACAGAACTGAAAATTTGTAAATGGGATCTCCTTTAAAAATAAAGAAACACGTATATTTTTCCTTTTGGAAAATTCAATTAATGGCGGTTAAACAGGAGTGGCAAATTGGGGTGAATTTTTTGAAAGACTATATCTACAGAATATCTGAGAAGCGTAAAATGTTACAGACCTAAAAAGTGGGTATTTGGAGTCTCCTGTAAGTGCAAAGAAACATAGGTGATTTGTCTTTGGAAACTCCACTTAAGGGGAACTAAAAAGGGGTGAAATTTTGAAATGAGAATTTCTACAGTATATCTCAAAAAACTTAACATGTTACACAAGTGAAAAATGGTAATTTTTTTATTCTATTAAAATAAAGAAACGTGTATTTTTAGTTTTCGGAAATACCACTTGGGTAGTGGGGGGGGGGTAAAAGTGACTGAAAATGGTGTCGAATTATTTTAATTAGGCTACTGATATCTCAAAAATGAAGATGTTACACACGTGAAATTTTATTTCTGGAATCTGCTTTAAAAGTAAACAAACACGTATTCTCGGAAAATCCAATGAAGGGGGTTTGGGGGGTTAAAGGATTGAAAAAATTAATTGACTTAATTGTATGAGAATACATACATCTAATAAAAACGAAAGTTGTTACAAGCGTGAAAATTGGCATTTTGATCTCCTTTAAAAACAAAGAAAAGCGCGTTATTGGGGGGAAACAATCTTGGGGGGGGGGCGGGAGTGAAAAGGAGATGAATTCCTTTCATGAGGACACATAAATCAAAAACTGAAGAGGTTAGAGTGGTGATAACTGGTATTTATAAGATCCTATCCTATTAAAGGAACAAGTATTTTTTGCCTTAATATCACTTTGTGAGGGGGGGGGTAGTGTGAAAGGAAGTTAAAAAAGTGAATTATTTCTAAGGGGATACTTATATCTCTAAACAAGGTAATAAACGTGAACATTGGTATTTGGAATCTCCATTAAACGTAAAGAAACACGCCTTCTTTTAGTTGTCTTTTCTTTTGGGGGGGGGGGGGGGTAAATAAATTTAACGGCGGTGGGGTGTAAAAGAAGGTGAGACCAATTGATTTTACTGTTCATAATGTACTTATAAGGAGCCTCCGTTGCTCAGGCGGCAGCGCGCCAGCCTCTCACAGCTGGGTTCCGTGTTTCAAATCCCGGTCACTCCACGTGACATTCGTGCTGGACAAAATGGAGGCGGGACAGGTTTTTCCTCCGGATACTCAGGCTTTCCCTGTCATCATTAATTCCAGCAACACTGTACAATATTTCATTTCATTTGTCACTCATCGATCATTGCCCCAGGGGAGAGCTTCGGCAGCCGGCACAATTCCTATTGTCGCCGCTAGATTAGGCTTTATTCATTCCATCTCTGATCCTGTCGAATGATAGGAAACAGGCTGTAGACTTTCGATGTACTTATTCTGATCATAAACCGATCATTTTTAATCTTTCCTGGGTTCTTTTTCAACAGCCATCTTTTCCTTCGGAGAACGTTCTTAGATTACAGTAGATTCCCCTGGCATATAAATAAAAATTTAAACACATTTGAAATAAACCGTAGGAATGAGATTGGCCGTTAAATTGTTCACCTCTATAATAAGGTCAATAATACACGGAGGTATGTCATTCGTATCGCCAGAAATCCCGCACACTTGCCTACGCGCGACAATGGTGCTGGTCACATTGTCAACAATGACAATGGCAGCAGATGTAATTTACCGCCAAGTAGCGGTCTTGCATATTGCTGTGGGGTCCAGAACATATAATAATAATAATAATAATAATAATAATAATAATAATAATAATAATAATAATAATAATAATAATAATCATAATAATCATAATAATAATATTCTGGACCATCGTCACATGTGCCGCCCACGCTGGAAACGGGTCCTGGACGGCTAATGACTAAGAATGCAGTCCGGCCGCGGGTTCAGTAGGCTACCGCCAAGGCACTCAAGACGACGCCACGACAGATCCCCTGAAGGATTTGATCCATATTAAAAATGCTTATAGGAAAAGATGGCAAAGATTTAGGGACCCAACTAACTGGGTGGAATACCTGGACCTAGCCCGGGAAGTACGAAATCGATTGCTGGAAAGAAAGATTGAAAAATGGGAGGAAACTTGCCGTAACCTATTAGAAAACGAGATAGATCGCGAATTTTGGCGGATTCTCGCAGAAAAGGAATCAGATCGCGAATTTCGGTGGATTATATATCTAAAACAATAAGCATTCAATTACAAATTTCAGTATAATACCGTAGCGAAGCACGGGTATCTTGCTAGTGTCATATAAAGGGAGACTTAACGAAGCCAATAACAAAGCAACTTGAAAAGGTGTAAATTGTAAGCCTAATAACCTTTGTATAATTAAAAGGTTCATAGCAGGTTATGAAACGTTTTACCAAGAATTTCCAAGACCAGTTCACAAAATGTATTATGACTACTTTTAGTTTCTCAACTGTTCTAGAAGTAGAATGGTAAACTGAAGTTTTGGCAGCACCCCCAAAAAATGTCAGATGACAAATCGGGACCAGGGGTTGGCAAGAGCCCTCGTGAAATTAATCGCTCCCGGAAATATCACTTAAAGATTTGCATGGAGCTATAGGAGATCTTGTTGGATGTTTCAGTTTCAGTCAGTTCCGCAATGAATTTGTACAACATTTCATTACAGTAAATTTCTGAATCTACCATACTAAAATAATACCAATTTAATGGTCCGTTATTGGACATTATAAATTTTCCAGCTAACTCATTCCTGGTTGCCTGCGTTTCGCCCTCGTGTGCTAAGTTAGGCTCGTCAGTTGGGACTTAGCACACCACCCAAGACGCAAGGCTAGTGCATACCGTGGTGTGCTAAGTCCCAACTGACGAGCCTAACTTAGCACACGAGGGCGAAACGCAGGCAACCAGGAATGAGTTAGCTGGAAAATTTATAATGTCCAATAACGGACCATTAAATTGGTATTATAAATTTACTCATTCAGGACAAATATTTTAGGTTCCCTATGGGAATCAACATCTACATCATTCTACCATACTGTTAAAAAATATCGGCCTATTCATTTGTGTGCGTGAGATTGCAATCCCAAGGCCAAACGTTTGAGAATGAAGTTGTGTTTCACGATATCAAGTTTCTAACAAGTGGAGAATGTTGGGATGAAAGGAGTAAAGCAGGTTGGAATGTTGACATTCTTCTTTTATAGCCTTTACCCCACACCCTGATAGAGTTGATGGTGCAAACTATGTCGCACATGTAAGCTTAACCCTGTTTTACGGCCTGATGCCCTTTCTGATGCCAGCCCTATCTGGAAGGATGTATTCAAAATTGTGTGTCCTGTTTTTGTGTTGTTTTTTCTAATGGCCTAATGTCGCAGTAATACGTCGAAGGTCTTCGATGACGTAAATATAGGAAACGGCTAAGGTTGGGACGATAGCGGCCGTGACTTTAATGAAGGTATAACTCCATCATTTTCCTGGTGTTAAAATGGGAAATCACGGAAAAAAACATCTTCAGGGCTGCCAACGATGGGATTCGAACCCACCGTCTCTCGAATGCAAAGTTTCTTCCTGTGGCGGTTGGTAATATAGTGTATTGTGTTGTGTTTGTATTAAAAGAATTGTGTTGGGAAAATCACAAATACCGAGTCCTCGAGTCAGAGGAATCAAACATACGCGATTAAAGTCCCCGACGCGCCCGGGAATCGGATCCCTCTCCCTCTGAACCGAAGGCCCTAATGCTAACAATTCATCCAAGGAGCCAAAGATTACCTTAAATAATTCGAATTCCTTATCCCACTTCAATGAAAATAAACTCCATACACAAAACCATTAAAGGGACAAGTCGAAACCAAGGTTTAACAGTTACTTTTTATCATTGAAAATCCACAGCCTATTTCAAGTCATTCGACCGGGTCTGGAATGGAATTAATGAAGTCCCCCATCTAGCGAGAGGATAAGAATTGTGCCGGTTGCCGAAGCTTGTCGCACTCTTCTGGGACAATGAATAATAGCTGACAGATGAAATGAAATTTTACTGGAGAGTGTTGCTGGAATGAAAGATGACAGTGAGCTCCGGAGTACCCGGAGAAAAACTTGTACCATCTCCATTTTGTCCAGCACAAATCTGACATGGAGTGACCGGGATTTGAACCACGGAGCCCAGCGGTGAGAGGCCGGCGCGCTGGTGCTTGAGCCACGGAGACACATTTGGAAATTGATTTATGAAAATTAATGACGTTGTTGACTCTGACGTTTATATGACATCCAGGTAGAGATCATCAAGTCGGGAAACAATTCGGACCAATGCTCAAAGGCAATGTGTGAATCAGTTTGATTTAGCACTTAACTCGCAAGGGACGCAGCTGGGAAACACTGCCTCAAATATAAGCAGCAATCAATTATGTCATCGTAACCAGCTGTTCCGTAGTTGAATCTTTTTGGAGACTGCACACTACAGCAAAGTAAAAGGGCACTCATTAACGAGGAAAAAGGCTGTTGAAAGTGTCTCCGTGTACCTAACGAGTCATTTTAGAGTAAACAAAGCCGTCTTGCTCATAGGCGCCTTTACTACCGTCCGCATAGCGCAAACTTTAAAAATAACCAGCGGCACTCTATTAATAAACACTCATTAAAAAGTGTGCACTGCCAAAAGTAAATAGCCAACCTCATGGAGTTTCCTAATGATCAAACCCACGCCTCCAGTTACCTCACTCTTACTCTATGCAAGCACTTCCTAGAATGCGGCGAAAGGAAATCGACTGGCTTCCTAACACCTTCTTCAGGTGCCTTTTTCTACTGAATGTTGGCGATCGTTCTGACATTTTGAACATATTTAACAACCGGTAGGAGTTTATTTATTTATTTATTTATTTATTTATTTATTTATTTATTTACTTATTTATTTATTTTATTTATTCTTGTCAGAAGCAACACTATATTTTCTTCAGATCCAAGTCCCGATGAACTGAAAAAATATGTTCCTGTTTTTTTTTTTTTTTTGCTTTACGTCGCACCGCCACAGATAGGTCTATGGCGACCATAGGGTAGGAAAATGGTAGGACTGGAAAGGAAGTGGCCGTGGGCTTAATTAAAGTACAGCCCCAGCATTTGGCTCGTGTGAAATTTGGAAACCACGGAAAACTTCTTTAGGACTGCCGACAATGGAGTTCGAACCCTCTAAATCCGGAATGCAAGTTCACAGCTGCGCGCCCCTACCTGCACGGGCAACTCGCTCGGTTTTTTACTTGCTTTCTTTCTTTCTTTCTTTCTTTCTTTCTTTCTTTCTTTCTTTCTTTGTCTTCACATGTGACAGAGATCACACCTGCGACATCAGTTGGGTGTAGGAAATGGGATAGAAAAAGAATTCACTTGTTCAGTGGGGAACATCCTACTGTAGTGGCGTTTTCCTAGTGGTTTAAGTTTGCACTAACTCAGATAGGGCTCATAATAATCTAAACAACTCAAATTTGAGATAGACGTTTCGAATAAGACTACCCCTATATCAACACACTTCTTCTTACTCCTGGCATTTTTCATAATTACCTGGGGTCAGCACTTTGTACGAATTTAGCCCTGTTTCACGACCGGTTGCCTCTACTGACACCAACCCCATGTGCAGGGATGCATTTACTAGGCGTGTTTCTATGGTGATTTGAAGTGTGACGCATTGTATTTAAATTAAGATGTGTATTGAGACGAACACAAACAACCAGTCCTCGAGCTAGATGAATTAACCAGACGCGGTTAAAATTCTCAACCCGACCGGGAATCGAGCCCGTGGTCCTCTGAACCGAAAGACACTACACTGACCATTCAGCCAAGGAGCCAGTCATACCTCTAGTGAATCACAATATTTTGATGAACCACATATTTTATATTCAATACACCAAAACGCCCAAAAGCATACAAATGCGTAATTATTGAACAAATCTCTCCACGTAGAGTTGGTAATCAAGAAGGACGTCCAGTTGTAAATCTTGGCTTTCTCTTCACATGTGACAGAGATCACATCTGCGACATCAGTTGGGTATAGGAAATGAGATAGAAAAATAATTCATTGTTCAATGGGGAACATCCTAGTGTAGTGGTGTTTTCCTAGTGGTTTAAGTTTGCACTAACTCAGATAGGGCTGGGCTACGCAGGTTAGGCGGTATAGCGCTGGCCTTCTGAGCCCAACTTAGCATCTTCGATCCTGGCTAAATCTGGTGGTGGCGTCTCCGAAGACATTAAAAATGTAGTTAGTTGGACGTAACACAAATAACATTATTATTAAATCTGCCGGTATTTGAAGATATTCAGATTCCTCAGTCTCGTGTAGGCAGATTTACTGGCACGTTAAAGAACTCCTTCGGGACACAATTCCGGCACCTCGGTGAACCCTAAAACCATAACAATGTATTTAGTGGGATGTGAAACAAATAAGCCTATTATTAGGTTTTCGCTGACAATAGGATAGGGAAGGACTAAGCTAAGAAAGAAAACAGATATGGCCTGGATTAAAGTACACACCCCCCTCCCTTTTGACTGGCGTAAAAATGGGGAAGAACACAAAATCCATTTTCGGGTTTGCCCGCCGTGCAGTCCGATCTCGCCATCTCTCGAATTCAGGCTCATAAATTCGCGTACTTTGCAGGCAACTCACTCGGTGTGTAGTGGTTTAGCCACTAAACGCCCAAACCGAATATTTTGGGTTTGAAACGGGGCCGTGTGGTATATTAACAAGTGTATCTAGTGATGCCTTAAACCCTCAGCAAAGACAGAAAATTAGCAACGGTACCTCTCCAACCTCACTCAAACGTCCGAAGGTGGCAAGGAAAGAAAATGATTTCTAGTAACGGCATATGTATTTGCATTTTCCACTGATCTTTTTCTCATTTCCTATAACCGGAATCGATCGATCTGTTAGCTACCAAATCCTGAACCTCCTGTACATATATTCATACATAATATCATCAAAGTCAGACCACATATCATATTCTGAACTGACTCTTCCATTTGTTGATAAATACAATGATATTACTTTCTGGAATTGCAATATTGATTATATGACTATCCCTTGTAGCAGCTTTATTATTTTATTTGCAACCAGAATTCGCAGATATAATTTTCCACATATGTGGTCCTTATGTCTCTACCGTTTTTAACCTTATGTGCACTTACATTGACAAAATAGTGGTCATATTCAGAATTATGTTCAGGTGGTGGTGGTGGTGATTATTGTTTTAAGAGGAAGTACAACTAGGCAACCATCCTCTATATAACACTAATCAGAGGAAAAAAGGGAAGGGATCGGACACTTCGAAAAATGAAGATATCGGTCAAAGAAAGGCAAGGGCCACGAAGGGCGTGAAAATGAAAGACTCCCTAGCCCTCGCAAACTTAATAAGCGTCGGGGTCGGAAAAGAACAAGAGTTGACCAAGGGAGGTCCGACAGGATAGATGAAAGTGAGGAGCCTGGCACAAGTAAGTGGAAGCAATGCCAGGACTCAGCTGAGGGGCCCGTGGTCGCCAACCCACGCTCCAAAGTTCAGAGCCCCTGGGGCCTGTTATGTTCAGGGAAATAGAAAATGCATTGTCATTATTTTCATCACCAGAGTCTGAGTTCCATCCTGCATCTTTTGGAAGAACAGCCTCGTAAATAAACCGTTGAACGATTTTCGTGTCCGACTCGTTGGCTGAGCGGTCAGCGTACTGGCCTTCGTTTCAGAGGGTCCCGGGTTCGATTCCCGGCCGGGTCGGGGATTTTAACCTTAATTGGTTAATTCCAATGGCGCGGGGGCTGGGTGTATGTGTTGTCTTCATCATCATTTCATCCTCATCACGACGCGCAGGCCGCCTAAGGAAGTAAAATAGAAGGACCTGCACCTGGCGAGCCGAACCCTTCTTGGGATATCCCAGCACTAACAGCCATACATTTCATTTCAACGATTTTCGTATTAAAATAAATCAAATAACGAAAGTCTGTTTTCTTTAATTGTAGGACCAAGAAAGCCCTTAAAATGGCTTTGAAATTACCGAAACCAGGAATTGTATGGGACGTTTCCACCGCTCTATCACCAGCCCAGTTAAACCCCCACAAAAGTGTTACGGAATGTCAACAGCCAGTGAAGTTATAAACACAAAATACAATTGTTCGGAAATTCGAGTTACATTGATATTGGACTTAAACTTGGGGCCGAAGAAGATGTGACTGGATGAAGAGTGTCTATTGATGTATCAATATGTCTGGTAGTTGAGAGCACAGCTATGTTTCTTCGGGGTACGTGTCGGGAGAGATGGATCAGGTCCACTCGATCAAATCAAGGCTTACACAACATGTGTCATAGCGTGTGGAACTCAGGCTTAGCCCATCCATCTACTCCGAGTGTAATGAACACCGCCGACAAGACTGTTTCTTAAAAAAAAGAAACTATGTTTTGGCGTAGTAAAAACTCTCCATCGTTCTGGAAGCTATAAATCTCAACACTGTTAACCCAGGGGGTAAGCCAACAACATTCTTAATCTAAATTAAGAGCCAAGTACAAACATTACGACGTATCTTTTAGTAGGGTGTTACTCTTGCACTTACTTGAGCCAGTCTCCTAACTCTTATCTTTCTTATCTGACCTCCATTGGCTAGTTCTTATCCTTTTCCGAACCCAGCGGTGTCTTTCATTTGTATACCCTTTAAGATCCTTCCCGTTTTCATTTGCCGATAAATTCATTTTTGGAAGTGTTGGACCTCGTCTTTTCTTCCTCTAATTGGCGTTGAGAGGATGGTTGCCTCATCTTAAAATAATTATCAGCACCATGACGACGACAACAACAAAAGCAACAACAACAACTTCCTGTTTATCATGGCCTGTTATTATTGGAGGGCCCGGTCCCGTGGTGTAGGGGTAACGTGCTTGGCTCTTAATCGGAGGCCCCGGGTTCGATTCCAGGCCTGGTCAGGGACTTTTACCTGGTTCTGAGGGTTGGCTCGAGGACCACTCAGCCTAGGTGATTACAATTGAGGAGCTAACTAACGGTGAGATAGCGGCCCCGGTCAAAAAGCCAAGAAAAATAGCCGAGAGGATTCTTTATGCTGACCACATATACCCTGTAATCTGCAAGCCTTCGTGTTGAGCAGCGGTCGCTTGGTAGGCCAAGGCCCTTCTGGGCTGTTGCACCATGGTTTTGTTTTTATTATTGGAGGGAATTTTTCTTATACCTTATATCATCATCATCATCATCTGTTTACCCTCCAGGTTCGGTTTTTCCCTCGGACTTAGCGAGGGATCCCACCTCTACCGCCTCGTGGGCAGTGTCCTGGAGCTTCAGACTCTTGGTCGGGGGATACAACTGGGGAGTATGACCACTACCTCGCCCAGGCGGCCTCACCTGCTATGCTGAACAGGGGCCTTGTGGAGGGATGGGAAGATTGGAAGGGATAGGCAAGGAAGAGGGAAGGAAGCGGCCGTGGCCTTGAGTGAGGTACCATCCCGGCATTCGCCTGGAGGAGAAGTGGGAAACCACGGAAAACCACTTCCAGGATGGCTGAGGTGGGAATCGAACCCACCTCTACTCAGTTGACCTCCCGAGGCTGAGTGAACCCCGTTCCAGCCCTCGTACCACTTTTCAAATTTCGTGGCAGAGCCGGGAATCGAACCCGGGCCTCCGGGGGTGGCAGCTAATCACGCTAACCACTACACCACAGAGGCGGATACCTTATATACAGTATATAATATTTCCAATAGGTTAATATTTGCTTGACTTAAAACCGGAGATATACTACTACATTCTTTTTAAACGTATTTCTGATCGTACTGTATGCCTATATTTATTACGTTGTCAAAGGCGGCATCGATACTGCAAATGAAATGTCTGCGTCATCGAGATCTGTAACAGTCAGTATGATGATGGCCTTTGAACATATTGCATTTGCCCGGAGAAATCCTTTTGCCAGAGTTCTCTACATACGTAGAAGTAATTGGTTCTCCTATCGATAGCCTGTCATGTTATCAATGAGATACGCATTACAATCGCAGGCCAGCTCGATGTCACTGTGTTTGAGTGCAACGGTATTCAACATCATCCAGGCTTGATCAACGATCAAAGAAAGTAAGAATAGCTTCTCATCTGGGAAGCTCTGGCAAGTCATCAGTTTTTCGCTTCACCTTTTGTTCAATTTTTCTTATTGTTGATCCAATTTTAGAGTTACTGGGTACATACGTGGAGAAAATATGCACGATAACCTGTATTATTGGGCTCTTCCATCATTTATGTATTAATCTCTTTCGATGGATCAGCAGTGGAGTGTCCGACTCGTTATCCCAAGTTCCCGGTTCGATCCCCGTCGAGGCAGTCAAATTTTGAAGGATGGTTAAACTATTGGCACGCCATTACATTGTCCTTGGCACGTTGAAGATCTCCGGTGGCGCACATAGTGTCATCTGCATCCGGCCCCGCGGTGTAGGGCGCAACGCGTCCGCCTGTCACCCTGCGGCCCCGGATTCGATTCCCGGCCAGGTCAGGGGTTTTTAATTGTAAATGATTAATATGCCTGGACTGGGGACTGGGTGTTTGTGTCATCCTTAACGTTCCTTTCCTCGCATTCAACACTCTACACTTCCGTAATTCCAACTACACACAGGTTCAAATAATACGGTGCAAGAAGAGGTCGACGCTCCGAACAAACAGCATTTTAAAAAAAACAGTGCCATCTGCAACTTAGTCTCATAGGAATCGTCCAATATAATTTCGTATTCGCTGCTAGATAGCAGACCGGGTGAGTTAGCGGTGCGGTATCATTTGGTCAGCATAAAGAATCCTCTCTGCTATTATTCTTGCATCCGGGAGATAGTGGGTTCGAATCCCACTGTCGGCAGCCCTGGACATGGTTTTACGTGGTTTCCCATTTTCACACCAGGCAAGTGCTCGTGCTGTACGTTAAAAAAGACCGCGGCCGTTTCTTTCCAACTCCTAGGCCTTTCCTGTCCCATTGTCGCCATAACACCTGTGTCGGTGCGACATAAAGCCAATAGCAAAAAAAGCTAGACAGCAGTACAATAGTGGAATTGATACGCAGGCCACCACTTCATAAGGTCTTAAGCTTGGCTCTGAGGCCATTCGGTTATTATTATTATTATTATTATTATTATTATTATTATTATTATTATTATTATTATTATTATTATTATTATTATTTAACTTACGTTTATTTCTGACACAGTGCCGGCACATACCCTACTCATGTCAAATAGCACCAAAGAGTCTGCTCAAGGCTTAACGTCGCCATCCGATGAAGGAACCACCATCAACAGCGTTATATACCTCCCCTCCATGTGAATACTGCGGAGAGGTTAACAATTGAATACAGGCTTCTGACACGCTATCTAGTGATTAGAAATTGTATACCTCATATACTGCCAGCCATCATTCTGATAGAGAATTTTTTTTTTTTTTTTTTTTTTTTTTTACCAACGGGACTCAAACCCGAAAACCGCAGTGTCAGACCACATATACTTGACACGCCTTAACGATCATCGCCACAGGAAAATATTTAATGTAACCTACCGGAGTTCAACGACATGGGTCTGTTGAATCTAAACACTTGAACAACACCAACTTAGGCTACAATCGAGCCTGCTCCTTAGATTCAGAAATCCAATTAATAATGGAATGAACCGCTTACAGATTTATCTGAAATCCTAACCACTTGATCATAACCTCTGATTTCGAAAGTCTAACGTATATTTGCATGGATATAAACTTGGTTCTTTTAATGAAAATCTTGAGACAATGTAAAGAAGAGTTGTCATCATATCAGGCGAAGCAACATATAACAAATAAAATCAAAATAACTTAATTTGCAAATGAGGTGTTTACCTCGGTGGCAAATCATACTCAAAAAATATATTATTATCAACTTTAAACTTGAAATTTTAAAAAAGAACAAAATTTCCTGAAAAATACAGTACTATATCATTTACACTAACATTTTGTCTATTAAACACTAAGCTCATCCGTAATACATTTATATTATTTACAAAATTCTACTCTGTACTTACACACATAATCAACTCGTATATAGTAGGCAGAATCATTTCAAATAATAATATACAACTGCTATAAGATTTCAATTTATATTTTTTTAAACCCATTTTGGTACCTAACATGCATAACGACCTGCTACGTCTTAACAAAGGCCCCTTTAGCCACTGATTTTCAGACTTCCTAAAGGGCCTTCACAGCTACCGCAGCGGCCTTATGGCTCTCGAATTTCTCACTGAACTTCACCCCCTACAGGCAGTCCCCTACTTCGGCTGCTCAATCATTATAGACAAGAGAATGGAATTAATTTTTTCACAAAATTTATTTATATACAATAACCTGCACAAGTCGAATGCCCTCAAATATCTCTTTTCTCTGTTTTTGTATATCCTGTATATCTATACAGATTTTGGAAAAGGATCAAACACTTCCATTGCTAAACTGTTCCACTCCTTCACACCAATGAATAAGAATTTACCACAATCGTTTCTGCTAAAATTCCGTCTAATTTTACATTTGTGATCAACACTGCCCATATAATTATTTTCCAACTGAAGCCTCTCACGGATTTTCCTCCAGACCTCATCTCCTGTATAGGCTCTATATAATCCTATAAGTCTAGTTTTCTCCCTTCTCTTACTTAAAGCTTCTCACCCAAGTTCCCCTAACATTTTCGATACACTAACACTGGTCTAAATAAACTTACTACCTTAGTATTTACTGGAGCTGAAATCAGAAACCAATGGAAGGCCAGTTCAATAATATGCGCCGGTGGGACTCGAATTGAATCGGTTATTTGATAAAGCACACATGTCAACCACTACTAATTTTGAGAAAAGTGGAAAAAAATGTCTACAGGTTCTAACGTTCGAAATTTATGTCTAGTTTTTACACCGATTATTCATCAGGTCTTCTGTATTAATTCTGATCATTTTTGAAAAAGTAAGTTTTCAAAAGAAATTGATATAGGGATTGAAAGTTACTGGACATTTGTGATTTCTCAAATAAATAAATAATTAAAATAAATAAATTAATTAATTAATTAATTCTCGATAGCAAAAACATAACAAATTGAGGTTATTTACATATCATCCCTGCTCTGGCAAACTAACGAATCTGCAAATTGGCAAAAAATGAGGAGAGTTGAAAGAAGTTGTGATTACTCATGGCAAATCAATTTTTATATTTAATGATTTGTTTTATATGTTAGCCGCACAGAACGAGCTACAGATATGGGACTTTTCCAGAGGGTACACATTATATAAATAATTAAATCTAGACCAAAACTTCACAACTACAGTTTCCCTAGTTTGTCACTTTCGCTAGTTTGCACACTTTAATGACGTACTTAATTTTCATATTTCCCTTCTTACAGCAACATTAAATTCAAAATTCAGAACATTTTCCAACATTGTTCGTCTTAACAATATCACTTATTACAGTTACTCAGGGACATCTTCCCTCTTAACAACAATATCAAGAGAATTTCTTGTCTTGCCTATCTTATTCAAGTTGATCAGATATGTTCTGCCCATTAACAGAAGGCCGATAGATAATTTTCAGTATCCCAGTAAAACCCTCATAATAAGGTGACATGCATGTTTTCTCTCTGAAACATGGGACTACATATAATTTTAACATATATGCATTAAACCTACATGTACAGTTTCTCAAATAACCGATCCAATTAAGTTTGAAATCCATGGATACATAGACAATGTTCTGATTGAATTATTTATACACTTCATTTACAAACTTAAAGTGATTATTCCATGGACAGTGTTATATTGCACGATGCATTGTAACAAAATGCTGTTAATTCGCAGACTTATTTTATCTGTGGACATCTATATTGTTTGTTTATCTAAAGAGTTTGCATTGTTTTTGCTTATTCTCTCTCTTTGAACAAATACAGTTTGCCGCTTTGTTATCGGCGCTCAAATGTGTTTAATAACATTCACCAGCTCTGCCTGGCGTGAGTATTTCAATGATTCGCATGTCCGATGGAGAGGATGATTTTAATTCTATTATTTGATCACATCTTTTCATAGTATAATCATTGTAATAATGTATAGTCTATTTTACTAATGAAAGATTTGGTGATGAATATTTCAAGTCTCGTATTTGTTATCTCTCTTCGGTACTGATTTCCAACATCGCATTGGAAGATATAAATCGTGATATGCAGCATGTTCTGAAAAACGTCCCAGTGTTTAGGGAAGAAATAGGACGCACAGAAACAAGAAATAAAAGTCCTAGAAATGTGGATCGTAAAATTAGTATCACCTGAAAAATTTGCATATGTGTTTGCGAATACTATACGAGCAGCGTATCTTCCCCTGCAAGCACTTTGGAAAGAAATAAAATAATGAGGAAACTGAATGCAGCTTTTGTCACTACGCATTACGCAGAGTACCTTTTTCTTTGTGCTTGCGTCAAAAGAACGCTTAAGCAGACGGCAATAATACGTATATATATATTTTTCAAAAGACATCAGTTCACAAAGAGTGAATGAGCAAAAGTATCCTGAATTTTTACAATTTTGTCGGTGATAACCGAAAATATTAAAATTATTGTATAGAAAAGAAACACTGGGGATTTATCATTTAGGAGCAGTGTACGTGATGATTTAAGATTAGAACTGAATCTTTTAAAATACCCTCTATATTTTTTTCCAAATTCCAAGCATTTTCAATATTTCCCACGTATGCTGCCTCTGTTTTCAAATAGCAGACTATCACGGACCAATTTTCTGGACGAATTTTATGTCTCTCACTCAGATATGGGATGCATATTGCCAGTCAGTTAAGTTATTTTCGAATAAGTTGAACCGAATATGGTCCGTTGCTTTCTGTTGTTCAGACACTGTAAGGGCATAGAAAGAAACGTCAAATCATCAAACACAAAAAAAATACATTGCAATATTACTGTTGCAACAAACCACGGTCATTTCAGCCCTGGCGTGTCGTGTTCGGGTGTTCAGAATGCCGAAAGTCATACACGTTTAAGCTTCCTTTTGTAGCAATACGTCAGTGAGATCAAAGACGTTATTAGCACATATGAGCAAGTATTATTTTGCTAATCTTGTGGAAAATCTACAAAAGTGTCACAACATTTGTCCGGTGGTAAGCGTATCACTGCAACTTCACGTTCGACTTCCAAACAAGTGGTGTTAAATGAATCAGGACCCTCGTCCTTGCATTCAGGGCCTTAAAATTATAATGTACATTATTCAAGTTACGTAGGTATTGGATTTGGCGGATTCTTCTATGAGATTAACAATACTGGGTTTATTAAATGTCATGTTAAGTATACGTTACTTCAAATGAGTCTATTTCTATCTTCCAAAGTGCTTTGGGGAATAAATGAAAAAATCAGAGCCGTTTGTAAAAATGTATGTTTTGACGAGACTACGGATACTAGTGAGAGGAAAGTGGGATATATAGTTATTGGTGTGCATAACAACGACAAAAATATTAGCAAGCGTTCATTTTTCCTGGCATTTAAAGAAATGTTAGCAGCATGCCATGTTATAGTTGCTAGGTTGTTCAATAAAAGTATGGATTTATTGTGGTCTAATAGTGTGAAATGTCATTGTATTTTACTTTTAATTAAGGAACCAGCGTCTTACATAAATCCATAAATGATGATAATAATTTCGTGTGGCTATTTCTAGCCGAGTGCAGCCCTTGCAAGGCAGACCCTCCGATGAAGGTGGGCGGCATCTGCCATGTGTAGGTAACTGCGTGTTATTGTGGTGGGGGATAGTGTTGCGTGTGGTGCGTGAGTTTCAGGACAGCACCAACACCCAGCCCCCGGGCCATTGGAATTAACCAATGAAGGTTAAAGTCCCCGACCCGGCCGGGAATCGAACCCAGGATCCTCTGAACCGAAGGCCAGTACGCTGATCACTCAGCCAACGAGTCCGATCCATAAATGATACACGTGCTATACATGCCCTGCAAAGGGTGTGTATTCGAATACGCTATCCCAATGTGAACACATTGGTATCTAATGAAAATAAAATTTCATTAAATCACCAAAGAGGATCGAACACTTCACTAACAAACATACAGAACTCCCATTAACGCCAACCCCTACAGTCACTCGAGAGGAGCCATGTCTTACCGCGGTTATGTACTATGTAGATCATTTCGAATGTTTTAGATCTGTTGGAAATAAACTGGACGAAGAAGATGATTCATCAATTAAATATTTTCAAAATCTATTAAAAGGATAGCACTATCAGAAACGAATTGTGGTACAGTTCTGCTACCTTGAGTCTCTTGTGCGTCTCCATAAGAAAATTAGCAGGAACAACAAATCTCTTGGTGGAGACTCTTACACAGCTGGATAATACTGAAAGAACAATTTGCTCGCAGGGTCAAAATGTAAACTTTAAAAGAAAATTCAAATTATATTGTGGTAAAAAAAGGCGGGACTAATACATCAGGTAGCCGCAATTTTAGACGGTGAAGTGGTAGACATTGAGAACATCAGTGTTACTTATTTACCAATATTGAAGTATGCCAAACAGACTTTGTGAGATAGAACAGTCCTTTCCCAATACCGGGCCCTATTCTGGGACACTCGGCGCAGATTTCATCCGCATCTTCGAATGGTTATCCGCCGATATTGCAAATATTTAACTATATTACACCCAAGGTAGTGAAACAGATATATCTGCTAACATAATACTACAGGTCAGATCCCCAACAGTCACCGGCTTATGAGGGATTTCCTCTTGCGACAACTACAGACCTATTGACCGGTTCTTTTTCGGATCCTTTGTTCCTTCCTTTCACTAATTGCGGCCAAGAGCCTACCCATTTTAATAATAATAATAATAATAATAATAATAATAATAACAATAATAATAATAATAATGTTATTTGTTTTACATCCCACTAACTACTCTTTTACGGTTTTCGGCCGCTGACAACTGTATCCCGAATTGAAATATCGCTGACACAATGTCAAATCTTATGCAGGGCAAAGCAATGGCAGGACAGGTTTTCTCCAGTATCTCCGAATTTCTCGGTCAGATTCATTGCAATAACTCTTCAGTTATTCAATTGTCATCGCCACGAAGATGTGCGACAGCCTGGGTTCGTATACCATCAGGTTTCACATTTCTCCGGCCATTTGATTAATTAACTAATTAATGTTATTTGCTTTACGTCCCACTAACTACTATTTTAAGGTCTTCGGAGACGCCGAGGTGCCGGAATTTAGTCCCGCGGGAGTTCCTTTACGTGCCAGTAAATCTACCGACACGAGGCTGACGTATTTGAGCACCTTCAAATACCACCGGACTGAGCCAGGACCGAACCTGCCAAGATGGGGTCAGGAGGCCAGCACATTAACCGTCTGAGCCATTCATCCCGGCTACCCATTTTAGCTGGATTTTATTCTAAGGACTTAGTTTTAGAGATTGTCGGTTTATCTTAATATATTTAGTATTTTTTTATTTGTTTTCTGCAGGTTTAACTGTATGCGATTGGTTTAGATCAGATAGGTTTAGATCAGATTTATGGTTTTATGATCTCAAGGCTCTTTATATATCACCATTCTCCCATACCACTGTCAAGGGTCGCCTAATCACAAGCAAGAATAAGAGTACACGAGAGTGAAAATCAACCAACTTCCTTATTTAGAAATTATCAGCACAATTATCCGCCAAGACACTAACTTCGCGGATATCCGCGGATAATAATAATAATTTCGTGTGGCTATTTCCAGCAGAAAGCAGCCCTTGTAAGGCAGACCCTCCGATAATGGTGGGCGGCATCTGCCATGTGTAGGTAACTGCGTGTTATTGTGGTGGAGGATAGTGTTATGTGTGGTGTGTGAATTGCAGGGATGTTGGGGACAGCACAAACACCCAGCCCCCGCGCGATGGAATTAACCAATGAAGGTTAAAATCCCCGACCCGGTCAGGAATCGAACCCGGGACCCTCTGAATCGAAGACCAGTACACTGACCATTCAGTCAACGAGTCGGACCAAATGCAAACTCGTGTCCTCATTCCGAAGTGGTGCAGCTCTTTTCAGGCACATCCCCAATGGAGGTGAGCTGTATGTACCGTTTTAACCACATACCAGACCTCCTGGCATTCTTAAATTGCTGGCAGTACCGGGAATCGAACCCGGGCCCCCGACTACGGCAGCTAATAATGCTAACTGTTACACTACGGCTCTACTTATAGCCTAACGTGTTATCACCTTGGAGGCTGATTGAATCCTCAAATATTACCACTGAAGTTAAAACAATTGTAAGGAAACTGCAAAAACCTATAGCAGTGTAATGAGGCGTAAGAGACAATATGAAGAGTGAGATGGTTTCGTTTCGTCACTCACCTACAAAGTGTTATTGTATCATAACTCACCTTACGTATAGAGCCTTTTAGCGCATCCACAGTCACTATATCCGTAATATTAAAAGAAGAGTTGTAAGAGATCTTAGATTTTCCGTGTTGTCTCCTGTTCGCGAGAAAAAAAAAATAGTTGCCATGACTTATGACTCAACCTGCATTACTCTGCTACTGAGTATGTTCACTCTGTTTGGTATGGGCCACTTCATTTCTAGTATATGTTGCTTTGAATGAGTCATGCAGAACTATTGCTGGATACCTGAAACCATCACCTGCCTACGAACTCTATTCCCTAACTGTCGCACTCCTCTGGGAGACTGACAGATGGTTTGAAATTATAATGGAGAGTGTTGCTGGAATGAAAGATGACAGGGAAAACCGGAGTACCCAGAGAAAACCTGCCCCGCCTTCGTTTTATCCAGCGGCTCGCTGCCGCCTGAGCCACGAAGGCTCTCGTAAACAAAGACGAGGGTGTGAAATTGGATTATTCACTGACACTCCTTGAGATTTATTTGAAATTCATCGTCATTAGTTTGTGTGCTCATATGTAATGAGGTCATATGGCGTTATTCATGGTGATTAATCCGTTGGATTTTACAGACTTTACCAGACCATTTGGTATTATATGCAAAGAGTAGGCTATGCGCCAACACACGCTTTTACCCTCTACCTACATCATAATCATCATCAAAAACACACTACACACTACATGACGTATAACATCATTATTGTGGGTAAAGGAACACATAGACACGCAAAATGATCTTCGCCTGTTAAGCGTAGAATTACTAACTCCTGGACAAAAGATAGTGATCAAAAATAAAGATTGAAAACTCCCATCATCTCATCCCGTGGACTCGTGTCCAAGTGCCTGAACATTAGAATATAGTTGCTTCAGTTCACAATAGTAAAAACAATAACTTCAAATGAAACGCGGCCATACCGATCATGGTGAAAAGAGCAGAAAAGATGTTTTATAACTTACATCAAAACTTGGCAGGAACTGTAATATTGTTCATATTATTTTTTGCCTCCCGAGGTAACTCGGAACTAAATTGAATTTTCTGAAGAGTTAACGAGGCTGCAACATTGCACAGGTTGTAAGCCTGGCAAACAACGCTTTTGTTAATTGCAGGTCTCATTCTTTTTATTTACGCTAGGAAATTCAGCCTTAAGGAATATTGAAACCTGTCGGCAGACCGAACACTATAGAACCATCTTCTTGCATGTTTCATTTATACCGAATTTCAAGGTTTCCGTGGGTGAGTGAATACAACTGAACGCATCACAATAATACTGGCAACATATCACAGACACTCCTTGATAACTTCAAATGAATATCAAATCGGAAAATCCTCGACTAAACGCATAAATAACAACGCCCTATATAAATTCAGTAGTCAAAAATCATATAAATTACTAGCCTAATCCATCCAGGTCCCTAATTCAGTACGTCTACCAAAACCTGGCAAACTAGAATCAGCAACATAACGCACTATCACTTGGCCTTAATTGAACAGCCCTATTTATTTCGACAGTGCTGCATTTCACTCAACAAAATTCACGTCCACAATTTACGACGACATCTAAATTAAAAATCCCTACCAAAGTTACGACTTCCACTAATTTGACGTTAAACAATCACTGAGATTAATTAATCAAAATGTCCAAAATTTCTATATTATTTTATGAAGAAACAATATCTACTTCTCCAGGAAATAGGATATTATTTCGCGAGTGTTTAGTGATATATCACGGCACCGTCAGTTGAGGATGATCCCCGCGATCCTTGACAATGTACTCGTCCAGGATGGGTATTTGAAAAGTAGTCGCAAAATTCTCAAGTGTATCCTACCTCTTCGCGGTAACTTTCACTAAGTTCCGCGACATTACGTTGGGGTGTTCGCGGCACCAAATATTTTACAGCCACTCAACTACTTTGCAATCTGACGATAAGTCAGTTGTACTGGTTAAAAGTAACGCAATAAATAAGATTGGACACAAGTCAGTAGCAACTTCTATAAAAATAAAGACTCATGAGAATAATATTCGTCACAAAATCTTCACGGAATAAGACTGAGAACCGTACTAAAAAAAGACTTGGAATAAAGTTCAGACCCCGAGATAAATTCAAAATAAACATGCTGACTATACTAGGTGGTCAAAATGAAACTGGGCCACAAAATATTTACAATAGGTCCTAGGACTGACGCGAGATTGGCCCCTGTTAATGGACATGACAGAAGATGCTGGAAATGGCCTCAACTGAAAAAATGAAAAAAAACTGAGGATCGACCCGCAGAAATCAACACGCCAAGGTTCGTCTGGATGCTTTAACGCATGCACAACAATAAAGATATAGGTACTTGTTGATAATGTTTCGACAAGACGATCCCATAATTCCCTGGCGTTGAGAATTCGTCGGACTTCGTTCCAGGATTTCCTTCACTCGAGCAATGTTTCCTGATGTTCCAATTCTTTTCGGATAGTTACGGTTTTTATTCCCTAAAGAACGCGTTTCACGCCACTTTGCAACTAACTTCTGCATTTCAGAATTTGCTGGAGATTTTGCTAAAACAGTTCCTGTCTTAAACCCTTACATACCGAGCTCGATAGCTGCAGTCACTTAAGTGCGGCCAGTATCCAGTAATCGGGAGATAGTGGGTTCGAACCCCACTGTCGGCAGCCCTGAAGATGGTTTTCCGTGGTTTCCCATTTTCACACCAGGCAAATGCTGGGGCTGTACCTTACTTAAGGCCACGGCGACTTCCTTCCCAGTCCTAGCCCTTTCCTGTCCCATCGTCGCAATAAGACCTATCTGTGTCCGTGCGACGTAAAGCAACTAGCAACAGAAAAAAACCCTTACGCAAACAGTTCCTCACAGGTTTTCCGCGAATCATGGTTCGCATAACACTCGACAATGAACAGGTAAGGTTTAAAATTTTAAATTTTAAAATTAAATTAAATTAAATTAAAATTTTAAAGTTTAACTGGTCACTAAACACGATTGCTCCTCTCACTTACCGCCACGTAATGACACAGTGACTTACTCAACAGATGCGGGAGTTGCGCACAGGCAGACATGTCACAGCAACCGATAGGTGCATCGAAATCACGGTTTCCAGTATTTCCTGTGACGGACAGTTCTCCTGTTCATTGATAAGGGTCAATTCCACGTAAGTCTTACAAATATATTCCGGGTCAGTTTTACTTCCATTATTTACATTCCAAGCAAAATGTCAGAATAACGACCTGGAATCCGGCTCCAAGGCTTAACGGTTAACGTGCTGGCCTTTGGTCACAGCGGTCCGGGGTTCAATTCTCAACAGGGTCTGAAATTTTAACCAGCATTAGTTAATTCAGGTTGTGAGTTTCACAAATAGGAAAAATCCTCTCAGTTTTAATTACTGCGTTGATGGCGTGAAAGTTTCTTACGGGAATGATTGTAAATACCTAGGGGTTAAGATCTTCGTTGGGATAATCACATAAATAGGATTGTAAATAAAGGGTACAGATCTATGCACATGGTTATGAGGATTTTTTTTTTTTTTGCTAGGGGCTTTACGTCGCACCGACACAGATAGGTCTTATGGCGACGATGGGATAGGAAAGGCTTAGGAGTTGGAAGGAAGAGGCCGTGGCCTTAATTAAGGTACAGCCCCAGCATTTGCCTGGTGTGAAAATGGGAAACCACGGAAATCCATTTTCAGGGCTGCCGATAGTGGGATTCGAACCTACTATCTCCCGGATGCAAGCTCACAGCCGCGCGCCTCAACGCGCACGGCCAACTCGCCCGGTGATGAGGATGTTTAGGGGTTGTAGTAAGGATGTAAAGGAGAGGGCATATATGTCTCTGGTAAGACCCTCAACTAGAGCATGGTTCCAGTGTATCCTCACCAGGATTACTTGATTCAAGATCTGGAAAAATCCAAAGAAAAACAACTCGATTTGTTCTGGGTGGTTCCCGACGAAAGAGTAGTGTTACAAAAATGTTGCAAAGTTTCAGCTGGGAAGACTTGGGAGAAAGGAGACAAGCTGCTCGACTAAGCGGTATGTTCCGAGCTGTCAGTAGAGAGATAGCGTGGAATGACATTAGTAGACGAATAAGTTTGAGTGATGTCTTTAACAGTAGAAAAAATCACTATGAAAATAAAGTTCGAATTCAAAAGGATAAATTGGGGCAAATATTCGTTTATAGCACTTTGGGAGTGGCGACCCTATCGTACTAATAGCCTATATCTGATTCATTCATTTCATTCCTGACCCGGTCAATGACTGGAAAACAGGTTGTAGGTTTTCATTTTCATTCGTTTATAGAAATGGGTGTTCAATAACTTTCCAATTTATTTGCAACCATTTGAGAAAAGGCTAGGAAAACAACAGATAGGGAATCTGCCACCTAGACGACTGCCTTAAGTGCAGATCAGTACTGACACTACAAACAACTACAATCAACAAACAAAAATTCAATCTCGTCATGCGTAGGTCACCTACGGTTGTCAAATCAAAGGACCTGCAGTTGGCGAAAATAGTGTCGAATCCATAGTTGTCAGGGTCGCTGAGATGAATAGTGAGACTCCGGATATTTTATAAGTCCAAGTTCAACCCTACTTTGTGGTGGGGGGGAGAGGGGGAGTGATATATAAAATTAATCGAAAATAGTGTCGAATACATAGTTTTCGGGGTCGCCGAAGTTAATTGTACACTTCGGATTTTAAGTATCAGGAGACAAACCACGTGGGGGTAGGACACCCCAAGAACGCTTAGGAGCGGGGTGGAGCGAGGGGGTGAGATAAAAATATCATCGAAAATAGTGTCGAATCCATACTTTTCGGGCTCGCTGAAATGAATAGCAACACTCCAGAATTTATTAATGCACAAGTGCAGCCCTCTTCGTGATTGGGGGCGGGATGGAGGAGTAGTATATAAAATTAATTGAAAATAGTGTCGAATACATAGCTTTCGGGGTCGCCGAGGTGAATTGTACACTTCGAATTTTTAGTATCAGGAAACAAACCACGTGGGGTAGGACACCCCAGGAACCCTTAGGGGCAGGGGGGCCAGGGGGCTGAGATATAAAAATCATCGAAAGTAGTGTCGAATCCATTCTTTTCTGGGTAGCTGCGATGAATAGTGAGACTCCGGATATTTTATAAGTCCAAGTTTATCTCCTTTTGTGGTGGGGGCCGAGGGGGATTGAGATATAAAAATTATCGAAAATAGTATCGAATCCGTAATTTTCCGGGTCGCTGGGATGAATAGTAACATTCCGGATTTTTAAAGTCCAACTTCATCCCCCTTTGGCATAGGGGGTGAGAAAGGGTGAAAAAATAAATTCTCAAAAATGACCGAGATAATGGACGTGTGTATGTTCCATTGCGACTTTCAAGTATGACTTTCTACCTGGAAAGCTTACTGTGGGAGTAAGACGCCCCTACAACCATTAGAGAAGCGGGTGAAATATAATTAATATTAATAAATAGAAGTCAGTTTGGTGCGATATATATACTATACATATAGAAATTAAGGCATAAAAGTGAAAACAGACGTGAGTTAATGAGACCATTTTAGGCATCTTATAATCCTAAAACTTGGTACCAGTCAAGCTGATGACTTCAGGATCCCTAGAAAAATCTAAAATTCTCAAAATTCACTGAAGGGGACACGCTGGGAGTTTCAAATCTTCATAAGAACACAGTCGGTGATATTTATCCAAATCGGTAACCTATAGGTTTCATGGGCTTAAAAGTTTCTTGAAAGTCCTAATTTTTTACCCCCTCCCCCATATCAAGATGGCAGCACAATCTCCCAGACGAGTTAGAAAATAGAAATTTGGCAAAGTGATAGCCTTTTGCCTGTAACCGAAGGAAAATTTACGAGATGTTCAAAAAATTTACTTTTACCCCCGAAAAATATCAAAATATGGAGGCAAATTTAATGACGGTGCAGATCTTCCTTTCGAGGTATTTGGTGGCTAAACGGTAAGTCGTATCACAAAAGGGATGGCACAATCTCGATTCAATTTGGAGTGATCTACAACTTTGGTCCTATGACGTTTTGTAGTATCTCTATCCCTTATACATTAAATTTGACTCTATTTCTGGATTTACGTAAATTTTGCACTTTGTACACGTATAATTGATGGTTTGATTCACTTATAGGAAAGATGGGATCGTCAAATTCTACACGAATATAGGCCCACCCAGAAACCATTTGTGAGCCAAATTCTATGTCTGAAGTATCTGAAAAGCAATTCACTGTGTGGAAACCTTACACAAATTTCACCCTACCTATTCAACGTTTCTAAAAAAATTTACCTTTAAATAGATGATATAAGAGGAAATATCATAGGACCAGCCAATTAGATCGCTAAATGACGCCAGAGGCGTCTTTTCGTGCAATCCGTTTTTCGATATGATGCACCGTTTAGCAGCAGTTATTCTGTAAATGGAGGTGAGCATGCATATACTTCCGTATGTCGATCTACATTTATTCATTTAAGTCGATTTGTGGCGATCTAGAAGGGGTGTGTCTGACATTGTAATTAATAATTTACAAATCAATAGCGACTGTCAGCAGGAGGGCGTCTGCTGTTGTAATTAGTACTCCCCACACCGACTTTAACTGGCAGTAGGAATGGGGTCCTCCTCCATCGCCTGTGTACCATTGTAATGAATAATTCCCTTCTCGATTTGACTAGCAGAAGGCAAGGGAGGGTGGATTTTTTCAAAACTCTTTTACCTGATTCTCTTTATCATTAGGTATAGGTGCCCCCTTGCAAGGGTGCCCCCGATTAAAAACAAATTTACCCATCAAAATGTGACTGACGTTACGCATAGTGAATTGCGGTAGACAAGTGGACCTTTCATCATCACAACTCCGCAACTCGCACTTCACATTGGAAACAACGTCTGCGGACCTCCCTATGCTTTTTCTCGGATTAACGTCAAGAGACATGCAATTTAAAAATTCTTATTCTCTTCATGTACAGTAATTTACTTCGATATCCGTATACAATGTAGAATACCGTAGCGAAGCACGGGTACATTTGCTAGTATCCAATACTTTAGTACAAAGAGGTAGTTTTTTTTTAATTTCGTGTGACTATTGCTATCCTGGGGTCTCGAAAGCCAAGAATAACGGCCGAGAGGATTCATCGTGCTGATCACGACACCTCGTAATCTGCAGGCCTTTGGGCTGAGGAGCGGTCGCTTGGTAGGCCAAGGCCCTTCAAGGGCTGTAATGCCATGGGGTTTGGTTTGGTTATTGCTATCCTGGGGTAGCCCTTGTAAGGCACACCCTCCGACGAGGGAGGGCGGCATCTGCCGTGTATGGGAACTGCGTGTTTTGTAGTAGAAGATAGTGTTCTGTGTGGGTCGCAGGAAAGTTGGGGGACAGTATGAACACCCAATCCCCGAGCCAAGTGAATTAACAATTCAGGGTTAAAATCTCTGACACGACCGGAAATCAAACCCGGATTAAAGTAGACTAATTTAATATTAGCTTAACACTGTAAACAAAACAGCATCACACTGAAATTAACACAACATTTATACGATATTAGAGCCATTTCTTGAAGCAAGTTACATTTTTGTAAAATGAGTCTTAAGACACGCCTTAAGAGATGATACAATTGTTGCATGACTCGCTTGCGATCCGAATCGGCAGGTGCATCTACGTCCGAATGGGTGCTACATCCTACTGACATGGGACCAGTAGTATGCCTGTACTGACAACTCCAGGGTAACCAACCTTCCCGCATTCAAGTTGCTTTGTAATTGTCCCGCAATTGTGTCGTTTTCTATCTGAACGAATTTTCGTGTTATTGTCATCGGCTCGAATTTTCACAATAAGCAAGTGTCCTGCCATCTAGCTTCAACTATAAACATAGCGTAAGCGGTGCCAACAGTATGATCTTTGAAACTGCAAAGAAGCAGGTTTGGAAAAGCATTCCAGATGTAGCTTCTGACTTTTCAGTTATCGTTAGTCCATGTCATGGCGTGTGTGGCCATTCTGTAGCATCAAGCACTTAATCATAGACGTGTTGTATTAACTGGTGTTTTTCTTTAAGTTTTGGTGATTTTTTAAATGGATTCGGCGTCGGATAGTAGATGACTGTACATCTACTTCGCCCTTCTGCAAGCAACTCAATGTTGTAAACATCCTAGGTATATGAGCTATGAATTTTAGGTAAATATAATAGAGCATGAGAATATATTATTTATTTCTAAAAATTACAATACTTTTATAATTTAGACTTTCACGGCCCGTGTAACTATTCATGAGTTATATATTTGGGCTTATGCCGTGTAAATAATTGTAAACACACTCAACGTTTCGAAAGGAACCTTGCCTTTCTTCATCAGGAGACAAAAGAGAAGAGAAATGACGTATTGATGGTTGCTAGGAGAAAGCAACAAGGAAGCTTCAAATGGTGCCCAAAGTTGTAAAGGGGACGCCATTTTTGCCCCATGCTAGAGACAATGAACAGTAACAGAAAAGCATTACTCTCTAATGGTTCTGACAATAGGTAGCCATGATTCACTGAGGTTGTAACCTGTATCGCGGTTGAAATTATCTGGGTGTTTACGTATTTCAACCGCCTCCCTGATAATTCTTGGGCGATATTGCTTTATACGGGAAAGAACATCCACTTCTTGGAAAAAGACATCATGACCAGGTGTTAATGCATGATCAGCAACAGCTGATTTATCAGGTTGGTTGAGTCTGATACATCTGGTATGTTCTTTGATGCGAGTACACACCGTTCTCGAAGTCTGCCCAATAAAAACCTTGCCACAAGTACAGGAAACTCTGTAGATACCAGGTTGTTGCTAAAATCTTACGTAGGTACCATGTACGAACTGTTTTTTGGAACATCAATTAAGATTAGGCAAATCCTGCGATCAACTAAGGATAGTTTGCCTAAATTGCAACAACCTGGTATCTACAGAGTTCCCTGTACTTGTGGCAAGGTTTATATTGGGCAGACTTCGAGAACGGTGTGTACTCGCATCAAAGAACATACCAGATGTATCAGACTCAACCAACCTGATAAATCAGCTGTTGCTGATCATGCCTTAACACCTGGTCATGATGTCTTGTTCCAAGAAGTGGATGTTCTTGCCCGTATAAAGCAATATCGCCCAAGAATTATCAGGGAGGCGGTTGAAATACGTAAACACCCAGATAATTTCAACCGCGATACAGGTTACAACCTCAGTGAATCATGGCTACCTATTGTCAGAACTATTAGAGAGTAATGCTTTGCTGTTACTATTCATTGTCTCTAGCATGGGGAAAAAATGGCGTCCCTTTTACATCTTTGGGCACCATTTGAAGCTTCCTTGTTGCTTTCTCCTAGCAACCATCAATACGTCATTTCTCTTCTCTTTTGTCTCCTGATGAAGAAAGGCAAGGTTCCTTTCGAAACGTTGAGTGTGTTTACAATTATTTACACGGCATAAGCCCAAAAATATAACTAATGAATAGCTACAATACTTTTACTTAATCATCGTCGGTCAACTAGATTAGCAGTTTGCCTTTTTCTACCACTATGAGCGCTAATGTGACTCAATACAGAGTTTCACTTAAGCCCTTATAACTACATTCGGTGTGGACATTTTTCAAGAAATAAGAAAAACACGTGAGGGTACTGAAACAAGGAACACGTTACAGAAAGAATTATGTAAATAAGTTAAATTGAGTTGGATTTGAATAAAAAGGAACCGAGTGAAGAAACAAGCGTTTTTGACCGGAAGTGGTTTTCGAAATTTGTTTCTTTTTAGTTTGATAGAGCTATCCAAGCTTTACAATTTGAAACCTTTCCGGTCACTTTAGCCCTTCAACTTTCGGCACAATTAAGGAAATTGCGTAATTTTACGTTGTTCGTAGTACTGGGACACCTACTTTGTTTATTAGAAAAAGTTTTCAACGTTAAAAATAAAGTCATTACTTAAACCCGAGAAGGTAAAAGGGAAAACATAAACGCATATGTGCATACAATGCAAAGTGGAAAACCAGCACTCCATACTTATCCCTTGATCAAAGTAATGTCCACAAGGCGTTTCCTAAACTATTGTAAATTTGTTCAAATAAGAGGGAGTATGGCAACACCATGCTTTTGAGAATTTTACATTTTTTTCGTTTTAAAATTACAGTTAAAAATGTAGCTGCCCCCCCCGAAATTGTGGAATGTCCCCCTTTATTTTTACTGACTTATCCCTCATTCCTTCCTTCAACATTTGGTCACCGTAACTAACACTGTTGTATATTTAATCCCATGTTGTAATCGTTTCAATGCAGCCATACGACCTTTCAGTCATGCGTTTTAATTTCGTATCCATCACTCAGTCTAGTTGCTGAACAATTTTCAGCGAGAGTTATAAAATTAGATGTATCCCAAACATACGGTTCAGGTATTGCAGTCTCAAGGCAACGATAAGACTGCAGCAATATACACTTACACGTTTCTCTTGGGCTTTAAGAGCAATGTAATCTACAGTGCACCGCTGCTAGGAGTGGAATTATCGAGCAGAAGGCGGGCTCATATTGGAAGCTGTCTCATTACGACTCTGTTCACTTGAGATGCTGCCCGACATGGCCAATATGTGGTAGGGAGCATCTCATAACGTGAACCCAATCTACCATCCGCGAACATATTGGGCTGACCTTTTTTCTAGTTCTGCACCAGCTCGTTGTAAATGTCACCCGGCAAATTTCTCCACGGCAATACAAAGTGTATGTTAATAATACAGTTTGGTCTAGTCTAATGGGTAGCTTCCTGGTTGGTTGGTCTAGGTTTGATTCCCGACACTTCAAGTAATTTTAAAATGGTCATATAGCCTTGGCATCAACACTGTTAAACATCAAGAACAGATTCACGTCTGGATGCCTTTCCTGATGCCAGCGCCATGTGAAGGGATATACAGGGTGGTCGGAAACAACGTTAACCGGGTATATAAGAGTTGGGGGGGGGGTTGGTCATACTAATAAATAATATGAAAACAAATAATTCGATAAGTCGCACCGTTGTCGTTTAATCAGCTGCTTAAGGTAGCCAATGAGATCGTTTCCGGGCAGAATTCAAATGAGGTTGACATGGCAGAGTTGCTAAATCAGCACGTGACTCAAAACCGGTTTGAGAGCCATGCCGGGAAATCAGCATCAAACACGAACACACCATTGGTTTCAGCCGGTGTCAGCGTAGGGTACTTGGTATTGTCACATACTCTCACTACTACATCGTGGGATTAGAGATTCTACTTTTCTTCGCCTACCTTACTTGTCTCGTCATCCAGTGCTGCTGCATTCTACGACCCGCCTGCTGCTATGTATCAGCTGTGCGTCTATTCGCCCGGCCGGCTCTTCGTTTACTGGGCATGATTTTGCACCCCTCCTCCCTCCGCTCACGTTATGTATTACGTCTGTCTTCTCGCATGTTCGGTGATCGCTACTCTCCGCCTATATAAACTCACCTTGATCTTCTTTGTGACGAGTTGGGATATGAGGTGATTCTAGTGTGGAGGGCTTCATTTGTCATTGTACAGCTGGTCTGTACATCTGCTGTTCTACGAACTGACTTTTCTACGAGGAGTTGGGTGAGAAAAGGACATGCACACAAACTTTAAAATATTTCAGCTATTGGTCTTGCCCTTCTGCCTTGACATAACAAACTCCATTTTCAGTCCATCTCTTTCAAACATGGACTTACAATTTCCGATTTATTCCTAGTCCTGAAAGTTAATAATATTCTCAAAAATGTTGCGCAAGTATCTTCAGCTATGGACACACAAGTTTCAATAATGGGTGTCTCGTAGATCATTGTAATCTTGTGTCTATTTTCTGGGAACTGTTTGGGACTTTGAGTGCGCGGACTGTGTCGCCCTTTCTCTTTCCCTTTTCATTCCTTTTTTCGCTTTTTTTTTATCCTCAAAGAAGGAAGTAAAGAACCAAAAGTTAAAAATTGATAATGATTGATGCTGATCTATCATTAATTAGTCATGCCCTTTTTTAACACAGTTTTTTTTTCGATTGAGTACATTCTAATTGAGATTGCATTATGGGATTCATAAAAAATGTGGCTCACAAATCCCCAACTTCTTTTAACTTTTGTCGTTGTATCATTTTTTTGTCAACATTGGTGCCGATCTAGTACTTGTTTCAAATATATGTATATATTGTGTAGGAATGTTCATTTTGCTTCGGTCCCTTCTTTAATTGACCGATGTGCACTATTACTCTACTTTATTGTGAGGATCCATATTGTCGTTCCTCGATAACCCTTGTACTATTTTGAGATATTGTTCACTTCGTATGTGTACTCCAGGTATTGTTATCAGTGTTCGTCCCTCCAAATTAAGTACTTCCCTTTGAGATTTGACCTTTGATCTCTATTTGTGCGTTTCTCTAGTGTGAAGCAAGCATGTTATTTCCTGTCAAAAAAGATAATACCAGAAATAATCATAATAATAATAATAATAATAATAATAATGAAAAGGTTTGCAGAAATTCTAGTCAGCATCACTGTTGTGCTTAGATATTTGTTGAAATTCCTATTGAATGGGCTTGTTGGTCTTGTATCTTGTATATAATTTTTGTTTCTTTTAAGTATCACCAAAAGAAAATGATTGTAAACATTTTTACCTTTTATCTTGTTGTCAGTTTTGAAAATAGATAGCTTCAAATCCTTCGGTTGTTTCCAAAAGAAAAGAGGGTATTTAATTTCCCCTGCTCTTTCCATGTCCTTGTACCTACCACGACTTTGCCTTTTGGGTTTGCCCAGCAGCACGGCCCCCTGCGCATGATTAATGCTGACTTGCTGTATAGTGGAGGGTTGGCCACCTTATTCCGAAAGTAACTGGCATATTAACCCCTATCATCGCCTACTACTTCCAAAAAATAACCTGACAGTATGCCGCGATCCTGTCAGCTCGGAGGTCCATATTCAAACCCCTTCTCCGGCGAAGTTATTCTTTGACTGGTGTCGGTCTTGAGCCACGTGCAGATTTACCAACACCACCTCGCAAAACCCATTTGAATTCGCTCGAGAAGTGATTGGCTAACTTCAGCAGCTGATAAAATGGTAACACCGTGACTTATCGAATAATAATAATAATAATTTCGTGTAGCTATTTCTAGCCGAGTGCAGCCCTTGTAAGGCAGACCCTCCGATGAGGGTGGGCGGCTTCTGCCATGTGTAGGTGACTGCGTGTTATTGTGGTGGAGGATAGTGTTGACTTATCGAATTATTCTTTCTTATTGGTTATCAGTATGACCAGCCCTATAACTCTCATGTCCCCGATTCACGTTGTTTCTTACCACCCTGTAATCACTACTGAATGTTTCCTATTTCTGATACCAATTTTACATTGCACTGATGCAGACAGATGGTCTTATGGCGGCAATGATTAGTACAGGGCAAGGAAAAGAAGGAA
The DNA here is from genome assembly GCF_040414725.1 of Anabrus simplex. Lineage (NCBI taxonomy): Eukaryota > Metazoa > Arthropoda > Insecta > Orthoptera > Tettigoniidae > Anabrus > Anabrus simplex. Next base: position 349,602,879 of record NC_090268.1, on the reverse strand, counting down.
GTGACTGTGGCCATAATTAAGGTGGTATGAAAATGAGAAACAATAGAAACTAATTTTCAGGGCTGCCGACAGTGGGGGCTCGAGCCCACTACCTCCCGGACGAAAGTTTACACGTACTAAGTAGCCAGCTCTCTTGTCAACGTGTTTCTTTGCCGGATGTTGGTGTGATGTGCTTTTTTTTGTAAATAAAGATCTGAATTAAGATGAACACTAACACCCAGCCTGTGAAAATGGAGGAATTAATTAGACGTGGCTAAAAACTGAAAATTGAACTTGAGACCCTCTCAACCGAAGGCCATTACGCTGACCATTCAACCAAGGATATAGATCGAACGTGCCGTTTAGTCGATCAAAACTTAAATTTCCAAATATGTTTAGGCTGGTGATGAAATTTCCTATGACATCAGCATGTCAACGATCTCTAATGACATATTTGTTTATCCCACAAAATTAATTATAACTCAGTCATAGGTCGCCCAATAGAGATCCTATTTCTCCGTCATCTGGTAGAGTAAATTGAAACGTCAAAATTGACACGCAGACAACGTTTACGACGTTGAGTCAAAAAATGTATGCCACAGCTACCGTTCACCAATATTTTGATTCAACGCCGTATACGTTCTCTACGTGCGGAGACGGCAGCGGATGGATATTATTATTATTATTATTATTATTATTATTATTATTATTATTATTATTATTATTATTATTATTATTATTATTATTATTATTATTATTATTATTATTATTATTATTATTTCACAACTTTATAGTTATAATGTAGCAGGTATTGCCATATTATTCATATAAGAAATAGAGCTTAATCATAATTTACATTACTTTACAATATACTCCTTAGCCTAATTATTCTCTTCATTATAGAGGTTGCAGTCTTTTCAATTTATGGTCCGTACTGAGCATTAAAGAATGTTCTGACGATGTTGGAGGCCTTCAAAATTGCAGCCTGTTGTGCCACATTGTGAGTGTAGATGGGGAGCGGTATCGACCTTCTCCCTGTATTTCTTTCTCATATTGCGGTCTTTCAGGATAGCAATGCCAATGAGATATGAGTGGTGATTCCTTTTGCCTTTTAATTATTATGATTTCTATTAGTATTAGTAGTAGTAGTAGTAGTAGTGAGTTACCATATTATTGTGTATCATTTTCAAGGTCATATTTCTTGTCCCTTTAAGCCACCATACCTTATTACAAAATGTAACGATTTATTATTGTTGCAACAAGTTATTGAAAACTTATACCTGATCTTTTGATGACAATTACAGTATATTTTCCCAAGTCTCACTTTTACAGTTCGGCTTGTAAAGTTATACGGACTGAAGCCGACTAATTATTGCTTCATAGGTAAATTAATTACCTCATTGGAGATCTTCCAACCGTTTGAGCACGGCTGTCCTCAGCAAACTCCTCCCAGAACTGGAACACTTGATACCTTGCGTCCAATACCAACTTCGTAACTAGAAAGGTATTTTTGTACAGTGTGTTCTTTTAGGGCATCGAATTCGCATTTTTGTGGTATTTTGAAAGGTGATTTCAGTTATATGTATAGATAGACTTTAATATTACATATCTGTGTCGGTGCGACGTTAAGCAAAAGAGCAAAAGAGCGAGAGACTTTAATATTTATCTAGTGCGCTGATCGCGTAATCCTTTACAGTAGACGTAAAGAATTTTTATACATTCAAATACGGCATAGTGTTCCTCGGCGTTTTCAAAATTTGATCTCTAATAATAATAACAACAATGCTTTATTGGTATTTTTAAATTCAGAGTAAATGCAAGAAGGGAAACAAGCTATTAGTTTCATGTGACTGATAATATCGTAATCAAAGCCACAGTAAATTGAGCTTTAACCGGAATCTGAACCATCGAAACTTGATTTTTCAATTCAAAATTCCGCATACTTCCTCTAGGCTTCGAACCATAGCCAACCTGATGATAGCCAGTGGCAATGGCACTCAGCTATCACACACAGCAAGGAGGAATTTTGTATTCAAACACTGGAGCCATAACGAACTATTCAGTTCCATTAATACACGTATTTTGAATTTGAATACGTGAGGAAGTGAATGCATAAACATGGACTGAACTTCAAACACATGTTGAATGTATCGGGATATTATTCGTGATCATAATGTGTAATGGACATGTGAAAGCAATATTATGGACTCAACTTTGGAGTCCGTGCGATGCACGTAATTGGAAAATATCACGCATTTACATCATGAAGGTCAACAATAAAGTATCAGCAACATTCAATAAATCAAACTTTTGGCCGAATGGGAAACGTATCGGAAGTATTTATCGAATAACAAAAAAGTATTAACATACAGAAACAGAATCATCACACTCACCAACACGCTATCATAAACAACGTGACATTTGAACGTAGTAATTCTCAATACTGCGTATATAAATAACATTGCAATTTTTCATTACACTTCAAGTGTTCCCCTCAAATGTTGTTTAATTTAAGATAGGGTATACGAGGGTTATAAATAAAGTAACGACAATATTGATAGAACGCAGTATTTAACAAACTTACAAATACAATTGCATTATAGTCCTTCAATGCAGCTACCCGCAAAGTTTACTAACTTTGGCCAAATGTCGGGAAGCCATTAAGGACAGTTGGCAGGGTGTTCTTTGTTGATGACAGCGACGCAGCCCCCTACTGCGCGAAATACAAATTTCTCTACGGATAATTCCCAGGCTTCACGTAATCCTCTATAACATTCTGATGCATTTTTTTCCACGGGTAACCTCGATTTTAATCCACGAACGCTGATCACCTCTTGAAAACATGCTTTAGAGCCGTGAAATTGACACTCTTCACTTCAACGCCACACAGTAACAACACTCCCAACTGGATGCCCGTCAAATGTACGCTACATATCGGCAACAGTGCTACCTGACCGCTCCTACATCCTATTTGCATATGCCCGATGTCTTGCAAGTGTCTTTACTACGTTGCCACTAGTTCACCTACCGCCCTCGTACAAAAGTTGAAAGTAGTAGTCTGTCCGTTATAACGACTCCGTCCGACTCTTTGTCTGAATGGTCAGCGTAGTGGCCTTCGGTTCAGAGGGTCCCGGATTCGATTCCCGGCCGGGTCGTGGATTTTAACCTTCATTGGTTAATTCTAGTGGCCCGGGGGCTGGGTGTTTGTGCTGTCCCCAACATCCCTGCAACTCACACACACACACACAACACTATTCTCCACCACAATAACACGCAGTTACCTACACACGGCAGATGCCGCCCACCCTCATCGGAGGGTCTGCCTTACAAGGGCTGCACTCGGCTAGAAATAGCCACACGAAATTATATTACGACTCCACAAAAATTTCTCCTACTAGTCAGCAGTTTATGCGTTCTTCTACATCCCGGACTGCAAGAATGATTTCTGTAATCTTATTAATAAACCTACTTGAAGCTCTCTCATGTGGTCTATTACCATTAACTTTTCTGTATGTCAAGATGTTGTCTAAGGTTTTATGACCTTTAAGAATGTGCCCAAGGAATTTCAGAAATCGCCGATTGAAAATAGTTGAGAGTCACTTTGGATATTTTTTTCTATTATGGAATCAACTGAACTTCTCTCTGTGAAAGATACTCGCAACCCCCTTTGACACCAGCACATCCCCAGTATATTATTTTGCTTCTTGTCCTATCCCTCACTGCCCATAATTCACAGCCTTGGAAAATTATAAGAAACCCTCGATCACCGGCTGTTCCAGTAACATCTGGAGTAATACAAGGTTCTGTGATTCAACGTCTGTGTTCTCGATCTCCCAGGTTTTGTCTCATCTTCAATGGCCCTCTGTGCCGACGACAGTGTGCTGTGCAGGTGTATAAGGAATAAGAAAGACGCATCGCTCTACGATTTGATATGTAGAATCTGTCGATGTAGTGCGGTGTAAAGAACCTGAATATAAATGTAAATAAGTGTAAATATGTGAGAAAAATTAGGTCAAGAAATCCGGTCACGAATAGTTATAAACTGGGGAAACATATCGTTGCCGGGACAAAACCTCCTATGTGATAACATTTTTGGAGATATACTGACCCGCAGCACATACATTATGAAGAGCGAGAATGCCTTGACAATATTCACACAATATTGCACCTTAGATAACAGAACCTTACCGGCCAAAGTTCTAAGCTAAAATATTTCACATAGGAGGTTTTTTCCCGGCAGCGACGATATCATTCCGCAGTGCATTACTTTCAAACTACTTGGCATAACTATCTGTGACAATTTAAAGTGTGGAGAGACAAGGTTCATGACAGCAAAAATCCTGGGGTACCTGTATAGAAATTTAAGAGTGTTCAGTCCACGAGCAATAAGGTCAGCTTACCTTTGCATGGTCGGCCCATACTGACGTATAATCGACCTGCTTGGCTTCCAGAACAACGGAGAACATAAATAAGCTGCAGACAGTACAATGGCGCACCGAAACGCTACTTAACAGCCAGTTCCCCTCCCATCCAATAAGGTTACCTTCCATTGAGACAATAGCCAAACAAACTGATCTGATCTTCCTCCGGAAATCCCCGCCCCCCTGTCTCTATAGAAATTGATTCCTTCCAACGTCCATCGATTGTTTATCGCTCAGCTCAGAGAGGTGAAGGAGTTCCCTTTGTCCGCCTTTCGCCCGTACCTCCGCCTTTCAGAAAAGTTTCTATTTGACCCTTTGTCCACCTTTCGCCCGTACCTCTGCCTTTCAGAAAGGTTTCTATTGGACCCTTTGTCCACCTTTCGCCCATACCTCTACCTTTCAGAAAGGTTTCTATTGGACCCTTTGTCGACCTTTCGCCCGTACCTCTGCCTTTCAGAAAGGTTTCTATTGGACCCTTTGTCCACCTTTCGCCCGTACCTCTGCCTTTCAGAAAGGTTTCTATTGGACACTTTGTCCACCTTTCGCCCGTACCTCTACCTTTCAGAAAGGTTTCTATTGGACCCTTTGTCCACCTTTCGGTCTTACCTCTGCCTTTCAGAAAGGTTTCTATTGGACCCTTTGTCCACCTTTCGGTCTTACCTCTGCCTTTCAGAAAGGTTTCTATTGGACACTTTGTCCACCTTTCGCCCGTACCTCTACCTTTCAGAAAGGTTTCTATTGGACCCTTTGTCCACCTTTCGCCCGTACCTCTACCTTTCAGAAAGGTTCCTATTGGACCCTTTGTCCACCTTTCTCCCTACCTCTGCCTTTCAGAAAGGTTTCTATTGGACCCTTTGTCCACCTTTCGCCCGTACCTCTGCCTTTCAGAAAGGTTTCTATTTGACCCTTTATCCACCTTTCACCCGTACCTCTACCTTTCAGAAAGGTTTCTATTGGCGTTCCCAAAGCTATGGAACTCGCTGCCAGGGGTTGTCAAGGACTTGCCTCTTCCTAAATTTAAAATATAAGAAAAAATGCTATTTAATGGAACTACTTCATGTGCCTGTGAGTATGTGGGTGAATGAGTGATTGATTCGTAGAGTGGAACGAATGAGTGAAGGGCTGATTGGTAGAGTGAAAGGAAGTATGCGAGCACAGGAATGATCGAATGAATTATCAGCTAACCCTCGATAATTAGAATGAACGAGAACTAAGAGATTATACATGTATATCTTGCAGAGTACTACTTAGGAATTTTGTAAACTATGTAAAGCTTGTAAATAATATCTCATCTTAAGATAGGTCTGGGGAACATTTTATTTGTATATGAGGCCTCATCCTTTTTCTCTAGACCTCCCATATTTCTGAACAGAATTGTGGTAAATAAATAATATTAATACATGCACGGAAAAATGTTTCGGACCTTGTCAGTAACAGCCTTTCCAGAAGCAATCGTTCTTCTGATCACCTCTTCACATCTGCCAGTAATGGTCAACAGCAAATCAAGATATACGAAGTGGTTTATACATTTCAGGGTCCTCAAATGTATGACGAACGTTCCTTCTGGTGTTATTTCTATTACTTTTGCTGCAGATTACTTCCAGTCGCGACAGTAAGATTTTATAGTCTACTCCCTGAATTAGCTTAACAAATTAGTTTTCGCTGCTTACGCATACACACATACTCACACACACACATACGCACACATGACCAGTGAATTCTAAGTTTCATCATCATCGTCATCACGTACATTTTCTGACACAGTCACTGAAGATATACCTGTTCGGAGAAATCAGCGCCAAAGTATGTATACCTCTTTGGTGATGAAATATTCTTCTTCTTTAACATACAATTGTTAGAAGGGATTATATTAGAGTTTTGAAATAAAAATTGCATTTTGATTTGTATCTTCAGCGCCTTGTAGCGTTTTTATCGTTTTATAGCGTTTTAAAGAAAATAATATAAAATTTGTGAATGAAAATCCACAGCCTGTTTCTCGTCAGGAATGGAATGAATGAAACCCCCATGTAGCGACGAGCGTAGGAATTGTGCCGACTGCAGAAGCCTGTCGCACTCCTCTGGGGCAATGATTAATGACTGACAGATGAAATGAAATGATATTGGAGAGTGTTGCTGGAATGAATGATGATAGAGAAAACCGGAGTACCCGGAGAAAAACCTGTCCCGCCTCCACATTGTCCAGTAAGAATCCCACATGGAGTGACCGGGAATCGAACCACGGAACCCAGGGATGAGATACCGGCGCACTGCCCTCTAAATTACGGAGGCTTTAATTTAATAATATTAAGATTGAAATTAAAGTCGCATTATGACAGAGCTAATAGCAAAATAAAAATGCCCACGGTAATATCAAATAGTGCGTTATTTTCACAGGCCAAAGCATAACAGAGAAAGCAAATTCCTACAGATGCAAAATCAGAATATTAAAAATAATGTGTACAAAGTTAGGTCATGGGCATGAATCAGTGACACTTAAAGGAAATCATAGAACATTCCTGAAAATTATGTTATGTCATTCATGTTCTCCTATCACATAAAATTAAATTGTATTTACTGAAATATATTTCAGTATTCATAATTTGACACTAACCCAAACAAATTGCAGAGGTGATTGAGAAAACTCTAAGTATCTGAGCTTAACAGCCAAGAGGATTCGTAGGCAGTCCAAGGGTGCACATACTTCTCGTTGTAAGCTTCCAGAGGAAGGATTTTAAAAAAATAGAAAAGTCGGTTTCTCATTTATATAACATTCTAGTGTAAATTTCACATTTTATCACGTTTTCAAAACACAATAAAGAGTGGAACAAGTCTCCAAAAGCGAAAAATATGAAAGTACATATCTTTATAAGTTTTCGCGTAATATTGCTATTGCGAAAGATTACCACCCATTCATCAGAATTCTATCCGGAATAAGTCTGAAAGACTGGAATCAAGAAATCCGCCATCGAAAGTAGGCAAAATATTGATTCAAACAGGATTCAATTTAGATCAAGTGTGTCGGGAAGTTTGGGCCAACTTAAACCCAGACTAGCTGAGATTGATAGCAGATCCTGTCAACCGTCCACGTCGCTTCTTTGGACTTCCCTCAACCGAATACGGACATATCATGGCAGGTCACAATTCTCACTTCATGAACGGAATAAAACCGAACATCACTATTTTGAGTGTGGGAATACGACGCAAACCATTTATCATGAGATAATGGAACGTTGTATGGTCCTGGGAAAGGTAGATGCTGCATACAGGAAAATCAAAGACACGTTTGGAGAAAGGAAATCTAGGTGTGTGAATATTAAGAGCTCAGATGGAAAGCCATTTCTAGGGAAAGAAGACAAAGCAGAAAGATGGCAGGAGCATATCCAACAGTTGTATCAAAGTAAAGATGTAGATACGTAGGTGCATCAAAAGGTTAGTTGCACTAACGCGCCGCAGCAGCGCGCTGTGTTTCGCAAACGTGGGCACAGCGGAGAAAGGGACAGACACTGCCCACACGTCTGTTAGGCAGGTCGCTGTGGTGTCTCGTCTAGTATTGTGTGAACAGCGGCCAAATGCAATGGCACGTCAACTGGACGTTCACTCCAAATATGAGGTGCGTGCGACAATCCTATTCCTATGGGTCAAAAGGAAGAATTGCACGGACATTCATCGTGAAATTAATGCTGTGTATTGGGACCGGGCCATTTCGAGGCAAGGTATCGTAAAATGGTGTCAGCTATTCGAAGCCGGATGCACGGATGTCACGGACAAGAACCACGAAGGCAGGCCCTCAATGCCCATGACCCGTGCTAAGATCAACAGTGTGAATGCGATCATTAGACAGAACCGGCGCATTAAACGGAGAGAAATCGCGACGCAGCTGAACATGTCGTATGGCAGTGTGTTCGCCATTGTTCACGAAGACCTTCGATATCGTAATCTGTGTCAAAGATGGTTCTCACGTGTTCTCACCGATAAGCACAAGGGGAAACGTTTCCAATCCTCCCTGGCATTTTTGCAACGCTATGCCGCAGACGGCAACGGGTTTCTGCGGCGAATCGTCACAGGCGACGAAATGTGGGTCCACCACTTCAACCCCGAAACGAAGCGAACATCAATGGAATGGGTGCACCCCTCATCACCACAACGAAAGAAGGCCAAGGTTCAACCTTCAGCCGGTAAGATTATGGCGACAGTGGTCTTTGACATGGGGGGTTTGCTGCACGTAGAATTCATGCCGAAAGGAACGACGATCAACGTGGCGTCGTATTGTCAAACGTTGCACCGGTTGCGTAAAGCGATTAAAGAGAAGTGCCGGGGGAAATTGAGCGCCGGTGTGATTTTGTTGCACGATAACGCAACACCTCACAAGGCCCAACAAACGAAAGAACTGTTGCAGCGTTTCAAGTAGGAGGTCTGGCAACATCCACCCTACAGTCCCGACCAAGCATATGTGACTTTCATCTGTTCGGTAATCTCAAAACGGAGCTCGGTGGTCGACGTTTCCAGACCAATGAGGAGGTGAAGGCCGCTGTCTCCGAGTGGTTGCAGAACGCTGGAGGAATTTTCTATGCACCACGCATCAACAAGTTGGTTGCGCGTTCGCAGAAATGTTTGGAGTCTCTTGGAAACTATGTGGAAAAGTGACATTACAGTGTATGTCCTTATAATCGTGTTGCTGTTGCATAGTGGTGTAATAAATGGCCATAACTGGAAAGTGCAACTTATTTTCTGATCTGCCCTCGTAATTTGATTCTGGAACACGAAGAGGCTGTTGATGCTGATGAAATGGGAGACCCAGTTTTGAGGTCAGAGTCTGACAGAGCTGTGAGTGACCTAAATAGGAACAAGACACCTGAAATTGATGATATTCTCTCTGATTACTGACTGCCTTAGGAGAAACCAGCATGGCAAGGTTATTCCATTTAGTGTGTAAGATGTATGCGACAGGAGAAGTCCCATCCGATTTTCGGCAGAATATTGTTATACCTATTCCCAAGAAAGCCGGTGCTGACAAGTGTGAAAACTACCGCACCATTAGTTTGGTATCTCATGCCTGCAAAATTTCAACACGGATTATTTACCGAAGTATGGAAAAACAAATGGAAGCTGAGTTGGGAGAAGATCAATTTGGCTTCAGAAGAAATGTAGGAACACGTGAAGCAATCCTGACTTTATGTCTGATCTTAGAGGATCGAATCAAGAAGGACAAGCCCACGTACATGGCATTCGTAGATCTAGAAAAAGCATTCGATAATGTTGATTGGAGCAAGCTATTTATGATTCTGAAGATGATTGAGATCAGATGCCGAGAACGAAGAAATATAAAAATCAGTCTGCAATGATAAGAATCGAGGGCTTTGAAAAAGAAGCAGCAATCCAGAAAGGAGTGAGGCAAGGCTGCAGTTTCTCCCCCCTCCTTTTTAATGTTTACATAGAACAGGGAGTAAAGGAAATCAAAGAGGAATTTGGAAAGGGAATCACAGTCCAAGGAGACGAAATCAAAACCTTGAGATTTGCCAATGATATTGTTATTTTATCTGAGACTGCAGAAGATCTTGAGAAGCTGCTGAATGGTATGGACAAAGTATTGGGTAAAGAGTACAAGATGAAAATAAATAAGTCCAAAACAAAAGTAATGGAGTGCAGTCGAACGAAGGCAGGTGATGCAGGAAATATTAGATTAGGAAATGAAGTCTTAAAGAAGTAGATGCATATTGTTACTTGGGTAGTAAAATAACTAACGATGGCAAAATTAAGGAGGACATAAAATGCAGACTAGCACAAGCAAGGAAGAGATTTCTTAAGAAAAGAAATTTGCTCACTTCAAACATTGAGATAGGAATTAGAAAGATGTTTTTGAAGACTTTCGTGTGGATCGTGGCATTGTATGGTAGTGAAACATGGACGATAACTAGTTCAGAAAGAAAGAGAATAGAAGCTTTTGAAATGTGGTGTTACAGAAGAATGTTGAAGGTGAGATGGATAGATCGAATCACGAATGAAGAGATACTGAATCGAATTGGTGAGAGGAGATCGATTTGGCTAAATCTGACGAGAAGAAGAGATAGAATGATAGGACATATTTTAAGACATCCAGGACTACTTCAGTTGGTTTTTGAAGGAAGCGTAGGTGGTAAGAACGGTAGGGGTAGACCAAGGTATGAATATAAGCATATTAGAGCAGATGTAGGTTGCAATACTTACGTAGAAATGAAAAGTTAGCATAGGATAAGGTGGCATGGACAGCTGCATCAAACCTGTCTATGGACTGATGACTAAAACAACAACAACAACAACAACAATGGAACGTTCATTACATAAGTTCAAGGGAAGCATAGAGGAGATACACTTAGCCATCGACAAAGCTGCCAAATGGATATCCTCACGGGATGTGCAGCTCTGAAGATTTGTTGACTGTAGATTTTGTGTATGATATATGTTTGTAACACTTTGGCTGTTTATGCGCGACTGTTATTATTCGTACATCCTTTCCGTTGCCTTACGAAATAATAATTACATATACATATCGTAAGGACCATGTGTCTGTAAATTGACTATTTTGGCGAAATTTCCGTACAGTTATCCGTTTCAGGTGTTATAATGATAATCTGCATTATTTTAGCTTTGTTGTCTGTTTGTTTGCTTGTCTGTTTGTCTGAGTTCTTATGACTTGAAAACTACCATTGTAATGAAATGAAATGAAATGAAATGACGTATGGCTTTTAGTGCCGAGAGTGTCCGAGGACATGTTCGGCTCAGCAAGTGCAGGTCTTTGATGTGACTCCCATAGGCGACCGGCGCGTCGTGAGGAGGAGGAGGATGAAATGATGATGAAGACGAAACATACACCCAGCCCCCGTGCCAGCGAAATTAAACAATGATGGTTAACATTCCCGACTTTGCCGGGAATCGAACCCGGGACCCCTGTGACCAAAGGCCAGCATGCTAACCATTCAGTCATGGAGCCGGACATTGTAACGAAAACTCCCCAAATCGATTGTGACGGCACAGTAGGCAAGGGGACTTGCCATTATAATGAAAACTCCCCATATTGATTGTGAATGGCAGTAGGCAAGTGAACCTGCCGTTATCAGCACAACTCCCCCAATTCGCACTTTACACTGGAAACAACGCATGGGGACCTTCACATGCTTTTTCTTGTATAACGCTAAGAGACATGCGATTTTAAAAATTCGTATTCACTACGTGTACAGTAATTTACTTCGATATCCATAAACAATGTTCAATACCGTACGAAGCACGGGTACATTTGCTAATAATAATAATAATAATAATAATAATAATAATAATAATAATAATAATAATAATATCACTATCAGCCATATTCAATCGCTTTTGCGATGTGGCCTCTTTAAGTCCGAAGCAAGGTAGGTTTTCATGAGGTCTCTACATCTGGGACGGTCTTGAGCGATGTTCTGCCAATTGATCCCAGTAATCTTCCGGATGTCTTTATCCCATCTGTCCGGTGGTCTTCCCTTTGGTCTCAGATGATCTTTCGGACTCCACTCAAGCACAAGCTTTGTCCACCTACCATCAGTTCTCCAAGCAACATGGCCTGCCCACTGCTGTTTTACGGTAAACACACACTCTAAAATGTCACTGACCTTTATGACTGACCTGATGTAATCTGCTCTCTTCCTGGCTTTCTTCGTGAAGCCTAGCATAAACCATTCCATAGATCTTTTGGCTGTTCTGAGTTTTTGTTTAACAAACTCGCTCAATATCCAGGTTTCACAACCGTAAGTCAGTACAGGGAGAACGCTCTGGTCAAAGACTATCTTCTTTAGGTGGGTTGGCATGTTGGATTTGAAGATTGAAGAATTTCTTCCGTAGGCTTGCCATCCTAGTTTGATACGTCGGAAGATTACGGGTCTTAAGTCCCCTTTCATGTTTACAAGCTGGTCAACATAGACATACTCATTGACCTGTTGTAATATGGAGTTTTCCACATGTAGCTCCCTGCTGGGGCCCATTTGTTGAGCATTAACGTTGGTTTAAGAAAGGTTCATGGATAGTCCCACTTTTGGACAGGCTGAGACAATATCTTGTATTAGAGTTTGTAGTTCATCGATGTCGTTGGCCAGAAGTGTAATGTCGCCTGCAAACCTTAAATTGTTCAGCATTTTCCCATTGATTTTGATTTCTGTACTTTGCTAGTTGATTTTTGACATGGCCATTTCTAATACTGCTTAGAACTGCTTGGGAGATATGGGGTCCTTGCTTTACACATCTTTGAATGGGAAAATCCGTGGTTGGCTCACTGACGTTCACGAAGGCTGAAGAGGTTTCGTAGATATGCTGGAGTACTCTCATGTAGGCAGCATCGGCGCCGTGTTCGGCTAAGACTTGCATAACAGCAGAGTGGCTCGCCGAGTCAAAAGCCTTTTCAAGGACCACAAAGGCTAGACAGAGCGGCATTTGATATTCGTAACTTCTGCTGATAACTTCACGAAGGGTGAGTATGTGGTCGATTTTTCTAAAACCTCGACGGAAACCTGCTTGTTCAATCGGCTGGGCAAAATCAAGCGTTGAACTGATTCCATTTGTCAGTACTTTGGTGAAAATCTTGTAAAGGACAGAAAGCAACCTAATACGACGATAGTTTCTGATGTCATGTATGTTCCCGTTTTTTGTGTAGGAGAATTATCATTGCTCTATTCCAAGACGGAGGGATGAATGCATTGCGTAGACAAGACGTGAATATTTTTGCCAAGTGGCTTAAGGTTTCATCACCAGCAAGTTTGAGAAGGCTACTGAAAGATTATCGCTACCTTCGTCTGATTCCCTTTTTCATACTGTTTATAGCATGTATTATCTCAGTTGGGAGAACTTCCGGGACTTGGGAAATATTTGATAAGTCAGGAAAAGACAGGTTATCATCAGCCTTCTCGTACAACTTGTATAAAAGTTTCTGGTGAACTCAAGAAGTTCTTCCCTATCAGTAATTCAGCCCTTGTCCCCATCTATGCAATTAATTGTTTCTTGCCGATCTGTAGCTTCCTTTTATCAGACTTTAACTCGTTTCTTCAGATAAGCAAGTTCTTAGAGTATCTTAATTGAATTTCTGTAAGTCGGTTTTAATTCTCTTTCTTATGGTTTTGCACAGCTCAGAGTACTGTATTTTGTCACAGTCAGACTAAATTTTCATTTCTCTCCTCTTCTTTAGCAGGTTCCTGGTATCGTCACTGAGTTTCTTATCCCGAGTGTTATTCTTTTTCAACCCTTCAATTACTTCAGCAGTATCCATTAGCATTTTTGCCAGATTTTCACCAGTTGTTTCATGTAGGCTTTGTTGAGGGGCTTGATGGAATTTCTCTTTATTTTCTTGTAGATGTTTAAGATTTATTTGTGTCTTTTTCTCCCGCACTACTTTAAGTCGATGTTCCTTAATGTTTAACTCGGCCCTAGCCTTTACTAATCGGTGGTCACTACCAGTATTGAATCTGTTGAGGACTGACTCATGTTTAATGATTTGAGGGATGTTAGAGAGAAAAAATCAATCTCATTGGTGAATTCAAAATTTGGACTTCTCCATGTCCATTTACGCCCTGGGTATTTCTTAAAGTATGTATTCATTATACGCGTGTTGCTGTATTAGTCAAAATGGACCACTCTCTCCCCTCTCTCATTTCTCTCATCTATACCATAGTTTCCAATAACAGTTTCACCAGTCTTACAGGTTCCAACCTTTGCATTGAAGTCACCCATTACTATTTGAAAGTGACAGTCACTCCCCTTCTCACAGGTTTCATGTAGGCTCTCAAAAAAGGATTCTAACTCCCCGTCTGAATGGCTTGATGTGGGAGCATATACTTGCACAATGTGCATTTCGTATCTCTTAGAGAGTTTTAGAACTAATCGCGCTATTCTACCTGAAGTACCTTCCAATACAGAGACCTTGTTTACGAGGTATCGATTAATTAGGAACCCTACTCCATTAAGCCCGCCTTCCGGTTCACCACATTAATAGAATAAATTACCAGAATTCAAAAGGTAACACCCTTCTCCTTTACGGCGTACTTCAGATAGACCGATTACGCTCCAGTTGATCTTTCCAAGTTCATCTCCAAGGTCTTCTAATCTGTCATTGCCTAATAGAGAACGACAGTTGTACGTGCAAAGCTGGTAGGTTTGGATTTTGTCTATGGTTGTTTTTCTTTCATGAGACATAAAGTAGCACCTACCCGAAGATCCAATTGTGGGGCTATTTTACCTCCGGAAAGTAGGAATTTCACCTTAATGTCACTCATTGTCTTTTGACTTAAAGAATGTGAAGCATAATCACCACGCCTGCTTCATTGACGGATTGGTGATCCTCCCGCACTGATCGGCTCGCCGCCGACCCAGCTTCCCGCTGGGATTGGTTACCCAAACCTTCCACTGGGTTGCTCGGCTTTACGGGGGAACTTCTTGTAGGTTACGTGCTTCGAGTTGGAGTGTGAGAGGCCAGAGGACTCCAGCTTGCCGAGTCCTTATATCATTGTTGCAAGATGGATTGCAACGACGCTTCACACTCCCATTACGCTCCTAATACTGTAATAATAATAATAATAATAATAATAATAATAATAATAATAATAATAATAATAATAATAATAATAACCACCTTAAAAACTTTCAATACACATTTTGCCAATAAATTTGCATTATTATAGTATGGTAGAAAAGAAGCAAGCAGACTTTGCAAAATTTTATGTGAATACGTTCAATTAAACTCGTTCTAGAAGTACTGTGTGGATAAAACTATGCGTACTTAACTAGCCAAGAAATATCGATAATAATGTGCTGCTTCCTTTCGGTCATGCTTTTACTCAGGGACTAGAGATTTCCAGCCGATCACAATTTGTGTCAGGAAGTGTCTTCTTCTTCTTCTTCTCCTAACGCTTTTTCCCACACCTGTGGGGTAGCGTGTATGAACTGCGTGGCACAGGTGGATTTGTCCCTCTTTTGCGGCTGGATGCCCTTCCTGATGCCAACCTTCTATGAAGGGATGTAATCACTATTGCGTGTTTCTGTGGTGGTTGGTAGTGTAGTGTGTTGTCCGAATATGATGAGGAGAGTGTTAGAACGGACACATACACCCAGTCCCCGAACCAGAATAATTAATCAGAAGCGATTAAAATCCCCGACCCGGCCGGGAATCGAACTCGGGACCATCTGAACCGAAGGTCAGTACGCTGACAATTCAGTCCGTTGTGTCAGGAAGTGTATAAAGGCGAATAAAATAAAAACGAAACAGGGACCATGGAGAGAAATCAATGAGGTTTATTTCAAATTTAACTCCAGATTTACACAGGGACTTGTCCCACTGTTTCACTAAGCGGTGAATACGCTGCTCATTAAATTTCTTTAGCTGAGATTGGAGCCAGTTGCGAACATTCTGCATGACTTCACCATTCAAGTAGAAGCACCGACCTTTCAGTGCTTTTTAAAACAGACTAAAAGTATGGAAGTCGCATGGCGATAGATCAGGTTTATAAAGTACGCCCTGCGTTGGAAAGGCATTAAAGAGTCGGCACTTGTACTCGGATAATCAAGCCATGGGTAATGTTCGTAATTGGTTCCATTTCCAGCCGAAGGAGTTCTACAAACAGAGTATTTACCGCTTGGTGAAACAGTGGGAGTGGGTCAACTGCTTGTGTAACGTTGGAGATTACATTTGAAATAAACCTTGTTGATTTCTTTCCGTGGATATGCTCATTAGATCCGCCCTTATACATTCACGTGTTTGTACGCAATTAACAGAAGTTTTGCCGGAAGACTTTTTCTAACAATTTCATTCCGTTAAAGTACTTCTCACATATTGCCTGAACATGACAACCCGGAGTGACGTGCATGACACACCATGGAACAGACATCTGTTCGTGTAGAGTGACGTTGTACGCACATCGCAAGTTCTGCTTGCAGCGAGCTTTCACATCTCACAAAAAAGAGACAGTAGAATCAGGAGGTTCCGTTCTTTCATTTTTTTGTTGGTGTTAAAAATATTTAATACTATTTTAATGGATTAAAATAGTTATTTTTCTGCTTTTTACACTTAGGTAGTGGCATCTGTGAGTAATGACAATTTATCAAGGGATGCCTAGCATCCCGTAGCTGAATTGGTGGCTCTATTAGCAGAACTTACGTCTAGGTATTCTTCAAACAACACTGTCAAATATACAAAAATTAATTCGATCTTTAACAATTAAAAATTCAAAGATGGATCCCTTGTATAAAGTATTTTTTTAAAATAATTTTTGCATATTGTTAATGTCAGTACGGAACCAACTACAAAATTCATAACTTGTAACACAGTCGAACGGCTGACAGACACACACTAAAATAATTCCCGCAACAGAGAATGCAAGTTCACACGGCGGTGTTCTGTGTGCTATAAACAGAAAGGAAAGTCTTTATTGGCGAGAATGACATTTTCCCGAAATAATATTTCAAAATGTATCGTACTAAAATGCAGTCTTAAAAACACCTCGTGATACTGAGTGGAGTCATTCTTCATTTATACAAGTGCACCTCATTTATACAAGTACGCCTCTTCAGTGATGCCTAGGCCATCTATGACAGCTGACGGCGTTGCTGTTGAGGATCCAACCAGCCTTAGGGCTGAAGACTGAACATACATACACAAGTGCTCTCTCGTGCCAGATATTGTAAACCAAAATTATGATACTGGAATTATAAGAGAAACTGGCTCTTGAAAATTCATTGTAGGCCTACAATGTGTCGAAGTAATTCTAATGTCAGTTTGTCAGAACATTTCAGTTTATCTTAATTTGTTCCTAGAAAAATACGTATGCCTACCTGTTTTTCCTTAGCGAGTAACCATATGCGTTTTTGACAAATGAAGATTGTAAAGTTCAAGGAAGTAATGTTGAAGGATATTTATGTTAATTGTTGAGTTCTGGCATAGCCTATTCTCTTTCTCGCACTTTCACCAGCTGTATCACTCATGTTTGAGTTGCTGAAATATTGATGAGTTTGGTCCCGTTCCTGAAAATTCTCTACTTTCCGAGCGGTAATTTTCTATGGGATCCAGTAATTTCACGAATCGCATCGACCGATCACTTTGCGGATCTATCTCGTAAGTTTTATTCTTAAATGTTCCTTGGACAATTAATTGTTTAGGTTGCTATATTCCTTTTTCATAATATCGCCAAATAAATGTAATATTTTATGTAAACAGGATTATAGAGATAGTTTTCCATCCTGGTTGACGGTATAATTGGTTTAGCTGTCTTCATTGGTCACCAACATCACATGTCGAAGGTAGCGACGATTTTTCTTGTTTCTCTTTATCCTTCATTGTCCTTTATTTCCTTTATTATCCTTTATGTCTTTTACACACATGCATGGGAACAATTTTATAGGAAAATGAACACAATGACAATTGTTCTGATGGACTGCATATCCATTTGTGACTGAAGTTGTGACCAGTCTTAACGATGATCATGGATAGGAAGAGCATTGTGACATACGAGGTTTTGTTTCATCATCGACGGTGTCTCATATTTCAGCTGACCCCTCCAATGTTTTAATACGTTTTTTAGTATCAACCAGCGTTAAAGCCAGTTTTAACCACACCAGAAAATAATTTTATTTATTTTTTGTTGATCCACCATACAGAAAACTCGGACGGGAAATATTCAACTGTCTTTCAATGGCACTATTTTGTTCTTCCAAGGGGTAAAATTGCACAAACGTGGTAGTCCAGGTACTTGTGTCAAGAAAAAGGAAACTAACCCAAAACCACCCTAAACTGTAAGAGCTATAGCTGTTAGAAATGTATATTACACTACGAAATACAACATTACGGTGTTACTAAATTCCTTCCACGGCCAGTGAAGGTCGATCATTTAAATCCACTCGCTGTGAGAGGTTAACTGAAAGGGCCATTTCTTCAGGGAGCTGTTGATCTGCGTTTAAGTAACCGACTGGTTGTACCTCCTCTTAAAAGGGAATTCACTAGCGCCACTAAGGGACCTACGTGACGGTTATAGCATTTGACACTGTACGTGTGAATATTATTAGCACGCCTCTGTTCTCGAGAGTTCCCTCCTATCGCACTTTTCTTGTTTCCGTGTAGTCTCTTGCCGTCGCTGCTTGCGTCACATGGGTGAAGGGGTGGAGGGATGGAATTTTTAATTATTGACTTTTCAGACCTTTTACGTCATTTCGTGACATCCTTTATTAAGAAGGAGACTTGATAAGGAGCTGCTGCAAGTACCAATAAGAACGATGTTCCCCAACCCGCCTTCGGTAAGAACTATTTATATTCTGCCAATATTCTAAAAATACGATGCTGGTTTAATTCCCACCAAACGTCCTCTCCCTTGAGGTTCGTATTCTTCCATAAAATAACCGTAGTCTCTCCCCCTTTAAAAATGTCTTCTAACTTTAGGTTAAAATAGTATCATCCCTATACTGATTAAAGGGGAATGGTACCTTAGCCGAAGAGGTATAAATGTGTTTAATCCACGGAGAACGAAAAGGGCTAGATTCATCGTGCCTTATTTGCAGAGTAAGGAAAATTATTGTTTCCGCATATTTTCCCATTTCTCTTCAAATTATACTGTTTCCGCTTAATTTGCAGTGTTCTCCGTGCACACTTTATCAGCTTAGTTTGCGAATTTCTCCATGTATGTTGCTTCTCGTTATGTTCCAATCTTTTATATATGCTGTTTCTGTCTATTTTACATTTTTTTGTATGCTGTCTCTGCTTCGTTTGCTAATCTGTTCGTGTAAGTTGTTTTCCATTTTCTTCCAATTTGTAGTATATGTATACTATTGCTTCTCAGTTTCCAATTTACTTTCAATTTGATCTCTTTCTGCTTAGTTTACAAAATGTTCATATAAGCTGTTCCTGTTCATTTTCCGTTTTTTCAATTTTCACTGCTCCTATTTATTTTAAACTTTGTTTTAATGTAAAGTTTTTATTTCTAAATTTGTACTCTTTCTAGTTATTTCACTTTTCTTACTGTATACTGTTTCCGTTTACGATTTATTTCACAGTGAATTGTTTATGCTTTCTTTCGAAACTTTAATCTAAGCTATTCCTGTTTAGTTCCCATTTTTAAAATTGCACTATAGTTTCCAGATTGTTCGAGTAAGCTTCCATTGTTTAGTTTTAATTCTTATTTATGCTGATACTGTTAGGTTAGGCTTCATCCAAGTATTTTTTATAATATTTTCTGTATATGCTGTGCTAGTGAATTTAAAACTTTAATTGGACCAACTAGTCATAATGGAAGAACTTTCATCTTTATTTCACTATTCTCACTTATTTTATTTGTAACTTTTTAGGGTAGTTCAAAATGTGTTTTGATTTGTACTGTTTCTGCGTACTTTTCATTTTTATATGCAAACCTGTTTCTATTTAGTTTTGAATTTCTCCAATTGCAACTGTTTTAATTAACTACAAATATTTCCATATCGACGGTGCGCGAGCAATACGTCGTATCCCACAATGCTCTTCCGAACTATTATCCTCTTTAGGACTGGTCATGCTTCCCAGCCACAAATGGATATACAGTCCATCAGAACAACGTCCGTTGTGTTCATTTTCCTGTGCTGGCGTGTAAAGAAAAATGAACCTTAAGTGCATTTTACTGTAGAAATGCGTAAATACTTCATGAATATACAGTTCGGTACAGTAAGTTTCAATTTACTTTATGTGCTGGCATAGAAAAATGAACGAAGGGAACATTGTTCTGGTGGACTGCATATCCATACGTGGCTGGGGGGCGTGACCAGTCTCAAGAAAAGTAATGGATACGAAGATCATTGTGCGATACGAAGTATTGCTTGCACACCGTCGATATATAGCCTACATTATTTCTGCTTATTTTAAATTTGAACTGTTATGTTTCCATTTTTTTCATATATCGTGTTTCTACACATTTGGAAATATTGTTCTAGAATGCGCAGAATACGAAGCATTTCAAAGCAATTAATCACTAATAAAACAAATTTACTCAATATAAAAGCAATAGATTTTCGTTTCCAAAGTACACTCTGTAAAAGGCACCGTTGATACAATAAGACGTACGAACCCGTAACACTTGTAAACTTGTAAAACTTGTTATTAATAAGTATGAAATTCTTAGAGTAATGTATTTTTCCTTCCAATTTTATTATGTTTATATACTTTGTAAGTTATTTACCTACATAAAATGTTCATTAAATGATTGATCAGATCAAGACGTTCAAGAAAGCTACAAATTTTATTCATTCAAAGGGAACTGGAACTCAAAAAGTTTACTTTGAAGACGAAACATAGTTTTTTTTCTATTGGTGCTCTATGATTCTTTAAGTTATAGTAAAAGCAATAAAATATGACTGCAATATGCATCTTACAATATGGGCAAAGGGTATTGTAGCTTAATTTAGAGATTTCGGTGCGCTCTTATTTTTATGACATCTAAAAGTAGCCTTTTGTTATTCACTGTCTCCATAAATTCTGAAATGAATGTAATTTCGTGCTTGGTCCAGACAGTGGAATTGCCGGTGAGCCGCTCGTGATGTGTGGTGAAACATGAAGTCCGCATACTGAAGAGGCTCCTACGTCTGACCTTTCTCCCAGCAGACAACATATGACCGCACTCGGTATTCTAGACGAAACTCGCAAAATAAAAGTTACCGACTAGCCATACCGGTGATGTATGTTAGAGTACATTCCTCTTTCTAATATGCGGCATGGGAAGAACTGCTCTGTAATTGTCCTCATGTCTCCATCTCTCTCAATCTCTCGGGACAAATCAAGCGGATCTCGTACATGCATTTTCATTTTGAAGAAAAAAAAAGATCATTTAATTCATTGGATGATTACAAAATACCATCACATTTCCTAAAAACATATTACAAGTGCCTTTACTTTGGGAATTGTATGAACCTCATATAAGATATCAAGATTAATAATGGTAATTTATACTGTATTACATGTGCGATAAAAGTATATACATACCGAGCTCGATAGGTGCAGTCACTTAAGTACGACCAGCGTACAGTATTCGGGAGATAGTGGGTTCGAGCCCCACTGTCGGCATACCTGAAGATGGTTTTCCGTGGTTTCCCCGTTTCACATCAGGCAAATGCTGAGGCTGTACCTTAATCAAGGCGACAGCCGCTTCCTTCCCACTCCTAGGCCCTTCCTGTCCCATCGTCGCCATAATACCTATCTGTGTCGAAGCGACGAAAAGCAAATAGCAAAAAAAAAAAATAGTATAACTCTAAAGAGCATACAGTTCTATTGAAGAAAATATTTTTACTCGCCGATTACAGGTATTTATTTATTTATTTATTTATTTATTTATTTATTTATTTATTTATTTATTTATTTATTTATTTATTTATTTATTTATTTATTTATTTATTTATTTATTGACTTTAGCAGTGGAGAAGTTAGGGCTCATGGCCCTCTCTTACACTTAACCACATAATTGATCTACAGATAATACATATATAAAAGAAATGTACTATTCTATGATAAAATCAAAGATAAGCTAAAAATTACAGATTTGGACATGATTAATGAAGAAAGAAAGCAGAGTTCAACAAATAAAATAGAATAAAATTTGGAGCGCATAGATAATGAGAAAGAGACAAAGTCATAATGAAAAAGTAAGCTACAAACTGAAAAAATAAGCAATACATAAAGAGAACACAATATGTAATAAAGTAAATGGAAATATAAGTATGGCAATAAAAGTGATCTATGTACATGAGTAAGAAGCTAAATATTATGTACATTACACTATAATAATAATAATAATAATAATAATAATAATAATAATAATAATAATAATAATAATAATAATAATAATAATAATAATAATAATAATAATAATAATAATAATAATAATAATCACACAACCTATCATACGTCATCATACACACGAAACAGTCAGCGGTATTCAACAGGTAATCTCTACATGCAGTCTTAAATTTCGATATTGAGTTTGAGTTCCTGACAGCAGCTGGGAGTGAATTCCAAAGTCGTGACCCAGCTACAACGCAGGATCTGTTATATATTGAGGAGTGGTTGACGGGAATAGCGAGGGAAGTGCCAGATCTAGTGCTACAATTATGGAATGAGGATAATAAATGGAATTTTGAAGAGATGTATTTGGGTAGATTTTCCTTCTGAGTTCGATATATCAACGTAAGTACGTGGAATTTCCGTCGCCTCTCGGGTTTCAGCCAGGAAAGAAATGTGTAGCTAGGGGTTATGTGAGCATCGTAACTCAAGTTAAAAACAAATCGAAGACCAGAGTTCAGTGGTCGTTGAAGTTTCATAGTTTGTTCACGGGTTGCATCAATGAGGACAATGTCGCAGTAGTCAAGTATTGGTAGTATCAAAGTTTGGAGTAGTTTTATCTTTACGTCTTGTGGCAAAATATCCTTATGTCGTTTCAGGGGGTGTAGCGTTTTATGTGGACTTCAGTGAATTTGTCGAGTTGGCTACGGGTATGAGTCACGTAGCTATGATTTTCTGGCTTACGTCAGAATACGTCACCAACCTCTGGGATTGGTTGAAGCTTTTCGTTTTAATAGCGTTATTTCTTTTAACCCCTAAGACTATATTTCGAACAACTTTAAATACCGCTCAACTGACTTCGAATTAACCTACTTGGGAGCAGGAATACAGTGCTTTCCGGTAGAGTCATACTGCCTGGTTATTTTTTTTCCAAAACCTGTAGGGTCACGGTTACAAACGGTGCAGCATATGTGGATTTAGCCCTAATTGACGGCCGGATACCCTTTCTGACGCCAATCTTATGTCGAGGGATGCAGTCACTGCTACAGGTACGTGTTTTTGTGGTAGTTGGTAGTGTAGTGCGTTGTCTGAATATGAAGAAGAGAGTGTTAGGATGAACACTAGTTCCCGAGACAGAGGAATTAATGAGACGGGATTAAAATCTCCGGCCGGCCCGTAATCGAACGCCTGAACTGAAGACCTCTACGCTGACCATTCAGCCAAAGAGTTCGCATTATTATTATTAATATTATTATTATTATTATTATTATTATTATTATTATTATTATTATTATTATTATTATTATTAAACTAATAGATTAGAACGTTAAGGGAATTCTACCGAATAAATATGATGTCAATCACAAAACTGGAACCAATGGAGCATTCCAAGTACACTGTTCAAGAAGACTTTCGCATATTCTTGTTTGGTGTATTGTTTACTTTGCTATGTGCATGTACGTACATCTCGGATTACACAAGGTGTGTGCAAGGAAAACAACGTGCAGTCAACTCTCCAAAGTAACAGAAACGCAACAAAACTACAAACCTGGTATTGCGGGATTTTGAACACAAAATTATCGTTTTTTGTGTGACAGATTGATACCATGTATAGCCATCTCAGGCCCTGAGGCTTGCTTGAACACGACGAGGTACACTCAGTATGATAAGATCTCTGAGGATATATTGAAGGTAATGGGTTGGAATATAAAGCCGTATATGAAAATTACATATTCGATTCCTGCTTCCATAAAAGAGAAATAGTCTAAATGAATAGAGAGTTTCAGTAGTAGCCCCAGTATACAAGGGAAAAATAGATAAACATTAAGCGGATAATTACAAGCCAGTCCGCCTGACATGTCCTCTTTGTAAGCCCTGGAAAAGCATACTTTCCGATTATATTACACACGCATACCAGTCTTGTGTTTGTCCACTATACAATTCTTCTGTATATTCTTCCGAACTTTCTGTTTTTTCTTATTCACTCATTATTACTTCTCGGTTCTTCCTTCACAGAATGTTAAAAGTGTACTTTTACTGGTTCTAAACTATCTTCTGATTTCTGCATATACTCTTTCTGTATATTCCTTAGCCATATTCTCCTCTGTCTCTTTATACTTATTATCAGTCTATTCGTGTTTTAATGTTCTTGCAAGTCTATTAATTTTGTTCCTTGCTTTTCTATATTTTCCTATCTCTCTCGTTGTCTTATACTTCCTTCGTTCTTCAATGAGATCTATTGCTTCTTTTGTTTGTATACAGGCTTCTTTTCCTAGCCAAAGCAGTTTTCAGCTGTTGTTAGTAGTGTCCTCTTTAGGAAATGGAATTTTTCTTGTATCGCGTTTTTAGTAATTTCAAACCCTGTTTTCTCATCTGTTATTTCTTTAAAATGTTGAAGTGCATTAATGCCTTCTTTCATTTTGCCAAAGTTCAACTTGGGCAATTGCGTCTTTTCTGCTCCTCTCTCTCTAAGCTGTATTCTACTCTTCATCGTCACACGTCAACATCTACACCTGGGTAGCTTTTGCTTCTCTTTACTTGCTTACGGAAATATTTTTTGAACATGATATAATCTGGTTGGTATCTTTGTCCATTTTTATGCACCGTTCACGTGTGTCTTCTTATATTTGGGTGCTTAAAAAAGGTTGTTTATAATAAAAATTCAAAATAAAGTTTACTTCGCCTTTAATTCTTATTTGCCAAGTTTCAACGTATCCACTGTATTATAGTCCACGAAGCTAATGTAGTGAACGGTACTCTTTAAGAAAAAATCAGACTTCCCTTGCATCGTTCTGTTTTAGTACCTACTTTGGTTGATGGGAGTGAAATATGGGCGAAATCAGGACATCCTTTTCCGTAAATTGTAAGCAACAAACGTGGAAGTTGTGAGAACAATTGCTGGTAAAAGCAGGTGGGAAGAATGCTTGAAGTGTACTTAGAATGAGTAAATTGTTAAGAATCAATGCGTTGGATGAAGCTGTCTGTATAATCCGACTTCGGTACTGGGATCAAGGAAATGGAGTAGGATATGTTACCTAGGGGTATAATGTACTCGTCAGTGGAGGATAAAAGAAGAAAGAGGGACAACAAGGTGTCTATTGTCAGACTCAATTGTAATGATTTATTGATAAGAGGTGTGGAACTAAGCAAGATCACAGAGCTAGTTGCAAATAAAGGATCGTGAAAGCACTTAGTTAATTCATTAATGCACACTGAACGCTCAAAGACATACCACTCTATATGTTATTCCGATGGGTGTAAAAGTGCTATTAAAGTGTTTAGTTACACTTAAGTGATTTTATTTCTGCTTCATTGCCGATAATAATGTTTCTCTCTTTGTTACAGGTAAGTTGGTCACTTGGAATATTTTATCTTCTCGGTGAGTTGTCTTCTGCTGATATGGTATAGTAAGAAAACTCATTCCATTTCTTCGTGTCTAAAATCAACACCCAGTAGCTAAACTGAGGACTCTACGTAGATAGATTGGAACACCGAACGAATATCGTCATTTAAGCCTCACGATGTCCGTTCATTATTCTCTTTGGCATGCAAATATGTTTTTCAACTTACAAAATAAAAAATAAAAATGAGTGGGCTGCGCGGCAGCTATAACTTGCATTCGGGAGATGATGGGTTCCGAAGATGTTTTCCAGTTGTTTCTCATTTACACACCGGCTAAGTTCTGGCGATGTTCCATAATAAAAGCCATCTTCCCATTCCTAGCCATTTTACCATATGGTCAAACCTCTAAAAGGTACAGGAGTAAACTCTTTGTTGGTACTTCCCTCAATTCTACTCTGTGATATAATCTAGTGATGTATTGTCTGCAAAATTAATCTCAATCCCATAAATGAATCGGACGGGTCGTAGAAGTACCTGTAGTTAAATCGTCAAAGATTTCATAAAATTGATGATAATATGTGAAGTATCTGTTGAAAGTTTTATGTGTTGATGCCATTTTTATACCAAAACTCTAAACGGATAGACTGGACAAACGAATAGCAGGGAACTTAAAATAGCAAGGAATATCTTTTAGTGATTTATTATCTGGAAAATTAACCTCAATTTCATAAAAGCAGTAAATGATTGCTTACAGGTGGTACAACGTGAAATTTAAAATAACAGGGGATATCTATGGTAAAATATAGCGATTTATTTTCTGGAAAATTAACCTCAGTTCCATGAGTGAGTATGGAATTATTGCTGCCAGGTGTGGTTTACTTGCTTCAACCGTATGTACCATAGTTTTGCATTATTTTTGATTCTTAAACAATTACTTCAATACGTATGTTCTTGACTCTGTTTGTTATAGCCCGTAGAGACTTCGTTTTAGTTGTAGATTGGAAAGTATGCTCTGGATTTTTCACCTCAACTTCATCATTGGGGGAAATCATAATTACATGCTTAGTAGTAGAAACTGTAACTGGTTTATGAGATTCTACTACACCAATGTGTATGAAACATAACATTGTTTATACTAAGGCACTGGATTAATGGGTTCGCAGTTAGAAAAGATGTACAAATTTAACGAATCGACATCAATAATTTCCAATAAGTTCAAAAAGTTACCAAACTGCAAAAAATGTACAGTTTCTGCTTGTGATGTACTTTCAGGTTTTTGTTGATAAAATATTGCATTCTAATATCACAACAGTTCATAAGTAATATTTCATTACCTCGAAATTTTTCAAGTACATCAGCGTAGATATTAATGAAGTACATGATATATTGCGAGCGGAGCTATAATAAAACTGGCCAGTTTTGTATAATCTCAAATTTCCTTTTGCTTTAAAAGGAGGCCATTCTTTTTGTTCAATTTTCACAGATCAGTTGTGGTCGAGACTGATTGACTCTGACTTTGATTTGATAAGTACATTTTATCGCTACTTGTTGAGTGTTCTAAGTGTTATAATTTGTGACAGACTGAGAAGCGTACAAGGCGAATGTTTCTCAAGTTGTTTCTATGTTTAATATTTTGTTGACGTGTCATTTCGGATCTTTGTCATACGTGTTTAAGCTTCAAATCGTCATTTATCTTTAACTCTCAGATTTAATTTCCTAAAATATATAACTTGAAGTCCGTTGTGTATTTTTAAAACAATTTAGAATTTTCGTCAATCCAAAGGATTGAATGTGATTGATTTTCGCATGGAAAGCTGCACGATTTCTTCAGGGTGTTTTCGACAAAAGAGTAGTGTAACGGAAATGTTGCAGACTACGGGCTGGGAAGATTTGGGTGCAAGGATACGAGCTGCTGGACTAAGCGACATGTGTCGAACTGTCAGCGAGATATGGCGTAGATTGACATTAATAGATGAATAAGCTTGAACGGAGCTTTTAAATCTAGGAAGGATCGCGATATGAAGACAAAGTTGGAATTTAAAAAGTACAAACTGGGTCAAACATTCGTTTCTAAGAATAGATATTGAAAATCCACAACCTGCTTCCAGTTATCCGACCGGGTCAGGAATGGAATGAATGAAGCCCCCATATAGCGGCGAGGATAGAAATTGTGCCGGCTGCCAAAGCCTGTCGCACTCCTCTAGGGCGATGATTAATGACTGACAGATGAAATGAAATTATATTGGAGAGTGTTGCTGGAATGAAAGGTGACAGGGAAAACCGGAGACCCAGAGAAAAACCCGTCCCGCCTCCGCTTTGTCCAGCACAAATCTCACATGGAGCGACCGGGATTTGAACAACGGAACCAAACGATGAGAGGCCGGCGCGCTGCCGCCTGAAACCACGGAGGCTGTAAGGAGAGATGTTAGGGATTGGAAAATTTTTTCAAGGTAGATGTTCAATATAGATTTCTAACTCACTTGGAATTAGTTAGGAAAGACTACAAAAAGAACTGATAGCAAATCTGCCACGTGAGTGACAGCCCTAAATACAGATCAGTGGTGTTCGAATGACTGATTGATTTGGATTTTATATTTAAATTGAATCGCTATTTTTGAGAAAGCTTCTTTCAGCTTTTGTGTAGTTTTTGATCGTAATTAATGTTCTTTCTAACTGACTAGAATTTGAATGTTTTTAGAACTATTTAAAAGAACGGCCTACTACCGAAATTGTGAAAATGTTAGTATACATTGACATATTTGTGTATTCGTCATCTCATATTGATCCTGTGTTCAATATTTGCCACAAATATCTTTCAACTCTTCAATCATTTGACTTATCATTTCTTAAATCTTTAATGTTATATTTTATGTCCTTTTGTTTTTTAATTTAATTATTGAGGTCGTAGTTACATTTCAAAATGTACAGTATGGTTACTGTTGTTCTATTCATTCTGAGTTTTAATGTGTTATGTATCGCTAGATAATTGTAGCGTTAACTCTGTTGGGGTTTTAGATAATAGTTTCACTCTGCACCCCCTCCCATCTCAACTAATATGTAATCTGCGTAACCCCTAAAGTATTTCTAAGCGTAAAGAGCATCGTAAGTCTCTTTTTTCTACGATCAAAGATGGAAGATACGTTTCTGAGCACTCCACTGGCCTCTGCGTGGTGAACGATGACACAGAATGGTGAGTTCACTCTTGTCTACCTGTCCTGGCTTTAGTCTGCCTCAAGTGTGTAGGCCATTAGACTCCTTTCTACGAGTGGCTCAGGCACTTGGCGGATTCAATCACGACTCATTTCGGTGATATTGATGGTGTTTAAACACGCGAGATTCATGTCGGCAGATTTGCGTATTCGTAAAATAGATCTTGTCGGGACAAAATTCTGGCACCACGCCATCCACGAAAATCGTAAATGTAGATAGTGGGACGTGAACCCATTGTGAACTCCATTATTATTATTATTATTATTATTATTATTATTATTATTATTATTATATGAGTTCTGTTGAGAGGTATGGGAACTTTGTTTACTGCCCTGCTTACGTGTTCACAGTGACCCAACAAAAATACTAAGCACTGGGCGCTCTTGACCCATACATTTACTGTGACTGTGCTGAGATACGGAAGTTGGCTTACCAATGCTGTAAATATTATAAACGAGTTCTTCGAATATTCATGTAGCCATGCATCTGGAGGGTGTTTCCATTGTATGGCGTTTTTCCAAAGTAATGAATCTAGAGTGGAGAAGGCTCTTGAGTGAATTGTGCGTGATGTGAATGTATTTTTCTTGTAAGCGAGATATCTTTCCTGCTTCCCATTAATATGTAACATGTCTTGCGTTATTTACATAGTTTTGACATTTAGATGTTGGCTCATCTGCCAGCATAAGTAAAAAACAGTAGCAAACTTCCAATAACGTAAGTAGAGCGTTCTCTCTGTTATTCATGCTGTTGTAAATCCTGGCCCTAGATTTTCGTAACACCACAGCTGGAACCAACAGAACACATCGGCTTTATTATGGAACTATACGGTTTCGAAAGATATTAAGCGCCTGTGAAGATGTACTTTCTCTTAAGCTTTTCTTCATTATCTTTCTATTTCTAATTTTCGGTCATATTTGGAAAAAAACGCTTGTAAAACTAAGGGTTTTCTAAATACAACCATACTGGATTCAGGGATTCCCGAAACTAGTCTTTTAATATGTTAGACATTTCTTCTATTTCATACTTTAGATATCTACAGACTTCTCTTTCCTTAATTTAGATTTTTGGGCCGATGGCCTTAGATGTTAGGCTCCTTTAAACAACAAGCATCATCATCATCATCATCATCATCAAACAATTTAGATTTCTGCTCACAACATAACCGTGCATGTTTTGAGTCCCATTTCACAGTTGGATGAATTTTGGTTTTGTTTAAAGAAATGTAAGACGGCCATGAATTTCATGCATTTAAGATTTCACCTTGCCATAGCAGCTACTCTGTTCTTTTTCTCACCGCTCTTCACATTTTGTGATCCCCTTAAAGCTCTCCACCTCATACATACATTTCTTTCTGGGCCATCTTCTTCCTTTCTTCCAGATAACTTCCCCTCCTCAATGTTCAGAAGTAGATTACTTTATCTGCCAGGGAATATTACATGTACTTCATTCATTATACGTAGATCTCTATGAGCACGCCCGCACTTGTTTTCCTATCTTTCAAAGTTGTATGGCTTATCTGTCTCCATACCATCATGTCTGCTGCTTCCATTCAACTTTTTCCCAGATGTCCAACAATCACTACTTCATAACATTATTTATTTAGCGCATGACATTACATAAAATAATAAAATGCAACGAAGGCAAAAGAAGGAAAAAGTTAAAAATGAAGGTCTTATTTATTTATTTATTTATTTATTTATTTATTTATTTATTTATTTATTTATTTATTTATTTATTTATTTATTTATTTATTTATTTATTTGTGGAGTAGACGGGACATGGAACATCTCTCGAAGATATGGACCAATATTGCTCCGGGAAATCTGCATTTCCATGTCGGACTTGTTCAACAGATCAGCACATATACCATGGTTATTATTAAATACATTTGTTCAGAG
Source organism: Anabrus simplex (assembly GCF_040414725.1). Classification (NCBI taxonomy): domain Eukaryota; kingdom Metazoa; phylum Arthropoda; class Insecta; order Orthoptera; family Tettigoniidae; genus Anabrus; species Anabrus simplex. The sequence continues at coordinate 349,572,256 of NC_090268.1, read as the reverse complement.
AGAACGAGCTCGGTAGCTGCAGTCGCTTACTTGCGGCCAGTATCCAGTATTCGGGAGATAGTGGGTTCGAACCCCATGGTCGGCAACCCTGAAGATGGTTTTCCGTGGTTTCCCATTTCCACAACAGGCAAATTCTGGGACTGTACCTTGGTTAAGGCCGCGGCCAGTTCCTAGCCCTTTCCTGATCCATCATCACCATAAAACCTGTCTGTGTTGATGCGACGTAAAGCAACTTGCAAATAAAATCAGAGAATAAACACTGACCCCATGGAGAGGATAACTACGAGGACAAAATATACTGAGTACATTATTTACTGTATAGATTATGTCTCATTATCGATAGCGAAACTTTCAACACTTCGAATACCACATTCTTCGCCAACGATTCTGGTAGATTGCATATTGAGAGCGGGATTATTCCAACAACTTAGGAATTGCTCCTCTTACACCAATCATTGGCGTATCACTTAGATGTATTCACGTCGGTAGAATAGGATAGTTGCTCATAAATGCTAATTATTTCCTCGTGTACTTCACTAGGATGGTTGTCGTGTGATTCAAATCAAACCGTAGGATCAATAATATATCCAATGATGTTACTTTTGAAGGCTATCATATCAATCCTGCGGGTTCTGCCGTTTTCCAGATAACCCATGGAATTTTTCGTGCATTTTTTAACCAACGCCTCTTAATGACGGAGCGCTTGAGCTTATATCGCGAGGTGTCTAGTACATAACAGGATTCATCGTGTGGACAGTATCCCAGGACATAAGAAAGGGTTTCTATCTCGTTGTGACAATGGGACCTGCCTGGCACGGCTTGAACTTGAAAGACTGCGGCATGAGTAGTGTTGGCTACTGAATGCATGATTCGAAGCAGTGTATCGATTCATTCAAGTGTCCGAGTGAATCGATTCACAGGAAAGGCGAGCTCACGGCACACGATTCAGCTTACTCCCAGCGGACAGTGCTGAGTGGCGCACTCACTGGACGTTGACGGGGAGCCGAGCTTCCGCTCCAGCGAGACAGTGTATCATGGCACATCGAAAGAATCGTGAACGAGCGCGGCTCAGTGAGACACATGATACACACGGCTCCTTATCGGCTCACTGGACACGCGGAGAGCCGAGCTTCCGCTGCAGCGAGACATACAGTGAGCCTTGCTAGACTGAAAGAATCGTATGCTATAATGGACTCTCAGCTCAGCTCATTTGAAAATAATACTAGCTAGTAAGTAGGTAGGCTATTAGGTTATACTATTTATTAGTTTAATGAATCTTAGTATTATAACTTAGTTGACATTTGACAGTTAAACTCGACTCTAGCCTGCCCTATGACTATGAGTCATGCTCATGAGTCATGACCACTCAAAAGTACCTGTTTTATATTGGGAAGAACGGCTCAGTATTCTCTCAGTTCATATGTCACATCGTTGCCCAAGACTTCAATCATATGTGGACAGACGCAGTAACAGTATGTTGAATCAGAAAACCAGCGGGCTACTGTACATCTCGGGTAGCCTATACAAAATATGACGATTTAAAAAATCCTCAGCTGATAGAAAAATACTTTTTCAAAAAAGACTGAGTGAGTTGTCGTGCGGTTAATATCGCGTGGCTATGCGCTTGCATTCGGGGGATGGTGGGTTCGAATCCCACCGTCGGCAACCGTTAAGATGGTTTTTCCGTAGTTTCCCCATTTTCACACCAGGAAATGCTGGGACTGTACCTTAATTCAGGCCATGGCTGCTACCTTCCTAACTTTTCCCACCCTGCGTTGCCGGAAGCCTTCGATGTATTAGAGTAACTAGCATTTTTTCTAAGAAAGGAGTTCATAGTATGAAGACCAGATGGCAGCTGCGAGCACTGAATGCTGTTGCTGCTGTCTTACCAGCACATACTACACAGATGCAGTAGGAGCGGTGACCAATGAGCCGTGAATCGGATCACTGTATCGATTCAGTAACGTGAACGGAATCAAATGAATCGATTCAGTAAAATGAATCGAATGTCCCATCACTAGGCATGAGCAGTTATCTTTAGAGCGTCTCGCAAGTCACTGACAGATAGACCATCACGGGGTACCTAGTCGAGGACGCAAAGGCAGGCATCGTTTACGAGGAAGGAGGTACATTCGATTCCTTATCAGAAAGTCCAGAAATTGAGAAACAGAATTTCTCTTCAACAGAAAAATGACATTCATCCATCATTTATAGGAAAATGTGACCTAGGTAAGATTAGGGAAAATTATCTGAAAAAAGGAAGAATATGTCAAGAAAGAAATGTATAGGTGGAGATCTGCGTGTAATAAAAGAAATAAAAATAATACTCCCTGGCAGATGAAGTAATCTGCTTCTGAACGTTGAGGAGGGGAAAATTATCTGGAAGAAAGGAAGAAGGTGGGCAAGAAAGAAATGTATGGATGAGATGGAGAGCTTGAAGGGGATAGAGATGGCCAGGAAAACCGCTCTGTCGCACTCAGTGCCAGTTTTACGAGTAGCTGAAGATTTCGGATTCCCTTTTCTTCCTTTCATTCGTTCTTAATGCGTTTATACTCCATGGTTGGCTTTTCCCTTATATTCGGTGAGGGCTCCCATCTTTACCGCCCCAAGGGCAGTGTCCTGGAGGGTGGACTTTGGTTTGGATATACAACTGGGGAGAAGGACCAGTACATCGCCGAAGCAGCCTCATCTGCTATTTGGAAGAGATAGACGAGTAAGAAGGAAGGTAGTGGTCATGGCCTTAAGTTAGGTACCATCCCGGCATTTTCCTGGAGGAGAAGTGGAAAAACTACGGAAAAACACTTCAAGGATGTTTGAAGTCCGAATTTAACCCCCTTATATTATATTATATTATATTATATTATATTATATTATATTATATTATATTATATTCGTTTGACTTTCCGAGGCTGAGTGGACCGCGGTCCAGCCCTCGTACCACTTTTCCAATTTCGTGGCAGAGCCGGGAATCGCACCAGGGCCTCCAGGCGTGGCAGCCAATCGCACTATTCTTTCCTGCGGTTTATGGAGGTTAGGACTTCACATGATTTCCCGGTACGAGGCTCTCTTCGTTGGTGACATGGTATGTCCATCTATATGTAATTAATCTGATAATAGAACCGTATTGAGGATAATATATTAAAATTATAAAATTATTAAAATAATAAAATAATTTTATAATTTTAATGTCCATCTATGTCCAAAATGACAAAGTAGCTGACACTTATGTTCACGTTGAAAAAGAATCATCTGTAATTCAGTCATTCGTCCATGATCTCAATACTGTCAGGTTACCTACCAGTTCATTTTACTCGTTCCTATCTTCCGTGTCTACCAGTTCCCACTATTCTTATTAGATATTTCGCTTCATAAACTGCCAAGATTATTTTATCTGCCAGGGAATATTATTTTTATTTGTTTCATTACTCGCAGATCTCCATCCATGCATTTCTTTCTTGGCCATATTCTTCCTTTCTTCCACATAATTTTCCCTAATTTTACCTAGTTCACATTTTCCCATATATGATGGATGAATGTCATTCAAAGGGGCAGAAGACTCCCATGTATAGGGCTACAAAATATTCTCATAGTTTCCACTTTCAGATCATTCTGTAAGCCTGCTCCATTATCGCAAGCTTCAACAATTACCCAACTCTGCCGTAATTATTCGCTAACGGCCCTGTCCACATTGTCGCCGCTGCACCGAGGTTATCCCCTCGTGCTGCCATTATTACCACCGCCGGCCATCGCTCGCTCAGCTTTCAGGATGATAATAATAATAATAATAATAATGCCGACCAAGTGTCTGTGTGGCTTGGGTCACGGTAGCTATCAGCCTGCATTTGGGAGATAGAGGGTTCCAACCCCACTGTCGGCAGCCCTGAAGGTGATTTTCCATAGTTTCTCATTTTAACACCAGGCAAATAATGGGTCTGTACCTTAATTAAGGCCAAAGTCGCTTCCTTCCAACTCTCAAGCCCTTTCCTATCCCATCGCCACCATGAGACCTCTCTGTGTCAGTGCACTTGTAAAGATAATGACAACAACAATAATAATAATAATAATAATAATAATAATAATAATAATAATAGTGGTTTAATTCCCACATTTATGGTTTCGTAGACGCTGAAAAGCAAGAATTTTGTCCCACATTTCTCAGTAAATGCACCGACACGTTTCGCGAATTTGAATACTGAAATGCCTTGAGTTTAGCCGGTATCAAAGCTACGGACTTGTGTTCGGAAGACCAGTGCTCTACCATCTAAGCCATTCAGCTCAGCTGTAATTACTTTACCTAGGAGCTTAGAACTATATGCAGTAGAGCCAAAAACAATCCAACTGGAGGAGGTTTTTTTTATTTGAATGAACTAATTCAATGGAATATGTTCTCATGTTTTGAGAAACCCGCCCAAGCTCCTTGTTATACAATGCCCTTAGCAACACAGTGATTCGAGTGACCTATATTTAATACAGTGTCATAATTACATGTGTGTGTTTATAACCAGGTCCCGTTTCCAGAGCAAGACTAGTCCAAACCAGTTATTGTTTACGACCATTTTAGCATCTTTGAACATATTTCTATGAATTAGTTTTGGCTGCCAAAAAGTCGCTGCATCTTGGCAGTTTATTAAGCCAAATCTATATATATAAAATAACTTGTCCTGACTGACTGACTGACTGACTGACTGACTGACTGACTGATTCATCATCGCAGAGCCAAAACTACTGGACATAAAGAAATGAAATTTCTATATATATAAAATAACTTGTCCTGACTGACTGACTGACTGACTGACTGATTCATCATCGCAGAGCCAAAACTACTGGACATAAAGAAATGAAATTTTGGGGATATATTCATATTAAGATGTAGGTGCTCGCTAAGAGAGGATTTTTTGATATTCCGTCGCTAAGGGGGTGAAAAGGGGGGTGAAATTTTAAAAAGAGTGTATCTATATCTCAAAACTTTAAAAGTTTACTGATCTAAAAATTGGTATTTAGAATCTTCTTTTAAAATAAGGATACACGTATTTTTTTGTTTTCTGAAAACCCCAATAGGAGGGGTGAAAAACGGTGAAAATGGGGAAAAATGGGTTGAATGCCTTCAATCAGGATACCGGTACTTAGGCCTATATCTCAGAAACTGAAGATATTACAGACCTGAAAATTGGTACTTTTGATCTCTTTTAAAAATAAAGAAACACGTATTTTTTTGTTTTTGGAAAATCCAATTAATGGGAGGGTGAAAAGGGGGTGAATTTTTAAAATGAGTGAATCTATATCTCCAAACTTTTAAAGTTTGCAGATGTAAAAATTGGTATTTAGAATCTTCATTAAAAATAAAGAAACACGTATTTTTTTGTTTTCGGAAAATCGCAATAGGAGGAGTGAAAAGGGGTGGAAAAAGGGTTGAATGCCTTTAATGAGGCTACTTATATCTCAGAAACTGAAGATATTACAGACCTGAAAATCGGTGTTTGGGATCTCCTTTAAAAATAAAGAAACACGTATTTTTTGTTTCTGGAAAATCCAATTAAGGGAGGGGGTGAAAAGGGGGTAATATTTTAAAATGAGTGTATCTATATCTCAAAACTTTTAAAGGTTATAGATGTGAAAATTGGTATTTAGAATCTCCTTTAAAAATAAAGAAACACGTATATTTTGTTTTCGGAAAATCCTAATAAGAAGGGAAGGAAAGGTTGAAGAAGGGGTCGAATGCTTTTCATGAGTCTACTTATATTTCAGAACCTGAAGATATTACAGACTTGAAAATTGGTATTTGGGATCTACTTTAAAAGTAAGGAAACACGTATTTTTTCGTTTTTGTAAAATCCAGATATTGGGGGTGAAAAGGGGGGGGTGAATTTTTTAAAATGAGTGTGTCTACATCTTAAAACTTTAAAATGTACAGATGTAAAAATTGGTAGTTAGAATCTCCTCTAAAAATAAAGGAACACATATTTTTTGTTTCCTGTAAATCCCAATAGGAGGGGTGTAAAAGGGGGAAAAATGGGTTGAATGCCTTTAATGAGGATACATATATCTCAGAAACGAAAGATATTACAGAACTGAAAATTTGTATATGGGATCTCCTTTAAAAATAAAGAAACACGTATTTTTTAGTTTTTGGAAAATCCAATTAATGGCGGTTAAACAGGAGTGACAAATTGGGGTGAATTTTTTGAAAGACTATATCTACAGAATATCTTGGAATCGTAAAATGTTACAGACGTAAAAAGTGGGTGTTTGGAATCTCCTGTAAATGTAAAGAAACATAGGTGATTTGTTTTTGGAAACTCCACTTAAGGGGAACTCAAAAGGGGTGAAATTTTGAAATGAGAATTTTTACAGTATATCTAAAAAACTTAACATGTTACAGAAGTGAAAAATGGTATTTTTTTTATCTCTATTAAACATAAAGAAACGTGTATTTTTAGTTTTCGGAAATATCACCTGGGTGGAGGGGTGGGTAAAAGTGACTGAAAATGGTGTTGAATTCTTTTAATTAGGCTACTGATATATCAAAAATGCAGATTTTACAGACGTGAAATTTGATATTTTCAATCTGCTTTAAAAGTAAAAATACACGTATTCTCTAAAAATCCAATGAAGCGGGGGGGGGGGTGTGTGAAAGAATTGAAAAATTAATTGGCTTAATTGTATGACAATACATACATCTAATAAAAACTAAAGTTATTACAGATGTGAAAATTCGTATTTGGATCTCCTTTAAAAACAAAGAAAAACGCGTTTTGGGCGGGAAACCATCTTGGAGGGCGGGAGTGTAAAGGAGTTGAATTCCTTTCATGAGGACACATAAATCAAAAACTGAAGAAGTTAGAGTCGTGATAATTGGTATTTAGAAGATCCTTTACTATTAAAGAAACAAGTATTTTTTTCGGGAAAGTTCACTTAGCGGGGGGGGGGGGGGGAGTAGTGTGAAATGAAGTGAAAAAAAGTAAATTATTTTTATGGGGATACTTATATCTCAAAACTGAAGGTAATAGACGTGAACATTGGTGTTTGGAATCTCCCTTAAACATAAAGAAACAAGCCTTCTTTTCATTTTTTTTGGGGGGGGGGCCGTAAATAAACTTAACGGCGGTGGGGTGTAGAAGGAGGTGAGACCAATTGATTTTACTGTTATTAATGTACTTATAAGGATCCTCCGTTGCTCAGGCGGCACCGCTCCGGCCTCTCAAAGCTGGGTTCCGTGGTTCAAATCCCGGTCACTCCATGTGACATTCGTGCTGGACAAAACGGAGGCGGGATAGGTTTTTCTCCGGATACTCCGGTTTTCCCTGTCATCAGCCATTCCAGCAACACATAATAATAATAATAATAATAATAATAATAATAATAATAATAATAATAATAATGTTCCGGACCGTCGTCAAATGTGCAGACCGCGCTGGCAACGGCTCCTGGACGGGTAATGACTAAGAATGCAGTCCGGCCGCGGGTTCAGTGCCGCCAAATCACCCAATATGACACCACGCCGGATCTCCTGAAGGATTTTATCCATATTAAAAATGATTAACGGAAAAGATGGCAAAGATTTACGGACCCAACTGACCAGGAGGAATACCTGAGCCTAGCCCGGGAAGTACGAAATCGATTGTTGGAAAGGAATATTGAAAAAATGGGAGGAAACGTGCTGTAAAATAATAGAAAACGAGTCAGATCGGGAATTTTGGAGGATTCTCGCAGAAAACGAGTCAGATCGCGAATTTCGGCGGATTATATATCTAAAACAATAAGCATTCAATTATAAATTTCAGTATAATACCGTAGCGAAGCACGGGTATCTTGCTAGTCTATATATATAAAGTAACTTGTCCTGACTGACTGACTGACTGACTGATTCATCATCGCCGAGCCAAAACTACTGGACATAAATGAATGAAATTTTGAGGATATGTTCATATTAAGATGTAGGTGCTCGCTAAGAGAGGATTTTTGGATATTCCGTCGCTAAGGGGGTGAAAAGGGGGTGTGAAATTTTAAAATGAGTGTATCTATATCACAAAACCTTAAAAGTTTACAGATGTGAAAATTGGTATTTAGAATCTTCTTTAAAAATAAGGAAACCCGTATTTTTTATTTTCAGAAAATCCCAATAGGATGGGTGAAAGAGGGTGAAAAATGGGTTGAATGCCTTTTAATCAGGATACCGGTACTTATATCTCAGAAACCGCAGACATTACAGACCTGAAAATTGGAACTTTTGTTCGCTTTTAAAAATTAAGAAGCACGTATTTTTTTGTTTTTGGAAAATCCAATTAATGGGAGGGTGAAAAGGGGGGTGAATTTTTGAAATGAGTGCATCTATATCTCAAAACTTTTAAAGTTTACAGATGTAAAAATTGGTATTTACAATGTTCATTAAAAATAAAGAAGCACGTATTTCTTTGTTTTCGGAAAATCCCAATAGGAGGGGTGAAAAGAGGTGAAAAAGGGGTTGAATGCCTTTAAAGAGAATACTTATATCTCAGAAACTGAAGATATTACAGACCTGAAAATTGGTGTTTGGGATCTCCTTTAAAAATAAAGAAACACGTAATTTTTGTTTTTCGAAAATACAATTCATGGTGGGGCTGAAAAGGGGGTGAAATTTTAAAATGAGTGTATCTATATCTCAAAACTTTTAAAGCTTATAGATGTAAAAATTGGTATTTAGAATCTCCTTTAAAAATAAAGAAACATGTATTTTTTTGTTTTCCGAAAATCCCAATAGGAAGGGTGGAAAAGGGTGAAAAAAAGATTGAATGCCTTTAATGAGGCTACTTATATTTCAGAACCTGGAGATATTACAGACCTGAAAATTGGTATTTGGGATCTACTTTAAAACTAAAGAAGCAGGTATTTTTTCGTTTTTGGAAAATCCAAATAATGGGGGGTGAAAAGGGGAGTGAATTTTTAAAATAAGTGTGTCTACATCTTAAAACTTTAAAAGTTTACAGATGTGAAAATTGGTATTTGGAATCTCCCTTAAAAATGAAGGAAAACGTATTTTTTTGTTTTCTGTAAATCCCAATAGGATGAGTTTAAAAGGGTGAATAATAGGTTGAATGCCTTTAATGAGGATACATATATCTCAGAAACTGAAGATATTACAGAACTGAAAATTTGTATATGGGATCTCCTTTAAAAACAAAGAAACACGTATTTTTTGCTTTTGGAAAATCCAATTAATGGCGGTTGAACAGGAGTGACAAATTGGGGTGAATTTTGTGAAAGACTATATCTACAGAATATCTGAGAAACGTAAAATGTTGCAGACGTAAAAGGTGTGTATTTGGAATCTCCTATAAATGTAAAGAAACATAGGTGATTCGTATTTGGAAACTCCACTTAAGGGGAACTAAAAGTGGTGAAATTTTAAATGAGAATTTCTACAGTATATCTCAAAAAACTTAACATGTTACAGAAGTGAAAAATTGTATTTTTTATCTTATTAAAAATAAAGAAACGTGTATTTTTAGTTTTCGGAAATACCACTTGGGTGGAAGGGGGGGGGGAATTGACTGAAGATAGTGTTGATTTCTTTTAATTAGGCTACTGATATCTCAAAAATGGAGATGTTACAGACGTGAAATTTGATATTTTGAATCTGCTTTAAAAAGTAAAGAAACGCGTAATCTCAGAAACTCCAATGAGGGGGGGGGGGTGAAATTATTGAAAAATTAATAGACTTAATTGTATGAGAATACTTACATCTAATAAAAACTATATTTGTTACAGGCGTGAAAATTTGTATTTGGATCTCCTTTAAAATCAAAGAAAAACGCGTTTTGGGGGGAATAATCTTGGGGGGCGGGAGTGAAAAGGAGTTGAATTCCTTTCATGTGGACACATAAATCAAAAACTGAAGAAGTTAGAGTCGTGATAATTGGTATTTAGAAGATATACTATTAAAGAAACGAGTTTGTTGCAGGAAAATTCACTTGGGGGGGGGGGAGTGTGAAAGATGTGAAGAAAGTGAATTATTTTTATGGGGATACTTATATCTCAAAACTGAAGGTTATAGACGTGAACATTGGAGTTTGGAATCTCTTTTAAACATAAAGAAACACGCCTTCTTTTCTTTTTGCGGGGGGGGGGGGCGAAATGAAACTAACGACGGTGGGGTGTAAAATTGATTTTACTGTTTATTCATTCCATTCCTGACCCTGTCGAATGACTGGAAACAGGCTGTGGATTTTCGATGTACTTATTCTGATCATACACCGATCATTTTAAATCTTTCCTGGGTTCGTTTTCAAGAGCCATCTTTTCCTTCGGAGAACGTTCTTTGATTACAGTAGATTCTCCTGGCATATAAAAAAATTAAAAACATTTGAAATAAACGATACGAATGAGATTGACTGTCCAATTGTTCACCTCTATAATAAGGTCAATAATGCACGGAAGTATGTCATTCGTATCGCCAGAAATTCCGCGTACTTGCCTACGCGCGACAATGGTGCTGGTCACAATGTCAAAAATGACAATGGCAGCAGATAGAATTTACCGCCAATTAGCGGTCTTGCATCTTGCTGTGGGGTCCAGAACATCTATAATAATAATAATAATAATAATAATAATAATAATAATAATAATAATAATAATAATAATAATAATAATAATAATAATAATATTCTGGACCGTCGTCAAATGTGCGGACCGCGGTGGAAACGGGTCTGGACGGGTAATGACTACAAATGCAGTCCGGCCGCGGGTTCAGTACTGCCAAGGCACCCAAAAAGACACCACGCCGAATCTCCTCAAGAATTTGATCCATATTAAAAATGCTTATAGGAAAAGACGGATTATATATAAATCGATATCCATTCAATTATAAATTTCAGTATAATACCGTAGCGAAGCACGGGTATCTTGCTAGTATATATATATATATATATATATATATATATATATATATAATAAGAGTTTTGTCTGTATATTGCTCAGAATTTAAAAAGGATGGTATTTCTGTATCGGTTCTTGTCCATAGTAGCAAGGAAATGCACTTTATAATTTTCCGTAATGTCTGTCTGTCTGTCTGTCTGTCTGTCTGTCTGTCTGTCTGTCTGTCTGTCTGTCTGTCTGTCTGTCTGTCTGTCTGTCTGCACACGCATCACGGGAAAACGGCTGAAGAGAATTTAATGAAAATCGGTATGTAAAGTCCGGGAATAAGTCGCTACAATCTAGGCCACAAATAACCTTATTCACGCTGAGAGAAATAGTAGTTTAGAGTAAGGCTTGAAATTTAACTCTCAAATATTTATGTTATTAGTGGTCCTGTTTTAATGAAAATCGGTATGCAAAGTCGGAAAATAAGTCACTATAATCTAGACCATAAATAATCTTACTTACGCTGGAAGGAATGGTGGTTTAGGGGAAGCCTATAATTTAAATCTGTAATTTTTAATGTTATTAGTGGTCCTATCTTAATGAAAATCGTTCTACAAAGTCGGGAAATAAGTCGCTACAATCTAGGCCATAACTAATTGTATTCACGCGGAGTGGTATGGTAGTTTAGGGGAAGGCCTAATATTGAATTCTCAAATATTTGTGGTATTGCTGGTCGTATCGACAGATAATACATTATTAAAGTTATATAGTATTAAATTTCCGATCATCTATGTCTTATACATTTTTAATAATAATAATAATAATAATAATAATAATAATAATAATAATAATGTTATTTGCTTTACGTCCCACTAACTACTCTTTTACGGATTTCGGAGACGCCGAGGTGCCGGAATTTAGTCCCGCAGGAGTTCTTTTACGTGCCAGTAAATCTACCGACACAAGGCTGACGTATTTGAGCACCTTCAAATACCACCGGAGTGAGTCAGGATCGAACCTGCCAAGTTGGGGCCAGAAGGCCAGCGCCTTAACCGTCTGAGCCACTCAGCCCGGCTTATACATTTTTACCGCACCGGCTATGATAACAGAGATATTCATGAATTTGGATGTTTTCTTGCTAAGTCCATATCAGCGCAAGGTCGCGAGGAAATGGGTAAACAGGATTTTATAAAAATCAGTATGTAAAGTCAGGGAATAAGAAACTACAGTGTACGCTATAAACAATTTCGTAAGACGCCCTAATATCACAGAGTCGAAAGAAAACTAAATGTGAAGGCCTACAATACAGAAAGCTCGTAACATTCAACAACAATAACATTACTTTCACCATTCTTTGTTGTGATGTGCTTTGTGTCTTCTGTTGCCAGTCATGTCCGATAGATTGGATTACTGCTGTTTACCGAGATTTTTAACTTGCTTTACGTCGCAACGACACAGATAGGTATTATGGCGACAATGGGATAGGAAAGGGCTAAGGGTGGAAAAGAGGCGACCCTAGCGTTAATTACGGTACAGCCCCAGCAATTGCCTGGTATGAAAATGGGAGACCGCGGAAAACCATCTTCAGGGCTGTCGACAGTGGGGTTCGAACCCACTACCTCCGGGATGCAAGGCCACAGCTGCGCGCCCCTAACCGCACGGCCAACTCGCCCAGTCGTACCGAGTATAACAGCCTGCCTGAATATTGGCGGGAAGTAGCTGGGGAGTTAGATATCTTTTAGCATGCCATTCCTCTGGCTCATAAATTTTCTGATACTTCTGACACGTAACACACTGGTTCATCATAGTATTCCAGCTATTCAATCCCTACTCTGAGGCACTGATTGGAATGAACAGTGTGCATATTTAACGGAATAATGGCTGAGGAGTGTTCAAGGCTGACTGGGGCCTGGTCGTTCCAGCTCTGGAACTTTGGACTGTTAGATCGGCACCGGAGTACTGCTCGTTAAAAGTGAGAAAATGTGCTGTTTTTCATTCGAGCGAGTATTTTATATGATAACATTGCTTTTAATCCCTATATTCCTACTGAAGTTTTCGTAATGACCTAAGTTAACTGCAGTTAGGAAAACCACAAAGACAGTCTTTCTGAGAATCCCGTAGTGAAGCACGGGTTCATCAACTAGTAACTAATAAGAATAGTGGGAACTAGAAGACGCGCAACATAGGAACGAGTAAAATGAACTGGTAGGTTACCTGACAGTACTGAGATCATGGATGAATGACTGAATGATAGATTATACTTTTTGAACGTGAAAATAAGTGTCAGCTACTTTGTCATTTTGGACATAGATTTCGTAATAGTCCCCTTCCACTACTGTGTCACAGTAAATGTATAATGATTAGTGAACAGTTCCATCAAACTGAATGTATCGCATATAAGAATATGACCGAAACAGGTTGCTTTCATGCGGTTTTTGGGGGTTAGGACTTCACATGATTTCCAGGTACAAGGCTCTCTTCGTTGGTGACGTGGTATGTCCATGAGATCTCGAACATTCCACCTTTTAAAGGCCTGCACTGGGTTCCGTGACGAAGCCCTTAGTTTCCGTGCCGAAAATCCAAAAAAGTAAGTTGTATAGGGTCCGCTGTCTGTAATTTCGTTTATTTTGCCAATTTTTCACGTATTTATCCGTTTTAGGTCAACTCAAGACCGCATGCGCATTAGTGGTTTTCAGCTTTCGTGTCTCTCTGTATGTTTCACCATTACGGCGAAATGGCTGTATATATCTCAACCAAACTTCATATTTACAGTGTACGCATCCAGGAGCAGGGTTTCATATGCAAGTGATTTAAAAATCACGGAACAGACTGGAGGTTTATACGGAAATCAAACGAATTTTTCTATTTTCTCATACACTCTTGATTCTCTGTAAAATTTGTAGACTATACGTGAAACGTCTCTTCCTTTTAAACATGTTTTGTTATTTACATAAATGACGGATAAAATTATTATTATCTGCGGATTTCATGCTCTGCTCTGTGGATTCCCATTCAATTGTTTTGACCGATAGGTTTTAGAGAGTTTAAAAGAACAACTTTTAAAAGTGAAGAGAGTGTGTGACAGAATGTTAGTCACAAAAAATAAGGTATGAAGATTGGAAAAAGCTGGTAGTGATATGAAAACCAAAGAGGAATTTTGGACAGGGTTTGATGGTATTCACCAAAATATTCCACCCAATGAAGACCTGTTGATACCCGGAGAAATGAATGGGCACATAGGTAAAGAAAATTACTTCTTCGAAAGGGTACATGGAGGGTTTGGATATATTACAAAAAATTAAGGAGGAGACCAAATTATTCAAACAGCCGAAGCATATGACCTTGGGTTGCGAAGCTGAACACCTTTTTCCGGAAGAAGTATAACCACTTAATAACCTATAGATAATAGAAGTATTGTCATCCAAAATTGATTACATTTTAGCCAGAAGGCAAATATTAAAAATGTAAAAATGTTGCAAACTTGCAAAATTAAGCCGTGCGGTTAGGGTCACGCGGCTGTGAGCTTGCATCAGGCAGATGGTGGGTTCCAATCCCACTGTCGGCAGCCCTGAAGATGGTTTTCTGTGGTCTCCTATTTTCACACCAGGCAAATGCTGGGGCTGTAACTTACTTAAGGCCACGGCCACTTCCTTCCAACTCCTACTTCTTTCCAATCCCATCGTCGCCGTAAGACATATCTGGTCTGTGCGATGTAAAGCCACTAGCAAAAAAAAAAAAGAAATTGCAAAATTATCCCTGGAGAATGTTTTACTGTTCAACATAGACTCCTCGTTGCTGACATCAAAATAAGGAGCACCTCAGGACTGAAAAGGTATATAAGCTGCCAGTAAGAACAAGGGGGTAGGGACTACAGGGGGATTTAGTGACTGGACACCGAGAGATGTTTGCAACATGGGAGTTTTCAGTGTTATCAACAATAAGATAGAGATGCGGAGAAGGAGTGGTACCGTTTGTCCTCGATTGTTGGAGAATATGCCAAAAGAATCCTTGGTCAAACAAATGGAAAAGCCATCACAGGAAGAGAAACCTGGTGGTGGTCTGATGAAGTGCAACAGGCAGTTAAAGACAATTAAAAAAGTATGCTTCAAGAAGTGGCAGGTGTCAGAGGACTCCGAGGATCACAGTAAGGACGAAAAAAACAAAAGAGAAGCCAAGATAGCCGTAATTAGTGCATAAAATACAAGTTACTTTTTGCTCTTGAAAAAAATAAAACCGAAACACGGTGAAAAGGAGATCATTAGGCTTTCTAAGACACAGAAAACATCTAAAAGTGGTATAATGCACGTAAGGTGCATTAAAGATGAAAAGAGCACTGTTTTGTAAAGTAGGATCAAATAAATGGACACTAGATGTTGTATTTTCAGGAACTGCTAAATAGGAAGAACCTTAAGGAAGAAATTCAAGGTTTCAGGATTAGCACTCGCATACATACAGAGAAATTATGGAAGAAAATAAGACAGTTAAGAAAGTTAAGAAAATTTACATTAATTGAAGATAGGATAAACTGAGGACAACTGAATAGGAAAAATATATGAATACCGTGTAGAAGTATTCGAAAAGTGAAATCTTCCTCACTAAATTCTGACGATATGAGTTACGGATTTAAGAAGGTGGTAACAGAGTAGATATTTAGGCACAGGGATGCAGATAAGATGACTTATAGTGTATTAGTGAAGCTTAAAGTGGCAAGGCAGAGGCAAGAAATTAAAGAAAAATACGAAAGTAGAAGAGAAATACAGTAAAAATCATGGTAAATGTCAGAAAATAGCTTAAAGTGTGAAATAATGGGCTACACTTCACGGTACAGTAGAAATATTAACCGCCACTCTTAGTACTATTCGAAGACAATTGTACCTCCAAAGGTATTCCGCAAATATCCCGCAGAATGGCAGCTTGGCGTCTCCTTCGCCTTCTAGCCAACGAACAAGCACGAGTTTACAGGAATGATGACGAAAATGGCATTACGTTACTTCCCTGCCAGCAAGCAGCCGGAGGCATTGCCATGGTAACTGGGAGGTTCGTTATCGGTATTGTTCGCAAAGTTTGCAAATGTGAGAATGGTAGGTTTATCAACAACGGAAAGATGTGTCTGTCTGTAATTTTCCATACAAAATGAGTCAGATATTTCCCCAGGGCGAATTATTGTATACGGAATTCATTTTTTCTGTCAGGTCCAGAGTTGGTTTTTTCCCCCGGACTCAGCGAGGGATCTCACCTCTACCACCTCAAGGGCAGTGTCCTGGAGCGTGAGACATTTGGTCTCACTTGCTATGCTGAACAGGGGCCTTGTAGAGGATGGGAAGATTAGAAAGGATAGGCAAGGAAAGAGGAAACAAACGACCACGTCCTTAAGTCAGGTACAATCCCAGTATTTGCTCGGATAAGTGGGAAACTACGGAAAACCACTCCGAGGATGGCTGAGGTGGGAATCGAACCTCTTGAAGCTGAATGGACCCCGTTCCAGTCCTCGTACCACTTTTCGAATGTCGTGGAGGGCCCGGGAAAAGAACCCGGCCACCGGGGGTGCCAGCTAATCACACTAACCACAACACCACATTGTTGAATACATTAAATCTCAGTTTTTATGGGCCTCAAAACAGATTGTATAGCTTATAATTTAAAGTAATTCCTTCATGTGTTTATTTATAGTGGATATTTTTTGACCCAACACACCGGCCATGGTTCTGGATGTTACAGATTCTGGCTTGGTCCTGTGTGTGCTAAGTAAAAATTGTTGGTCAGTTGATTATTTTTCAATTGTCAATGGAAAATGATCAAATTTGTCACAAAGTGCTGGGAGCCATGCAAATCAGTAAATAAGAAAACGGGATTGTACAATCACATTTATTTAAAGTGTGGAATTATTTCATCGGATGATAAGCCACAAGGGGTCGTTTGCTTTCTAGTCCTATCTGCTGAAAGCATAAAGCCGTCAAAGTGAGTTCAGCGCTTGAAAACCAAACATCCCTCTTTTAAAAACAAACCTTTGGATTTATTCGAAAGAAAAATACACATTTTGAAAAGTCAAAAAGTTTATATCGTCGCTTCACCGGTAAAAGGTTGTAATCCACAAAGCTCTTCCTATCGATTATTATCCTTAAGACTGGTCACGCCTCCCAGCCACATATGATTATGCAGTCCATCAGAACAAATTTTGTTGTGTTCATTTTCCTATGCCCATTTGTAAAGGAAAATTAACCTTACTGTACCGTACTATTCGAATGTATGCTTGCATTACGTATTTACGCACTCCTATTGTATAATGCATGTTAGGTTCATTTTCGGTTACTCGCCAGCATAGGAAAACGAACACAACGGACATTGTTCTGATGGACTGCATATCCATATGTGGCTGGGAGGCGTGACCAGTCTTAAGGAGAATAATCGATAGGAAGAGCTTTGTGGATTACAACCTTTTACCGGTGAAGCGACGATATTTGTAAAGCAAGCTAGAGTAGTAACGCAAAACTTGAATCATCTTATTGCGTAGCATTACGAATAACTAACATGTGTAACCCCCATACGATTGCAGGACGATTGCAACAAACTCATCCATCGCATAACGAAATGGAGTTTGGAATGTAGGTTTAATATAAATTAATTGGTCATCTGAGAATCCGCACATGTCCATTTTCAGAAAAAATAGGTTTAATGCATATACTGGTATGCTAAAATTATATGTATTCTCATCTTCCAGAGAGAAAGCATACAAGCCCGCCTCATTATAAGGGTTTTACTGGAATCTAAAAACATTTCTCCTGGCCTACTTTTACTGGGCAGGGCATATCTGAGAAATTTGAATTACAGGCGTGACAATACAATGTTAACACGGTGGATGTCCCTAAGTAACTGTAATAAGTGATATTGTTTAAGACTGCCAATTTTGGAAAATTTTCTGAATTTTGACTGGAGTGAAATTTTAGTACGAAATTTAATTACATAATTAAAGTGTGATATGAACTATGCTTAAATGTTTGCATTCATTAAATAACATATTTTTTATGTTGTTGCTAGCAAGAGTTCATTTATTCGCGAAACCACACATGTCCGATAACATTCAGTCCCCATATCACTCATTTCTGGAAACTATTAAAAAAAATCAGAATTATTACGAAAGATCTATAAAATAATTTGTAGGCCTATAAAAACCAGACTCAGATTCCAAGCATTGGAAGCTGTATTTAGTTTTCTTCCATTCTCAAAACTAGCAGTACTGGGCATATGTGCTTTCTCAAATATGTGTTCTTCGTGTTCGTTTTCATCAAAAATTGGTTTCTATTCCATTCA
Source organism: Anabrus simplex (assembly GCF_040414725.1). NCBI lineage: Eukaryota > Metazoa > Arthropoda > Insecta > Orthoptera > Tettigoniidae > Anabrus > Anabrus simplex. Next base: position 349,554,112 of record NC_090268.1, on the reverse strand, counting down.
TACATGTTACTTTTGCACCCCAACCCGCATTATATGGCACCATGAACTCTCTGGTGGTCGGGATACCTAATTTTAGAAACGTTGCATAGCCAAACGTCCTATCCTCCTCAAAATTTACCAGTTCAGCTACAGCACATGCTGCACTTGATCGTTCCTTCCACCCTCCCCTAATTATTCTACATGAATGATTACGACACCTGGAAGTGACTAGCTCTTCTAACTTGAGTGGCATCTCCAGACATACTGGACTGGACACTACAGCCTATGATTAATGGATCCCAGTACCGCCTTACCTGCAAGAAACGGCGCCCCGGGAGAGATGTTCGCCGGCTTCTCTGCTTGGCCAGAGTCAATATGAAACTTGTCGTCATACTTATATATAAAACAAGGGTCCTTCCTGTACATTCTTTAGAATTAAAAAGGAATGGTAATTCTGTATCGGTCATGTCCACACTAAGAAGAAAATGCAAATTGTAATTTTCTGTCATCTATGTATGTACGTATGTATTTATGCATGTACGCACATCACTAGAAAATGGCTGAACAGAATTTTATGAATATCGATATGTAAAATTTGAAAATAAGGCACTACACGTTAGGCTATAAATTTTAGTCACGCTGGGTGAAATGGTAGTTCAGGGGAAGGCCTAAAAGTTTAATTCTCAAATATCTATTTTATTAATGGTCCTATCGATACATACTACATAGCAAAATGTATTTAGAATACAATTCTCGATCCTTTATGTCTTATACAGTTTTTGCCTAGCGGTTATGATAATAGAGTTATCAATGAATTTAGGATGTTATTGCTTAGGCTGTACCAACGCCGAGCCACGAGAAAATGGATGAACAGAATTTCATGAAAATCGGCATGTAAAGTCGGAGAATAAGGAACTACAGTCTAGGTCAGGGCTCCTCAGGGTGCATGGACCTGGCGCATGCACTGTGCACGGTGCAAAAGACGACTTCGCTTGGTTGACCAGAGTGCAGACCCCCACTCCTCGATTTGGACCAATAGCGCTGTCTCTGTCTTTCCCCACGCCTGTCCCGCTCGCTCTCCCTGTCTCCCTCTTCCTCACTTGCTCCGTAGCGCTCCAAATCCGAGCCGAGTTGAGCCGAGTTGAGCGGAGCTGAGCCGAGTAGGCCAGAGACGAAGTGTTGGTCCGAGCCGAGAGGAGTGGGGCCGATGCACTGTGCACAGTAACTCTGCACCGCTGTCTGCACGCGTGAGATTTTGGGCGTTTGAGAGGCCCTGGTCTAGGCCAGGCATAATTGTATTCACCCTGAGGGAAATGGTAGTTTAGGGGAAAGTCTAAAATGTAATTCTCACATGTCTATATTATTAGTATACCTATAGAAAAATACCACATAAGAAAAGTTGCTATGTTACAAGACCTTCATTAAATTAGACTTTTGTTGCTTTGTCCACATTCATGCCGATCCACGAGAAAATGCGTGAATTGAATTTCATGAAAATCGCTATATAATTTCGGGGAATAAGTCAGTACAATCTAGACTATAATTAATCTTATTCACTCTGGATGGAATGGGAGCGTAGGGGAAGGCCTAAAATTTAATTCACAGATATCTATGTTGTTAGTGGTCTTACCGATGTACTGCATAACAAGTTACAGAGAATACAGTTTACGATCAGTTTTACCGTAGAAGCTATGACAGAGATATTAATGAATTTGTATTTTTGTTGGTTATTCCATATCAACGACGAGCATCGCTGACATGGACATATTGTTCAATCGTGTTAACTGGCTATAGTGGTGGTTTCTGTCGTGACTGTCTTAAAGTGAAAACCTACGTGATCATCAGCACATATAGACATGGAAAATTGTGAAGATGACTATCAAAATGAGAAAATAGTCGTCAAGGAAACTATCTCTTGAAGAATAAAACCTAACGAAGTCATGAAAGGAGGCAGGAGGGCCCTCTTTACATTGGATACCATAATATTACAAAGTCGGAAGAAAACTAAATGAGAAGGTCTGCAGTATCGAAAGGCCATTAATTGATCAACTGTAACACTACACTGACTATTCGTGTAATGTACTTTGTCTCTTCTGCTGACACTCATCTCCGATAGATGTCAGAATTCTGGTGTTGCTTAGACTTACTTGCGCCAGGATCCTATCATCTATCATATCCGATCTCACTTGGTCAACTCTTGTTCTTTTCAGACCCCGATGGTATTAGAGCATTCGAGGCCTAGAGCCTTTCATTATCACGGTCTTCGTGGCCTTTGTCTTTCTTTGGTCGATATCTTCATTTTTCGGAGTGTCGGATCCCTTCCATTTTTTTCTCTTTGGTTGCCTAGTTGTACTTCCTCTTAAAACAATAAATACCACCACCACTTTTATGTCTCAACAATTTAACCTTAATAGGAATGGAAATAAAGATATTGACTATGTAAGACTTTCTTGGCAAGTCCATCTACAGCGAGAATTGCCGAAGGGGATGGGCTCTATTGTTCAGTAGTCATGGTAATCAACTTGCTAATGATGATGGTAATTGTTGTGATGGTTTAAATAAGCTGAATATCCGCTCGGTCATTAGCCACTATTGATCATGAGGTTTATGAAGATGACTACCTAAATGAGGAGGAAAAAGTGATCACTCGAAGAATGAAGGAAAATGGAATCAAAAGGGCGTGGTTGCTCTAATATAACCGGGCTCGAAGAAAACAAATTGTGATGACGTACAATGTTCTAAGTCCATAAAACTTGTTAACTACAACATTACATTGACTAACTATTGCTGATTGAGGTGTTCTTCCACTTTACGGCCTCATTTATACAAACAGTAACCCGTGAACGACGTATACGACAGCTAGTAGATCTAAATAAAATAAGCATGTGGATTCACTCTGATGAACATGTCGTACTGTAGGAATGTTTAATCCTGCATCACTTCCAATAGGGGTTGATGTCCTAGCTGTTAGGCCCCTTTCAACAGGAAACATCATCACTTCCAATCTCTTGTGACGGTTACTTCCATCTTAAATCATTGCTTCCCTTCGTGCTAACCCATTTATTTTGCCTGTCTAGGTCACATATTTTGACCTGAATTGCTTCCCGTTGTGATACTCATTCCCATTTCAGATCCAGCATTTCATCCCTTCATGGCACCTCCTCCATTTCCTTCCAGAGCACATTCATGTCTTGGGATTGCTTCATCTAGTCTATTTCATCTTTCTAGGTCACATGTGTAATATAGCGTTAGTTTCCACCGTGATGGCTCTGTATTTCGTCTTATGATCTAGCACTGTCGCTACTTTTCTCGTATTACACATTCCTGTAGACGGTTGTGGAGTAGATTTGGCTAAACACTTGGCTACTGCCTAGAGGGTTGTGGGATCGTATCCCTCCACAGTCAATTGGAAACAAGGAACCTTATGTGTAGATATGATATATCTAATCCTATTAAACTATATTACCTTACCCTTCCACTTACTTAGAAATGCAATCGGTGCCATCTATTTTCTGCTTACCCTTTCGTACTGTATTGATGGGGGGAAATAGGCATCACTGGAAGTATCTAGGTGTCAATATAAAGACATATCTTAATGGGGCTAACCACATTAACGAGGTTTAAATAAAGACATATTTCTTCACGTGTATATGAGGATATATATTAGAGTTTGCACTATGTCCCCGTTAAACAGCAAGCCACATCAAGGATGTAAAGAAGTTGTCATATAAGTCACTGGTAAGAACATAATTAGCCCTCAGCAAGCTTACTTGATTCGAAACTGAAAAATATCCGAAGAAAAAGAGCACTGTCGGCAGCCCTGAAGATGGTTTTCCGTGGTTTCCCATTTTGATACCAGGCAAATGCTGGGGTTCTACCTTAAATAAGGCCACTGTCGATTCCTTCCTACTCCTAACCCATTCCTGTCTCATCCTCACCATAAGACATATCTGTGTCGGTGTAATGTAACGCAACTTGTAGAAAAAAAGAACCTCACCGGCTTTATGTCGTACCAAATACTTTTTTATATTTTCAGAGACGCTGAACCTCCAGAATTATATCCCGTAGGAGCTCTTTTACATGTTGGTACTATCAATACGAGTTTGGCGTATTCATGCACTTTCAAATACTACCGGACTGGGCTCAGAAGGCCAACGTTATACCAAGCTACATAAAACCCGGCTTTTCTCTATTTCAAAGTTGATGGCGTTCTTTTGGCATAAAGGGCTCCCGTGACCTTTCTAAATCTCATTTATGTTAGATTTACACAAATTATTATTCTTTTGTGGCTCTACAATTCTTGGTGTACCTTGGACTCTTCAACTACGCGTATTTTTCGCCCGCCAGTTATTGCGACCTTGTTCCAATACTTTTCAATTTCTGTACTTCATTTTCCGTAATCTTCCTTCATTTCATCTAGACACCTCTTTCCCTGTCACCCTCATCCCATTCGTCCACCAGGATTTCCGCCTAACTCTTTTTTACATTTCTACCAGTGCCACATGCCCAGCTCACCTCAGTCTTGCTGTAATTCCGATGGCACCGACTACAATTTAAAATTTAGTACGCAATTCACAAGAAAATGCACATTCATTCATAGGAAGGGCAAAATGATGTTGAAATGTTAACGGCAAAGATTGACGTGATCGTGGTGATTGTTAATATCCATGAGCTAGCCGTCTGCGCATTCTCCTGGAAGAAATAAAGTGCTCTAGTGAAGCTACCACTATGTCTCCTGATGAATTACATATTTTCTCTAGAAACAGAACACTACTCTGCCAGAAGCTGCTGGACAGCCGATGAGAGTAATAATCCTTGACCATCTTTACTTTGACATTAATCTAGTACTAGCGTGATGATCCGGGAATCTATTGTATAAAATGTTTGACTCTGGTAGGGACATACGGGTTATTGACAACACACAGTGGCATCCTGGAAGAATCGCGTAGGCATATCTGATACAGTTCTGGGCTCCTGGCCCGGAAACCATATTTCAGCAAGATAATGCTCAGTCTCACACATACCGGGTGTACCAGACCTGTTTACATCCCTGTTATGATCAGTCAGCTGGTTTTGTCACACATCAAACATCTTTTGAACCAGACGGAACGTCAGCTTCCTTGATGTAAAAGTGTTCATGTTTTGTAACAATTGTGGGCAATTCGAGTGTAATATAGTTTGGAAAAGTGTCTTCGGCCTGTTTCCAGTCATTCAACCGGGTTAGAAATGCAATGGAATAAATGAGGCCTTTATCTGGTGGCGAGGATATGAATTGTGCCGGCTGCCGAAGCCTGTCGTACTCCTCGGAGTATTAATAACTGGCAAATAAATTGATATTAGAGAGTGTTGCTGGAATGAAAGATGACAGGTAAAACCCGAGTACCCGGAGAAAAACCTCTCCCGCCTCCGCTTTGTCCAGCACAAATCTCACATTGAGTGACCGGGATTTGAAACACGGAAACCAGCGGTGAGAGGCCGGCGCTCTGCCGCCTGAGCCACGGAGGCTCTTGCAATATAATATACGGTTTGTATTTCATTTCAAATCCGATCCTATCAAGTCCTGTGTCCAGGTACTAACGCTGATCTTATTGCCTGCCGCAGATTTCATGATGCAATGGCACTGTTTCCTACACTAGTGCCCAAAATTTAAGCATAAGTTACAAGTAAGCAGGGAAACAGGAAACAGACCGCAAATCGCACGACATATGAACCTACAAACCTTACGTGTTCGCCCTGTATAGGAAAGGAGTGTTCCCTGCTTATACATGTTTTTACTAGATGTTTTACTTCGCACCTACACAGATAGGTCTTATGGCGACGTTGGGACAGGAAAGGGCTAGGAGTGGAAAGGAAGCGGCCGTAGCCTTAATTACCTAGTGTTAAAATGGGAAACCACGGAAAACCATCTTCAGGGCTGCTGACAGTGGGGTTCGAACCTACTATCTCCCGAATACTGGATACTGGCCGCACTTAAACGACTGCAGATATCGACCTCGCTCCTGCTTAGACTAGCGGCGTAACCGCAAGGTAAACACAGCCAGTGCCTGCGCTCCATATTCCCTTAGTCGTGTTTGCCCTGTTATAGTGTGCGGAGTGTAGCCTCGTGGTGAACGTGACAACATAATGGCACAACGACGCCATTTCGACCCCGTTTTGCAGGGTAGAATACTCGGCCGGCTGGAAGCAGGCCAGACACAGGCCGAAGTCGCCGTATCCTTGAATGTACCACAAAGTGTTACTTCCAGGCTTTGGAGACGATTTCGAGACACAGGAGATGTTAGTCGTAGGCCAGTACCAGGTCGACCAAGGGTAACCACCCCACAGCATGACCGATATCTGGCCTTAACCGCCCGACGAAATCGGAGTGCACCTGCAGCCGTCTCAGCGGTTGCCGTTTCCCGGCAAACTGTGTACCGGAGGCTCAGAACAGCAGGGCTGTTTGTCCGACGTCCAGCGGTGTGCGTCTCGCTCACTCCAGCACAGAGACGGGCCCGTTTACTGTGGCGCCGTCAACTTTGAAACTGGACTATGAATGAATGGAGGCATGTGCTCTTCACATATGAATCCCGCTTCAGTTTGCAGAACGATTCCCGTCGCACATTAATCTGGGGAGAACCGGGTAGCCGATACAACCAGAGGAACATCGTGGAACGGGACCAGTATGGTGGTGGTGACGTCATGGTGTGGAGCGGCATCATGTTGAATGGCCATACGGACCTGCACATCTTCATGGGTTGTCCGAGGAACACTGTTAACGTTCGGAGATACAGGGATGAGGTACTGAGTCTACATCTTCGACTCTTCAGAGGTGCGGTTGGTCCAGACTTCCTCTTAATGAACGATAAGTTCCCACTGTTACGCTAATCCCAGTTCTTCCTTCTTTTACCTCAACACAGCTTGGTTTCTCAGTTCATGACTCTTTCTTTGAGCCACACTTCATAAAGGACCCAGCTGGTTGGAGACAGTTTTCTGAATCGATTGTCTCATGCTGACACTTCCTGGTAGATAATGTTGGCCTAACATTAATCAGAAATGAGTGACGGTTAACAGGAATAGGTAATAATATTACTTAAGGTTTTACTGTATGTATGGTCTCTGAGGAACATTTACCTCATTAATGGCAATTTAACATTGCAGGTATAGGGATTTTTCTTTTTGCAATGTGTTTACAGTCGCATCGACACAGACAGTTCTTATGGCGACGATGTAATAGGGCAGGACTAAGATTGGGAAGAAAGCGACCGTGGCTTTAATTAGGGTAAAATACTAGTATTTTCCTGGTGTGAAAATGGGTAACCTCGGAAATCTATCTTCAGGGCTACCAAAATTGAGGCTTGAACCCACCATCTCTCGAAAGGAAGCTAATAGCTGCGTGACTCAATTGCGTGGTCTATTAACTCAGTAATATAGGGATTAACCCCATACGAATCACTTTTATCCGTGACTGGGAGAGAGACCTCTTTTCATGCATGAATGAATACAGGCCATTCATTAATCATTCATTAACTCATTCATTCATTGTCATGTATTCATCCACATGGAATGTTCTCACCAGAGTCCAGATTATTAGGTGCTGATAGGTTAGAATGCAAACTTAAGCCAGTAACAAGTATACCCTACACTGTACAACGGTTATGCTATGAGATTTGCATAGATATTAAGAGTACAGCCTATAGAACTCCTTGAATTTATTCTACTCTTCCTACATTATGGTACAACGGGTTGCATAACACTTCCTACAGACCAAATTACTTTGCATTCTAACCTATTACCACCTAAGAATCCGAGGTATAGTTCTCACCATGTCTGCTGAAGTTCCGTACATGTAGGAGGAGAGCATTCAACTCATTAAATCATTCAATCACTTACTCCATTCATTCATTCATTCATCATTCATTCTGTCATGTAGTATTTAACCCAATAAGGCAAATCATCCATTTGGTCATTCAGTTAATTTATGTCTGTTGCAAGCTAAGGACAACATTGTTCAGACTAGTGACACAAATAACTACCTGCACTTGCACAATGTTAACGTCTAGGACAAGATTTCAAAAATTAAAATTCTTTGAAACTACAATTTGGAGATAAGGTGTAATTAGTGGGTAGGCGTAACTATAATATTTAAGTTAGTAACAGATAAATTCGGTCTAAATTCGGTCTAGAAAGCCAAGAATAACGGCCGAGAGGATTCGTCGTGCTGACCACACGACCCCTCGCAATCTCCAGGCCTTCGGGCTGAGCAGCGGTCGCTTGGTAGGTCAAGGCCCTTCAAAGGCTGTAGTGCCATAGGGTTTGGTTTGGTTTGGTTTTAATAGATAAATTGTCCGCCTCTGTGGTGTAGTAGTTAGTGTGATTAGCTGCCAGCCCCGGAGGCTTGGGTTCGATTCCCGGCCCTGCCACGAAATTTGAAAAGTGGTACGAGGCCTGGAACCAGGTCCACTCAGCCTCGAGAGGTCGACTGAGTAGAGGGGGTGTTCGATTCCCTCCTCAACCATCCTAGAAATGATTTTCCGTGGTTTCCCATTTTTCCTCCAGGCAAATGCCGGGATGGCACCTAACTTAAAGCCACGACCGATTCCTTCTCTCTTCCTTTTCTATCCCGTACAATCTTCCCATCCCCCAACAAAGCCCCTGTAGCATATCAGGTGAGGCGAGAAACTGGTCCTCCTTGCAAGTTGTATCCCCGACCCAATGTCTCACACTCCAGGACACTCCACTTGAGGCGGTAGAGGTGGGATCCCTCACTGATTCCGAGGGAAGAACCAACCCTGGGCGGGAAAACGTATTAAGAAAGAAAGAAAGAAAGAATAGATAAATTAATTGTAACAAAATTATGTATGTATCAAATAACTTGCATTGAAATAAATTATTACTTTCTCCCCAGTTACTGGCGATGCGGATCTAGGGGATGGCAGTATTATATTCTACGAATCACTGGCAGCACTTGTACAATAAGAGATATCTCACTAGTCTAATGGGCAGATGACCTAGATGTTAGGACCCTTTAAACAACAAGCATCAAGCATCATCACTAATCTCCTTGTGCGGTTATCATCTCAAGTACTGATTACAAGTTCCCCCATAGCATTCCAACTATTCCACTAGAAGTATTTGACTCCAGTCTTTTGAGTATTTGTCATTCCTATCGACCTCATCATCCATTGAACAATCAGTCTGCCGAGCACTCCGATATTTGCCCTTTGAATGCCAGCGTTGCTGTGAGCGATCCTCAAAAATATTGCGATAATTTGCCAGAGTCGCTCTAAGCGATATCCGTCATTTTAAAAGCGTAGCAGATCTTATGGAACGAAAACAGTGTTTCAAGAATATTTTACATCTAGAGAAGGAATCACGTTGGAATGCCTCGCCGGTATTCCTTTGCTATCGACATTACACGGGACGTCGCACGTCTTTAAGACTGTCCGCAGTGTAACCGCTAGCGCCATTAGCTGGCGTCCTCAGAGGCGGGGTTCTATTTCTAGTACTGCCAGAAATTTAAGATAGGAGGGAAGGCTGATACACGGTTAAAGAGGTACAAGTACCTCATTGTAGTCCAGCTCCATGGCTAAATGGTTAGCGTGCTGGTCTTTGATCCAGAGGGTCCCGGGTTTGATTCCTGGTCGGGTTGGAGATTTTAACCTTAAATTGTTAATTCCCGTGGTTCGGGAACTGGATGTTTGTGCTGTCCCCAACATCCCTGCAACCCACACAACACGCAGTTAGCTACACATGGCAGATGCCGCCCACCCTCATCGGACGGTCTGCCTGACAAGGGCTGCATCCGGTTAGAAATAGCCACACGAAATTTAAAAAATTAACCTCATTTTATGTGTGCCTGAAAAGAGCTGAATCACCTCGAGAAATACGAGAACACGAATATACATTTCAATTAAAGGTATTTTCTGCTGCGCTAGCAGAAGCTAACAGCTACATGCTAGATGCAAGCAATGTTAATTTAATGTGTTTAGCAACAAAAAAAATGTTTGAATCCATCTACACCAACTTCACCGTCACACAGATGTTTATAAATCTGTATCAGTTTGAACTGAGAGTAATTCAAGCAATTCCCACCTTCGCAGGTTGGACGTACATAGGTTTCACAGAAATATTCAAATTAATTTCAATAGACGTCTATAGGATTGCAGAATTTTTTTTTTTTTTCATTCATGATTAAATTTGCGTTTAGGCGCTGATTTTGTAGGCTTTGAATGTATTATGATGACTTTCCAACTGGAACTACGGCGCTGCCTGGTTTATGACATTAAAGAGTGATGGATAAATGAACACTGACCTACCACAGTGCTATCTCTTGTAATTTCCGCACAGATCAATCATCTCTTATGATTCGTGAACCAGTAAATGCCCAAGCATATCTTAGTGTACGTGTTAGAACAAGTTTGTCACTTTCTTAGTCTCATCGCCACTGTCTTGTGCTTTCCACAGTGTCACTCTTGTCTACCCATCTTCTAACAGCTCTTCCACGCGGCCTGATTCTATTTACTTTTCCTTGTACAACCTTTTTTAAAGAATATTTTCTCTCCTTATTACAAATCCAAAGAACTACAGGTGTCTGTGCCTAATACTAAGGAAAGTCGATTCGGGATACCAAGCTCTTCGACTATGGAGCAGTTAGATCTTTTCCCAATCCTCAGCCAGCACCATATTTCAAATTCGTCGATGCACGTTTTATCCTTGGCCTTTACAGTACATGATTGACAGCCATAGAAGAAGAATGAAATTTGTTCATTGGGTTTGACAAACCGATATTTAGTACTACCTTCTGGTTCAGTGAAGAAGCAACGAGAAATTTCGAATGTTATTATTGGCTTAGTATATCTATATATATCTTCTATATATATAAAATTGGACGTTGGTATATTTGACGTTAATAGACTCAAAAACTACTGGACCGATTTCACTGAAATTTTCACAATTTGTTCTTATTACATCTGAAATGGATTATGAAGTGGTTTGAAAGAAATCGGTAAGGTAGTTTTATTATTACGAGTAATTTTATGTAATTTTTATTAAATTGCAAAGCCGCACCAAGATTGGATCGACTTGATGGACAGATTGTCGCTAGGCGACAGCAGCTTACGCTATACCATGATAGTCCGCTAAATGAAATGGCGTATGGTTTTTAGTGCCGGGAGTGCCCGAGGACATGTTCGGCTCGCCACGTGCAGGTCTTGTGATTTGACTCCCGTAGGCGACCTGCGCGTCGTGATGAGGATACTATTTGCTGTATATAGGAGGATGAAAACACGCCGCATTGACTTACAAAGTACCTTTCTTGATAGGAGGTGCATTCTTATGTCTATTATTTTTAAATAGCAATCTAAAATGCCGTGATCGAGATGTACTTTCATGTCATAGTACCAACATTGATAGGTCTGCCCATTTTGAAGAATATAGCTGTGTATTAGACGTGTAAAATATTTAAGAAACTTTTAAAAATATAGAATATCAACAATGGAATGACAAGAGTTATCACCCCCATCCTAACGAAGAGCAACTGGAGGTTCCCAACGAGCAAAGGTGAGTCTATGTAATCTATAGGTCTATAGGTGGGTATGTAGGTACGTATGTATTGCATCTCCTCCTATACCACTCGAGCGATTTCAACCAAACTTGGTACACTTATGACTTAGTATCGGGAAACAAACCTCGTGGGGGAAAGACACCACAAGCACCCATAAAGGGGGGGGGGCTTGGGGAACGAGTTACAAAAATAATCGAAAATAGTGTTGAATTCATAGTTTTCGGGGTCGCTGAGATAAATAGTGACACTCCGGATCTTAAAGTCCAATTTCAGTCCCCTTCGTGGCGGGAGCGAGGAGGAGTGAGAAATAATAATAATAACAATAAGAAGAAGAAGAATAATAAGAAGAAGAATAGAAAATAGAGCCGAATTCATCATTTTCAGGGTGGCTGAGATGAATAGTGATACTCCGGAATTATTTTTCAGATATGTCGTTTAAATTGAAATTAGGGTTGAAGTATTAGTCAAGGTGAATAAAACGATTTTCAGTAGTGTTTAGAAGGGGGCGTTTGTTAATGATTTTAAGTATTTTTATGTCTTTTTCAATATTGGTGAAATTATGTTTGGAGTCTCGTATGTGTTGTCCAATAACAGAGAATCTGTTGTATTTAACGGCGTTGATATGTACGGTGTATCTGATATTAAAGTTGCGTCCAGTTTGACTGATGTACGAGGAGCTGCAGTTGTTACATTTGAATCTGTATACTCCAGATTTAGAAAAAGCACTACATTTATTTTGTGATTTAGAGTTGTGTAATATATCAAAAGGCCCGCTGGTCGCCAACCCACGCTTCCAAGTTAAGAGCCCTGGGGCTTCCATGTTCTTGTATAAGCTTCACAGAAATTGTGAAAGTATGTGATGGAGAGTTAAAAGAGGTTAACTGTTATATTAATGTCAGATGTAGCTCGTAGGGGAAGATTTTATATAGCAATGTAAGGTAGTATTTAGATTTTATGGGGCATGCATGGGACTCTTGGGTGGATGAAAGCCTCGATACGGCCTGTATATCACGAAGGAAGTTCTCTGAATAACTGGAAATGATATTACGGTTCAGTTTTTGGGAGCTTGACATGTGGGATTTGTTTCTAAGGAAACGTATAATCTCATTATTGTCACAAAAAAGTTAGTGGAAGCTTCTCATACATGCGACACATAGTAATCACTGATCATTGAGCGTGATGAACCATTTCCAGGAATGAGGTAGAAACATTACTACAGTATTTGATATCCTTAAAGGAAAAAGTGTCCAGAACGGAATGCGAGAGCAGAAGTTTCACAGCCCAATTCAACAATCCTCCGGAAGGAAACAATATAATATACGAGAGAAACTGAGTTCTATTTTCTTACGACCTTATTCCTTAGTGTTATATAACTATAATTTTAAGTTCTGGTAGGAAATAATGGAATTGGGAGAAGCCTTCATTCTGCTCCATAACCGCAACACATTCGGTGCACAGTCAACAATAAGACACGACAGAAAAATACTATTGTTGAACAGATCGCTTACTGTGCAGTCCGCATTCAGTTCATATAAGAAGGATAAGAAAAGTTGTCGCTATTCCCCGTACACCCAGCACGCGTCCGTAAGGATTCCGGGGGCGATCAAGCGTGCTGACTCTCTGGATGGTTGCCACGGGTGATGGCGGGGAGGGGCCATCACTACGGGGAAGCCTGCTGCGATCGCAGTTGGTACTACCCCACTGTACTTGTTAATATCGTCGGGGTGACAGTCGAACTCGACACGAGGTACTGCTCCTCAGAACAGGGGTTTTCTCTGTTTGGGGATTCAGTCCCGAGTGTCGGAAACGACTGAAACTTCGGAGATATTAACAAATACGCGGGATGAGGTGCGCGTCCGAAAGGATTGAGGGGGCGACAAAGCGCATCGACTTACTGGATGGTCGCCACGGGTGATGGCGGGGAGGAGCCATCACCTCTTCGAAAGCTTCCTGCGTTAGGTCAAGGAGGCATGGTGGAGAAGTTCTACCCACTATCTGACAAGAAAGAAGAAACGTGCGGTGAATCGACAAAATGACGCATGTTCAGTTGATGTGAAGAGTTTTAATTGTAAAATGTTGGTATCAATGGATGGTAATAAAATTTATGTATGGATAATTTTGTATATCCCTATGATATTAGCTAAATAAAATTCTTCATCACTGTTCTTAACTGCAGTATTTTTTAATATTCAAGCAAATAAAGAAGGATAAATGTATTTACACTGATGGGTTATTGAAAAGCTCACAACCATATTGTTAACGAGAGATTTAAGATAAGATAATACACACCTCCCATAATTTCGGAAATCATAGAGCCGGGAGATGGTATTGATTATTTTAATCTTAATCTTCGATACAAGCAGTTTACAAAAATGATTATAGTATAATTGAAAAACGTGCACTAAAAGCACAAATAAAGGATAACTTGTCCGGAAATATGATGAATAAAAATTTAATACAAGTATTTGTGAGTAATTTAGAAGCTGAACAGAAAAAAGAATGACCTGGAAAGTGTGTTAGAAATATTATTGTAAGAAATGGAACTTCTCGGACATGGCACCCGGCCCAAAGAGGTCAGCACAGTAGTTATCCTCAGTCCCTCCATATATCCGACTCCTGAAATGAATATTAATATTGACTCTCGAAAGAAAAACAAAAAAACGTGCAGACTAATAGAACTATTACGATAACATTATTATATGCTATACCTATAATCTCCGTACCTAACTGCTCTACTCTTCAACGGAGTTATATTTTCTAGTATATACATATAAATGAATGTTTGTTTGTATGTCAAGAATGGACTCAAAACCTACCAGACCGAAATGTCACAATGTTTTCTTATTACTCTTGGGAGGGTTTAGGAATTCATTTGAACGAAATCCGATGGGTAGTATTTTTGTAATGAGTAATTTTATCTAATTAATTTAATTGCAAACCCGCACCAAGATCGGACCGACTTGATCGACAGACTGTCGCTAGGCGACAGCAGTTTACGCTAAATGAAATGAAATGGCGTATGACTTTTAGTGCCGGGAGTGTCCCGAAGACACATTTGGCTCGCCAGGTGCAGTTCTTATGGTTTGGCTCCCGTAGGCGACCTGCGCGTCGTGATAAGGATGAAATGATGATGACGACAACACATACACCCAACTCCAGTGCCAGCGAAATTAACCAATGATGGTTAAAATTCCCGACCCTGCCCGGTATCGAACCCGGGACCCCTGTGATCAAATGGCTAATCATTTAAGACATGGAGCCGGACAGTTTATGCTATATCATGATAGTCCGGCGAGAAATGCTTACACAGGAGGATGTGAACACGCCACCAAGCTTTATAAAGTACATTTCTTGCTAGGAGGATCATAACCGTGCCTGTTATTTGGAAATAGCAACCCGATATGCGGCGATGGAGATGTACTGTACTTTCATGCCATAAGACCAACCTTAATAGGTCTGCCCAGCTTGAAGGATATAGCTGGGTATTGGATGTGAAAAAGTGAGGGTAATTATAGCCTATCTCAAAACTGAAGGTCACAGGCGTGAAAATTGGTACTTGGAATCTCCGTTAAAAAACGAAAGATGTATTCTTTTGTTTTAGGAAAATTCACTTAAGGGGGTGCGTGAAAAGAAGTGAAAAAGTTAAATTATTTTTATGAGGATACGTATATCTCAAAAAATGAAGATGTTAAAGATGTGAAAATTGGTACTGGAATCTCCTTTGAAAATAAAGACACACGCATATTTTTTTTTTCGGAAGATCCACTTAAGGAATTGGGGAGGGGTGTGAAGAAAATGAAGACTGGGTTGAATTATTTTTATGGGGAAACTTATAAAACTGATGTTACAGACATGGAAATTGTTATTTGGAATTTCCTAAAAGAATGTATTATTTTTCGACTTGAGAGTGGGCTGTTTCTCACATGGACAGTTCCATGTCACAAGATCCAATGCCACACGCGGTTTTCAAAAAGTTATTTGGGTAAATGAACCTCACTTTTCCGGTAAGTTTTTGTGCCTTAGGAAGTTTCAGAAAATCTCTTAGTGCAGTAGCGAGGAATGATTACTTTTATCAAAGTACGAAATCCAAAGCCGCGGGTAACTGCTAGTATATACAGTATATATATAATTGGATGTTGGTATGTTTGAAGCTAATAGACTCAAAAACTACTGGACCGATTTTGCTGAAATTTTCACAGTTTGTTCTTATTACATCTGGGAGAGATAATGAACTGGTTTGAACGAAATCTGATTGGCAGTTCGGCACTAAGGGGTGAAAAATAAAATAGGGGAAGATAATCAAACCTCAAGACAAGTCCGATCAGCGGCTTGCCTACCCAACAGTATGTGAAGATTATGATGTGTTCCTTAAAAATTATTTCTGCATTTTTTATCAAATAGTGTGGTGGCAGGACACCCCTCGCAGCCCAAGGGGAGAGGATGAAATGTAAAAGTAATCGAAAATGACCGATATTGGTGTCGTATATGCTGAAGTAAATACATGTACACAGGCAGGACAACGTTTGTCGGGTTTTTCTTGTCAGTTATATGAAACTCGGGCTCCCTGTATGACAACTGATGGTGGAGCTGTTCGGGAGCTGACCAGCCTTCGGACTGAAAACTCTATGGGCATATACAGGGTGAAGGCAAAGTGCCTTCCGATTAGAACAGGGCGTGATAAAGGGGTTAAAACAATTAAAATTTAGCGAAGAACTCGCCATCTAATACGAAATTTTCACACAAATGCAAGTCAGGCAAAGAATGTAATGTCGTTTTAGACGATGTCTGTGACCCAAATACCTTGAAAGGAACCACCATGAGCCGATGACCTAGATGTTAGGTCCCTTTAAACAACAACGATCATCAAGAACCACCATCTCAAATTACAGTTATGTAGAAGAAATCTCTTCTTCAGTGTCTAGTGGTCATGAAACATTAAAACCTGTCCAAAACTAGGCGACACATTTTTTCACGAATACTATACTCCTTCACTCACACCGTCGTTCGAAAGTAAATTCGAACTGAAACTAAGCAGAATGACCGGGACCACGAAGATTCCCTCCAGCTTAATATTTTTTCCAAAACTATATTACCTTCCTTTCCCCCACTTGACTCTGGGCGAAGATCGCAAGGTACAGAAATGGTTCCTAAACTCATTTGAATTGTCCTGGCCGGGCTAAGTGGCTCAGGGGGTCGAGGAGCTAGCCTTCATACCCCAACTTGGCAGGTTTCATCCTGTCTCAGTCCGGTGGTATTTGAATGTGCTCAAATACGTCAGTCTCGTGTCAGCAGAGTTACTGGCACGTAAAAGAACGCATGCAAGACAAAATTCCGGCATCTCGACGTCTCCGAGGACCGCCAGAAAGTAGTTAGTGGAACGTAAAAACAATAACATTATTTTTCTTAATTGTCCTGATACCATTTATCACGGCCTGTGTTCATTGAAGAGCTACATTGTCTCTTTTTTCCTTTCGTTGCAATTTGCTTTACGACTCACTGACACAGGCTTTATGGCGACGATGTGACAGAAAAGGGTTAGGAATAGGAACGAAGCAACTGGTACCCTAATTAAGGTACAGCCGCATAATTTTCTTGGCGTGAAAATGGGAAACCACAGAAAACCAGCTTCAGGGTTGCCGACAATGGGGTTCGAACCCATTATTTCCCGAATGTAAGCTGATAGCTACGTGACTCAAACTTGCTCGTACTTGGCGAGTTGGACGTGCGGTTAGGAGCGCGCAGCTATGAGCTCGCATCCGGGAGATAGTGGGTTCGAACCCCACTGTCGGCAGCCCTGAAGATGGTTTTCGGTGGTTCCCCATTTTCACACCAGATAAATGCCGGGGTTGAACCTTAATTAAGGCCACGGCCGCTTCCTTCCCATTCCTAGGCCTTTCCTGTCCCATCATCGCCATAAGACCTATCTGTGTCGGTACGACGTAAAGCAATTAGCAAAAAAATGCACTTTCTCGATGGCGAGCATTTTTTCAACACCCTGTATGCATACATACATACATACATAATTCGTCGTGAGACTGCAGACAATCCAAAGTGAAAAATCACTTCGGATAGATTACTGTTGCCTCCCGGTTGATGCCTGCAGTGGCATCCTGTCGAAAGCTTGGTTGGTCTAGATGCCCTCCGTTGGCCATTGAATAGTGTCGAATGTGCTCGCCTCTATCAAAAGTAAAGTAACGAATGTACTTTTATTTGGCTGCCAGAACTCCGTGCACTGTCAAGAAACACTACTGGACCACCTGTTGACGAAGAAGAATATTATAGTTGTACACTGTTATGTAGTTCCCAGTACGTGCGTACTGAAGTTTGGCGTTCTTTTAGGTTATAATGTTCAGATATTGAAACATTTCCTACATCTCGGCTTATTTAAGATAATGCATTTTATAATTGGTCGCTGTTCGTACGGAAGGTCATATCTTGCAATGCACTTCCTATCCATTATTTTCATTGAAACTGGTCACGCCTCCTATGGATATTTAGTCCATCAAAACAATATTCGTTGTGTTCATTTTCGTACACTGAGGAGTAAAGTAAAATGAATCTTACGAATGTATGTTTGCATTTACGCACTCCTACAGTATAATGTACTTACGGTTCATTCTCCTTTACACGGCAGCATAGGGAAATAAACACAACGAATATTGTTTTGATGGACTGCATTTCTGTATATGGCTGGGAGGCGAGACCAGTCTTAAGAAAAGTAATGGATAAGAAGAGCATTGTGATATATGACCTTTCACCCGAACAGCGACGAATTGCAAACCTTATGACCGTTATTAACAGCTATATTATTTATAACTACCTAATTTTTAAACGCGATAAATACTTTCGAAATAAATTCACACCCCCAACAATTTAAGAAACATAAAAGCAAAGCAAAGAATAAAGTCTTCACCGTACAGGCCATGAAGGCCCTTGGAGGGGTGGAAGGTAAAGGCTTCCACTATCCGTAACCTCGGCACTTGATGGGGTGGAGTGGTTAGCTCTACGCTCGGCCGCCTTTGCCCCCAGGAATTAACCTGGTACTCATTTTTTGTGTAGGCTGATGAACCTCAGAGCCATATGCACCTCCGGAAGTGGAAATTTCATTTCTTAAATTTTACGACTCCCTGACGGGGATTCGAACCCACGTCCTTCCGGGCGAACCGCGCACGCCTTTACCGCCTCGGCCAGGCAGCCCCTATTTAAGAAACATGGGTACACAGAATTTTATATTTTCCATGTTCCTAAACATTACTTTTAAGTAACTGTAATTTAGGGTGTTATTAAATATGGTACTAAAATATTTGGACTTACGCTTTTTAAATGAAAGTTTTCACTTCTTTAACGCCTTGAGTTTTTACCACATTTATGATTAATAAGTTTTGGTTTTGAGTTGGATTAACTATTATAATCCTATTTATACAATACAACACTAGCTAAACTCGGTATTTTGAATATTCGATGGTTTACTCCCAACTATTGTGAAAACAACGTATGCTACTGAAAATGGAAGGTATCGGAATTGCGTTTTGTCCATAAACACTAAACATTTCGCAAAATACAGTTGACATTCCATGAAATTATGCTCAAAGCCCAGCATCACGGTGATAAAATAATGGTTCTTTAATACGCCAGTCTTAGAGATACATTTAAAGAGGTTATTTTACCTTCTTCAACAGTGGCAGTTTCGATAATTTTCAGTTGTCACGAAGATTATGGCCTTGAAGGGAAATTAACCTTTTATTTGTATCGTTAATAACTGAACTGAACATTAAAAAAGTTCCCCAGGCTCGCATAACAGATACTATCAGGGTCGTATGGACGAGAATTGACTAAGGAAAGTCAAATAGGAAAATCAAAGTGAGTCACAATTAAGTGCAAGCAATGCCAGATCACCGACGTCCGACGTCTTGTACCCTTCGGTTGACAAGGTCCTGGTTTCGATTCCCGACCGGTTCGGGGACTTTAGCCCGTATTAGAATTCCCGTGCCTGGGGTACCTGTTGTTAGTGTTTCCCTACGAATACATTTTTTTTTCATTTCAACACAATACGCCACACATCCAACCACCATGGAGACACTCGATAGCTAATACATCACTCCAGGTAGGCGATGGTATCAGGAAAGACATCCAGCCTTAAACCTGGGTTAAATTAACAATCGTAGCGACCACAAGTTAACGGAAGAAGAACAAGATGAAGAAGGAGAATCTTGATCAGCTAGGAACCCTGCAGTCTCTAACTTACACTCCGAAGTTGAGAGCCCGTGAGAACTAATGCTATTTAGTTCCCTCCATGACGGACAGGATATATTGTGGATGCCTCCAATTTGTAGTTCATTTTCGTCATGTTTTAATAATGTGTGTGTATGTTGAGTTCTTAGCCCAGAGGCTGGTTTGGACCTCAACAGATCCACCATCAGCCATTATAGGTGGCCTAGGCGTCAGTGAAGAGGCGTACAAGGGAAATGAGGAGTGTGGTGGTTTCCCGTTGCTTTCCTCACCGAGCGAGAAGTTGATATTACATATCAGTCCGCCAAACCCACTGAAATACACGCTCCAACTAACCCTATGATCTATATTTTCATACCATTCATAACAGCGACTGTCTGCATACGGAATGGTATTACTAGCATCACTCATACCTTGGCCACTTCCATGTTGTCAAAGCAAAGTTTGAGACTGTGACAGACCAATGAAAGTAACAAATTTGTTCTAGACCACACCAGTTTTAATATACGTTTGTATAAATAATATACAATTAAAAAAATAACAAATAAGTACACAGGATAACAAAGTTCAAGCTCCAACATCAGCATGTGTTGAGAAAGGCGTCGCAAGATTATTACGGGATAATTCATTACTCATTCCCTCAAAGGACTACTAGTGCGTAATTTATTTCTTAATCAAGTGTCCCCATCACGTCAGCGTAGATATAATTACAGATATTGTTCCTCGTCCGAAGGGAGTGACTAAGTCGAGATTATCCGATTGCCCCATATTGATCGTCTGCTCATGTGCGACACTGCATTCATAGCTAAAGGTACAGTGCATCATCTGTTCAACTTGCACTGCCGTTAAGAAAATGACATCGTGGCAGTAGTCACCAACTCGTATATATTTAACTCGTTAACAAATAACTTCAAGTGGTAAGAGGCAAGAGTCTTAAGAAAACACGAAGGATGTATTTTTATCTATTAGTGATTAGCAAGAGAGACGACGTAAACCTTTCTCTGAAAGTCATACACTTATGTAGGAGGAATAAGTAAGAATGCGTGATAACTAGACTCCAATTTCACGCACTAATATGTATGAATGCAAACCTACTAAGCGGGTAACAAATATAGAGTATCCTGCACAACGGTTATGCTATGAGATTTGCATAAGCATTAGGGTATGACACATTAGAACCCCTAAAATTTATGTTACTCTCGCTACATTGTGGAAGAACGCGCTGGACGACATTTCCTAACAACCCAGTTAATTTGCATTCTAATCTATTACTACCTAGAAATCCGTAGTCTAGTAATAACACACAACAGCAAACCTTAACGTTACGTAGGCTCTCGGACCCCTCCGGCACGTACCGCAGCATGATGCTCATTTGTTATAATGGACATAGGAACCGCTACCAACTCAGAATTGGTTTCTTTACAGTATAACAGGTTAGAATTCGTTTGCTTAAGACTCTTTATTGTGCCGTAGTTGGTAACATTTAAGTTGTTGTGATGACACCATATTGTATACATTTCATTCAATGACAGTGGCTATTCACGCGAGTGGTATCGAAATTGTATAAAATCAATATGATCAATATAATCATTCATAAAACAAAACTAATGAAATAAATGTTAATATTATTATTCTGCCAATTCTGAATTACTCGAGAATATTGTACAGACTGTTTATAGATTATTTGACCACCTCAATCCT